>NC_065582.1:76866010-77492677 GCF_024542745.1 Macaca thibetana thibetana
CTTTATCCACAACTAGACTATAAACTCCATGAAGGGAGAAGTCATGTTGTTTTTGCTCAATATTGTACCAGAGTATCCAGCACAGTGCCTAATTGGTGCTATTCACATTTGTTGAGGGCCAGGCATAGTGACTTACGCCTGTAATCCTGTGCTTTGGGAGACCAAAGCAGGAGAATCACTTGAGACCAGGAGTTCGGAGCTATAGTGAGCTATGATCATGTCATTGCACTCCAGCCTGGGCAACTGAGCAAGAGCCTGTCTCTAAACAAACAAAATACATTTATTGAATGAAAGTTAGTGGGAGGCAAGACTAGAAAGATATTTGGCATAATATTTTGGATGGGCTTGACTGCCAGTTGGAAGAGCTTGTATTACATTTTGTAAGCAATAGATTTACAGAAAGTTGTAAAATAGTGTAGTGACATAATTAGAGCAGCATTTTAGGAGGCTTTTCTGACAGCAGTACGTTGGATATATTGGAGTAGAGGAAACCAATTACAGTGCCATAGCAACAATGTAGAAGAGAAAAATGAAGGCATGATTTCAGATGCTGGGTATGGGAATTTCAAAGTGAAGACATATTTGAAACAGGATGGAACTTCACAAGGGTGCTGAACCTGTCTATGATGATTTCTAAATTTCAGCTATGGATCAACAGATATAGGGAATTTCAGGTAAGTTCTGAGGTTTTAAATGCCTTTTGTTTAACATGCTGTTGGAATATTCATATCACGATAAACAGGAAAAAGTTGAAAATTTGTCTATAGAGCTCAGGACATAGGTCAAAACTAGAGAAATGGTCTATTTTTAAATAGGGCTGGTCAGCTCTGTGTTCATGAGTGTCAAGTCTACTGTCCACATTTGGATGGCACAGAAGCTAAGACTGGTTTTTAAACTTTTAAATGCTGGAGAAAAAAAAACAAAAGAAAAATAATGTTTTGTGCTGCATGAAAATTATATGAAATTAAAATTTTATCATTCCCAAATAATTATATTGGACCAAAGCAACAGTTACTCATTTTCTTATTGTCTATGGCTGCTTCTATGCTACAAGAGCAGAGTTGAGAAGCTGCTTTAGAAACTGTATGACTTGCAAAGTCCGAAATATTTACAATCTGCCCCTTTACAGAAAATGTTTACCACTGTGTACATACATTGCTGAGTTGTCAACTGTCGTCATTCTTTTATAAGGCAATTTCGCCAGAAAGGAGAACAAAAAAAAAAAAAAAAAAAAAAAAAAAAAGCTGTATTAAAGTAACAAAATGATGGATTTTTCCCTTCCCAAATTCTTTCAAGTATTTTGATAAGACATGGATAGCTTTTTTTAAAAAATCCATTCAAGTATTTTAGGCTAATGCAAATGAATTTACTGTTTGAAGAGTGAAATTCCAGGCCTGTAATAAAAAGTGGAAACTTTGTTAGGTCTTACCAAGCAAAAGCTTATACAAGTAAAGCTGACTATAAAGTGTGGTGGGGAGCAAGAAACTAGATTCCACTTGTTCAGCTATAGGGAGGAGCTGTGTCATAGATAGATCAGTCACTTCTGGTTAAAGGTTCAGGTGTGTGCAACATTCAGAGGCACAGGAATTCAATTTATCAGTTACCCAGGAGTTGACTTTTGAGCACAATTCTTCCCAATAAGAAAGGCCTCTTGGTATACCAAAGAGTTGTGTGGTGGGTATGAAGATCAAACAGGCTGAGTGAGGCTGTGAACAGTTGTCATTAAACTAGGATAGCTTCTTATTATAGGGACATAATTAGTCTGACCAGAGAGCCTGAATTGGTTAATCACAATACCTTCTGCTATAGATAAAGTAGATAAATATTGACAAATCATTGCTCTTTGGTTCTCACATTTTACACCCCATATTTATCATTAGTCTTCAGTTATTGTAGAACGGCACCGTTGTAGACAATAATAAAATATTCCTAAAGTTATCATTATATTTACTCTCTTTAATAAGGAGCAGCATGGCCTTTTTGATGGAATTTGGAGAACACCCTAATATTATCAGTACCAGTTTAAAAGTTAACTCAGAAAGTGACTTTTTTAATCTCCTTCTCTCCAAATTCTGAGGAGTTCATTATTTTTAGAAATTATATGTTCAACTTATTGTGGGTACTTACTATATTTTGTGATGAATCGTTAGCTGTTTTGTCAAAAGGTGACAGCTTTTTTCTTTCCCTTTAGCATGGTCAAATGACAGAGGTAAGGAATGTCATATCATAAAACATATGACTTTATAGGGTTTGAGGTATATAGTTTTTTTTTTTTCAGTGTATAGAGTGACTTGAAATATACTACAATATTTTCTGTTGTAATTTTTTTAGCACATATTTGCTATAAGATGGAAGCCGGAATGGCACAATAGTATGCTTTCCATTTCAGACATATCAAATCTGTGGAGTCAATGAGAAACAATACGACAAAGTCCAGAAATCTATTGGAAATGTGGAACTACACTGTGGGTAAAGGTGAGGCCTACAGACACTAGAGTTGGAAGTCAGGGAAGAGCAGCAGATGAGGTCAATAAGAGAATCTGTGGAAATGGAAGAGATGCCATGTGGTGTGAAGGGAAGATATATAAAGTATCTGCCATGGTGCTTGGCATGTGCTATGCACCTTATACATGGTAGATGCTAACAGTGGATCTGCAGCTGAGGAACACTGGGATTACAAAAAGGAAAAGAAGCCAGTGAGAGGGAATGTAGCAACATTTTAGAATATAAGGTAAATATACAAAAATCCATTATATTTCTCTGTATACTAACAATAAGCAGTTTAAAATTAAAAATTTAAAAATACTATTTACAAAAGCAACAAAAACCATGAAAAACTTGGGATAACTCTAAATCAACTTCATTATTTTTCTCCTTTCATCTTCTGTTTCTAATCCCATTCCTTCTCCTCCAGACACTAGAATTAATGCATATAACATATGCCTTTACAATATGCTCTCCTAATACTTATTTGGACATATATGTATACTTGAAAAAATACACAGTGGTCTTCCTGTGTATTTAATGTTTTTTCATATAATTAGTGTAATTCTGGCCTTTCATAATTTGGCCACTGTGTTCAGACAATTAAAAACTTACAAAACAAACAAAGTAAAACAAGACACAACCCCAAGAAGTTCAGGAAGTAACTGACTATTACTATATTGGAAGAAATAGACATACACTTGTTGTTTTGTTTCTATTATACTCCCTGGAGGTATCTGTTTTACATTTTTTGGGGGGAATTAAAGCTGTTTAAGGAATTTTCTTTTTTAGTACTATACTGAGAAGTAATGGCAATATAGTTTTTGTCTTTTGGTTTTATGGTGGTTTTGTTTGTGTGTGTGTTTGTTTTGAGAGCTGGGATTCAGTTCTGAGGATTGCCTACAGGAAGACAGTGCAGAAATACTCAGGGACATTTCCATGACATATTTAGGAAGAGCTGCCACCTGCAGGTAAAAAAATGAAATAAATGCACTGGGCCTTTTTTTTTTTCTTTTTTAATGAATGGAATTCATTATCACTACTTGTTTTTCTTTGTTTAAAATAATCTTGCTCCCTCTTTCTCCTGCCAATTTATGAATCTTTCCTGCCTTTCCTTTTCTTAATTCCCAGTTCTTTCACTTTTTCTTTTGAAGATCATTCTCTTCACCTCCTTCAGTCAGTCTACCTTCTACTCCACCAAAGACACATATGACAAGATGTCTAAAATACAGTGATTAGACTGAAGGATTTAGTTTTAGTTTCAGTTTTCACATTTAGTATGTTAATAGCCCTAGGCTTTGTCACACATAAAACATTATCTTAGATTTTAGCCTCCAAACTTTAGGAATATGCTTATTTGATTCTTTTATTCTTGTTTTCATTTTTTTTTTTTTAAGTCTTATATTCAGCTTTCAGAGTGTCAGTTTAGAATGGTTTCACTATAAGGTCATACACTTCTTTTATCATTTCTCTTAATCTCTTGTGTTTTTCTGAAATTAAAGCTCTATCAATTCTTTCTTAAAGTTGTTTTTGTACTCAAGGCTATTTTTCTTTTAGTCTACAGTTAGATCACAGCTACCTGCATGAGGCTCTACTGACTGGATTTAAATATTCTAGTGTTAGTTTCTATCACTTATTTTTGAGTGGAAATGGCTTAATTTCCAATTAAAAATTTGTTCAAGGCCTAAGAGGACTGTATTTTTACATGTGTATTGCTACATTTAAAATGAAGCAATATGTATTAGTCACCCCTTGGTATGGTATGCTGACGAAAACATTGATTTCCAAATTTTAGTGGCGTAAAATAATAAACATTTACTTTTCATTCACAACACGATCCACTATTAGGACACCCTCTTTCTTCTTGTAGTTGCACCAGCTGGAACACGTGCTGTTCAAGGTTGCCATTGCAAGGAAAAAGAGGGATAGAAAAAGGCTACTTAGTTCTTAACTGTTTTATCATTTATGTGACATTCATTACTACCACTTACATTTTATTGGCCAAAAATTGTCATAAGTCCCCAAAGGAAGGCTATGAAATATACACAAGCACATGGATATGTGATGAGAATTAATAGTCTTTATCACAGTACTTTTCTGGTTAGTCTTTGACTTTTTCTCACAGAGAGTAATAATATATGAAATGGAGAAAAAAATTTGAAAAAAAAGGATTAGAACCCGATCATATAACTTTCAAAATTAGTAAAGTAGGATTTGGAGGTAAATTAATACATATATGAGGCTTATTTTTAAAGCATAAACTATACTCATATTAATAAACTTATTTCAAAGGGATTTGTAGAGATTTTAAAGTATGTCCACAAATTCTTTGCCATTCTTCCCATCTTTTTTTTTTTTTTTTAATTGTACTTTAAGTTCTAGGGTACATGTGCACAACGTGCAGGTTTGTTACATATGTATACATGTGCCATGTTGGTGTGCTGCACCCATCAACTCGTCAGCACCCATCAACTCATCATTTACATCAGTTATAACTCCCAATGCCATCCCTCCTTGCTCCCCCCTCCCCATAATAGGCCCCAGTGTGTGATGTTCCCCTTCCCATGTCTAAGTGATCTCATTGTTCAATTCCCACCTATGAGTGAGAACATGCGGTGTTTGGTTCTCTGTTCTTGCAAAAGTTTGCTGAGAATGATGGTTTCCAGCTGCACCCATGTTCCTACAAAGGACACTAACTCATCCTTTTTTATGGCTGCATAGTATTCCATGGTGTATATGTGCCACATTTTCTTAATCCAGTCTGTCACTGATGGACATTTGGGTTGATTCCAAGTCTTTGCTATTGTGAATAATGCCACAATAAACATACGTGTGCGTGTGTCTTTATAGCAGCATGATTTATAATCCTTTGGGTCTATACCCAGTAATGCGATGGCTGTGTCATATGGTATTTCTAGTTCTGGATCCTTAAGGTGCCATTCCTCCCTTCTAAAGGTGGAGACTGATTCCTCTCTCTATGCATATGGGCTGCACTTTGGGACTCACTTCTAATGAACTGAGTATGGTGGAAGTGATGATGTGCAGCTTCCAAGATGAGATCATAGAATGCTTTGTCGCCTGCTCCTTGCTCTCTCTTTCAGATCACTGGCCTGGGGGTGGGGCAGGAGCCAGGTGACAGGTTGGGAGGATACATCAAACAGCTCTATGTGCAATGAGGAACTGAGGCCTACTGCCAACAGCCATGCACGTGAGCCTTTGTAGAAACGGATCCTCCAGTTTCAATCAAGGCTATGAATGCCTGCCGCTCTCCCAACTTCATGAGAGCTCCTGAGCCAGAGCCACCCAGCTAAGTGGCTCTTAAATTCCAGATTCACAGAAACTGAGATAATAAACATTTTAATTTTTAGTCACTATGATTTGGGGTAATTTGCTATGCAGCACCAGATAACTAATTCAAGGTTATAAGAAAAGTCTATTTTATTGGCATAAACATTTTGAAACTGACCCAATAGTCCCATAGACCAGGGGTCCCCAACCCCCATCCATGGCCTGTTGGGAACTGGGCTGCAAAGCAGGTGACCTATGAGTGAGCATTACCACCTGAGCTCCATTCCCTATCAGATCAGTAGCAGCATTAGATCCTCTTAGGAGTGTGAAACCTATGGTGGACTCTGGATGCCAGGGATCCAGGTTGCATGCTCCTTATGAGAATCTAATGCCTGATGATCTGAGGTGGAACAGTTTCATCCCACAACCATGGCCCCCAATGTCTGTGGAAAAATTGTCTTCCACGAAACCAGTGCCTGGTGCCAAAAAGGTTGGGGACTGCTGCCATAGACTGTTTTTTGGATAAACATAGAAATTAACTGTTCTGGTCTTAAAGCTTGAAACTTACAGTTATTTTATCTGAGCTTCTTCCTCCAGAAGGCCTCTTAAAAAATACATCAAAGAACTGAAACTCACAAAATCACTGCATCCAGACAATGAGATGCCAGTCCCTTCATTCATTATGATCACTTCCTTACCTCTCCCTAGTTGCTGTTTTCTTATACATTGTTACATTTCTTTCCTGCTATATAAACCCCTAATTTTAGTTAGTCAGAGATGGATTTGAGACTGATCTCTCATCTCCTCAGCTGTAGCACCGGTTTAAAGCCTTCTTCCTTGGCAATAATTGTTGTCTCAGTGATTAGCTTTCTGAGCTGTGAGCAGCGGAACCTAGACAGAATACCTGGTGTTTCAGTAACAATTTCCTATTGAATGCTAACCAAAAATATTCTAATTAACAATTTTTTTCTTTGTTTCGATACAGGGTCTTGCTGTGTTGTCCAGGCTGGAGTGCAGTGGCACAATCATGGCTCACTGCAGCCTCAACTTCCCAGGCTCAAGTGATCCTCCCACTTCTGCCTCCCAAGTAGCTGGGACCACAAGCTTGTACCACCATGCCTGGCTAATTTACATTTTTTATTTTTTGTAGGAATCTCACTATTTTGCCCAGGCTGATCTTGAACTCCTGCACTCAAGTGATCCTCCCGCCTCAACCTCCCAAAATGCTGGGATTATAGGCATGAGCCACCATGCCAACCTTAATTAACACTTTAAGATAAAATTACATGAATATGCCATGTGTGTAGGGAAGGAAGAGAGAAATGAGGGGTTGAGCACCTCAGTGATTTTATTGTCCTCTTATTATACTATATTAACAACCAAATAATTCCAAAGAAAACCCCAGAGAATTTAGATATTTTCATTGAAATCTACCAATAAAACATAGAAATTTCATAACTACTGTATATGCCCAACATTAAAAAAGGATTCCCATTTTAAATTAGTCAATATAAGGTATAATTTATAGTAATTAAAATACAGATTACTTGTTCAGTGTGTAAAAGAAGGAAATGTGTTCATGGCTATGAGAAACCAGATTTTGATCATACATAGGCTGCTAGTTACTTGCTGTAATGAGTCTAATTTGATATTTAGGGTCATATTGTTGTCAGTTTTTACTGTGTGGTAGTTTAGGCTTGGTGGTAAGATGTCTAAAAATGACTAGAACCACTGTCCTATTATAATGAAACTCTGTAAAATAATCAAATTTGCTTTTATTTATGTGTCATATTACCTTTCTTTTGGTGATAGATTTCAAAGTAAAACTTAAGAATTAGTATATCACAAAGAGATTTTAAATATGGTCTGCATCGATTAGTTTTATTATGCTATCAAGTAAGTAATATTAATAATAACACCATGATCTCCCAAAGAATCAGCTCACAGGATGCTTGTACCCATGAGTCCAATAAACTTGATCATATTGATACCCTGACCTTAGGCATGAGCTCCTAATGAAATAAAAAAAAGATCATTGATATATTACCCATATAATTCACCCCTTTAAAGTGTAGAGTTCAGTGGCTTTTAGTATATTCACAAGATTGCACAACCATCACCACAATCTAATTCTAGAACATTATCATCATCCCCTAAAGAAATCTGGTACCCTAGCAAGTACTCCTCATTCTTCCCTCCCCTCAGTCCCTGGTTACCCATAATCTATTTTCTGTCTCTGGACATTTTATATAAATGAAATTATGCAATATGTGACCTTGTGTATATGGACTCTTAGCATAATGTTTGCAAGGTTCATCCACATTGTAGCATGTATCAGTATTTCTTTTTTTTTCTTTTTTTTTTTTTTTGAGATGGAGTCCTGCTCTGTTGCCCAGGCTGGAGTGCAGTAGCGTGATCTCGGCTCACTGCAAGCTCCGCCTCTTGGGCTCACGCCATTCTCCTGCCTCAGCCTCCCAAGTAACTGGGACTCCAGGTGCCCGCCACTAGGCCTGGCTAATTTTTTGTATTTTTAGTAGACATGGGGTTTCACCGTGTTAGCCAGATGGTCTCAATCTCCTGACCTCATGATCCTGTGTCCAGAATTGGTTCTTTCCGGTGGGTTCTTGGTCTTACTGACTTCAAGAATGAAGCTGCGGACCCGCGTGGTGAGTGTTACAGTTCTTAAAGATGGTGTGTCCGGAGTTTGTTCCTTCAGATGTTCAGATGTGTCTGAAGTTTCTTCCTTCCAGTGGGTTTGTGGTGTTGCTGACTTCAGGAGTGAAGTCACAGACCTTCACAGTGAGTGTTATAGCTCTTAAAGGTGGCATGTCCAGGATTGTTTGTTCCTCCTGGTGGGTTCATGGTCTCGCTGACTTCAGGAGTGAAGCTGCAGACCTTCGTGGTGAGTGTTACAGCTCTCAAAGGTAATGCGGACCCAAAGAGTGAGCAGCATCAAGATTTATTGTGAAGAGCAAAAGCACAAAGCTTCCACAGTGTGGAAGGGGACCCCAGAGGGTTACTGCTGCTGGCTTGGGTGGCCAGCTTTTATTCTCTTATTTGGTACTGCCCACATCCTGCTGATTGGTCCATTTTACAGAGAGCTGGTTGGTCCATTTTACAGAGAGTTGATTGGTCCATTTTACAGAGTGCTGATTGGTGTGTTTACAAACCTTTAGCTAGACACAGAGTTCTGATTGGTGCGTTTTTACAGAGTGCTGGTTGGTGTGTTTACACACCTTTAGCTAGACACAGAGTGCTGATTGGTGCATTTACAATCCTTTAACTAGACAGAAAGGTTCTCCAAGTCCCCACTCAACCCAGGAAGTCCAGCTGGCTTCACCTCTCAATGCCCCCTCTAAACAGGACACCCCAACTGCTGTTGGGAATTGGGCAATGACCGCTCTAGCTACTTCCTGCTGGATAGGGGCGATGAAGGGGCCCTGCAGTTGTAGTGTCCTCCAGAGGGGAACTCTTTAGGCCAGTGAAAGGGCCAGTGGGTCAGTCCAGGGGTCCTTGGTAGAAGTTGTTAGTTGAGCTCATTTGGGGTTTCATTTGTAAGACTATCTGTAGATTGATGGCCTTGATCCCAGAGGAAACAAATTTGACAAGGAGTTTAAAAATACAGGGCCCGAAGGCAAGTAATAACAAGATGGCTGCCATGGGACCTAGAAAGGGGAGAAGCCGTGTCGCCCAACTCCAGAGGTTGGTATAAGAGTTTGAAAGGGGTTGTCTGATTTCAAAAGCCTTTTCCTGTAAATGCTGGGCAGCATCTCGTACTGTCCCTGACTGGTTAGTGTAAAACTACACTCTTCCCCTAAGAAGGGGCAGAGGCCTCCTTTCTCAGCAGTGAGGAGGTCTAGGCCTCAGCGGTTTTGGAGAATCGCTGATGCCAAAGAGTCTATTTGGGATTGTAGAGAAAGGATAGATTTTGTTATTTCTTGTAAACTGTCTGAGAAATCCTTTGAGAGTGTGTTGTAGTAGGATAATACATGTTACACTCTTAACTTTTAGCAAATTTTACTTTTGTTGAAAATCTTATAAGTTTGGGATTTCAATTATTCTTTGCTATCAATAAGACCTCGTTCAGTCCATATTAGAATTGGTATAGATGGCTCCTTCCTGATACGGTAAGTACTTTAAGGTTTGGCTGAGTGCAAACAACACGCAGACCAATTATTAGACAATTTTCCTAACTCTGCTTCTACAAGAGTTTGCTTATCACTTACTGAATACCCATTGTGTCTTTTTCCCTTAATCGCCCAGGAGGAACCATCTATCATCCTGTTCTGAGGGGAGTTCCTCCTAGATCTGGTCAGACCTTTGTAGGGTAATTAAGATTTAGATCCCCTATTAGGAAACCTGCTGGGTTAAAGATTTTTGGTAGGAAGGCTACGGGTTGTCAGTGGCCTCAGTGCTTTCAGGCTACTCCCTTGTTTACACGAACAACAAGGTGGTATTGGAGTGTTATAGGGTTACAGAGAACGCCTTCAATTATCAATTATAGATTTTAAATTTACCCTGGCTTTTAAAGGAATGGGGTACACTGTTTTTTCTTTACTACTTCCATCTGTCTTTCTTTCTCTTTGACTTCTTCTTTGTCTCTTTCTCTTTCCTTCTCCCTTTGACTCTTCCTTTCTTTCCTTCTTTGACTTTCTCTCTCTGTCTCTTCCTCTCTCTGTCTCTCTCTTTGACTCCTTCTTCGCCTCTGTCTCTTCCTCTCTCTGTCTCCCCTTTGTCTCTCTGTTTCTTCCTCTCTCTCTCTTTCTCTGACTTTCTGACTCTTTCTTTCTTTCTGCTGCCTCTGCCAGCTGCTTATGCTGCTGTTCTCCCCTCTCCTTCCCCTTTTGATGGCTTCGGCAATGTAAGACTGCCACGTCCTTGGGTTTTGCACTGTGTGCAATAATAAATAATAAAATATCCTTGTGATATTTAATGGGGGTTCCTCCAGAGGTTAGGAACTCCCTTTCTTTCCATATAGCAGCATGGGATTGTAGGATTAGATAAGCATACTTGCTATCTGTATACACATTTATTCTTCTTCCCTTTCCCGGTTCTAAGGCTCGGGTAAGTGCCACTAGTTCTGCTAACTCGGTGCTGGTCCCTGGGGGAAGAGGCTTACTTTCAAGTACTATTACATCACTAACTATGGCATAACCCGCCCTTCATATCCCATTCTCCACAAATGAACTCCCATTGGTATATAGGTTAAGGTCAGGATTAGCTAAGGGGACTTCTAAGAGATCCTCTCATGCAGCATGAGTCTGGACTATAATTTGTTGGCAGTCAAGCTCGATTGGTTTCCCATCCTCTGGGAGAAAAGTGGCAGGGTTGAGGGCCACACACATGCGTATTTGAAGCACTGGTCCCTCAAGGAGTAGTGCCTGGTATCTAAGTAGGCAGTTGTCTGATAGCCATAAACTTCTTTTGGCATCTAGCATGCCATTTACATCATGAGTAGTCCAGACAGTGAGATCCTTTCATTATATTATTTTGATAGCCTCTGACTCTAAAACGGCCACTGCTGCAACTACCCACGAACAATGAGGCCAGCCTTTTGCTACTACATCAATTTCTTTACTTAGGTATGCCACTGGTCGTGGGATTGCCCCACAAGTCTGAGTAAGAACCCCAAGAGCGATTCCTGCTCTCTCTGTGATGTATAAAGAGAAGTTTTGCCCTGTGTGAAGGCTTAAGGCTGGAGCTTGAGTTTGTTCCTTCCAATGCCCAGACTTCAGGGTTGATTCCCTCCTCAAGCAGGGGACAACAAATGGGTAACTTGTTCCCTATATTCATGTAGATAATAGCTCCAACTTTGGGTAATATGTCCCTCCCTAATAAGGGTATGGGACTTTCAGGCATAACAAGAAAGTCATGTGAAAAGATCAAAGTCTTCCAATTACAACTGAGGAGGTGGGAGAAATACCTGGTTACAGGCCATCCTAGGATTCCTCGGATGGTAACGGACCTTGAGGACAGCTGTCCGGGACAGGAGATTAACACTGAGAAAGCCGCGCCAGTGTCCAGGAAGAAGTCAATTTCCTAGCCCTCAATGGTTAAACATACCTAGGGCTCAGTGAGGGTGATGACATGAACTGGTGCTAGCCCCGGGTACCCTCAATCCTGTTGTTGGATCATCTGGTTGGGGGCTTCTGACCCAGAGAAACTTTGTCCTCTGGAGCAGTGCACCTTCCAGTGATTTCCTCAGCATAGCGGACATGGACAAGGGGGCGACTTGTTTCTCAGTGGACAATTTTTTTTTAAAGTATCCTAGTAAAGCACACTGATAACAAACCTTACAGGGTGACTGGCCTGCTCCATTTTCTGTCGTCTCTGAACCATCAAGGTTTGTTTGTATGAGAGCCATGACTAAGGCTGAGGCCTTTCTCTGATCTCGCTTTTTCTTTTGGGCCTGTTCCTGTTGGTCCCTATTATAGAACACTGAGGTTGCCAGGTTTAATAATGCCTCCAAAGTTTGTTCAGGGTCCAGGGCTCGCTTTTGGAGCTTTCTCCTGATACCTGCGACTGATTGGGAAATAAACTTATCTTTTAGAATCAGTTGACACTCTAGTGAGTCGGGTGACAGGGGAGTATATTTTCTTAGGGCCTCCCATAGACGCTTGAGGAAGGCAGAAGGATTTTCTTCCTTTCCCTGAGTTATGGTGGACATCATTGAAGAATTCATGGGCTTTTTCCTAATTCTCCTTAGTCCTTCTGGAACACAAGTCAACAGATGTTTACGACTCCAGTCCCCATGATCTAGGTCTAGCTCCCAGTGGGGATCCATACTGGGGATGGCTTGCTAATCGGTAGGGAATTTGTCCTTTTTTTTTGGCTGTCATTCTATCATTTACTTGACGAAGATACCAGGTATCTCCAAATTCTTGGGCTGCAGCTAAAGCCGCGTTCTTTTCATTAAAGGCTAGGGTTTGATCTAACAACAGCATGACATCTCTCCAAGTGAGATTGAAGGTTTGCCCTAGACCCTGTAGGACATCTATGTACCTATCAGAATCATCTGAAAACTTCTCTAGGTCTGCCTTGATCTGCTTTAAATCAGAGCAGAAGAAGAGGACATGTACCCGGGTTGGGCCAAATTCCCCTCCCCCTATGGCTTGAAGGGGACATAATCGATACCCAGGGGTTTTTGTGGTCCTTTGGAGATTTCTTTGCTTGTTTCCTTCTGGGTGGGGGAGATTAGAGGAGGCTTCTCATTAATAGGAAAGGGGGCTATAGGGAGGCTAGGATATGGGGGTAAACTGAGAGGTCTTCCTGTGGGATGTAAATTGCAAGCTTTGCATAGTCGTGTATTTTCCTTCAATGAAAAGAAAGCTTGGACATAAGGTATTTCACCCCATTTGCCTTCCCTCTTACAGAAAAGGTCAAGCTGCAGGATAGTATTGTAATTTATGCTTCCCTCAGGTGGCCATTTTTCCCCATCAGAGAGAGAATATTGGGGCCAGGCCTTAGTGCAGAAAAACAATGAGCCACGTCTTTTTCAGGGTTTGCGGGTCAAATTGGTCGCAATGGCTTAGGATGCATCTTGAGGGTGAGCCTGTTGATGCCTGAGTGTTTCCCATCTGAAAGACAAAACCGCCCATGGTTTTGGTTTGTTTGTTTCTCCCCCTGCCCAAGAACCCGCAATGGTTCCTGGACGCTGCTGAACAGAATAGTTGAGCTCACCGACGCAGCAGCAGAAACACCTCTTGTCTCCTAAAGTGCTGGGATTACAGGCATGAGCCACCGCTCCCGGCCTTCATTCCTTGTTATGGTGGAATAATATTCCATTATAAAGATATACCACACTTTGTTTAGCCATTCATCGGCTGATGGACATTTGGGTTCTTTCCACATTTTGGCTATTAAGAATAATACTGCTATGAGCATTTATGCACAAGTCTTTGTGTGGATGTTTTCATTTCTATTCAGTATATATGTAGATATGGAACTGCTAGGTCATATAGAAATTCTGTGTTTTAACTTTTTGAGGAACTACCAAACTGTTTTTCAGAGCAGTTGCATGATTTTACATTCCTATCAACAACGTATTGAGGATTCCAATTTCGCCACACAACTCCTGTTATCTGTTACTAATTGTAGTCAGTCTAGTTTTTGTGAACTAGTATCTCGTGATTTTCATTTTCATTTCTTAATGACTAATGATTGTGAGTATTGTTACAGGTACTTATTGGCTATTTGCATATTTTCTCTGGAGAAATAATAAAACCATTTTAAAACTCTCTCCTGTCACTTATTAATCCAAACATTAGTAGGGGTAGATATAAAAGTTTTAAAGACATTTTGTGTATGTAATTATAGTTTATTATTCTCATGTTGACAGCATCCGCTTCTCTATGGCCAGTCTCGAGTAGTTAATATATAGAAATTACTTATGCTAACCCATGTTAGGAGTGCTGCTTGTCCAGTTTTGCACTTCCTGGACACCCAAATATCCAAGGGTAGCGACTGCTTAGTTCAAATATTTGTAACAATTCCTACATGGGCTTCCTAAGATGTGAGATTATTAAGAAAACAAAGAATATTAGGTGGAATTAAACACTATATTTAATTTTCTGTATTGTTGAGAAGTAAAATTACATGTAACAACTAATACTGTACAGTGAGAATATTGATATTATTAATTTTAGTTATTTTTTGTTCATGCAGTCACTATTTTTCCATGTTATTGGAGGAATTTAAAAATTTGAAGTTTTGTAATTATAAAATTAATACACATTTATTGTAGAAAATTTGAAAACTATAAAAATACAAAAGAGAAAAGAAAAACAAACAGTCTGTTATTTTTCAGAGATAACTACTATTAATATATTGGTATGAGTCCTCTTCGTTGTTACATACATGCATTTTAAAATTATTTACTTTATTGTTTAAACTAGTTTATACATACACATAAAACAAAATTAAAAGGTTCAAAAGGGCATACAGTGAAATGTAAGTCTCTTTTTACATCATGTCCCAGTTTTCCTACCCAAAGCAACCTCTGTTACCCGTATTTTATATAATCTTTGAGATATAGGCACATATACACACGTGTGCGTTTTAAATTCCTCTCTTTTAAGGCATTGATGAGAATTATACATTGTGGATGGTTAAAGACAATGGTACCTCTTCTGGTCCAACATGATTTCCTTATCTTTTTGGGTTGTTCCCCTTCTACTGAGCCTAGTCCGCCTAATATTTTGCAGATTTTTCAGTCCCTTTTTATGTTTCCCAAATTCTCTGTAAGTATTGAATTTTTACAAATAGTATTCCTAGGAAACTTTACTTCTACAATATGTTCTATAACATCTCTAGTAGTTATACAAAAAAGTTCACGGCTCCCTTAAACTCGCTTGGAGTACTCTAGTTTTGTACCTCCATATGGAATGGAGAGCTATTTTAAATTCTGTTTCTTTTGGCAGAAAGAGTAATTTTTTGATTGAGCTTTAGCTAATAATGGATTTTCATGTTTATTTCTGATTTCAGCTAAATTATAAACTCTGTGATAGTAATGACCAGGCCTTATACCTTGTATTACTTAGAGCATGCAATGCCAGCACTGCTGTGAAGATAGCAGATATTTAATAGTGTGTGGATTGAGTGATTAAACAGAAAAAGCAGATCTTCAAACCTTGCCAAGAAAGCAAAAAATGAAGCAAAAACAAAACAAAAATTTCAGTACAGAAAACAAATACCAAATGGAAATCACAAACTGTTTGTTCCCTTTGCAAGTGTCTGGATAACAAATAGGTGAGAAATTTTTAAAGTTTTATTTATAATTGACAAGTAATTGTACATATTTATGGAGTACAGTGTGATGCTTTAATACATATATACATCATACCATGATTAAATCAGGGTAATTAGCACATCCATCACTTTAAACATTTATCATTTCTTCATGGTGATAACATTCAAAATTCTTTCTAGCAATCTTGAAACATACAATGCATCATTATTAGCTATAGTCATACTACTGTGTAATAGAACACCAGAACTCATTCTTCCTGCCTACCTGCAACTTTGTACCTGTCAGTGAACATCTCTCCATTCTCCTCTCCCCTCAAGAAAATGTTTACTTGGAGAAATTATTGGAAAAAGAAATACAAACTTAAAAAAAATCCATACTCTTTTTTTTTTTTTTTTTTTTTAATTGTAGTGCTTAAAAAAATTCTATGCAAGTTTACGTGAAAGGAAATGAAGAAAGCAGTGATGGGGCTTGGTGAATACACAATTTCCCTTAGACTGGGATCTGTGCCAAATTATTTAGTTTCAGCTACTATATCCAACTCCCAGGCTGTCCAGAATGTGGCAAAGCCCAGTTGAGCAGGACTGCAAGGCACTTTGGGTTATCAAAGAGGGAAGAATTAAGATTTAAGAAATGGTACATTTGGCCCTGCTGTTTGTTTGGTTAGTTAGATTAAAATAGGCATTATTGCCAGCTTGAAAGAAAAAACAAAACAAAACAAAAAAAACCAGCATTGCTCCAGCAGATGCCCCAAGAGGGCTTCAGAAGAACTTGTCTTGGCCTTGGTTTGGAATTGCTCCTCTCCTACCCAGCTTTCTGTTATGTGGGTAGTGAAAGAGTGGCAGGGGTAGGGAACTCTCTGAAAACTATTTCCAGATATTTCAAAATTTAAACTTTTTAAACTAATCCTCGGTATGCAAACAGTTGAACAAATAACAGTATACAATTAGATTCAAAGTAATAGGTAGTGATAGGAAGCTCTCATTTCAAATAGTTTTCAACCTTTGACTGACCGTTCCATGACATTAAGCTCATTTTCCTAACAACAAATTATGACAGCATTTGGAGTACTTCAGGCCCCCATAAACCAGGTGCAATCTAAAGAAAACAGCTCAACATCTGGGCCTTATTACCTTTTCCATCATCCAGGCATCACCAGGTTTCCCCATCTGTGATCAGGCCTGATCACTCATGCAGTTTTTATGGTAGCAAATGAAAATAGTTTGGAAATTTCCATCTGAAGGCCAACACTTCATGGAAAACCTTAAGAAGTGTTTTATTCATTACTAGAAACTTAGTTTATTAGCATTCTTAGTATGTATTTTTGCAGTTCCTTTATATTTCATTAAATAGATTATCTTTTAAAAAACATTTTTTCTGCTAGGAAGGGAACAGGTAAAACGGAGAGAAATTTAATGCACTGAATGTGTAAAATAGCATGGGTCCAAAACGATAATCTTTCATTATTACCTTGTACAGGGACTACATTCTAGAAGATAAATTAAGCAAAAATGACGAAATGAAAACGTATGCCTACCAGAGATCAACACTGTCAACACCTTACTATGTTTCCTAGAAAATATATGTAAACATTAAAAATATATAAACATAAGAATGCATAATAAATATAAATATATATATTTAATAAAAATCAAGATGTTCTTTAACCTTATCCAATAATGTTTTAACCCTTTGAGAGTCAGACTAAATTGGCATTTACAAATAGAGAAACCAAGGCATGATGCAATTTCTAGAGGACAAGAGTCAAGTATAGACTGCAAGTGACACACTTTTTTCCTTGGTTATGTCACCTGTTCAATGTACAGATCTTCTGCATAATCACTGTTGAATGGTTAGAGTTGCTGACCTTCAAAAAATGATAGAGAATATATGGGACATATTTAGGCAGAAATGTTTTCAAATTCATGTAAACCAGAAGAACTCTTAGTGAGAGGGCAAACAGGCATTGCTGTCAGAAGAAGTTATCAAGCTAGTAAAGCCCCACACTCCAGAGAGTACCCAGCACCTGTTATTTTCCCCTGAGGAGAACCTCTGGTGATATGCAGATATATTAAAGATGCTCCGTGGTTGGTCATGAACGCAAATGGAGGTTGCCAGGCTGCAGGACTCATCTCTACATGCTTCCTTTCCAGGGTCCTCTAAGGCCACAGAGAAATATTAATATCAACCTAAGATGTCTTTCTGGAAAGACTTTCTAAGATGTTTCCAGCCTAAGAACTCCCTTACGGATTGACTGCTTCTGAGACCAAGCCTGTTTTGGGGTTGGTGGGAAAATGAGGCAGTGTTCCAGGCTGGTCTGTCCCGAGCAGATCAGAAGACTCACTGGTGGTAAGTGAGTCTCTTGTGGTAAGAGGTCCTCTTCAGGACCTCTGAGCCAGAGGACTCTAACACAGTCACAACTGTATAGTGAACGCATATGATAGTAACAACTGAAGCATACCCTGAGAATGACTCTGTATGGCAGACGCACCTGAATGCATGTTCTGAGCTAGGGAATCTGGGTGTGGCCAACGTGAAGATTTGTTCCTTTTCTATGAGGAACACCTGAGCCCCCAGCCCATCTTGTGGAACACAGGCCATACAGGGGTTCCAGGTCCCAAGTTTTGGGCTGAATGAAGGTTGCCAGATGGAGGTCGTTAGGAAGAGTGCTAAGTGAAAATGCTAAACCACATGCCTTTTGCAAGCAGTTGCGGTCCTCCTGCCTTGCCCGCTGCTACTGGATTCCTTCCCCTGTATGTAAGCCCCCAATAAAATGCGTGTTTTGTTTGCTGGCTCTGGGTCTCTTCTTCGGCCTCTTGAACCTGGTGCCATCCCCAGTGGTATCCACAGGGGTTCAGGCACAGCAACAGCTTGTCAACTTCTAGGGTATTTTGGAAATATCCTGGGAGTCTTCCTGGGATTCACAGATGGACCAAGGATCCCACACCCAGGAGGAACTTCTAGGAGTATATGTCAAACTCAAAGACTCTTTTGGGTGTGAGCTAATTGGTTTGTATTAGGACATTTAGATTCCTATTCTTTCTCCCTCACCTAAGAAATTATTAAACATAAATACAAAGCTCACATGAAATTCTCCCTTATTAATTTGTTCATGCAATTATTTATATCTATCAGTATAAACTTGTAGATATTTATTTTAATATGTTTAATATGTCATAGAGCGATAATTTTTCAAAGGAGTATTAATGTGAATTTTATACTGCTGCTTTGAAATGTATAAAAAGAAGAGGGTGAAAAAGTCATTAGGAACTCATGTTGTCTCATAGCGCAAATGAATATTTATGTAGAAAAGGAGATAATATGTGGTTACTGACATGACTAAGGGTTAAAGTGGAATTTGTTAAAATTATTATTATTTTTTTTGAGATGGAGTCTTGCTCTGTTACCCAGGCTGGAGTGTAGTGGTGTGATCCCAGCTCACTGCAACCTCCACCTCCTGGGTTCAAGCAATTCTCCTGCCTCAGCCTCCTGAGAAGCTGAGATTACAGGCATGCGCTGCCACGCCCAGCTAATTTTCGTATTTTTTTTTTTTTTAGTAGATATGGGGTTTCACCATGTTGGCCAACCTGGTCTCGAACTCCTGACCTCAAGTGTTCTGCCTGCCTCAGCCTCACAAAGTGCTGGGATTACAGGCGTGAGCCACCACACCTGGCCTAAAATTATTTTTTAAGTAAGTGTTTAGTAATGCAGATAATTAAATTTTTGCAACAGAAAAATTGCAAAGACTATAGAGAGGGTTCCTGTCTATCCAGCATACAGTTTTTCCTGTTGTTAATATCTTATGTCTACGTACATACTTATAGTACATTTGCTACAACTAAACCAGTATTGATACGTTATTATTAATCAAAGCCCATATTTCTTTTAGAATGCCTTACCTTTTCCTAAAGTTCTTTTTCTGTTTCAGAATCCTATCTAGGATACCACATTACATTTAATCATAATGTTTCCTTAGTCTTCGCTGGTTTGTGACAGCTTTTCAGACTTGTTTTTGATGACCTTGACGGTTTTGAGGTGTACTGTTCAGATATTTGATAAAATGATCCTCATTTTGGGTTTGTCGATGTTTTCCTCATGATTAGCCTGGGGGTATGGTTTCTGGAGCGGAAGACCACAGATACAAAGTGGCATTCCCGTAACATCCTCTCAAAGGTATATGCTATCAACGTGACTTATCACTGATGATACCAAGCTTGATGACCTGGCTGAAGTAGTATTTGTCAGGCTTCTCCCCTACCAAGCTACCCTCCCTACTGCCTTCAGTTCTGTATTCTGTGGGAAGTAATTCTCATGGATTAGGGAGTTGTGCTCCATCTACCTGAAGGGGCAGTAGCTATATAAATTCTTTGGAAATTCTTCTGTGTAAGAGACTTGTTTATTCTCCCTTATTAATTTGTTTATGTAATCATGTATTTCTATCCGGATAAACTCGTGAATATTTATACTTCGGGTTACAATTCAATACTACTTTATATATTTTGTTGCTTAAATTGTTCCAGCTTTGGTCTTTTGGAACCTCCTTCAATTGGTGTGCTCTCTCTGTCTCTCTCTCTCTCTCTCGTGTGTGTGTGTGTTTGTGTGTGTCTGTGTGTGTCTGTGGAGAGAGGGAGAGAGAGAGAAAGAGAGAGAATGTTTTAGCATTCTTTACTTTCCAGGCTCATCTTTCACGTTCCCTGTCTAGTCCTAGAATCAGATATTTCTCCAGGGAACCTTGATTACCCTTATTACAGAATGGTATTAGAAACAAAGAGATGGGTGCTGATGTGCTAGTGGGATGGTGGTGTTTCTAGGCCGTGTCAACTTGGAAAGATATGAGCAGTATACTAACCCCTTGTATACATACATATCTATAATTATTTCTGTATTTATCCATCTGTATCTATATTAAGCTAAAGATGAATTCATTCTGATGCCCCATGCTCTATATTTAAAGAAAAAAGTTAGCAGCAGATGGTGTGTCATAGAATTGCATTTCAGTTTGAGAATTCACCAGTGCCACTTTTCCTGGTATGAACATTTCTGAAAGTCATTGATGAAGAGAAATGACTCATCTGGTAAAGAAAATAATCCCAATAGCAGTTTCTTGCTTGATTTGGCAGAAATGAAGGAGCATCAGTAACTGGTGCCAGTAAAGCACCTGTAATTTAAAACGAATTTTATAGCCCAGGTCTTTTTGTTTCTAAGTCTTTCTGCCATTGCAAAAATAATGTCTTCTTTGTTAGCCTAGGGCTTTTGCAAGCCAAGTTAGTGGACGAAAGCCTGTCTCATTGACAGTCAGTGATATGGTAAGGGAAGAAAAACACAGTATATTTCCATTACAGAGAGGTGACTGTGAAGATCAGGTATTTAGGAATGGAGTTCTCAAGAAATGTTTCTCACAATTTGAAAAATGGAGAAACGCCTGGAGAGCTGTATGGGCCAACATCAGCTCTATCTGAGCATCTTATAAAAATATCTGAAAGCATAAACTGACAGTTAAGGAAAATGTGGGAGAACCAGTTTTGAAGTGCACTGAGAGATGGCACTAAAGATATGCCATAACTTTTCATAAACATCTGATTTGTGAAACTTCCTCTTTTCAGGTAGGGAGAAATACTTGAAAGAAAAGGAAATATGAAAGGGAAGTCCAGGAGGGAACAAAGTAACTGAAGGTTTGCTAAAATAGAAAAAGACTAATCAAAATCATAATATGCGTTTAGCATGTTTTCAGACTAAAAAGGTAAGACTTTATGAACATATTAAAAATACATATTAATACATATTAATCACCATTCCTGGCTTATATTACCTACATGTATATAGAATGTATCCACATGTTTTGATGTGGGCTGGATATTTTGTGTGAGGGTACTAGTATAGGTTATACATTTTGAATACAGGTTATTCTGGGTACAATTATATTTATCTTGGCCAAACATTTTTAAGTGTATATTGACAATATAGCACAGACAAACAAATTAATATGAAATTTCATTTTAAAATCAAAGCAAGATACATGTTATTCTATAAACATACCCTAATACCATTGACTTATGAAATGGAGGAAAATTTAGAGCTAAGTATTTTCAGAATTGATATCGTTTTGTAAATGTTCAAACCCACAGCAGAATCGTGTGTGAATTGTTGAGTGTGGTTCTGCACCTAAGTTTTCCAAGGCAAAGAGGCAACAGAAAGTGCATGGTATTGTGGTAAATAGAGGCTTAAAGAGAACAATGCATCTTGTTAAAGAAAGTATGGTTGCACAAAGCACATTTTATTTCTGTTCATTAAATTGTTGACTTATTCCTTATTTTTATGATCATTTTAACTCATGAAGCACTCATAGTTGAAATAAGAGATTTCACAAATATTTCAATCACGAGTGATTGGGAACAGAAGAGCAGTGTAATAGAATTCCCTTGTATTTATCTTTTGTCAACAATGAAATAACTAAACCTTTTGTGGCTCTCACTATATGAGCTTTCCATGGGTAGTGAAGAAGGTCATCTCATCTCTCATGTGTGAATGTTTAATGATAATGACTAGCATTTATTGAAAGCTTGCTGTATGCAAGGCACTATGATAAGATACCCAGTAAATAATGCTGTCATAACAATTACCCCATTTTACAGACGAGGGGCTTGAAGTTTAAAAAGATGTATTACTTGTACAAGTTCTACACCGAGTAAATGGCAGAACCAAGTCTTAAATTCAGGTACGACACAAAGAGGACCTTTTCATCTGGAAGTTTGTTTGGACGTTATTCTAAAATTTTCCTATAACTGAAGAGGAAAAGCATGCCTCAACACTACTATAGGTTTTGTGCATAATTGGGTTGGGGTCATTGTCTTGCTTGATCATGCCCACTCCTAAGACTCTATTAGGGAGCCCCCAAAATATTCTGGACTAAGACTGTAGAAAGCTCTTGAGTGCTTACTGAATTACCAAATCTGGCTTATGAGACCCTGTGTTCTAAAAATAAAAAGTCAGAATTAGAGCCAAATCTCCAAGTCATAAATCAGTTCCAATAGTGCGTTGGGATGGGGGCACAGCATATGATTTCTTTGAAGTGAGTTCTTCTCTGCCATTCAAGATCTTATTTCTAACATGCTCTAAAAGTTTGAGGATTAAAACTGCTTTGTGAACTTGGGGAGGGGACCAGAAAGCACAAATCAGAGTTCTGGAAAGACTTACCTACGTCTGTGCTTGAACTTATCCAGTTCCCATGACATGCCCTAACGATGGTTTGTCCTGGTACCTCGTGAGGCCCCATCTGGCAGACTTATTAGCTTAAATACTGGTCTATGCAGTTTATATGTACAAAATGTCATTGACTTCCTACTCCTAGCTTTAAGTAATGGGCTTTCTTGTCAACTTTTTTTTTTTTTTTTTTTTTTTTAACCTATTCCTAATAGAGGCAAGCCATTTTTGGCTTCTGGACATACTATTAAGTCAACCAAAGCTTCATCATAACTGAAGACTGGATCTCATGGTAGAAGCTAGGCAACACAACAGACTAAAGGTGTAGGTATTCCCCCAATTTGTTTTTGTTTTTGTTTTTGTTTTGAGACGGAGTCTTGCTCTGTCGCCCAGCCTGGAGTGCAGTGGCGGGATCTTGGCTCACTGCAAGCTCCTCCTCCCGGGTTCACGCCATTCTCCTGCCTCAGCCTCCCGAGTAGCTGGGACTACAGGCGCCCGCCACCACGCCTGGTTAATTTTTTTCTATTTGTAATAGAGACGGGGTTTCACCGTGTTAGCCAGGATAGCCTCTATCTCCTCACCTCGTGATCCGCGCTAGCACCTAGGCCTCTCAAAGTGTTGGGATTACAGGCGTGAGCCACTGCTCCCGGTCAGTATTCCCCCAAGTTTTAAGCCATCTTAGTCAATGAGTTTATGATTTAAATCAGTGATTTTCATACAGCACTCTGAAGACTAAGGTTTTTGGAAGTGACTCAGGTACCATGGAGGGCAAGGTGAGAAAAGAATGAATTCTATAGTAGATGCTACATTGTGCTGCTCAAATCCTCCCTTCAGAACCGAAGGGTTTATTTTGATAGCTGCTGGGAGTGCCACTTGATAATCCCCAGCTGTCAGTTCTCCCTGAGAATTGCTTTTGCAGAAGAAAGCTGTCTTCTCCCAGCATGAAGCAACTCTGAGGGATCATCCTAGCTTCAGACCACTCCATAGAGTTGTGGCCCTGTTGTGACTGTATTGCCTAACCCCCTCCGTCCAGTCTTGCGTCTTTTACTTTCCTTACAGGTGCCAATCCCAGAGCACTCCCTAGTAGATTTTCTGCATGCTAATTTCTTCCAAGTCTGCTTCCCAGGGAATTTTGACCTACCGCAAAATCAATCATAGCAGCTCTTTTACCATATAAATGATATTTAGGTATCCTATATGTGATATTTGTGTAAGATTTTATGTAAACTAAATTTAAAAATCTTTGAAAGCCACTGATCTATTAAACAAATGCTTCACCTCATACAAAAAATCATCATTAGAGTTTTGCGAAAGACGATTTTATTTAGGTTCATCTCTCCAAAGTAATACCCAGGGAGGGTGTTTTCCTTTTGTAACTGTTTCTTCTTAACCTTTGTTTGTATCTTCTGTTTACATACATACTCTTGTGCCCTTTAAGACAGAAAATATATTAAAAAGTTATGACATAAGGTCCTTCAGAGGTAGCCTGCTGTGGCTACCTGGTGCTGTGGTCTCATGGAAAAACTAATCATGACTATTTTTAGAATTTTATACCTAAACAATGAAGAAAACATTAACAAAAACAATCATGACAGACCAGGGAAGGGCATTCAGTAGATGGTACATATTTTCAAATATGGATAATGTCATTACATATCCTGCTACTCCCAGAAAAATCTCTTAAAGTTTTTGTCTTAACTGTGGTATTAGTAAGTACATTGTATATAAAATTTTCTTAAACAACCTCACATTAAAAATATACTATAAACTAGCCTCTTATTATACTGGGGGAAACCAATAGCAAAAAAGGTCCATGGTTTTATGATAGAAGTTACTGTTTTCGGTGGTGGTTTGGAAAACTGGCAAGGAAATTTCCAACTGAGTCGATGAAAGATTAAATGATAAACTTTAATTGCTGAAAAGAAAACTCAAATTTAATAAACATAAATGTGTTTTGGATCCCTAGCAGGCTTCTGCAGAGTTTATTAGATAACTCTAACTTACACAATAGTCAAGGCAACAGAAAGAAGAAAAATATAGCTTGGAGGCAGAGATTGGTCTTGATCTTGGTTTTCCCACTTTTCCTTTCCCGGGAAGCCATACACGTCACGTCTTGGCATTCTGTTCCGGCAATAGGGATGAGGAAAAAAGATAACCTCTGTTCACCCTCAGGTGTGTTGTTGCTTTGGTCATTCCAAACTGGATGTGGCAGCCATTAACTGACAAGTAGAACATGTGATAGGGAGTGGGAAGAGACACTCAGAAGGTAGAGTTGTAAAAGAGTATTATTTATTAGAAAGAATAACAAAGTATAGACATGTCATTTAACACATATGTCTGGGCTACTAGGACAATGTAATAGTGAATTTCTTCTGCAGCCTAAAATACCACGCTTAAATACTTGAGAATTTCTGCTCACAAAAAAGCTTAAGAGTTTTTTTTTTTTTTTTTTTTTTTTTTAAATTAAAATGTAGGCCAGGCGTGGTGGCTCATGCCTGTAATCCCAGCACTTTGGGAGGCCGAGGCGGGCAGATCACGAGGTCAAGAGATCATCCTGGCCAACATGGTGAAACCTCATCTCTACTACAAATACAAAAATTAGCTGGGCATGTGCCTGTAATCCCAACTACTCCTGCTGAGGCAGGAGAATTGCTTGAACCCAGGAGGCGGAGGTTGCAGTGAGCCAAGATCGTGCCACAGTCCTCCAGCCTGGCAACAGAGCGAGACTTCACCTCAAAAAACAAAACAAAAAATTAAAATGTAGTAAATAAAGTTCTTTTAAAAAATACTGAACACATGTGAAGTTTTGGTAGTATCAGTGACCATACGTATTGCAAAATATCCTTTTTGGAAAAATAGTGAATCAACAAAACACAACACTGAAAATACATTTTCTCCTAAAATACATGAGTGTATAGTGGAAATACTGTATATATATTTCCAAATAACAGCAATATTCTTTTACCAAAAGTGAATAACTTTACAAATTATTATGTATACATCAATCCATGCTCTTTGTGCACAGTAAGTATATTTTTGGAGTAAAAGAACTTCAAAGTACAACAACTCTAGATCTTTTTTGTTAGTGGTCTATATGGAGACCATGAGTAGATGGAGTGGGTTTACTTATTTGATAAATATTTTGAAGGCTTATTATGTCCCAGGCATTGTGTTAGGCACTAGCAATGCAATGACAGACATGTTCTCTTTCCTTGTGAAGCCTATTGATTAATGGAAGAAGCTGATAAATAAGCTATTGCAATATAGCATGAGAAGTGCTGACCTGGGAAGTACAGGGTTGCACATAATGAGAAACCAAGCTATAATGAAGAACCAAAACTGGATTTAAAGGAGTCAGAGAAGTTTCCCTGGAGGACATGATGTCTCACTTGAGGTCTTAAGGCTATGTAGATGTTGGCCAATCTGGTGGGGAGCAGTTAAAGAAGGTAAAGCATGTACAAAGTTCTAGAAGTAAGAAAGCATGTCTCATTAAAGAAACTGGGGAAAAGTTCAGTATAGTTGAGTCTTGGAAATGGAGAGTGGCAGTATAGACAGATGAGGTATGCAATAACCAGTACGTGAAGAGCCTTGTAAAACATATTAAGGCATAAGGACTTTATCATAATGAAAACAGAAAGCCACTGAAGATTTAGGTCAAGGATATCAGAATCATATTAGAATAATGCTTTAGAAAGATCTGTAACTAAAAAGTGGAAAATGAAGGTAGGGAGGCTAATCAGGATTCTCAGCATGCCAGGTGAGATGATGGTAGAATGGACTAAGTTAGTGATGCTAGGAATGGAGAGAAGTAGAAAGATTAAATTTTTAGAAGTAAAATAGACTTGGTAATTGGTTACATGTAGGTAGTGTAGGAAATACAGAGTCAAGGATGTCACCTACAACTCCTGCTTGATCTGTTAGGGAAAGGATTGTGTCATTTGCTGAAATGAGAAGCAGGAATTAAAGATTTGGGAGAAGGATCTGAGCTCTTGTTTGGACATGCTGCATCTCAGGTACTATGGGATAACCAAGTGCAAATAAATATTGGGCAAGCAATTGAACATATGAGTCTTACATTCTGTACAGTGCTCTGATCTAGAGATGCAAATTGGGGAGCTGTTAGGGTGCAAATGGTAACTCTGCAGCCATGGGAGTGGTGACATTGCCAAGTTGCTGTGTGGAGTGATGTGAGAGCAGGCTGTTGGACTGAACTCCCAAGCATACCAAAAATTAAATGTTGGGTAGAGAAACAGGAGTTGCAAATGACCTCAAATCCACCAATACTCCTGAAGCCATAGTTTGTAAATAAGTTTATATTCTTTTTGGCCAACTCTATTACCAGGCATGAAAATCTTATTTAATTTTTTCTTGTTTTTTTTGAGATGGAGTTTCGCTCTTGTTGCCCAGGTTGGAGTGCAATGGCACAATCTCGGCTCATCACAAACTCTGGCTGCTGGGTTCAAGTGATTCTCCTGCCTCAGCCTCCTGAGTAGGTGGGATTACAGGCAAGTGCCACCACGCCCAGCAAATTTTGTATTTTTTTTTTTTAGCAGAGACGGGGTTTCTCCATATAGGTCAGGCTGGTTTCAAACTCCCGACCTCAGGTGATCTGCCCACTTCGGCCTCCCAAAGTGCTGGAATTACAGGTGTGAGCCACCACCCCGGTCGTCTTGATTTTTTGCTTCTTCTCCCTTTAATTGTAAAGTCATAAATTGGCAATGAGAGCATTGAAAAAGCCTGAAACTAATAAACATTTGTGAAGTAACTATTAAAACATCATCTATGAACCACACAAATAGCCTTTGATTGCTCCATACCTGGCTTTGACTATTTTGAGCTTTCTATATTACAACAGATCTTTACTTACACTGTAATTTTTCCTCTATCAATCTGCAACTTTCACCTTTCCTGATTGCCTGGAGAGTCTTTAGTGGATCTGCAGCTTGGTAACAGCCTAGAGAGATTTTCTGTGGTCAAAACATGATTAAACAGAGATTTGTTGGTCAGAAGACAACCATGGACCATAATACCCACAAGGGAAAGATCCAGATGCAGTTTTGGGTGGGGGATTTACCTCATATGCTTTATTTCACAAAATGTGTTCTGTTCCTTACTTTCATATCTGTAGGAACAGACATGTGAATGTGGCCTCTAGGGTGTGCTCGTGTATGTTTAACAGCTAGCTTTGAAGGGAAAATAAAAGATCTGATTTGTAGTGTTTACTAATTTTTTTGGTGTAAATACTCCCACCATGCCCAATTTCAAACTACCAACTAGACAGCAATGAAGCCAGAAAAAATGTTCACAGTTGGCTCTTGTAAGCCGGTGCAAGCTCGCTCCAGCAGACTACTGGACTAAGAATGATCTGCCTGTAGCCAGGAATGGGAAAATACCTTGCCCATGACAACTTAAGGTATAAGAGAACAGAATTCTACAAAATACAGTCTTTACTTTAAGAAAAATGGATTTACTCATCTACAGTCTGTTTATCTGTAGACTTTGATCTTTTTTTTTTAATTACAGGCTGGCCATATGAGTATGCATTATATAATAACCTTAGCATTGTAACTTCTATTTCTTTATTCATAAGCAATAACAGTTTCTAAAACTGGCTTGTATTTGTGATGAGAATAATTTTCAATCTAATTCCTTTTTCTTTTTTTGAGACGGACTCTTACTCTGTTGCCCAGGCTGGAGTACAGCGGCTCGATCTCGGCTCACTGCAAGCTCCGCCTCCCGGGTTCACGCCATTCTCCTGCCTCAGCCTCCTGAGTAGCTGGGACTACAGGCGCCCGCCAGCACGCCTGGCTAAGTTTTTGTATTTTTAGTAGAGACGGGGTTTCACCATGTTAGCCAGGATGGTCTTGATCTCCTGACCTCGTGATCCACCCACCTTGGCTTCCCAAAGTGCCGGGATTACAGGTGTGAGCCACTGCGCCTGGCCCAATCTAATTCTTTATACCATGAACCAAATAAATTACCAGTTTTATTTCAGGATATTAGTATAATCTGCATTCTATTTCATAAAAGAAAATATTTTATTTCCATTACATAGGCAAAGTTTGTTTTTTCTCATATCAAAGGCAAATATTTGATGGTATACTGTACTAACAACCAATAATAATATATGTAGAAAGAATAACAGCAAAATATCTTATTTCTTTATATAATTTAATATATACCCTATTAACACCAGTGTGCTGATGCATAGTATTGATAGTATACTAAATAGTTACTATTAAAAATTACTTTAAAAATTTTTTCAACATTAGGTACTGGTGGAACCAGAGCTATTATTTTGTACATAGTATTGTTGATGTGTTCCAAAGGAAAAGTAAAATTTCCAGTAGCATTAGAAAAAAATGTACTTATATTTTATGGAGATATACAAAATCTCATGACGTCTACTGAAAACCTCACAATTCTACTGTGCACTAATAAAAACACCTTTTCAAACAACTTGCACTTATACTGAGTTCATAAAGGTTACTATAAAAATATTGCAAACGCAATAAAAACACAATGATATCGTACAAAGTCTTTTGCTTTTTAAAAGTCAAATTTCAAAAGGCCTGTATTTATATAAATGCACAATACTTTTTAGTGACCCCGACTAACATTTTTGTTTAGGGTTATCTGATTTTAGAAATCTAAGTTGAATGTTCTTCCTTATTTTCTGCTTCAGAATGAGAAGACACTGAGAATGCACAGAGTTTTAGAAATAAGATTTGGTAAAAGCTTTAAAAAGTGGAATAGCGAGCACTCTACATGTTTTACTTGTTGCCCTACCAAAGATAAAAATGCCTGACTGCCCCAATTTTCTGAAATTTAACTTGAATTCTAAATGATCTTAACTACCTCTTTCCTTTATAGTCTTTGAGATGAAAGTGTAAAGATTTTAGGTTCTCTAACAAAATCCAAAATATCACTAAAGCCATTCCCCATTTTCAAATATTTAAAGAAATGCAA
The DNA here is from genome assembly GCF_024542745.1 of Macaca thibetana thibetana. Taxonomy (NCBI): domain Eukaryota; kingdom Metazoa; phylum Chordata; class Mammalia; order Primates; family Cercopithecidae; genus Macaca; species Macaca thibetana. Next base: position 76,895,697 of record NC_065582.1, read on the forward strand.
ATTTCAATATAAAACCTAAAAATGCTGAATTAAGACACCTTAATAACATGGCTAGCCAATTGCTGACATGACTTTAGTCTTAGAAAAATATTATCAAAATTGGCTAAGTTCCAAATTTAAGCATTTAGTTTTATACTGTTAATATTGCACTTTCTGATATAGATATCAAAGAAAAATGATCTGATTTTTTCTTGAAAACAACAGTAAAATATAATTTGTTTTTGTGAAAAAATCCATGTCAAGATAGGAAATACATTGTTTTAAAACTTAGAATAATTGTTATGAAAGAACTATAAAATTACAAATTTCTAAAAAATATATACTGAAAATGTCTCTCTAGGAAAAAATATGCAACTTGTTAGACACAAGAAAATATGGCATTAGCATAGGGTGAAGTCAACTAGGCTATGAGACTTTAAAAACTCACAAAAAGTAGCACCAAATTGTCTGAAACTTCAAATGATATACTAAAGTAGGTCTAGGTCCAAATGTTACATTTTAAAAAAGTTATATTTAACCTGGGAACTTTCCCCAGCAATAATAAATATATTATTTTCAACCCTTAGAAAACATTCTATCTTTACTGATTCTCATCACAATCTTAAGGTAGTGTATGCTAATTATCATTTACCTTAGTTTAGGCTGGGTAGGGACAACTGAAATCCAAATATTTCCCAAATAATATGGGATTATTTGGTGGGGAGGGTTAGTGGGGAGCAGTTTTCTAAGTGAAACTTACTTGTAGCTTATTTCATCCTTTTTCTTCTAAAAAGTTTTATTGGAACTCTTTGTAAGAACTAGATTGCTTGATTTGAATTCCATGTCCTGTTATTTTCCCTGTTCACTTTCTGGTGGTGTTAGTTAAGATTTGGTATGGGGATAGAGGTGTATAAAGGGGACAGAGATCATAGTAGTGAAACAAGAGTTTTGAATAAGCTAATGTATATTCAAAATATATATTCAACCCTGTTATGATCAAGAGTTTAGTTTTAAGTAACATCCATGTATAAATTTACTTACAAAACATCCAGCACACAATTTGAAACAAGGCAAACTTTTTCGGTTGTCAAAAAATGAAACATATAACTTCTTCAATTACATATATGGCTACCAAATGTCAAACAATTCCATTCAGCCATGTTTTACTGTTGCACATAAATAATAACAAGGCAAAGAACAGAAACTAGTCCAAGGGCTTGCAGGCCAAGGAACCACAGCATAACCCAAAAGAAAATGACTATTACTGGTTCCACAATTCGTTCTCCAAAATACATCCTTGTGAAGCCCATGTTGATAAGGTTTTTGTTCAGTTCACCAAAAAGTGTTCCCATTTTCTTGTAGTCATCTCCAACAGGCTCACCAGTGTGGTTTTGTGAATCTTCAACATCCTTAAAAAAAAAAAAAAAAAAAAAAGACAAAACATGAACATAACATGAGAAATATGTAAAGGTCTTTAAGAACCTTAGTTCTTCATCTCCCAAAGTGCTGGGCATACTTGTGATAATTATTCTATAAGTACCTGTTAACTTAATACAATGGGAATGTTCTTTTTGATCCTGGAATTGCACAAAAATGGCTGCTTAAGTGAAGAACCATGTTTGTATTTCTCTTGTGAGTGACCATGATTTCAGAACACCCTTTTCTGCCACTGTCCTGTTTTATGAGGCAAGGTCTGATTGCTCTGTCCTGGTAAGATTCTTTTTTAGACGGTTTCTTTGACTCTAAGACTTTAAGAAACCGAGCCTCAGCTGACCAAAGCACTTTTGCTGTTACTATAGAGCAACCCTCAGCCACTACTGCTGTGATCTTTGTCTTAAGCTCAGCTAAGCAGACTTCAGAGCAGGCCCTTGCATAGTTTCCTGTTCATTATACAGACACCCTAAGTGGCTCTTATTAATTTCATCAGGAGAAACAAATAGTTTTAATAAATTTTTATTTTTTTATTTTTTTTACAATAAGACCAAATGTCTACCCAGTAGGTAGTATCCCAGAAAATGTCTACATGCACCCAATTATACATACCAAAAGTATTATTTCTATTATCTTCCAGTCGTATTACAATTAAGGCCAAGACAGTAAGCTACTGTCTCTTGGCTTCAAACCGACTCTTTGGAATTCTGCAAGCATTTGTGTCTCCCTGTTAGGCTCTGCCAATACAGGGACCAGCGTGATACTTCACAAGTAGAGAAGGAAGAAGGAATTTGCTGTTTCCTTCAGATGGGTTTCTTAATTCTGTTAAGTCTCACTCTAGCAACAATTCTTCACTCTGACAGCAACAGTGCCTGCTAGTAGTAGCAGCTGATTGCAATTTGGAGGTTTTCCAACACTTGTAGAACCAATCTCAATGTGCTTTCTTGAGATGCCAGCACCTATTACTGGGTGCTTCGTCCTCAGATACCTGGTTCCCAGGTCTACAGGCTCCCTCCTCTGAACTCAGAGAAATCAGCACCAGGCAAGCAGTGACCTTGGCCTCCCAAAGTGTTGGAATTACAGTCATGAGCCACCGCACCCGGCTTATTTTATATAATTTTAAAAATTACTTTTGGATTTTCACTTATATCAGAAAAAGACAGAAAAACAAAATGTTGTAGAGTTATCTAGGGAGTTCACGTCCAGGCTGCAACACTTAAACTAGCTGAGTGACATGACCTTAGCCAAATTACTTCACTTTTTCTGAACTTCAGCTTTCTAATCCATAAAATGATTTATGTGATCCTTTTTTGATACTGATAGTTTTCTCTTAAGTTATAATTTGTGGATCTTTTTTTTTAAAAAAATTGATTTCTAAATTATTTTTTTCTTCACTGATATATTACAATTGGGTCAATTTTATGTTTCTTGTACTGTGATATGATCTATAACAATATACTACATTTTTTAAAAAAAAAACCTTGTTCTTGCCTAACATTAAAGCTTTCTTTTCTTTAGGGTAGAACTTGAAGAGTCCTCGATTTAGTATGTAATTCTGCTGATCCCTCATCCCTCTCTGTTTCTCCAGTGTTTAGCATGTTGATACTGGTTCTGGCCCTTTTATTCTTCATTTTTTACTAAAGTTCTTAAAAATCTTTTTTTTTTTTTTTTTTTTTTTTTTTTTTACTCTTCCCAATTTCTTGTAATCTATGCACTCACTGTACTTTGGGGTTTTTTTGTTGTTACTGAAGCTTTTTAAGACTTTTTTTTTTCAGTATTTTTGTGGTTTTAGTACGAAGAAAGTACCCTAATCTGGATATGGTAGGTACTGTCTGAAGGTTTAAATTCTTTGTAAAATAAATAAAATCTACAAATGCTTGTGGGTTTTTCAGGGGAAGAAGGAGGTGTTGCAACACTTAAATCAAAATAGAGAGTTAGTAAATCAGGCCAGGTGAGGAGACGGCAATGCTCACATTATCTCAGATCTTGAGAACAGCTGGTGGGATTGAGACTGGAAGTTGAAGACCCAGTAAGGACAGGTCTGGGAAAGCTGTGGCTGTCGCCACCTGCTTCTTCTTTTTTTTAATTACAAAAAATTTTACACACAAAACTAGAGAAAATAGTATAATAAACCTACATACCTATCAACCAGATTCAGTAATTTCTAAAACTTTGCCACCTTACTGAAATACTTCTTAATCTGGGCAATCTAACAAAGAAGAAAAACGTTTAAAAAAAATCACTAGACTAATGCCTAAAAGTAACATATCTTCACAAATGAAGTTCTGTAGAAACATCAAATATATCCAGCAATGAATTGGATAGGGGGTTCAAACAACCCTAAAGGAAGACATTTAAGAATGTGGAAAGGGTATCAGTTTCCAGGCAGGCAAAAGAAAAAAAAAAAAAAAAGAATGTGGAGAAGGAAAATAAGCACTATTCTTCAATCAGTGAGATTATAGTCAATCTCATTCCAGTATTTTATGTATCTAGGCTATCCTCTCAAATAACACAGTTCTAAAGGATACAAAGACTGGTGTGTTGGTAAATGTTTAACAATGGGCTTTGTTGGGGGTTGGGGGAAGCTCTATTTTACAGTGTTTGCCAATTCTGTTGTGATTTCCAGTTTCTGTAGTGTTAGTACTTCCACTGTGGCCAATTTCAAACTATTAACAGCCAATTCACAAAGTTCCTGAACATTTAACAACTTGCTCTTTGAGGACTGGTAGGAGCCAGCACCAGCACTTCACTGTAGGAATAAGAGATACTTGAAATAAGTTGAGGTAAAGAACTGCATGGTTACAGTTGATGAGTTTGATCCCTCCCTTCTTTCTGTCAATTGGTGCGTTTCTATCTTTTTTTTTTAAGTTTACAAAATTGACAAGCTGAGATAATTAAGTAGAATTAACTCATTACAAATGTATTGCAATTGGGTAAATTGTATTAAGAAAGGACTATATTATGACTTGAGTTATGAGATACAATGAAATGCATGTGGTGTCACAAAACTACCACAAGTAACAGCATATTGCTTTTTCTGGATTGTCTCATGAGCTATCAAAAGGTCATCCAATTCAATTATTTTTAGAAGTTCTTATTTACAATAAAATTTAAACCATCTGGCTGATTTGTGAGGAAGAGGGCTCTCTTGATGCTCCCTAGGTTAGTGAATGGCACCACCATCCATATACCAGATCCAAAGGTCAGAACTCTAAGGCATTCTTGACCCCCTCCCTCTTTCTCTTCCTCATGACCCACATCGAGGTCATCACCATATCCTCTTTGTTTTACCTTCTAAACATTTCTTTAAAGTGTATACACTATTCCATCTACTGCTATAATCCTAAGAATCTACTAAGATCTCTTGACTATTCCAATAGTTTCCTAACACTGCTATTGCACAAGTCCATTAGCTCCCCTATAATCTATATACCACAATGTAGCCAGAGTGGTTCTTTCCAAGTGCAAATTCAATCATGCCACCTCCATCCTGCTTTTAAGATCAAGGCCAAAATCTTTAACATGATCTATGAAGCCCTGCTTAGTCTGGCTTCTATCTGAGTCTCTGGTCTCATTCTGTCATCAGCCTTCCTCTGTCTGTTTTCAGCCACATAGGTCTTTCAGCTCTTGCTCACCACAAGGATTTGCACATACTATTTTCTCTGCTTAAAAAATTATTTCCTCTCTCCTTTGCTTAGTTAAGGCATCCTCTTCTTTTGGTCTTAGCTTAAGCTTCAACTCAGTCTCACGGCATCAGATAATACTCTTTCAATGCATTCTAACTCAATGCCAATGTGTGTTATTATTTGATTAATGTCTACCTGTACTATAAGCTTCATGAAGTAGGAGCAGTATTTATTTTTGCTGGCCACCGATAGCCTCTGATATGAATATGTAGCAAAGGCTATGTCCTGGGAATAGCAGCATATAGAAACATCTCAATAAATATTTGTCGAATAAACAGGAAGAATTTATCATGTGTCTTTCTGGCAGGCATTAGAGAAGTATTTGATAGAGTCTCTACTTTGCTCCTTTTTTTTTTTTTGGCCAAACAAAAGATGGGCACTATTTTCCAAAATATTATTTACTACAGTAATCTGAAAACCATGTATATATTTTTATGGGATTAGCAGTATTTCTGTTGTGGATATTACTCAGCATCTAGTCTTCTTTCCTCTTGCCTATTAGAACCTTAAATCCAGCCTTCATTCTTCAGGTGAAGTGAATTCTACCTACTCAGTTCCAGAGATGATTCTAAGAATAATTTTCTCTTTACTAGAGCTAGTTTTGGAAAGTATGTGATTCACTTTGGAACAATGACTTTTGCATGTCTTTTGAAAAAATTATTCCTAGCTCTTCTGGGTCATCTTTGGAAAGTTATTCTTATTTTCTTTTATTTCTCCACATATACTCCTCAAGTAAAGAGAACTTGTGTTTAATATTAGTTTTCTATTGCTTCCATAAGAATTATAAATGTAATGGTTTAAACCAACATAAACGTATTATTTTATAGTTCTATTAGAAGTCATTTTTGCAGGACTGAATTTCTTTCTAGAGGCTCAAAAGAATCTATTTCCGTACTTTTCCAGTTGCTAGAGCTGCCCGTATTCCTTGGCTCCTGGGCCTCTTCTTTTATCTTCAAAGCTAGCAGTACTGCACCTCTTTGACCATTCTTCAGTAGTTAACATTTTCCTCTGACCATAGTGAGAAAAAGTTCTTTTTTTAAAATTTATTTTACAAATGTATCAGTCTGCAATGAATTGAAAAACAAAAACCTAGCTTTTCACCACATTTTGAGAAAACACTGGTATAACGAACACCTGTATTTTTTACTGCCTATATTTAATTGTTGTTAACAAACAGAGAAATACAGAATTCTTCATAGAGAAATACTGTATAAAGAGGACATAAAATTAGGGGCCTCAAAAGTTTTAATTTTAAATTATTTCTTTAGCTCTTTTTAAAATCATTTCAACTTTTATTTTAGATACAGGGGGTACATGTGCAGGTTTGTTACAAGGGTATACTGCATGATGCTGAGGTTTGGGGTATATATTCCATCACTCAGGTAGTGAGCATAGTACCCAATAGGTAGTTTTTCAACCCATACTCCACTTTCTTCCTCCTCCCTCTGGTAGTCCCCAGTGTCTACTGTTGCCATCCTTATGTCCATGAGTACCCAATGTTTAGCTCCTACTTATAAGTGAGAACACGTGGTATTTGGTTTTCTGTTTCTGCATTAATTTGGTTAGGACAGTGGTCTCCAGCTATATCCATGTTGACTGCTGCAAAGGATATGATTTTGTTCTTCAGGCTGTGCAGTATTACATAGTGTGTGTGTGTGTGTGTGTGTGTGTGTGTATATATATATATCACATTTTCTTTATGCAATCCACCATTGATGGGCACCTAGGTTGATTCTGTCTTTGCTATTGACAGTAGTACTATGATGAACATATGAGAGCATGTGTCTTTTTGTAAAACAATTTATTTTCTTTGGGTATATATGTAGTAATAGGATAGATGGGTCAAATGGTAGCTCTGTTTGAAGTTCTTTGAAAAATCTCCAAACTGCTTTCCACAGTGGCTGAACTAATTCATATTCCCATCAATAATGTATAAGCATTCCCTTTTCTCCACAGCCTCGCCAGCATCTGTTGTTTTTTGACTTTTTAATAACAGCCATTATTATGCCTAGCATAGTATTTTCTTATAAAATTATTTCTTTATATATCTATGTTCTGTCACTAGCTTTGAACCCGCTAAGGGTATTAAGGGCAATAAACATGTCTTACAAATTTTACATTAGTACTTTGTATATTGCACTGTGCCTGGTCCATCATAGTCTCATAATAAGTATTTGTTGAAGGAAAAATGGAAATATTCTACAATAACATACTATGCAAAAAGCCCACAAAAATTTAAAACAAAGAAAACTTAAATGTAATATCAATATTCATTGTATTCTCCCATGAGCATAGTTGTGAAATTTTTCAAATATTTATAAATTCTGGACTAAATTACAGAAAATGAGAGCTGCTAGCTAAAACTTACATGCTCAGTATAATTCCTAACCCACTGTGTTTTAAGGGCAGACACTAATATGAACAGATGAGTTCTTAGGGGTCTGATTCTCTGTCAAGATGCTTGTAATTTTCAGAGTAATAGTACTGGTAGTGTTATTAATGGTAGAATAGGAAAGCTAACCCAAGTGCCTCCTATGTAACATGCACTGTGTTTTATGTGCATTATCTTGTTTGATCTTTGCAACAATCTGTAAAGGAGGCACTATTATTTCCCCCCATTTATAGATAAGGAAACTGTAAAGTTTAAGAGGAATTAAATGTCTGGACATTGACCTATACTTAGTAATTGAAGGATCTATGACGTGAACCTAGATATTCTTACTCCAGGGGACCCACCATTAATCCCTACACTGTACACCCTCCAGTTATTATTACATTAGTAACTAGCATCTAGTTAATGCTGCTTAGTTTTCAGAGAAATTTTTATGTACTCCACCTCTGAAAAAATAAGCTATATAAATACACTTTTACTTTACACAGAATGAATACATTTTACACAGCAAAATGAATATTACTTTTTTCCTTTATATCTTTTCTCACAGTTTACAGAATACCTAAAAGTATTCAAGCAGAAAAGTTGTTCAAATTTTTATTTTCGTCTTGTACAAAAATTTAAACTATGTAAAGCTATTTGCAGCAGGTTAGTACATTTTCACAGCTTTTAAAAGTAGTAATGAATTCAGATTCAAATGTGAAAAAAAAAGACTCGGCAAGAATGAAGAGATACGTGGTTGGCAGAATTGCAGTAAGACAACAAACAAAAAACCTCCCCTACAAACAATAAGCAAACCCATAAGACTTCACTAAACCAGTACATGAGTGCAGAAATACAGATGGAGCTTTTTTCCTGTTCTAACGTTAATCACCTTTGTCTTTGCCAAAATTTATTCTTTGTATGTGAGGTCCCAATGGAAAAACATTTGTCAAATGTAGTTTCCTTTGTGGTTTCACAGAGAGTACTGACTGTGACATGCACATGAAGAGTGTTCTCACCAAAACAGTGATATTCTTTTTTTTGTCCATGATTAAAGACATACGTAAAAATAGAAGGGTGTTCTAATTGATTCAAAATCCTTCTTAAAAGATACCCAAAATTAATCATGAGAAATTAAAGGCAAACCCGTAAGTAATCACTGGATTTTTGAGAAGCATCTTCAAAGATAATTAAATCACAGTCTCTTACTTTAGAAATTAGGAATGAAAGGTTAAGTACCATAGCCCATTAACAAAAAACCAAGGCTTTGGTAGCAAACAGGACAGATTCAAATCCTGCTCTGTCATGTATCAGCTGTGTGACATTGGGCAAATTACTTAACCACTGACTCTCAGTTTCTTCACCCATAGAATGTGTATAATAATACCTACTTTATAGAGTTGTTGTGATAAGAAAACAGATAAAAGCTTTTTGAATAAGCACTCAATATATGGTAATTATTATTACTATATTTTTGGCAGAATTTGTATCTCGTGATTTTTACTGCTATTCTCTATTGTACCATGCTGCCTGAGATAATTAATGCCTTAGTGATCATCTTTCTCATGATAATTAAGTTCAGTTGTATTTTTTTCAAGTGTTATGACAATTTAATTATATAGAAATTGAAGTGGGATGTTTTCTATTGAACATCCCTACCCACAGAACAATCTGTGCACATTAATATTGGTAGAACCTGTTTACTCACTTTGGAAATGGCACAAGTTACATTCTATAAACAGGCTTTTGCTGAGTGAGTTGACAATTTAAGATTCACCAACTGTCTTCCTGTGTCCAGTATTACATGTTGTTGTGTTAATGCATATCATTACATATGCAGTACTGAAAGTCTGCTGTTTTTGCCTGCCTAGTATATATACCATATATTCTACTTGATTTAACTTTGGGGAAGCCATACTTTACCTGCTCTTAGTCCATGTGTTGGCTGAAGATGTCTCCATTCCCCAGCTCCAAGCCTGACCAATAAGAACATTTCATTTTCTTTCCTTTTTTTTGAGACAGAGTCTCGCTTTGTCGCCCATGTTGGAATGCCACAGTGTGATCTCGGCTCACTGCAACCTCTGCCTCCCGGGTTCAAGCGATTCTCCTGCCTCAGCCTCCTGAGTAGCTGGGATTACAGGCGCCCGCCACCGCACCCAGCTAATTTTTGTATTTTTAGTAGAGACAGGGATTCACCATGTTGGCCAGGCTGGTCTCAGAACTCCTGACCTCAGGTTATCCACCCACCTCAGCCTACCAAAGTGCTGGGAGTACAGGCGTGAGCTACCACGCCTGGCTGAACATTTCATTTTCTTGGGCATGTACTTACTTAATGAATGAGTATGTAATGCAAGACAGGTCAATGAAAGCTCTAGTCAAGACTTTACTGCAACTATTGAAAAAGAGACAGGTTTTTGTTTTTTTTTTTGAAAAAAACAAACAAATTATAGTTAGATAGCTGGTGAGATGTAGGCCATATTACTAGGAGGGGAAAAAGCTTGCTAAGAACAAAGCCAACATAAAGTAAAGCCAAGAAATGGATAGAGACAGTTTCATTGACACAATTTCAGTACTCGGATATAGCTAGCATATCTACTTTTGGTCTTTTTCATAACATGAGCCAATAAATTCCTATTTTCCAAAATCTAGTACGAGTTGGATTTTTGTCACTTGAAACCAAGAGTTCTGACTATAGATGATGATAATAATAATAGCTACCACTAATCAGAATTTACCCATATGCTAGATATTGTGGTAAACACTTTACACATTCAGCCAGGGACTAGTAGCTTGGAGATTCCCACTCTGGCAACTGACAGAGAAACGCCTTGGGCATATACACAGTTTTTCAGACTGCCAGGGATGACTGTGATGTCATTTTAAAGCCTGGCTTCCAAGGAGTAAGGGGTCAGAATAGTTTATTGTTCAATTGGTGTTTGGTCAGATGTTGAATTTAAGCCCCTTGTGCCATTGAGGCTATTGTCCTGTGTTGATGGGTCTATGTACAGCACGGAGAATGCTTTCAAGTCTACCCCATATCCTACTATAATTGCTCCTGAGTGGGTGTAGCCTAGCACATGAGCCCTGCTTTCTCAATTCTCACAGTTGACTTTGATCCCAGGAAGGCTATTCTTGGCTCTTTCCCTGGTTCTCTCTTTAAAACTTCTGGTTGCTGTGTTGTTTTGATGGTGCCACTAGTAATATGTTTTGATATATTATGGCGCTATCAGCCTCCTTTTAATTGCTCTTCACCAAGCTCTGTATTGCTTTCAACAACAAATTTAGTCATGAAGTTCTCCATTCCCTTTCCCAATTAAACAAAGTCCTCTCAGGGAAATCTATGGAGCTCTTCACTCATAAGATCTGCCTTTCCTCCTGGGCAGGGCTCCTGCACCATTGCACTAGTTTTCCCTGGGGTGACACCCTGCTGTAAAATTACACACTTGAGGTTGGGGAGCAGCCCCTGGTTTTCCTGGGTTACCTCTCCTGGGAGGGAACCTCTGCCCTACAATGAGTGCAGGGAGGGGAAGGCTGGGCCTCTGTGTTCTCGACTTGCTGTGCCTCACTTAGAGACTGGTTGGGGGAACACAGACTTGGTCCTCTCAGCTATGCCTACCTGGAATTGAGATTCCACAACACAGAGCTAGGAGGAGGAGGGGCAGAGAGCTGAGAAACACCAGAGGCCTACTCCTCCAGGGCGAAACTGTAGTCTGAGATTTAGTATATTTTCTTGAATGAATAATTCTCTATTTGCTGAATACCTCGAGGATGGTTCTTAGAGACTTTAAAAGATTGCTTTATTTTGTTTTGCTTAATAATTTTCAACAGTTAAATTGCTGCTTTGCATTCCTTACCTCATTGTTCTGGAAACCCTACCTTGGTTATTTCTGGACATTACTTTTGATGGTGAACTGTGGGACAACTTCTGTGAGGCTGAATCAGAGGATGCTATATGGTAGGTAGCTAGTTCTCTGGAATGAGTACTGGGACCGTAAGCACCTTCAAGAGTGTTTATTATTCTTCACATGTCCTGTGATCAAATTCTCAGTATAAAAGTTTGACTTATGAGGATCCATTTAATCAGGCAGTTCTTACTAACATTAAAAAAAGGCTTTAAATGTACACTTGAAGATTAAATGAATTAAAAAATGGCTCCCTTTTTCTCCTTCTTCACTATATTTTCACAAATATCAAGTAGGCAATTTTCCATCATTATGCAGTAGTCTGCCAAGTACTTTAGCTGGTAATTAACTCATTTTTTCATTAAGCCTAAAGAAAGTTAACCAGAAACCCAAATCTCAGAATAGTCCTGTTTTTTCCTTAGTTGCTTTCAATACATTAAATGTCACTCTCAAACCTATTTTTTAGAAAAACTTTTAGCACAATTAAAATACTTTCTATCATTATATATAACTCTCTGGAGAAGTTCTTTAAAAATGTAGAACTATAAAAAGTAAATCAATAATGCTCTGCGAACATTAAAATGGTCTCCTCTTCTATGGCCCACATTAAATCTCTGGCAGGGCAGGGCATAGTGGCTCACACCTATAATCTCAGCACTTTGGGAGGCTGAGGTGGGCAGATCATTTGAGTTCAGGAGTTCAAGACCAGCCTGGGCAACACAGTGAGACCCTAACTGTACAAAAAAATACAGAAATTAGTGGGGTATGGTGGTGGGCGCCTGTAGTCCCAGCTGCTCAGGAGGCTGAGGTAGGAAAATAGCTTGAGCCCAGGAGGCCGAGGCTGCAGTACACCACTGCACTCTAGCCTGGGTGACAAAGCCAGACCTTGCCTCAAAACAAACAAAATATCTGGCAGCCCAGAAAGAAAAAAAAACAGCAAATATAAACATATTAATGTACAAATGAACAAATAAAACTATGCTGTCATTTATATTCAGCATAACATTTATGATTATTTTGCTTTAAAAACTCTTTACTCTCTAGAACCAATTCAACAAACATTTTTTCTGGTACCTATAAAGCATTAAATAAGACTACATCCTTAACTTTGAGAAAGCTAATAATCTAGTGTGGAGGTTAACATTTATAAACAAATACATATATTTTAAGGCAAAATGTGATCACCATTTAAGAGCTGCAAAATGCTTGGCATTTAGTTCAAGAAAGGTCAATTTGGTCAAAAACTAAATCAAAAGAATTGGCAAAAACCCCACTAATGCACTGCTTTCAAGTATGTAAATGATGCTGTAAAAAATGATATGGTGTGTTTAACCTCTTTAGTATTATTATGTAAAAGGATAGCTGGATTATAGCTGTCCTATACCACGAACTGATTCTGTGGTTTACAAAACATCTTCACTTCAGAATTTAGTCACCTGCAAAGACTCATTTCTTGCTTTTTATTCCTCTTTATCTCAAAGGCTGTCCCTATGTAGATATGCTCTGAAATATGTAAGCCTTGAAAACAACAATGCTTAAATGAAATTTTTAACTTATTTCATGACACATTTATTAATTTAAAAAATGAACATTAATTGAATAGTATGTGCTGGGCAATGTTTTCAGTACTATGATCTTCAAAACATAAAGGAAATTGAGGAAGAAAGATTACATAATTTAGTCAAGATCTATTAGTAATTGGTGGAATCTAGACACATTCAGGCAATCTGGCTCTAAAGCCTATGTTCTAAAGCCTACACTATATGCTTCATTATAAATATAAAATCAGCCTTGTGATGATTCACATTCTAATTGTTTCAATGTATCAGTTTTTAAAAGCAGTTCAGTTATACTTGTCTTCATTCACTTATATTCAGCAAAAATAATCCTTTTTTTTTTTTTTTTTTTTTTTTTTTTTTTGAGATGGAGTCCTGCTCTGTCACCCAGGCTGGAGTGCAGTGGCACGATCTCGGCTCACTGCAACCTCCACCTCCAGGGTTCATGCCATTCTCCTGCCTCAGCCTCCTGAGTAGCTGGGACTACAGGTGCCCGCCACCATGCCCAGCTAATTTTTTATATTTTTAGTAGAGAAGGGGTGTCACTGTGTTAGCCAGGATGGTCTAGATCTTCTGACCTCGTGATTCACCTGCCTCGGCCTCCCAAAGTGCTGGGATCACAGGCGTGACCCATCGCGCCCAGCCATAAACTCAAGATTTTACAATCTTCATAACAAAACAAACGATGATACTTAGACCTGAATCACTTGGGCCTTTCTTTCCTTATCTCCTCCCAGTTCAAAATGCTTGCATCTTTTAATAGCCAGCATTATCTTAGATCTGCAGTTGGCTCATCACACTCAAGCCTTAGCACAATCTTCTTTGTAGTTTTTATTTTTCTGGAAAATTGGCTTAGCTTGCTCCCCATAGCCACTCTGTTTCCTGTCATAACACCGCTTTCCCTGGGCATACAGAGAATCATCACCCTTCTTGTACTGTGTCATTTTGTGGGGTTGGTGCTTGCCACACTTCATACAGAAAGTCCAGTGGGTTTTAGGAATGTTTACCATGTTTGTGGGGGTGCTATCGGCACAAAAAGAAAGTAAAAATAATAATTTTAAAATGGTTTTGTGGTTTTTGCATTTTTTTCCTGTACAATAACAGCTTCTTGTTTTATACACACATCTGGCTCACTATAGTATAGCACCTGGTCTCAATTGTCATACTTACTATTTGACCAGGATTTTAAAAATTTCATCTTTTCTTAAAAATAAAAAACAAAACCAATCTCTAACCTTTAATCCCATTCCTACCCCCAGAAGAAAAGAAAAACTACAGAAGTTGGCACAAAGACTAAGCACAGTGAGCACTTCAAAGGTGGGCTTTTTTTTTTTTTTTTTTCCCTATTTCTAACTGTATCCAGTTGAGAGAGAAAATGTATCATATTTGGCCAAAAAATAACTGCTTGCTTTCCCCTGAAATTTTCTTGCCTTAATACTATAGTTGTCCCCCTTACCCAGTTTCTCTTTTCCCAGTTTCAGTTAGCTATAGTCAGCTGTGGTCTGAAAATATTAAATGGAAAATTTCAGAAATAAATAATTTGTAAGTTTTAAATTGTGGGCCATTTTGAGTATAGCGATGAAATCTCACACCATCTTGCTCTATCCTGCTTGGGACATGACTCAAGCTTTTGTCCAGCGTATCCATGCTGTTGACACAATCCACCCATTAGTCGCTTAGTAGTCACCTCAATTATTAGATTGACAGATCACAAGAAGGGTGAGTATGATACAATAAGATTATTTTGAGAGAAAGAGAGACCACATTCATACAACTTTTATTACAGTGTATTATTATAATTGTTCTAATTTATTCTTATTGTTAATCTCTTACTGTGTCTTTACTTATAAATGAAATGTAATCATAGCTATGTACACATAGGAAAAACAGTATATATAGGGTTCAGTACTATTATCAATTTCAGCATCCACTGGGGGTCTTCGAATGTATCCCCTGCAGATAAGGGGGGACTACTGTATGTGCTTAATGACTAAGAACGATGAACTTCTAACATGAGCAGAATGTGCTCCAATGATCATGGAAAGGCGGCCTTTCTAGAAAACATAATTTTAAACTAAATTTAGTTATAGAGAGACCGAAAGAAGGAAGAAGAATGACAGAAAGAAATTAGTTTGGAGTGAGTCTCAGAGGGATTTTAGACTAAAAAATATTTTCCCAACAAACAACTGGAATTTTGTTCCACTTAATCCACTCCACCATCCCACTCAACCTCTCCAAAGAAAGGCTTTTTGAAAAATGCCTTGTTACCTTCTTATAAAAGGTCAGGAGTCTCACATTTGTGAAACACAAGTAAGACACAGTATCATACAGGAAAAGAAGATAAACAAATACATGACAATACATACCAAGAAAGAAGCAGAATTTTAAAAGCCTCTGGATTAGTTATATATTTAGTCCTTTTGGCTTCTATTTTCTCCTTGCAGTTGAGAATACATAGTGTCTACCATTTCAACTATGAATTCATAGCTATGTTTTCTCCCCATGCCCTGACTTCCTACAGTCTCCAATTTCCCTGTTTCTTTTAGGCTGCTAAGTGTTATTGGTAAAAATTGTGTTGAGATGCTTCACTATAAAATTATGTTGTCTCAATGTTCCTGGTACTCCTTCCATACTCCCAAATCCTTTCAGTCACCTCTTGATAATTGTCCATCCAATTCCTGAAGGTTGTTTTGGATCTTTCTCACTCTTTTGTAGTCTCTTTCTTAGAGGTGTTGCCATTTCTTTTTAAGATTAGCATTTACTCATAATCCCGACTCCTCTTATTCATGCATCTAAGTACAAAAATAGATTTTACACTGTAACATATACCTTTTCATTCCTTAAGCAAAATATAGATCCTGATTGGAACTGGATTAGTTTGTGTGTTTGATGAGTCACTTCCTTTTAGGACAAAATGAAGAAAAGCAATAATATTCAAAATCAGAGGCACCAGAAAGAATCTGAGGCACTAACTAGATGAGGACTAATTCTTAAAAACATTGAATGTATCACTGATGCCGCTCTTCTAGTAGTTTGGCCAGCATCTGTTGAAAGAATTATCAACATTTATGATTTTTTTTTTTTTTTTTTTGAGACAGAGTCTTGCTCTGTCACCCAGGCTGGAGTGCAGTGGCGCAATCTCGGCTCACTGCAAGCTCCGCCTCCCGGGTTCACCCCATTCTCCCGGCTCAGCCTCCCGAGTAGCTGGGACTACAGGCGCCCGCCACCGCGCCCGGCTAATTTTTTTTTGTATTTTTAGTAGAGACAGGGTTTCACCGTGGTCTCGATCTCCTGACCTTGTGATCCGCCCGCCTCGGCCTCCCAAAGTGCTGGGATTACAGGCGTGAGCCACCACGCCCGGCTAACATTTATGATTTTTGTAAATACTTCTTTTAAATTAAATTTTAGGATAGGAGTTTTAAGTTTGTACCTAGTCCAAGGTAAAGCTATATGGAAGATTGAAGACTATTTTGCTTATGCTGTTGTATCTTTTCCATATTATATTTAAAGAGTTGAACATGTAGGCATGACTAATAGAAGTATCAAAGGCTGGGTGCCAGGGCTCACGCCTGTAATCCCAGCACTCTGGGAGGCCGAGGCAGGCGGATTACTTGAGGTCAGGAGTTCAAGACCAGACTGACCAATATGCTGAAACTCGTCTCTACTAAAAATACAAAATTAAGCCAGGTGTGGGGGCGCACGCCTGTAATCCCAGCTACTTGGAAGGCTGAGGTGGAAGAATCGCTTGAATCTGGGAGGTGGAAGTTGCAATGAGCTGAGATTGCGCCATTGCACTCCAGCCTGGGCAACAGGAGCCAAACACTGTCTCAAATTAAAAAAATAAATTCAAATATAGGAACCATCCTTGTTAGAACTAAGTTTCTTTTAAAATTAATTTATCAATAATTTCTTAGTAAGATCTATGATGGAATTTTGTCTCATAGCAAAGTTAACAGTACTTACAAATCTGACAATTTTTCAAAAACCTATGAAAATGCCATTCATATATATTAATTGTTTGGGAGTTTATTGTTTCCTGTACAATAACAGCTTGTTTTATACATTCCACTTTTTGTCAAACCCATTGACTTGGCTGATTTTTTTCTTTGCAGTTCTGAAATAACCACTGCTGGACAATTCTTATTAAATGAAGTATCTATTAAGCTATCAATCATTTGAACTAAGTAGGGAAAAAAGTTTAATTGCTTTTCATTATTTATAGGACTAAAGAGTCTGTAGGAATCTAGTCTTGTATATAAAGAAATGTGTGTGAATCTGTGACATTTCTTGTGAAAAAACTCTTTGAAAAACAGTATATCTACATAAAGTCACCTTATTTCATAACGAAGTATATTAGTTGTTTTAATTTTAGATGAATGGTGATATAGTGAAAATTATTAGAAGTTTTATGCTTACTGTAATACAGTTTGTGCTTACATACCAAAGTTATGATCCTCTCCTCTCACCAAGTTTTGCACCTGCATTTTATGCAAGATGTGCTGTGCCCTACTTGTGGCAAGCCTGAACAGACCTGACTGATTTGCCAGACTGATTGCTGCTTACTTTCAGGAAGCCACACACTGGTTCTTGATGTCTGTCATGTCCTCCTTGAGAATCTTTGATTAGTAAGCTTCAACTCAGCTAAATCACAATCCTTGATTCACAGAATAGGCTAGCTTGCAAAATAAACTCTTTAGTCAATTTAGTTCAATTCAACAAATAATTATTGAATGCTTACCAAGAGTAAGGTTAAGTGCTGTAGGGTATACAAAATAATAACCCATATTCCCTGCTATTAAGCTACTTAGTATATAAAGATATGTACCCAAATTACCATATAAAACACTGCTGCACTATCCCTTCCTAATTAAAATGACCCATATTTTCATAAAGATTCACAGTTTTCTTCTTATCTTTCAGAACATCACTTCTCAGCTCAGGCAACTCTTCAGATTTCTAGACTAGAATGCTCAACTACATATTCAACATTTCTATATGAATGTCTTATAGGAACCTCAAATTCAACATGCCCAGTACCAAATTCATAATCATCTGCTCTAAAATTGGTCTTCCTCCAGTATCCTCCGCCTCAATAAATGGCACAACCTGCAGTGCAAGCCAGAAGCCTACTAGTCATTCTAGGTGTCTTCATCTCCCTTTTTCTCTTTGGTCTACTTCCGTTGGCCCATTCCCTTCTGAGTTTATAGTTAGAACTCCTCAGGGGCTTATCTAGAGGGCATCTTATCTTTTTACTCTATGTTCTCTTCTGATGGAGAGTTCATCTTCTCTAATGATTTTTATTAATACGTATATAGTTTATATGCTGAAGACCCAATTTTTAAATCATACCTTGGCCAAGAGAAAATTATTAGTATTTTTAATATCTTCAGAAAAAAATCCTTCTAATTTTGATCTTTTTCCATCTTCCTTTGCTTATAGCCATTTGTTCAATGAACTATTAAACACATATATTCCAAGCATTAGCTCCACACAAAATCACAGTCAGGTGGGTGCTATTAGAGTCTAGAGGTCTAACTGACTCCAGAGGACTTCCCCCAAATCAGCCAGCCAGGATTTGAAGGCAGTAGTCTGACAACAAATTCTGAGTTCATTCCAATAAACTGTAATACAGTTTATTGGAAAATTTCTTTTTCAGAAAACATGCTTTGCCGTAAATAACTTACATTCTCCATCTCAACCTCACCCCTTCACATCAAATAATCAAATTTCTAAATCTCTTATTGTAAAGGAGTTGAACCAGGTATTAAAAGGAAAGCAGAATAAACAAATTCATTGTAAGGTGTGAGTATACAATCTTCATTAAGAAATGTACTTTTAAAAAACATTTTTAAAAAATTTCCCAGGACTTTGGGAGGCTGAGGCGGGCAGATCACAAGGTCAGGAGATCAAGACCATCCTGGCTAACACAGTGAAACCCTGTCTCTAATTAAAAAAAAAAGAAAAAAAAAATTAGCCAGGCGTGGTGGCAGGGCTGTAGTCCCAGCTACTTGAGAGAGGCTGAGGCAGAAGAATGGCGTGAACCCGGGAGGCGGAGCTTGCAGTGAGCCGAGATCGCACCTCTGCACTCCAGCCTGGGTGACAGAGCAACACTCCGTCTCCAAAAAAAAAAAAAAAAAAAAAAAAAAATTTCTGAGCACATAGTAGGTGTATATATTCGTGGGGCACACAAGATATTTTGATATAGGTATACAATGTGAAATTAGCACATCATGGAAAATGGGGTATCCATCCCCTCAAGCATTTAATTTTGTGTTACAAACAATCCAATTACACTCTTTTAGTTATTTTAAAATGTACAATTATTTTGACAACAATCACTCTGTTGTACCATCAAATACTAGGTCTCATTCATTCATTCCATTCTTTTTGTAACCATTAACCATCCTCACTTCCCCCTCACGCCCCACTACCCTTCCCAGCTTCTGGTAGCCATCCTTCTACTCTCTACCTTCATGAGTTCAATTATTTTGATTTTTAGATCCCACAAATAAGTGAGAATATGCGACGTTTGTCTTCCTGTGCCTGGCTTATTTCACTTAACATAATGACCTCCAGTTCCACCCATGTTGTTGCAAAAGACGACCTCACTCTTTTTAATGGCTGACTAGTACTCCCTTTGGTATAAGTACCACATTTTCTTTATCCATTCATCTGTTAATGGACAATTAGGTTGCTTCCAAATCTTAGCTATTGTGAACACTGCTATAACAAATATGAGAGTGCAGATATCTCTTTGAGATACTAATTTCCTTTCTTTTGGGGATATACCCAGCAGTGGGATTGATAGACTGTATGGAAGCTCGATTTTTTAGTTTTTTGAGGAATCTCCAAACTGTTCTCCATAGTGGTCATACTAAAGTACATTCCCACCAACAGTGTATGAGGCTTCCCTTTTCTCCACATCCTCACTAGTTTTTTTTTTTTTTTAATTGCCTGTCTTTTGGATAAAAAACATTTCAACTGGTGTGAGATGATATATCACTGTAGTTTTGATTTGCATTTCTCTGATGCTCAGTGATGTTGAGCATCTTTTCATATGCCTGTTTGCCATTTGTATGTCTTATTTTTGTTTTTGCTTTTGAGACAGGGTCTCATTCTGTCATCCAGGCTGGAGTGTGGTGGTGTGATCACAGCTTACTGAAGACTTGAAGGAACTCCTAGGCTCAGGTGATTCTCCCACCTCAGCCTCCCAAATAGCTGAGCGCATGCCTGGCTAGTTTTCTTGTATTTTTTGTAGAGATGGGGTTTCACCATATTGCCCAGGCTGGTCTCAAACTCCTGAGTTCAAGTGATTGGCCTGCCTTGGCCTCCCAACGTGTTGGGATTACAGGCATGAACCACGGCACCTGGCCTGTATGTCTTTTTTTGAGGAATGTCTATTTAAATCTTTTGCCCACGTTAAAATTGAATTATTAGACTTTTTTCCTATAGAATCATTTGAGTTCCTTATATATTCTGGTTATTAATCCCTTGTCAGATAGGTAGTTTACAAATATTTTCTCCCATTCTGTGGGTTGTATCTTCACTTGGTTGACTGTTTCTTTAGCTGTGCAGAAGCTTTTTTTTTTTCAGTTTATTTTAATTTTTATCATTATACTTTAAGTTCTAGGGTACATGTGCACAACGTGCAGGTTTGTTACATATCTATACATGTGCCATGTTGGTGTGCTGCACCCATTAACTTGTCATTTACATTAGGTATATCTCCTAATGCTATCCCTCCTCCCTCCCCCCATCCCACAATAGGTCCCGGTGTGTGATGTTCCCCACCCTATGTCTAAGTGTTCTCATTGTTCAATTCCCACCTATGAGTGAGAACATGCGGTGTTTGGTTTTCTGTCCTTGTGACAGTTTGCTCAGAATGATGGTTTCCAGCTTCATCCATATCCTTACAAAGGACATGAACTCATCCTTTTTTTTTTAAATTATATTTTAAGTTCTAGGATACATGTGCGCAACGTGCAGGCTACATATGTATACATGTGCCATGTTGGTGTGCTGCACCCATTAACTAGTCATTTACACTA
The DNA here is from genome assembly GCF_024542745.1 of Macaca thibetana thibetana. Taxonomy (NCBI): domain Eukaryota; kingdom Metazoa; phylum Chordata; class Mammalia; order Primates; family Cercopithecidae; genus Macaca; species Macaca thibetana. The sequence goes on from NC_065582.1 coordinate 76,916,673, forward strand.
GGTATATCCCCGAATGCTATCCCTTCCCCCTCCCCCCACCTCACAACAGGCCCCAGTGTGTGATGTTGCCAACCCTGTGTCCAAGTGCTCTCATTGTTCAATTCCCACCTATGAGTGAGAATATGAGGTATTTAGTTTTCTGTCCTTGCAACTGTTTGCTCAGAATGATGGTTTCCAGCTTCATCCATGTCCCTACAAAGATGATGAACTCACCCTTTTTTATGGCTGCATAGTATTCCATGGTGTATATGTGTCACTTTTTTTTTTTATCCAGTCTATCATTGATGAACATTTGGGTTGGTTCCAAGTCTTTGCTATTGTGAATAGTGCTGCAATAAACATATGTGTGCATGTGTCGTTATAGCAGCATGATTTATAATCCTTTGGGTATATACCCAGTAATGGGATCACTGGGTCAAATGGTATTTCTAGTTCTAGATCCTTGAGGAATCACCACACTGTCTTCCACAATGGTTGAACTAGCTTACAGTCCCAACAGTGTAAAAGTGTTCCTATTTCTCCACATCCTCTTCAGCACCAGTTGTTTCCTGACTTTTTAATGATTGCCATTCTAACTGGTGTGAGATGGTATCTCATTGTGGTTTTGATTTGCATTTCTCTGATGGCCAGTGATGATGAGCATTTTTTCCTGTGTCTGTTGGCTGCACAAATGTCTTCTTTTGAGAAGTGTCTGTTCATATCCTTTGCCCACTTTTTTATGGGGTTGATTTTTTCTTGTAAATTTGTTTAAGTTCTTTGTAGATTCTGGATATTAGCCCTTTGTCAGATGGGTAGATTGTAAAATTTTTCTCCCATTCTGTAGGTTGCCTGTTCACTCTGATGGTAGTTTCTTTTGCTGTGCAGCAGCCCTTTAGTTTAATGAGATCCCATTTGTCAATTTTGGCTTTTGTTGCCATTGCTTTTGGTGTTTTAGTCATGAAGTCCTTGCCCATGCTTATGTCCTGAATGGTATTACCTAAGTTTTCTTCTAGGGTTTTTATCGTTTTAGGTCTAACATTTAAGTCTTTAATCCATCTTGAATTAATTTTTGTATAACGTGTAAGGAAGGGATCCAGTTTCAAAAGCTTTCTACATATGGCTAGCCAGTTTTCCCAGCACCATTTATTAAATAGAGAATCCTTTCCCTATTGCTTGTTTGTGTCAGGTTTGTCAAAAATCAGATGGTTGTAGAGGTGTGGTATTATTTCTGAGGGCTCTGTTCTGTTCCATTGGTCATCTCTGTTTTTGTACCAGTACCATGCTGTTTTGGTTACTGTAGCCTTGTAGTATAGTTTGAAGTCAGGTAGCGTGATGCCTCCAGCTTTGTTCTTTTGGCTTAGGATTGTCTTGGCAATGCGGGCCTCTTTTTTGGTTTCATATGAACTTTAAAATAGTTTTTTCCAATTCTGTGAAGAAAGGCATTGGTAGCTTGATAGGGATGTCACTTAATCTATAAGTTACCTTGGGCATTATGGCCATTTTCATGATATTGATTCTTCCTATCCATGACCATGGAATGTTCTCATTTGTTTGTGTCCTCTTTTATTTCCTTGAGCAGTGGTTTGTAGTTCTCCTTGAAGAGGTCCTTCACATCACTTGTAAGTTGTATTCCTAGGTATTTAATTCTCTTTGAAGCAATTGTGAATGGGAGTTCACTCATGATTTGGCTGTTTGTCTGTTATTGGTGTATAGGAATGCTTGTGATTTTTGCACATTGGTTTTGTATCCTGAGACTTTGCTGAAGTTGCTTATCAGCTTAAGGAGATTTTGGGCTGAGACAATGGGGTTTTCTAAATATATAATCACGTCATCTGCAAACAGGGGCAATTTGACTTCCTCTTTTCCTAATTTATTTCTTTCTCTTGCCTGATTGCCCTTCCAACACTTTGCTGAATAGCAGTGGTGAGAGAGGGCACCCCTGTCTTGTACCAGTTTTCAAAGGGAATGCTTCTGGTTTTTGCCCATTCAGTATGATATTGGCTGTGGGTTTGTCATAAATAGCTCTTATTATTTTGAGATACTTCCCATCAATACCTAGTTTATTAGAGAGTTTTTAGCATGAAGGTGTTGAATTTTGTCGAAGGCCTTTTCTCCATCTATTGAGATAATCATGTGGTTTTTGTCTTTGGTTCTGTTTATATGATGGATTATGCTTATTGATTTGCATATGTTGAACCAGCCTTGCATCCCAGGGATGAAGCCAACTTGATCGTGCTGGATAAGCTTTTTGATGTGCCACTGGATTCGATTTGCCAGTATTTTATTGAGGATTTTTGAATCGATGTTCATTGGGGATATAGGTCTAAAATTCTCTTTTTGTTGTATTTCTGCCAGGCTTTGGTAACAGGATGATGCTTGCCTCATAAAATGAGTTAGGGAGGATTCCCTCTTTTTCTATTGACTGGAATAGTTTCAGAAAGAATGGTACCAGCCCCTCTTTGTACCTCTCGTAGAATTTAGCTGTGAATCCGTCTGGTCCTGGACTTTGGTTGGTTGGTAGGCTATTAATTATTGCTTCAATTTCAGAGCCTGTTATTGGTCTGTTCAGGGATTCAACTTCTTCCTGGTTTAGTCTTGGGAGAGTGTATGTGTCCAGAAATTTATCTGTTTCTTCTAGATTTTCTAGTTTACTTGCATAGAGGTGTTTATAGTATTCTCTAATGGTAGTCTGTATTTCTGTGGGGTCGGTGGTGATATCCCCTGTATAATTTTTTACTGCATCTCCTTGATTCTTCTCTTTTCTTCTTTATTAGTCTTGCTAGCGGTCTATCAATTTTGTTGATCTTTTCAAAAAACCAGCTCCTGGATTCATTGATTTTTTGAAGGGTTTTTTGTGTGTCTATCTCCTTCAGTTCTACTCTGATCTTAGTTATTTCTTGCCTTCTGCTAGCTTTTGAATGTGTTTGCTCTTGCTTCTCTAGTTCTTTTAATTGATGTTAGGGTGTCAAGTTTAGATCTTTCCTTGTGGGCATTTAGCTTTCTCTTGTGGGCATTTAGTGCTATAAATTTCCCTCTACACACTGCTTTAAATGTGTCCCAGAGATTCTGGTATGTTGTGTCTTTGTTCCCATTGGTTTCAAAGAACATCTTTATTTCTTCGCAGAAGCTTTTTAACTTGATGTGATCTCATTTGTACATTTTTGCTTTAGTTGCCTGTACTTGTGATATTACTCAAGAATTTTTTGTCCAAACCAATGTCCTGGAGCTTTTCCCCAATGTTTTCTTGTAGTAGTTTCATAGTCTGAGGTGTTTCAGTATTAATTCATTTTGATTTGATTTTTGTATATGGCAAGCGATAGGGATGTAGTTTCATTCTTCTGCATATGGATATCCAGTTTTCCTACAGCATCATTTATTGAAAATACTGTCTTTTCCCTAGTGTATATTCTTGGCACCCTTGTTGAAAATGTGTTTACTGTGGGTGTGTGGATTTGTTTCTGGGCTCTTTATTCTGTTCCACTGATTTATGTGTCTGTTTCTATGCCAGTACCACACTGTTTTGGTTACTAAAGCTCCGTAGTATAATATGAAGTCAGGCAATGTGTTTCCTCCAGTTTTGTTCTTTTTGCTCAGGATAGCTTTGGCTATTCTGGATCTTCTGTGATTCTAAATAAACTTTGGGATTGTTTTTTCTATTTCTGTGATGAATGTCATTGGTATTTTGATAGAGACTGCATTGAATCTGTAGATTGCTTTGGGTAGTATGGACATTTCAACAATATTGATTCTTGCAATCCATGAACATGCAATATCTTTCCATTTTTTGGTGTCCTCTTCAATTTCGTTCGTCAGTGTTATACATTTTCCATTGTAGACATCTTTTACTTATTTGGTTAAATGTGTTAATGTATTCTTAGGTATTTAATTTTATTTGTAGCTATTGTAAATGGGATAAGTTTTAAAAATTTTCTTTTTCAGACTGTTCACTGTTGGTATAGAGAAATGCTACCGATTTTTTTTTTTTTTTTTTTTTTTTTGAGATGGAGGTTTGCTCTGTTGCCCAGGCTGGAGTACAGCAGCGTGATCTTGGCTCACTGCAACCTCTGCCTCCTGGGTTCAAGTGATTCTCTTGTCTCGGCCTCCGAGTAGCTGGGGTTACAGGCATGCATCACCATGCCCAGCTAATTTTTATATTTTTTAGTAGAGATGGGGTTTCACCATGTTGACCAGACTGGTCTTAAACTCCTGACCTCAAGTGATCTGCCCACCTCGGCCTCCCAAAGTGCTGGGATTACAGGCATGAGCCATTGTGCCCAGCCAGAAATGCTACTGATTCTTGTGTGTTGGTTTTGTATTATGCAACTTTATTGAATTTATCAGTTCTAATAGTTTTTTGATGGAGTCCTTAGGTTTTTCCAAATATAACATCATATCATATACAAACAAGTATAATTTGAATTCTTCCTTTCCAATCTGGATGCCCTTTGTATCTTTCTCTTGTTTGATTGCTCTAGCTAGGACTTCCATTACTAAGTTGAATAACACTGGTGACCAGTGGACATCCCCCTTTCATGTTCTACATCTTAGAGGAAGGGCTTTCAGTTTTTTTCCATTCAGTATGATGCTAGCTGTGGGTCTGTCGTATGTGGCTTTTATTATATTGAGGTATTTTCTTTCTATATCCAGTTTTTTAGTGTTTTTTTTTTTTTTAATCATGAAGGATGTTGAATTTTATCAAATGCTTTTTCAGCATCAATTGAAATGATCATATGGTTTTTATCCTTCATTCTGTTGATACATCACATTGATCATCATGTTGAACTATCCTTGCATCCCTGGGATAAATCGCACTTGGTCATGATGAATAACGTTTTTAGTATATTGTTTGGTTTGCTAATATTTTCTTGAGAATTTGTACATCAATAGTCATCAGAGATATTGGTCTGCAGTTTTCTTTCTTTGATGTGTCTTTGTCTGGCTTTGGTATAATAAATGCACCTTTTAAAAGAGGAAATTTGCTAACTGAAATAAGTCCATAGTTAGTTTACTTTTTCCTTCTATCTTTCCACAAAGAATTTGCATTTGCTTACAGTAGGAGCAAATAAAATAGCAACAAAATATAGAGAACTGGAAGTGGGGATTGTGAGAAAGAATTGAGAATCTAGATTGAAGACAGGTATGTTATCATAATTACTAAGACTGGGACTTAAATTGCTCTACCCTACTAAAGAGTCAAAGCAAACAGAGGGGCACAGTCAAGTAGATAATTCTCACTTCCTTTGGGTCTTTGCTCAACTATTACCTCAGTGAGCTCTTCCATGACCACTTTATTTAAAAGTGAAATAAGCCAGGCACAGAAGGACAAATATTACATATTCTCACTCATATGTGGGAGTTAAAAAGGTTGATTTTTTTGGAGACAGAGTAGAATGACAGTTAACAGAGCTGGGAAGTATGTATGTATGGGGGGAAAGGGGGTGATAAAGCACAATCATACAGTAAGAAAAAATCTAGTGTTCAATAGCACAGTTAGGTGACTGCAGTTAACAGCGATATATTGTATAGTTCAAAAAAGCTAGAAGAGAATATTTGAATGTTCCCAACACAAAGAAATAATAAATGTTTGAGATGATGGATATCCTAAATACACTGATTTAATCATTACACAATGCATGCTTCAAAATATCACATGTACCCCATAAATATGTTCAAATATTATATATCAATAGCAATGAAAAAATAAGAATAACAATAAAAATAGCAATCCTAGTTCATATCCACACTCCCTGTCTACCTTCCTGCTTTTTTTTTCATAGTGCATATAACCCAATGATTTACTTGTTGGCTGATATACTTGTTCATTTATGCATTGTCTCTCTTTCCCTACTACAACACAAGATTAATTAGAAATGAAATGTGGCCTGTTTTTATTTGTTTCCTTATATCTTGACTTAGATCAGTGCCTGGAAAAACAGTAGGAGCTCATTAAATTTTTGAAATGAATGGGTTAAAAGCTATCAAGAAAGTACCTGCTAGCCAGAAAAATAAATAATAATAAATACAGAAACATTTATATAATACAATTATTACAATCAGTTATTAAAACAATTTATGTTCAATGTTATGTAAAAGGAGAAAGTATCTTCAGTATATAGCAAGATTGTTAGAGCAACTTGAGGTTGAAAATCATAGCCAAATATAGAGTGCCCAAAGACTTTGATTTCCAAATAGCGAATCATTTAAACTCCAAGAAGAAAATATTATCATCCAGAAATGGCAGAATCATTATACCTTTTTCAGTATATTACTGTTAAATAAACCATAATAATAAATTATAATTAATAAAATAAATAATAAATGACAAAGTTTGGTATCTATTTTTTTATGTAATTTTTCTCAAGGGTTTTACATTGGATATTTTTATTGATGCCAAAGATAGTCATGCTAATTGGTTAATTCCTTATGGAAAAAAATCATTTTGTTCCTGCCCTTCTTTAAATTTAAAAGCTTAAATGAAATGTGCCTCTACATTGCTGTGAAACTCTTGAGTAGACAAAGTTGTCTCTGAACAAGTGACCACTCAACACACGGAGAAAATATGCTAGGATGACATGAACAAGCAATTGGGATTTCTGTGCTAAATAAAATCTAGACATAGATATGGAATCCTTTGAGCAGCAATCTTGTTCTCATCAAATTTTTTTTGTAAATGTTTGCGGTTTTTGGGAGTGATCTCAGATTCAGGTTAGTTTTAGTTGTATAATAACTCAACAGAAGAATGTCAAAAAGAAATCAATTTTTACTTTTTTTCATGTAAATTATGCACTTTCACATGTACACTGAATGTATGCATTCAACAGTACTAGAAAAGAAGACTGGAATATAATTAATATTTTCTAATATCACATGACACTCTAAAGAGACATACATAGCCCTGCTATCCAAAACTTAATCTACTGTGTGTAGCAAATTTTAGAAATTATCTTTGTCTATTACTAAATTTTCTTTCTCTATTTATCTATTTAGAATAAGCAAAAAAAATTATTGGGTGTCTCTACGGCATTGTTTAGAACATTGTTAGTCTTCATGGTCTTTGAGTTATTTTAAAGTCTATAAATTACAGATAATTGAGAGCAATGCAAAAATATTCTTATCTATAGGAATAAATTCTGTTCCAGTTAAGGTTCAATTGACTTCCCTCTCTCTGCCTGTGGAAAAAGCCAGTTTTGAAATCCATTTCAACGTATCTTCTCCATAAATGTTTTTAGTTCTTTGATTTCTTCTTTGAAAAGGTTGTAACATTTACTGGGTTCCCTCTAAATCATGAGTTACATAAAATATTTACCACGTGTTCCTTTTATGTTTAATGAGAGCCATACTTTTTACCTTTTTGAAAATTATAATTTCAATTTCAATTGTCACAATTGAAATGGCTGATAAGAATTTTATTCACTATCTTTCTACTAGCTCTGGGCTTCATTGACTATCTGGGTTTCTTACTATCCTATTTTCAAAAAAACAAAAAACAGAACTCAAAATTTAGAGCAATACAAGTTAATATGCCCAGTTTCTATATGTGTTAGCCTTTCTTTATATTGTGATATTTTTAAATACAGCATTTCAAGGACTACATCCTTGCCTACAATTTTACAAATGTTTCACAGAAATCTTTTAAGCTCAATGCACAACTAACATCACTAGTTCCTCTTCTGTTAATTCTGATAAAAGGACATGTTCCTGTTATACACAAAGTCCAAGTTTCTCCCTCTTGAAAACTAATTTCAGTCATGGTAACTTCACCTGGGAAGTCACACTTCTTCAGCAAAAACATCAATTGAGTTTTTACTAGCAAGTATGTTTTTCAATAGAAGTTTTGACAGATTCATCTCTAGTAGCTCAGAGATGCCCAAATAATTTTCTGAAACATTTGCCATATAATGTAATCTCTGTCCTCATGGGGACTGGGCACACACTCTACATTTTAGAGTGTGCCTGTGGAGAGGTCAGTGAAGAGTGGCAGAGAATAAACATATTAACTAACAAGGAAGATAATTTCAACTAGCAAGAAGAGCTATGAGGAAAAGAAAACAGGCTAGTGGAAGAGAGGATTATGGGGTGGGAGGTTCTTTCCACAAAGTAGTCAGAGCTGAACTTTCGGAGGAAGTAATAGATATGCTGGGATACGAAGCTCTGCCAAGGGAAGATCTGGGGGAAGAGTTCCAGGTACATCACCTGAGATAGAATTGATCTGTCTGTGCTACTGCAGTGATCGTGACTGTCATCCACAATAACAAATATAACCTGAACTAGTACATATTAAGTTCTACAAAGTGACACTCATACCATGTGTGATGCATTCTAATAATTTCCATATTATCCTATCCTGTTTAAAATCCACTAAATTGATTTCATGGCCAAACACTAGCTTGGTAGTTTAGGGCTTTTAAGCATGGGTTTGAATCTCAACTCTGCAACTTACTAGCTGCTATACTTTCACTGTTACTTAACCTCCTTGCTCTGCAATTTGTACATGTTAAAGTAGGGGCAATAATAGTATCTGTTCTTAAGGTTTGATATCATATTTCCTTCTAGAAATACTGAACTAACTTATACCTCTAATTTTTAGTGTATTTTATACACTATATCTCATATAGCCATATAGTATTTTATACACTATATCTCTAAACCCACACCTTTCATCTTTTTAATCTTTGACAATTTGATAGGTGAAAAATCATTCCTAATTGTTTTAATTTGCAATTCTTTTCTTTCTAGTGAGGCTGGACATATTTTCCTATTTATCGGACTCTATAAGAAGTTGCAGTTTTCATTTTCTACAAAACATTAAAAAAGATATAATTAAATGTAAAAATTTACTACCTATATAAGGCTTCATCTAATAACAGCATTATATTATATAATTTATAACTTCTTTATCATTATAACTTGTTTGTCATTTATCAGTAAATGAAAAATTATAGCATTGTTTTATACTTACCTCCCACTAAACTACATAGAACCAATAAAAGAAAAAAGATTTTTTTGAGGGGATGGATAAAAACCAATGAGACTATCAACTAGAACTTAGTCTTTGAAATGATTATAAACTGAAAAATATCAAAATTTGCATTCATTTTTCATTTTAACTACCGGGATTCAATATTTTTAAAATTATAAGTCATAATTGCAAATACACAAATGAAACCACCAGGTAGTCAAAAAGATACACTCAATTTCCGTAATATCTAACAGACGTATTGGAACAACTGCCTATTGTAGTGAAAGAAATGGTTATACAATGGAAAAATAATTAAATAAGAGAAGGGCTTTTCATAAACTAATGATATATAATAGTGGGCCACGAATTCAAGAATATGCCTAACTGAAGCCTCTTTTTTTGGGGAGGGGGTCTGGGGGTGGGGCAGTGGGCGCAGAGTTTTGCTCTGTCGCCCAGGCTGGAGTACAGTGGCTGATCTCAGCTCACTGCAACCTCTGCCTCCTGGGTTCAAGCGATTCTTCTACCTCAGCCTCCTGAGTAGCTGGGATTACAGATGTTCACCACCACACCCGGCTAATTTTTGTATTTTTCTGTAGAGGTGGGGTTTCGCCATGTTGGCCAGGCTGGTCTCGAACTCCTGGCCTCAGGTGACCCGCCGCCTCAGCCTCCCAAAGTGCTGGGATTACAGGCATGAGCCACTGTGCCCTGTCCAAGCCTCTTTTTGATTTCAAACTGCAGGTTAAGAAATTTCTACATTTTATACTTTTTCAAAAACCTCCTTTTTTAAATAAAAAAATATGAAATCTCTGGTGACATTACTTAGTACCTTGTACATGCAGGACAATATGCTAGATGCTACTACAAGATGGGTGAACTTATTCATTAAAAGTAGCCAGGGTGGGCATGGTGGCTCATGCCTGTAATCCCAGCCCTGTGAAAGGCCGAGGCAGGCAGATTGCTTGAGGCCAGAAGTTCATAACCAGCCTTGGGCAACATGGCAAAACTCCATCTCTACTAAAAATACAAAAAGTCAGGCATGGTGGTACGCACCTGTAGTCCCAGGAACTTGGTAGGCTGAGGCAAAACAATTGCTTGAACCTGGGAAATGGAGGTTGCAGTGAGCTGAGATCCTACCATTGCACTCCTGCTTGGGCAACAGAGGAAAACTCTGTCTCAAAAATAAACAGAAATAAATTTTAAAAAATAAAGTATCAAACTTAGGGAAAAAAGTAGTCAAAATCAAGTATCTCTCCTGAAAAATGACTTTCCTTCTCAATTCTCAATTTCTGGCAGTGAAAATTTCACTTCTGTTGCTATTACCTCTAAAACTCATGGAATAAGAAATCCTCAATTCAGTCAGACTGATGGAATTTGCAGTCACGCAACATCAAACTTAAATTCCCTACCTCTGTAGACCATCTGCAGACATTTAAGTAAAACTTTAATCGAGGATTAAATTTTTGTTTAATCAAAACAAAAATTAAATTATTTTGGATTAATTGGAAGAGGAAATAAAAGAAATTCTCAAACACAGATATTTAAAAAGTTACATGAAAATAAATATAGTAAAAACCACAATGGGAATTTAACTTTCTTAACATTATGTTTAGATATTAAGCATTAATAATAATTTTATCCTTTATTTTCCATAAAGTTAAAAACATTTGTACCATGCTTTCCTTTTGATTAGAACCCTGATAAGCTGCAGTTGTTGCCACAAGAAAATAGCAAGAAATAAAGCCAATCACTTCCTTTTCCTATGCCAAGATTAGACTCAGCTGCCAATGAAGTTAAATGGTTGTGGGGAGGGGGGAACACTGGGTATGGAGAAAAAGATCAGAAGATACAAAGTATCTTCTGCATCAGGTTAGTTAGAAACTCAGCTGATCTGCTCAAAAGAAGCTACACTTCAAGTATCTTATTAATTCTCTTAAACACACAAACACAACGCAATAAAACATAACTAACTAGTAGAAACAAGGTTTTTGGAGATAGGTGGCTGTTACTGCAAGATAAGATTATGACTCCAGAAAAGACAGAAAATGAGGATAGTTTTGCTAAGTCTTAAAGAACACATGAATGGAGACACAGAATTTCTACATATTTTGGTTACAGCAAGACTGATGCCATGGTACTTTCAGTTTTTCCCTTTAATCTTGCCTTATCACTTCTTTTGAATAGGAAACTGGGAATAGTTTGTACAGAGAAGGTGGGTATTTTTCCTTTCAAGGATTAGTGAGCAACAAGGGGAAAAAAAACCAACTAGAGATCTACATAGAAAAACAACATAATTTAGCTTGACAGGTTTAATTTTTTCTTTAGAGATTGTGAAACAATGTATTTAATGTTTAGAAAAGACAATCTTAACACTTTGTTCAATAAATATTCTATAAATTTGAGAATTACATGTACTAAAAACAGTTCTATGATGTGTTAGTTGAGGGAAATAAGAGGAGGAAAATCAGAGAAAAAGATGAAAAATAGAAAAGGTGAGGGAAAAATAAGGAGTAAATATTTATTGAGGGCCTACCTCCCATGTGTTAAGGCATTTTACATATAAAATGAGACTGAATCTTCATAAAAACTTTAAGAGGTGGGTAGCATTATACCCATTACCAATGAGGAAACTGAATCTCTGAGGGATTAAGTAATCAGGATCACGGGGGCTAATAAAGTAGTAAAACCAGGATTCAAAATTAGATCTGTCATACTTCAAACCCCTTTTCGTTGTTTCATAATGCTCAGCTTCTGTAAAGACGTGGAAGAGGTAGGGGAAGATGTATGCAGAAGAAGAGAAAGTGGTCGAGATGGGTGGAGAAGGATAAAACACATGGGAGAATGAGACTCAACAGGGACAGAAAGTAGGTGGTTGGTAGGAAAGAAAGGCAGAAAAGGAAAGTGCGAGAAAGCAAAATACAGCAAGTTGCATTTGAGGAGTTGCTAGAAGAGACGGAGAGAAAAGGGATCATTTAGAAGTCTGTTTAAAATACAGGTTTCAAGCAAATAAACAATTTTAAACTATCTATTGGAATATCTATTATCAGAGTAATTACTTTTGACAACTCAAAGGACTGTAACCCTTACATATTTTGAGTATTGTTTCTCAACTTTGGCACTATTGAAATTTTGTGCCTGACAATACTTCGCTGTAGGGGACTATAGCATTATAGGATGTTTAGCAGCATTCCTGGCCTTTTCATATTAGATGTCAGTACCACCCCCTTAGTCTCAACAATAAAAAAATGTCCAGACATTGTCAAATGCCCCCTGTGGACAAAACGCCCCCAGTTGAGAACCACTGATTTAGAAGTTCCAGTCGGGATGATTTAAAAAAATGAACAAAAGATGCCTATCAAATGCAAAATTATTCCCTGAGTTACTCTAGTGACTGGATGTCCTTAGGAACAAGATGAGATTAAGTTAGGGCAGAATTCATCTAAGCTCATAGCACTTGTTACAATATTGCTTGCAAACTGCTTTTAAAATATGTGAAAGGAAGTGAGTATAAACTAACATTTAGTTTTGAACTACACAATCTAAAGAAGGGCAGAAAATTTGTCAGACTGTTCTTCCATCATGTCATGTGCTTTTTGTATTTATGAAACAAAAAACACTAGCTTTGGTGTTCAGAAACCTGGGTTCTAGTCTGCTCTAGCATGAGTTAGCTGTAGGACCTACAGCAAATAATGTGGCCTAGGGAACAACTATTGGCTTCTCATATTTTACCAAGAGTTTAAATATACACTTCTAAGAAAATAGTTAAACAACTTCATATGTATGTATTACTGATACTATGTTGAAGGGCAAGTGTGGTAAACACAGTATATTGACTTGCTTATTCTCCATTCCCTTGCCAAAATGTGGTCCATGGGCACAGCATCAGTATCACTTAGGAGCTTGTAGAGATGCAAAATCTCAGATCTCACTCCAAACCAGCTGAATCAAAATCTGCATTTAATAAGAGATGATTCCTATGCACATTAAAGTTGAGGAATACTTGTGTCAGTTTCCATTGCTATAAAAAAATCAGACACAGATAATACAGCACTGGATAATTTATAAAGAAGAGAGGTTTATTTGGCTCATGGGTCTGCAGGCTGTACAAGAAACATAGTGCTGGCATCTGCTTCTGGTAAGGGCCTTAGGAAGCTTACAAGCATGGTGGAAGGTGAAGGGAGAGTAGGCAGTGTCACATGGCAAGAAGGAGGGAGAGAGGGAGGGAGGGAGAGAGACAGGGAGAGAGAGTAAGAGATCCCAGATTCTTTTAAACAACCAGATCTCGTGTGAACTAAGTGGGTGACAATTTACCTATCATCAAAGGGATAGCACTAAACCATTTATGAGGGATCTACCCCCATGATCAAAACACCTTCCACGAGACCCCACCTCTAACACTGTAGATCACACTTTAGTATGAGATTTGGAGGCCACAAACATCCAAACTATATTAACACTGTTCTATTCTGCTTTTCTCCTAAGGTGTTTTTCTAATTGCAAAGGCTGGAAAACTTAAAATTGCCTTTCTCAGATTTTGTTTCAGTTAGGACTTTGGTTCAAAATTAGGTCTAACAGCTAACACTCACATGCTAGCTATATGCCAGAAACTGCTCTAAGTACATCTCACATATTATTAACTCATACAAAACTTCCAATAATCCTACGAAGTTGATACAATTATTCCCATTATACAGATGCAGAAACTGAAGCCCAGAGAGGTTACTTGCCTAAAGTTACAGTCAATAAAAGGCAAACCCAGGTATCCCTGATCTAGAATCTGTACTGTTAATCATATTTCTACTGATAGATAAAAAGGCATGGGCCCCCTCACTGACCCCCCATTTTGTTTCTTTTTTACAGCTCATCTCATGGAACACACTTTGGCAAATGCTGTTACAGAAGTTCCTTCATTTATTTACTTAAATTTATCTATGAGCCAGCATTGTTCTGAAAGTTCTAGGCATTGCAAAAGGCAAGAAATAGAAATGAGACATTATCATTTGAAAGGAAGCAAAATCATTCTTATCTATAAAATGGATAATTATATACCTAGAAGATCAAGTCTAAGAGATACTAGTATTTATTAGTACCAGTATAAAAATTTAGAAAGGTGGCCAGTTAAAAATGAAATACATAAAAGCCAATAGCTAGACACCAGAAATAAAATATGATATGGAAAAAATCCTTTTCATAATACCAACAAAAATAAAAAACTTAATATAGATTTTAATATAATGCTTAATATTATAAAAGATTATACAGCATGATTTATAAAAGAAAGCTTGAAGCAACTTCAATGTGCGGTGTTAGGGGAACGAATTATTTGGCAGTCCTAAAGAGAGTTTTCACATAGAATTTCCATAACATGGGAAAATGACAGAACCTTTTGTAAAAGAAGACACAAAATTCTATTTATATTAAAACATGTTAAAAATACGTGTGTGGCTGGACACAGAGGCTCAGACCTGTAATCCCAGTACTTTGGGAGGCTGAGATGGGAGGATTGCTCGAGGCCAGTAGTTTGAGATTAGCCTGAGCAACATAGCAAAACCCTACCTCAAAAAAAAAAAAAAAAGTGTGTATATATGCATATACACATAGACAAATGAATATACTGTAGTAATACCAAATGTTTCATATTTGATATCAAAATATTATTCAGAGTGGGATTTCAAAGGCTTTTTTCTTCTTTAGATCTTTTTATAGTTCTAATTTTCCAAAGCACACATTACTTTTATCATCATAAAGATGTTAAAGCTTGAGTTAATAATTCTAAAGTCAATCTAAGGATAATGGGACTTCCCTATTCTCTAGGTAAGAGGGTCATGTTAGGTTATTTCAGATTGTAAGTGTACATTGTGCCACATCTAGTCAGATGCTATTGACATTTAACATTATATAATAATGGACTGGAAATGTTTAGCCTTCCAGCTATGCATCGAGGCACAGAAATTTTTAGGTAAAGCCACCTGGCATTCACCCTCATGAACATACTTGGATCATCTCTCATGCACACTATTACCAACATATATATGGAATAGCTATGTCCTGTCTCTTCAGTTCTTTGGTCATTCCTTGAAATTCCTTCTTTCCCTTGCTTCTCTCTCTTTAGACACCTGATCCTACTTCAAACCTGGCACAGTTTCTTCATCTACGGGACTTGATTCATTCTCCCAATGCCTTCTTTCTTAAGTGACTTGATTTTAACCAGGCCTCCTTTGTCAGTCACCCTACCTGGAAAGACTCAGGCCAGAAGGACAGAGGGGAACCTTCTTTTTTTGCTCAAATGGAGTAGCATCTAAGGACAAATTGTAAAAAATGATGCAGACAATATCTTAACTAGTAATAAAACACCTATGTTAATACTAGCATTTCAGTATTATATGAAATAAATAACAAAATAAAGATACATTTTGTTCTGGTATTATAATAACAAGCTGATCAAACAGCCTTCCAGGTTGAGGAAAAGGAATGAACCTTTCAGATAGAAGTGGAAAGAAAAATCAGTGAAGGAAGGGATGTATGTGGAGGAGGCTTTAGCTTGAGAAATAGCCCAAGAAAGAAACCTCCATCAAATTATCAGGAAAGGGCAAACTCTGTGAGGGGAATAGAAATAGAAAGGGACTTAGTACAGAAAAGTAGGTGTTGACAAAATCATTGAAAGAGTTAGAGGAGCACAAGTCAGGTGCCTCTGGAGTTACCGAGTTCAAGAGCATACAACCATAGCTCTTTTCCGGGTTAGAAGGAGCGCCTCTGCTAGCTCCTGCCTCTAATTTCCTCTCAATATCCATGAGGCTATCCATGACTCTGGAACACCAAGTGAGCGTGCCAAGCAGAAAAGACGGCAGGAAGATGGCCTCTGTCTCATTTCTAGCTAATTAGTTTTGGTTCTGTTTCTGTTTATATCATTGTTTTCATGGAAAAGTTCACCTTAAGTTCTAAATCATTAACTTAGAAACCAATCTTTCAAAAATATTCCATTTGTAATCTGGCGTCCTTGTATCCTTAAAACCACCAAGAAGACAAACAAAAATCATCTCCTTAAATAAAAGCTAAATAAAACGAGTCCTTGGGATATGTTCCATTGTTGTTAATTACATTTCTCCCTCAAATATCTTTACACATGTAACGCATAACAGTTTTACATTTACAGGACTTGAAAAAAAACGGCAAGGCTTTATGATAATATTACCAAGAAACGATTTATCAGAAAAGTTTGCTTTTTACACCAGTGGGTTGGGTTGCACCAAGTTTTTGCTTATTTTTGGCTTCTTGACAAATTCTTCTTTGCTGCTAATGTAGTAGGTAATGCCTATCTCAGAAGTGATTTTTAATTATTGTGTATGGGGGCTTCGAATACATTAATAAATCTTGAGGCAAAAAGAGAATGATAAAAATAACACTTCAAAAGAGTACAGGAAAATGAAAAATGAACTTTCATGACATTCAATGAAGGAGCAGGTATGCAAAGTGATATCTGTTTTCTAAGACATACATTTCATTTTTTGTTTTATCCTTTTACTTTGTAACATAAGCAATTTTGGAAAGACCACAGCTATTAGTGATGTCTACATAATCATACTAATGAAGTGCACAGAAGCTTAAATGAAGTATTTTATATGCTCCCTTACAACCATTTGAAAATTTACTTTGGAAACCCCTGCTCAAATGCACCCCCTCCCCACCCCCAAAGGAATTCTTGTGCTGTCTTCTTCACTTTTCCAGTTGAGCAATTTAAGCTAGAGGAAACCAAGCCCTTGAGCAACTGAGTACAGTTAACGGGAAAAACCACTAGGAAGGCAATCAGAAGAACTAGCTACCAAATTATTTGCTTGAGTCATTTTCTCTTATATTGTCACAGATGAAAAATTACACTCCACGTGGTGAACAAACCTAACGCTAAGGCATATTTTGTGTGCTGCACAGTGTTACTCTGTTTCCTAAGTAACCTACTGAAACAATATAAGGTATACATCTATTAACGCATTTAGTGATGATACTGGAATTTGTGAAATGTGACAGAAAGGATAGATGAAGAAAGATGAGGAGAGACAGGTATTAATTGTTCTAACAGTACAGGCTATAATAAAGGCCAATAATCATTTGAATTCCTGCGCCTTAACGTGATTCTAAAGATTGGCTTACCTCAGGTATTTGGAAAGTCTAAATACTGTATTTGCTGTAGAAAATTCATCCAACATACAATTCAATTTTAAAATTAAACCTTTTGTCTAATCTTTAAGATATCTGATGTTATAATGCCCATTATCACACTTTATTTAAATGAGATCAAACTCAGCGAGTTTAAAAAATAACCCAACTTCTCTCTTCCCTTATTATGGCTGGCCTCTTATACTTCTTTCTCTTTAGTATAATGCTAACCGAAAGCAATATTCTTGCCTCTCCACTTCTTAACTGAAGCTTTGATCTCATCTGTGTTTATGTGAAGAACTCGCTCTGGGAGAGTCCCTGTCAAGACATCCATTGTAACACCCGCTCCTACTCATGCTTTCAGCGCTGCCCTTGGACGGAATCCACCCACACCTTCCAGACACGCTAGGTGTGGGCTCGGAAACGCAAGATGGAGGGCGGGAGGGGAGTCCCGGCGCAAGGCACGGACTCGAAGTTGAAAAAGAAGTGTTTACAAGTGAGGCTTTTAAATAAATCACCACTATGGAGGGCATTTCCTCCGAGCCCTGGGCGCCGGCCTGAGAATCCTCTGCCGGACGCCAGGGGACTGGCCACGCTGACCCCGTCAGACACGCGACCCCGCGGCTGGCGCTGGCGTCCGCACTCGCGCGACCCCGCGGTTCCTCCCGGGAGCGCCGTCTAACCGCTCCCGGCGGCGGCTTCCCAGAGAGCCGCGGAGCCAGTGCCCCACGCGGGGCAGAGCTGCGGCGCGGCCCACTGGCCGGGTCCCTTCCCTCCACCGCTGGGCGGGGCTCGCGGCCCCAGACCCTGACGCTCCGCCGCCGCCCCTCCCCGCGCTCACCTGCTCGTTCTCTTTCGGCCGCTGTCCGCGCCGCCGCGGGCTCGCATCGGGATCCCGCTCGGTCCCTGCCGCCGCCTGCTCCGCCAGCGCGTCCCCGTCCTCGTCGCGCTCCCCGCCGTCGCCGCCCCGCAGCAGCTCCCTGGCTGAGCACATCCCGCCACCAACTCCTGCCGCCCGGGACAGCCGCCGGAGGACCACGCCGCGACGCACTAGGGAGCGCCGCCGCCCGAGGGCTGCCCTGGGATCTGCCGCACCCGCAGCTGACAGGAGCCTCGGGAGCGCGCCCCGCCGGCCTGGGCGCCTGAAGTACCAGCCCGGCCCCTCCTGTCACTGGCTCGCCCAACCCCCGGCTGTCGGGGCGGAGCCATACAGGGGAGGGGCCAAGACAGGGGGCGGGGCCAACGGAGTGTGTTGGGGGGGATGTGTGTGAGAGATTGAGAGGCCGACAGACTGAGAGAAGAAGGGGGTTGTGTGAAAAACTATGGACATAGACTGCATGAGGGAGATTGTACACGATGAGAGAGGCTGTGTGTATGTATGAGGGACATTGTGCGTGTGTAAGAAACCATTAGAGAGTGTGAGACAGACGTTGAGCGTCATTTGTGTGTGTAAGAGAGATTCTATAGAAAAGAAACTGCATATAAGAGATTGTATGCACTTTGGGAGGCCGAGGCGGGAGGATTGGTTGAGCCCAGTAGTTGGAGACCAGCCTGGGCAACCCCGTCTCTACTAAAAATACAATTAGCCAGGCGTGGTGGTGGCATTTTGATTCCAGCTACTCAGGAGGCTGAGGTGGGAGGATTTCTTCAGCCCGGGAAGTCGAGGCTGCAGTGAGCAGAGATCACACCACTGCACTCCAGCCTGGGTGACAGAGCCAGACCCTGTCTCAAAGAGAGAGAGAAAGAGAGAGAGAAAGAAAGAGAGAGAGAGTGTATGTGTATGCAAGAGACTGTGTGAGAGAGAGACTGTATGAGGGAACAACAGAACACAGAGAGATCAAGTGTGAAAGAGAAACTAGTGTGAGAGAGCCAGTAGATATATTTAAGAGTGCATTTGTGTAAGAGATGAGTGTGTGTGGGTTTGCATGTGAGAGAGAAACACACATACACCCAGTTACACTCTCCAGCAGGGTCCCCCTGTTCTTGCCTGAGTAGCTGCCCATCCTTTTCAAGGAACACACATTTCACTGTCCCTCTTGTTCCTTTAGCCTCCTTTCCTAGTGTCTCACTGAAGGTCTGTGTATTTGTCCCTTTCTGTTGAGTGCTTCCTAGTGTGTGTAGTTTATTGGAGGCTTGGGTCGTTTGATGGTGTATCCAATGGTGTATCTTTCTATAACTGGGTAAGAATACATCTTTCTCAGTGGGTGGTAAGGGGAATATATCCAATTTGTAATTCTTTTTTGTACTACCCCATCCATTTTGTTCAAGGAAAATGGAGGGGTGTTTAAATAAAATATACTTTTTTCTGTGTATGCCTTATCTGTACATTGAGAAAGCGATGGGTTATTGTATAGGTAAAATATCAGAAAAGTAAATATGGAAAGTAAACATGTGTACACATGAAGAAGAGTAAGAGTTATTTGGGACCTTCTATTAAAATGTTTTCAGGCCCAGAAAAGGAATTAAAATAGGCAGAATCCCATAGGCTTATTTTTAAGACCTGTTTCCTGTTTTTTGTAGTCAGGAGACTCTCAGTCTTTCTCACACACCCACAATCTTTCATACCCACAATCTCTCTCATACACACATGATTTCACATACATATAGTTTGTCTCATATATATACAACCTCTCGCACACACCATCTCTCACACATAGTTTCTCACACACGCCCTCTCTAATTGTCTCTTCCACAAACAGTCTCTAGGGGCCAGAAAATATGCTATTGGATATCAAAAATTAGAAAGAAAATGAATCTGGCTCATTCCCTTTCTTAAAAGTCTTTAAAACCCCAGAAGAGAGTATTTAATATTATATACGTATAATCAGAAACAAATGTCACCATGGGAACCCAGTAGCCTCTGATGACCTCATTATTTTTCCCCTAAAGACAACATTTTCATTCTTGGAATTTTGGTTTGGCTATTAGTAGTGTTTCTTATAAAAATCAACTTTTTTTTTGGCTGGGCGCAGTGGCTCACACCTGTAATCCCAGCACTTTGGGAGGCCAAGGCAGGCGGATCACAAGGTCAAGAGATGGAGACCATCCTGGCCAACATAGTGAAACCCCATCTCTACTACAAATACAAAAATTAGCTTGGTGTTGTGGCACACGCCTGTAGCCCCAGTTACTCAAGAGGCTGAGGCAGGAGAATCACTTGAACCCGGGAGGCAGAGGTTGAGTGAACCGAGATCACGCCACTACACTCCAGCCTGGCGACAGAGCGAGACTGTCTTAAAAAACAAAAAATAAAAAAATAAAAATCAACTTTTTTGGATAAAACTTTAGAATTATATACAGCAAACCAGAGAACATCAGCTCTTTATTGTCAACCCCATGAACTAAGGCACATTTTGAAGTTCTCTCTCTTGGCATTTGATTGGTAACTTGATAAGTCAAACAACTATGCACTCTTCAATCAGGCTAAAGTGAGCAGAAATTCTGTATATATAAAAAGATTCAGAAGGCACAGAATATTTATATAGCTGGGCAGGTACAATACAGAAGTTAGCTTTGTTCAGCTTAGGGGACAAGTCTTAAAAAGTCCTTTAGAGTATACTGTCTGGTCTTTTGTAGATTCCGACTTCTTGATTCTTTGAGAAGTGTATTCATTCAGTTTTTTAGCAGGTATTTATTCAACGCTAATAGGCCTTGGGTCCACTCTAAGTCCCTATTCTCTTATTGAACGCTACTAGGCCTTAGGCCCAAGTCTAGGTTCCTATTCTTGTGAAGCTTCATTTTAATCCAATTCTTGTGTTATTTTCTTGGCAGAAGTCAAGAACTTTCACCAAAGAGTAGCCAGAATCCTTAGATCTCCACCTAGCACTGAACCTTTTTTTTTTTTTTTTCTAATATCATTTACCTTTAGTTTAGTGAGTGAGTTCTTCTTTAAACTGTTACTCTTTTGTTCATAGAGTCTGGTTTTTCCTGGAGATCTGGAGAACCACCTCTTTAAATGAATCTAGCGTTTTACACAAAAGACATTATCCAGATTACATCCTAATCTTATGGGAGACGAGCTATTTTCACTCTGCTGCACGATGTGAAAAATATACACATAAAGCTAGCACTGTCAGTTTCCCAAGGGAAATATAAGATTGTTATTACCTAGGCAACTATAACATGTTGCTCTCAAATCATACGTAGTTTTTTTGTTTGTTTGTTTGTTTTTTGACAGAGTCTCACTCTTCCGCCCAGGCTGGAGTACAGTAGCGTGATCACAGCTTACTGCAACCTCCGCCTCCCAGGCTCAGGTGATCCTCGTGCCCTGCCTCAGCTCTCTAAGTAGCTGGGACTACAGGTATGTGCCACCATGCCAGGCTAATTTTTCTATCTTTGTAGAGATGGGATTTTTGTCATGTTGGCCAGGCTGGTCTCGAACTCCTGCGCACAGGTGATCCACTCACCTTGGCCTCCCAAAGTCAAATCATATGGAGTTGTGATTTTATTAGTGTGTTTTGTGCTTTCCCAGAAATTAATAAGTGGCAAGAAACAGATGCATGTCTAAGGAATGGCCTGTCTAGTGCAAATGTGGTTTGTGCAGTTGCTATGGGAACAAGGACTTTTAATTCTTCACTTTCATGCCTTTATTATTTTTAATGTTCTTCTTATTTCATTTGTACATCTTTCCAGAGGGAGAAACGAGCAAATCAGAGAGTTCTGGACTCAATTGCTAATATAATCTTAGAAAAACAAATGCAGTTATTTGTGGAAACTACCCAAAACTTCATTTGTTGGTTTGATTTTTGACACGCTATAATGTTATTCTAAGCTTCCTTATATGCTTTAATTTTTCTCCTATGATTTTCATCTGCTTCCTTTCTATTTAGCATGGCACAGGGAATTATTTTTGAGATGTTTGGAATATGAACCAAAATTCTAGGAAACTGTATGGTTCTTGCACAATTTATGTAAATTTAGAGGAAAGGAAACTTGGAGAACCCTCACTTCCTTTAGTGTTCTTTCAGTTTAAGGAAGCTCTATTAGCTAAAACAATGCTCTATTAATGCTCTCTTTCCTTCCCAGACAGTCCATTCTGATGGGGAGAAGGAAAAATGTGCTCTTTCTGTTGGAATTAATTTTTGTTTTATTTTTTGAGACGTTTAGAGTCTTGCTCTGTAACCCAGGCTGGAGTGCAGTAGTGTAATCTCAGATCACTGCAAACTCCACCTCTTGGGTTCAACTGATTCTCCTGCCTCAGCCTCCCAAGTAGCTGGGATTACAGGCATGTACCACCACACTGGCTAATTTTTGTATTTTTAGTAGAGACGGTGTTTCACCATGCTGGCCAGGCTGTTCTCAAACTCCTGACCTCACGTGATTTGCCCGCCTCAGTCTCCCAAAGTGCTGGGATTACAGGTGTGAGCCACTACGCCTGGGTTGGAATTAATTTTTATTCTCTCTGCTCTATTAACGTTCTCCAGTGTGATTTTGCTGCATTCAAATGTACTGCTGAGTTCTCTCCTTACAGTAGGAAGGTAGATTAACAGTTGTTTTATTAAAAAAAAAAAATAAAGTATTGAGAAGGCTATTTAAAATTGCTAGAGAAGTGGAAATATAGACAATTATTGAGCACTATTTAATATCTGTTAGTAATTTTTAAAATGTTGAATAAAACCTGATGTGAACAATATTTTAGAGAGATGGTTAAACTCAGGCATTGCTAGGAGCTCTGAAAACTGATAGCATTCTTTTGGCAGTACATACTCAGAACCACAGAGATATCTGTACCCTCTGGCCTACTAACTCCAGTACTAGGAAAGGATTAAAAAAGGGGTGGGGTGGGGGACAGAGAGATGTTGTCCCAAGGGTACAAAGTTTCAGTTATATAGGAAGAGTAACTTTTTGAGATCTATTGCATAGCATAGTGACCATCGTTAATAATAATGCATATTTCAAAACTGCTAAAAGGGTAGACTTTGAATGTTCTTACTACAAAAAAAAAAAAAAAAAAAGATGATATGTGAGCTGATGGGTAACTTAATTATCTAGATATAATCTTTCCACAATGTATATATATATATAGAAACATCACATTGAACCTTGTAAATGTATACAATTATTATTTCAAATAAAAATGAAAATTAAAAAACAAAAAGGGAAAAGGGTTGTTTGCATAAAGATGTTCAAGGCATAATTAGTGTGAAAAGCTGAAAGTAGCCTAAATGTCTTCCTGTAAGAAAATGCCTAAGTAAACTGTGGTATACCAACATAAATATGTAAAGCCTTAAAATGGTAAAAATTTTGTATCAATGTGATAAACATTTAAATGTAATGCTAAGTGAAAAAGCGCAGATTGATAGGAACAGAGCCACTCAGTTATCCTGTACCCCAGGAGCTAGGCAAGTACAAAGAGTAATTCAGGACTTAGCTTCTCAGCTTAGGAAATAAGTCTCACAGAGGTGAAATTATGTGAACAAAAAGATCAAATTTGGAAGAGAAAATTTTAAAATGGCTTTTTGGACAATGTGACTCTGGGGGATGTGTTTCCTTGTAAAATTAATTTTAATGTTGTAATTTAAAAATAAATCATTTAAAAAGATCTATATCTGTTTTTCTTGTAAAATGGGATTGCTGGCACCCAAAGTCTGGTTGATTCAACTTCATAGCTGAAAGTTCTATTACCTTTTGTTGAATTATTTAGTTCTTGAATGGGTTTGGATCTTTTATTCATGCTGTTCTCAATAATTTAGAATCTTAGAGTTGGAAGGAATCTAAGAGGCAGTTTAGAGTAAGCTATCACCCAATGTAGAGATCCCTTCTATAACATTTCTGGTAGATGGTCACCCTTCTTCTGCTTGAAGGCCTTCAACTATGGGAAACTCATTACTTCATGATACTGCCCATTCAATTACCAAATAACTAATACTAATTGTTAGAAAGTTTATTGCATCTACTGAATTGAATCTGTATCCTTATGTCCTCTGCCTCTTGGTCCTAATTCATTTCTGAAGTACAAAAGAATAAATTAATCTTTTTTTTTTTTTTTTGGTGACAGTCCTTTCAATTATTTTTTTTTGTTGTTGTTTGTTTGTTTGTTTGTTTTGAGACGGAGTCTAGTTCTGTTGCCCAGGCTGGAGTGCAGTGGCATGATCTCCGCTCACTGCAACCTCCGCCTCCTGAGTTCAAGCGATTCTCCTGCCTCAGCCTCCTGAGTAGCTGGGACTACAGTTGCCCGCCACCATGCCGAACTAATTTTTGTAATTTTAGTCAAGACGGGGGTTTCACTGTGTTGGCCAGGCTGGTCTGGAACTCCTGACCTCGTGATCCACCTCAGCCTTCCAAAGTGCTGGGATTACAGGTGTAAGCCACCGCACCTGGCCTCAAACATTTTTTAAAAGTGATTTTGTCTTCTCTTATACTTTATTCTTTTTACTGTTATTTATGGGTAAGTGTTGGGGTTTGGTATTGTTATCTGTACCTATTTTTTTCTTTTAGGCAAAGCACATTTGTTACTGACAGATGAGCAATAAGGTGTACCTACTTCTTTGTTAACAATACCCCAGCTTTTCTTATTGACCAATCTCTCTCCCACTCCCAGCTGTGATTGGAATGGAGAATATGGCTTTTACTAAGTGAATTAAATGCATTTTACTCTCCCCACCTCCCATGGCCACTGTGATTGGTTCAAGAATAGGCACAAGTCAGGCCAATCAGGACCAATAAGACTCAATTTGGGGACTTTTGTTTGTATTATAAGAAAAGTATTGTCTACAGGATTGGCCTGTGGTGGTATGAGCTTGGAACTGCAGGAGGACCACCATATAGGGCATAAGAATGAAGTCAACCCAGCAGAATATGTGATTGAGAGATGAATATTTTTAGCTAGCTACTCCAAATATTAGAGCTACACCTGTATGCTTTTTTCAGTTATGTTAGCCCATAAATCTATCACCATAATGTTGTCCCCAGTTTTTTTTTCATAAGCAGTGTTGAGTTAGCTCTTCATCACTTACTAAAGGAATCAGAATGATATAAGCTCTAAACTGGGATACAGGAGAAATGACTAGTTCTGCCACTCTCAGGCTGCAGAAATTTGTGCAGTTTATTTAAAATCTCTGCTATTGAATTTCATAGTGAGTAAAATGAACAGGCTGAACCAGACAATTTGAAAAATCTCTCTCTCCTTTAAAATTCGATGATTTCGGCCGGGTGCCGTGGCTCATGCCTGTAATCCCAGCACTTTGGGAGGCCGAGGCGGGCAGATCAAGAGATCAGGTGATCCAGACCATCCTGGCTAACACAGTGAAACCCTGTCTCTACTGAAAACACAGAAAAATTAGCCGGGCGTGGTGGCGGCCGCCTGTAGTCCCAGCTACTCGGGGTGGGGGCTAAGGCAGGAGAATGGCGTGAACCCGGGAGGCAGAGCTTTGCAGTGAGCGGAGATCGCGCCACTGTACTCCTGTCTGGGTGACAGAGCAAGACTCCGTTTCAAAAAAAAAAAAAAAAAAAATTCTATGATTTCTATATGACTTTTCTCCTAGATCCAACCTGAGTGCCTTGGCTGCTGTTCATTTATTCCAATTAGTCAAGTTGTTCTGATTGGAGATACTAATTCTCAAAAGCGAAAGGATAGAAGGAATTTTTCTTATGCTGTGTCTTAATCATCATAATGAAATTATCTAAGGTTATTTTTGCCAACACCTCCCCAAAGATTTTTAACATGTTTTGATGCACATATAAGTTGTTCTATTATAATTCCAAGGTATCTATTATTTTAACACTCCGCAATGAGAAAAACCCTCTTTACTCAGTGAAAATTAGGTCTATTACATTTTTGCCTCCACATTTTTATTCTCAAAAAATTCACACCTTCAGAAAGGTTGCAATAGTACAGTGAACATTCACAGAGTGTTCACCTGGAATGTCCAGTTGTTAATATTTTTCTACATTTGCTTTCCTGTATGTGTTTTCCTGGCTAAGCCTATTGAGTTGTTTTTAAATTGAAATGGGGTCTCTGTCACTCAGGCTGGAATGCAGCAGTGCAATCTCAGCTCACTGCCACCTCTGCCTCCCAGGCTGAAGCAATTCTCATGCCTCAGTTTCTCGAGTACTTGGGACTACAGGCAGGTGCCACCATGCCCAGCTAATTTTTTGTGCTTTCAGTGGAGATGGAGTCTCACCATGTTGTCCAGGCTGGTCTCCAACTCCTGAGCTCAAGTTATCTGCCTGCCTCAGCCTCCCAAACTGCTGAGATTTTAGGCGTGAATCACCAGACCTGGCCTTCAATGAGTTTGTAAAAATGGTATATATGAAGAGAATCAAGAAATTCTGGAAGGAATGCTACTTTTCTCTGGGAACATTTAGAAGGATCTGGAGAAATGAAGGTGCAACAGTGTAGCAGTTAACAATTCTAAGACTTGAGACCTGACTTTGCCCCTAGATTCCAATCCTGGCTCTTTCTAATCCTCAGGTTTTTTATTTGCAAAATAACGGGTATTATTGGTATCTAAGTTTATACTAAAAATATATTGGTTAGCATTAATATTATGGAATGGAGCTGATAGCATGAGGTATGCTTAGCTTTTTCATTGCATATGGGAAATCTGTTATCTATGCTCTGCAAATGAGCTTGGATCTTGGGTTTCCTCACATAGTAAATAACTCAGTGGTTGACTTAAAAGGGACTGAAAAAAGCTGAAACAGAAATTAAAGAATTCTGTACGTATCTCCAGCTGGGCAAGAAATCAGACCCCAAATAGTATCTGCCAATACGGTACTAGCAGATGTAATCCTAGATACGGAGAGGCAGATGGGTTTCATCTCATGTTCCAGTTACTGGTAGTAACTGCGTGGCACACTGTATTTTCACAAGAAAGCTTGTGAAAATTTATTGGGAAAGAATGACTGCTGTGGAATAGGAGATACGAGTGATGGCACGGTGTCATATTGCTGTGGTCTGAATGTATCCTCTAAAATTCATGAAACTTTTGGCCAATGTGATAGTGTTAAGAGGTAGGGCCTTTAGGAAGTAATAAAGTCATGAAGGCAAAGCTCTCGTGGATGAGATTAGGCTCTTATAAAAGGGCTTGAGGGAGTGGATTTCTTCTCTTCTGCTCTTCCGCCATGTGAGGACATAGTGTTCATCCCCCTTTGCCCTTCCTCCTTCTGCCAAATGAGAACATAGTGTTCAAGGTGCTACCTTGGAAGCAGAGACTGCATCCTCACAAGACAACGAACCTGCCAATTCCTTGATCTTGGATTTTTGTTGGTCCATTTTTGCACTTCTATAAAGACATACCCGAGGCCAGGTAATTTCTAAAGAAAGAGGTTTAATTGGTTCTGTGGACTGTACAGGAAGCATGGCACTGGCATTTGCTCTGGGTGGGGGCCTCAGGAAGCTTACAATCATGGTGGAAGGCAAAGGGGGAGCAGGCACATCACATAGAGCAGAGGCAAAAGAGAAAAGGGGGAGGTCCCAGACTCTGTTAAACAACCAGATCTCATGTGAATGGAGTGAGAACTCACCCACCACCAAGGCGATAGTGCTAAGCCATTCATGAGGAATCCACCCCTATGACCCAATCACCTCCCCCAGGCCCCATCTCCAACATCAGGGATTACATTTCAACATGAGATTCAGAGGGGACAAAAATCCAAACAATAGCAGACTTTCTCACTTCAAGAACTGTGAGATACAAATTTCTATTATTTATGAATTACCCAGTCTCAGATATTTTGTTATAGCAGCACAAATGGACTAAGACATATGCATTTGCCAATTCTGGTCTAGGTGTAAAAGGCAAAGAAGGAAAGTTTCAATAATACGTGCATATATCTGTCTTAGCATTTACCACATCATAGCAGCTCCTTTGTTTATGTGCTCCTCTCTCCAATTAAACTACAGGTTTCTGGATGGGAGATCTACTACTATCCCTGTGTTTTACAAAGTGCCCAGTATGTAGTTGGAACATAATCAGTGTGAGAGCTGATTCAGCTATAACTAAATTCTAATTAGGTTCAGATCGAAAGTCCTTACTCTGTAAAACTCATCCCATTTCTATGTTTATTTTGAAGCCTCCTGCTCTGCTTAATTTCTAATTGAAAATATCTTGGGAGAAGTCTAATATTGTCTTAAGTAAACTAAGTGCAAAAAGATGTTTGCCAAACTTTGATCAGTATAGAGAAAGAGCAATATGAGATTAGCCTGTGATTTCTCAGCCGTTTTTCAGACCTCATGAAGGACACAACTTAGGTAGGGAATGGGGAAACGTGAGGACACTGGAGACATAAACTTTAGGCCATCTGTGAATAGTAATCAGCTCCCACCTGCTTCTGCAGCCCATTAGAAACTGAAAAACAAAATCCAAATTGAGTGATTTCTTGTCTTCTTAAATATTTATAGGCAGTCCTTAATTCTTAATTTCTGAAATTTTGTCAAACTTGGACCTTTCCACATCATTGACACTCCCAAATAAAATGTGTACTATGGTGTTCAGGAGCTGGAGAATAATTATTCTCCATTATATTTTATTATCTCTATTAATATTTTATTCTCCAATAAATATTCACCATTACAGGAAGTTGGTTAATTGTTCAGTTTTGACCTTGTTGCCTTCTTTTTCTGAATAGTGACAGTGTAACTATTTAATTAAATTTTGTCATAAGATTTTTTTGGCCGGGCGCGGTGGCTCAAGCCTGTAATTCCAGCACTTTGGGAGGCCGAGACGGGCGGATCATGAGGTCAGGAGATCGAGACCATCCTGGCTAAAACGGTGAAACCCCGTCTCTACTAAAAAATACAAAAAACTAGCCGGACGCGGTGGCGGGCGCCTGTAGTCCCAGCTACTCGGGAGGCTGAGGCAGGAGAATGGCGTGAACCCGGGAGGCGGAGCTTGCAGTGAGCTGAGATCCGGCCACTGCACTCCAGCCTGGGTGACAGAGCGAGACTCCGTCTCAAAAAAAAAAAAAAAAAAAAAAAAAAAAGATTTTTTTGGGGGGAGTGGGGACAGGGTTTGGCTCTGTTACCCAGGGTGGAGTGCAGTGGCACGATCTCAGCTTACTGCGACCTCTGCCTCCAAGGCTCAAGCCATCCTCCTGCCACAGCCTCCAGAGAAGCTGGGACAACAGACGCGCACTACCACGCCTGCCTAATTTTTTGTATTTTTTGTAGAGATGGGGCTTCTCCATATTGCCAGGCTGGTCTCAAACTCCTGAGCCCAAGCAATCTACCCACCTCAGCCTCCTAAAACGCTGGGATTACAGGCATGAACCACTGCACCCAACCAAATTTTGTCATAAATTTTATAGATATTAAAAAAATGCTATAAAAATAATTCGGTTGAAATGTATGTAAGAGGTATAGGCCTCATAATCTTAATGACAGTTGAGCAAAGGTCATATCCTTAGGGATGTCTCTAATGGCACAATTTTGGAATCAGCAACACACTGTTGAGCTTTAACTTTCTTATCTGTGTAGTTTGTCAGGCAAGATAATAAACTTAAAGGGTTGATACAAACTGCTAGACATATATTTTCCAAGTACCTGTATAAGATTACCTAAAGGATGTTATAGTTTTTAGCTCTCTGACAATGTACACATTTGACTCTTACATAGATTTATCAAAATTCATTTAATTAAAAAGTAGATTACTGCTTATGCTTACTTTCCATGATAGTTGCCTTTTTCTCAAATTGTACTTGAGTCATCTTAAGTTTCTCCTCCTTTAATAATATTTTGCTGTTCCATATCTCTGTCTCTTAACAACTTTATCTATCTAGAACACAGTTAAGAACAAGAAACTAAGCAAAAGGCTTTCTGAATGACTTTTGAATTGCCTTGAGCATTGTAGTTCATCTACTCAGAAAAAAAAAACCAAAAAAAACTGCTTCTTGGGTCCTCACCCAGTCAGTTTATTCATAATCTATTAACAATTCTAACAATCTTGGTGCAAAAGAGACACCTATGCATTGTTTAAGTTCTGTATGCAAGGCACTGTAGGGGATGATTTATATGAAGCAGCACAGAGAATATTAAGAAACCCTTCTTGTCCTCAGGGGCTTAAGCCCTAATAGGACATACAAAGCATGTACACAACTAAGAGTAAAACAATGCAGAATAAAGAAAGTCTCAGAGGGAGTTACAAATGAAGGCGCATATTGCTCAGAAGAGAGGGAGATTACTCAGTTCTCTAACTTCCTTCCATACCTACAGTATACAGAAATAGCACATTTAGAAGAGGACACTGCTATAGGCAGGTATGCTGTCAGCAGCTACTGTTACTGCTGACAAGTTCCATTTACACATCACATCAAGAGAGAACATAATTACTTGAGAAAGCAGATACCTGAACTTCAAATATCGAAGAGCCCCTTAGTGTAAGGGCAAGCTCTAAAATGTTTTGAGGACATCAATGAATAATATAATAATCAATATAATAATGATCATAGACTTTTAGAATTAAAGTTATTTTAGAGGTCATCTAGGGTACACATTTTATTGACACTTAGAAAGAGTAAATGACTTGCCTAACATGGTCTGAGGGTGTCATCCTTGACTCCTTTAATTTCTCTCTCCCTCACCTTTTCTACCCCTTCCACCTCCTTTCCTCTTCGAATCAATCACTTTGTCTTTTCACCTCCATTTTTCTCAAATTTATCTTCCCCTTTCCATCTCAATTTTCACTGCTTTTTATCAGAACTTCATTACCTCTTGCCTGCCATTGTTCCATAGGTTCCTAACTCATTCTTCTTCTTCCATTTCTGTCTTTTTTCTATTTCCATTTGTTATCTTCTTAAATCTATATTCCACTTATCTGGCCAAAGTCATCTGACTGAAATGTAAATCTGATGGAAACACTCATTGACTTTATACCACAATAGCTCTCCACTGCCTGCAAACTAAACTTCAAACTCTTACCCATCCATTTCCCACTTTCTACCATCAACTACTGATGTTATTTGTATAATTTAGGGGGACTCAGAACATTGCCCCTTCTTCCTCCTCATTATCTCTTCAAATTCACTTGACTAATATCTC
Organism: Macaca thibetana thibetana; assembly: GCF_024542745.1. NCBI lineage: Eukaryota > Metazoa > Chordata > Mammalia > Primates > Cercopithecidae > Macaca > Macaca thibetana. Next base: position 76,947,737 of record NC_065582.1, read on the forward strand.
AAACTTTGGGACTCATCTCAGATATCTCCTCCAGGAAACCGAGGCTAAGTTAGGAGCTCTTTCACTCTCCAGGATAGATTTTCATTACATCCTATTATATTTTTACTTCATTGTACTTTAATGTATTTGGCTCCATTCTTTGAATGTAGACTCTTTGGCAGACCATATTTTATTCATCTTTGTATGCCAAAGCCTATCTTAGATGCTTGCTATAGACTGAATGTTTGTGTACTCCCCAAATTCAAATGCTGACACCTAATCCCTTGTGTGATGGTATTTGGAGGTGGGGACTTTGGGAGGTGATTAGTTCATGGGTGCAGAATCCTCATAAGTGGTATCTGTGCCCTTATAAAAGAAACACCAGAGAACTCCTTTGCCCCTTCCACCCCATGAGGGTACAATGAGAAGATGGCTGTCTATGAACCAAGAAGCAGGTCCAACCAGACACTGAATGTGCCGGTCCCTTGATCTTAGACTTCCCAGCCTCCAGAACTGTGAGAAATAAGTGCCTGTTATCTATAAGCCACCTATTCTATGGTATTCTGTTATAGCAGCCTGAATGAGCTAAGACAGTACTCAATATTACGATATATTAGATTCTCAATAAATGTGTGTCGAATGCATGCACAGCTATCAAAGTAACACTGCCTGAATACTAATAGTCAGACAAGTGTTCTTCCCCTTATACTCCCCGTTCCTGAAACTAGCCATGAATCAAATTACCTGAGAAGGTTTTAAAAAGCACAGATTTCTGGGCTTCATTCCTGTTGTAGTAAGTCAGAATCTTTTCTTTGTATTTTTATGAAGTTTCCCAGGTGATTCTTAAGGGTCAGCCAAGCACCTGTGCTCAGGCCAGAGTCTGTAAATCATTGGACAGTGCTTCCTTTCATGAACCTTTAAGAATAATCACATTTGGCTGGGCACAGTGGCTCATGCCTGTAATCCCAGCACATTGGGAGGCCAAGGTGGGTGGATCACCTGAGGTCAGGAGTTCAAGACAAGCCTGGCCAACATGGTGAAATCCTGTCTCTACTAAAAATACAAAAATTAGCTGGGCATGGTGGTGCACGCCTGTAATCCCAGCTACTTGGGAAGCTGAGGCAGGAGAATTTCTTGAACCTGGGAGGTGGAGGCTGCAATGAGCTGAGATTGTGCCACTGCACTCCAGTCTGGGTAACAGAAAGAGACTCTGTTTAAAAAAAAAAAAATCACATTTAAGAAGTCAAAGCAATGATATGTAATTGATTTTAGAAAGATCTGCATTAGATTAAATTTGGTTAAATTTGTTTTAAATGTGTTTTAAATATGAGTTAAAGGATAAACTCCCAGCTCTCCAGAAAACTCTGCACTCTATAGTAATTCATTTACTAATGGTTTTGTAGAGCCAATATTTTATTTTTTATATCACTCAATTATTTATTTTTCTTCCTTTCCTAGCTCCTCTGAAATGGATTTTATTTCTTATATTAGCTTCCTTAGTGTGACCATTTCTCAATATCTTTTGCTCCTTTCTCCATTTATAGTTAAGAAATCTCTATTCCTTTATTCCTCAAGTCTCTTTTTGTAATGAAATGTACCTTTTCAGTCTTTGCTTTCTAAAACTCATGATACTTCATTCAACCCCTCTGTGGGTTATTTGAGTCTCTGCAATGTACCTAAAGATTTCCATTTACAAAAGAAGTGAGTCCTGGGTTTCTTCTTTCCATCACATTGAGTTGATCAGTTTCTGTGGCTTGTTAGGGCTCGGCTGAGGATAGGAGGTAGTGTGGGTGGGAATTTGGCTGACTCCACAGTTTTCCATATGCACTGTGTGCTCCTTGTGCTTGAGCAGGAAGCTGGTCTCCACTGACAGACCTGGGAGCAGGAAAACAGCCACTGTGTAGGTGGTTTTGAAGAAACCTCCCTCTGTTTTTCCTGTACCCGGCTGGTTTAAGTTTTTGAATGGTGGTGCTAAAATGACCTTCAAGTTTTGCCTTTGATTCAATAGGATTTCAGGCTTGTGTTAAAGATTGCCTGTGGTTTTGGACCTGTATTTTAATGCATTTTACAAGACAATTTATCTCCAGTTTTGGTTTTCCATGGGATACATTTTGTACAAGTGTTTATTGTTTTTAATTTTGATTATGCAATTTGATATAAATCCAATGATCTCTCAATGAAATTTTATACTACTTTCATTGTGGGGGAGGAAAATGAATTTGTTATAATTTTCATTAGTATTATGATTTATGTGATGTGAAGTTACATTCTAGATGAAAGACACAAAACACGTTATTTTCTAGAAAATTTCTTAAAGTTTATAGTTTTCAGATCACCAAAAATATTGACTACTTTAACATTTTCATCTTCCATTGTTATTATTTTTGCTTTTATTTTTGCTAACTAGCAAAACGTATTTGTTTAGATTCTCGTTGTTCACAGGTGCTTAAAATCTAACTGATATGATATAGCATTTACACAAAGAATATGTTTTGGAGTTGAGAAAATGTCAAAATTAGTTAATGGAACATCTTTATGGTCTTCAAAGATTTATATTCTGAAGGCACATCTTCATTCTGCCTTGTCCCAGCAAATTAGCTGATTAATGTAAGGATAGAAGGGCAATTTCAGGTAGAAACCCTAAGATTGTTTGTTAACCTGTCGCTGCGTCCTCCTGAGCATATAGAATGGCACAGTCTTCAGTATTTATTAAGTTGGTGAAGTGGTTCACTTTGGTTATTTAATGAAATATCCTTTACCAACTTTTGCTTAACTTTTCCATATATCTCAAGGAAAATCTGCATTGTAATCTTGCATGCTAACTTAAATTATTAGATTTCAAGGTTAAGTCATTTAAACCTATCATTAGTTAGGTTTGAATATCCATAAAGGTCTATGACTGTCTCCAAGGTAGTATTTTATAACATAAGGTAGTGTCTTTTAAAGTATCAGTAGTGGTAGCCATATGTTGTGCTAGTGTCTCTTCTCAATGCTGAAAGCAATTGACAATTTTACATATACATGTTTTATATATACATACTTAAACATCATATTTTAAGGTTAAAAATTCTTGATAGCAGCTGGTTTTTAAGTATCACATGTAAAAATGCAAAGTATAGTTTTGGGGTTGTCATTTAAAAATTTATTTCAGATGGAGTCATAGCCCTCACAGTTAGAGCTGTTTCATATTTGAGGGTGGTTCATTATGAACTTCCTTAGATAATTGGTCTCAGCAGACTTGGTATTTTTAATATGTACTAATAAATATTAAATACATTTTTCTGCTCTATTTAAACCCAGAGTGTAACCATTATCACTTATTGTGATAGGCAATTAAGTGATCGTATAAGAGATACCTTTTATGATGTTCTAGGAAATATGGCATTTTTGGATATGTCAGGGCTATAGTAGACTGATAGCTAAGTTTAAAGCAGGGATGGTACTTGGTAAATTCATGAACTTTAAGTTCAGCAGTGAAGTGTCCAAGCTCTGCAGTCAGACAGGGTTTTAACTTTGATTTTGTCATTTATCAGCAGTGTAACCTCAGTCAAGTTTTTAAGTTCTGTTTTTCTTGTCTGTAGAATGAGAGTAAGGTATCTACCTTATTGTGGTAATTACATGAAAAAAATGCATGATGTGCTTAACATAGTTACATTTACACTTCAAAGTTACAGACTATATTGTAGATTATAAGCTTGATTATAAACTATCACGATTTTTAATCAATTAAGCTTATATGCTTTTTACAAAAATACTTTGATTTTGAAGGTCTTTTTTTCTAAGTAGGGGGCCTAGAAACCTTTTTACTTAGCAGCATTTCTGATAAAAAAAAATCCGTTTTCAAATTGAATTTATAGGATGGTGGAGCTTGAAAAAAACCTTAAGAACACATCTATTCCACCTGTGCATTTATTGGTGCAGAGGCTGAGCCCTGTAGAGTTTAACTGACTTACTCCAAGTTGAAGTATAAAAGGAAGAAAAATCCATGAATTTGATCATTGCTTTTTATGGGCTAATTATGCTAATGGGTATTAGCTCCTTATGGAAGGCAGAAAAATGGGAGTCATCTAGACAATAGGGATCTGACACATTTAAAAAATAAACTCTCCAAATATTTAAAGATATATATATAGATCATAGTTATATAGATCATAGTTTTGTTGTCTTGCTGTAATTGTCAGTGCCTCTTTCACCCTCAATAGTGTCTCAATTTGGATAATATATTATGTGCACTTCCTGTTTGACTGTGTTTATACAGGCAAAGAGTGGCAACCATCTGGTAAATTGTGGACTGGGTCGATCCCAAAACAGACTACTTTTTTTCTCGTTCTAAAACTGAGGTTCAGCTGGAATTACTGAACCATTGCTCAACACTTCTTTCATCTTCTGAATATAGTGTTCTAGAGGAGGAGTTATTAATTGTTTGGAGGAGGTGGAAGGATCTACTAGTCTGCTGGAATTATATGCAAAATGGTCAGAGTGTACGTGTGAGCATTTTTCTGGGAGGTGTGTCCATGTTTTCTGTCGGATTCACCCTAAAAGACTAAAAACCATTGCTCCGTTTATGTTCCATAAAGAAATTCCTGGCCCCTGTTGTGATCCTTATTATCAAATCTGTAAGAGACAGAAAGAAATTAATTTCAAATAGTCCTTTTACTATTAATATACCTCTATAAATTTAAAACTCTTCAGTGAAAATTATTAAAATGAGCCATATGAAATATTGACAAAATCCCTTGAATATGAAGTGCGTGATAGGAGAGCTCATTTACAAGGAAGGAGGAAGGCAACACCAAACAGTGGGTGTCTGAAATTCCTTTACGCCAGAGTAATAGAATTCTTGCCAGTTTTTGACCTGAGGAAATGAACATTTCATATGGTTTATGCTGAATGATCTCACACGCAAATTTAATTCAACAAATTGTATTGAGATTCCACTTTATGAAATCATTGTACAAGGGACTGTTCAAGGAATATACATCTCTCCCCATTTTAGGTGACTCTCAAGAGTTTTAAGTTGAGAAACGACTAGATTTGTATTCAATGTGACTCAGTGGCAATCTGACTCAGTACTCGAGGAAATCCAGTTCTAGTCAGGGAGACAGACATTTAAGTAACTAATATAATGCGCAGGAGAATAAAAATAAGCATTAAGTAACATACTGTGGGTACGCAGAGGAGAAGCAGGGTGGGCTTTCGTGAACAGGCCGTGAACAACAGGATCTCCTCTTGTAGCAAGCAGATGAATGGATGGAACAGACCTGGGGAGTTTGATTTGACATAATTTTGTCTTCCTTGTTATTCTCTCTTCCTGCTTTAATCAAATTATTTCTCCTTTCTTTCCTTTTCTTTTTTGTCTTCGCCCTTCATCCTTTTTTTTTTTTTTTTTTTTTGAAGTGGGAAGGCAAGAAAAAAAGTTTCTTAAAATGACTAACAGAAGAGCACATGCTTTCAGAGTGCAAATCACTGAGCTCTCTGGGATAAAGAGTCTAAATATATACTTAAATCCAAATATAGACAGAAAAGTATCTGCTGGGTTTCCAGGGAGCACACTGACCAGTTGAATGCAGTTGCTTTATTCTCTGTTTTTTTTTTTTAAAGAAAAGTCAAGTTTTAAAAATTGTAACTATTAGAAAAAGACAGTACAATCGCTCAATTTTAAATAACTGCCTAACTAGGGAGCAGAGTCCCAGGAGAGGGCTGGCAGAAATAGCACAGGCTTTTTTTAGCTGCCTGTATTTTAACTTTATGCAGAGAAAAATGAAATCTCTGTAATCAAAGTATGTACAAGTATGTATAGAATTAGAAGGCCTAAATTGTTAAGTGGGTAAAGAATTCCTTCAAAGAACATGTAAAAATTCAAATATAATAATATTTTCTACGTACACAGAATTACATATTTTAACCTAGTGATAAGAAGTCATGAACTCTATCAAGAGAAAAAGAAAAGCATGATATACAGTTGCACCCACAGTTAATAATAACTGTATTTGGCAGAAAATAATTCTTATTACTATGTATTTAATTTGTAAACATTCAAGGTCTTTGACATTTTGATTTTAAAGCTAATTTTCTAGAACAAATAACAGAAGCATACAGATACTGAAGGTCATCTCTCCTAACTTTCCTATTTCATAGTTGAGGATTTGGAAGCCCAGGGAGAGACGAGGTGGCTTGGTCAAGTCTTCTATTCCATTGGTTATTTAGTGCCATAGCGTCTGTGTCACTTATTTTAATGAGTTTTCAAAATTCATGACAATCAAAAATTATAATTAGGTATTTTTATAAGGATGTATGAAACTTGACGTCAATGATTATTACATTCCAATTTTCTATTTGTTCTAATTGTTCCAAGAAAAGAAGGTTTTGTTCTTTTCTACATAGGTTCTCTGGATGTGACTCTATACTTGGAAAGGGAAGAAGAAAATGGAAGCAAACATCAAAATCTTAGTTCTCAATGTTTTAACTAACAGGTTAGTTCAGATATAATTCAGAACTGAGCACATACTGTAAAACGCCCTTGTAGAGGACACAGTTCAATAGTTTTTAGTATATGCACTGTATTGTTCAGATATCATTCATTACCTCATTTTTTTTTCTTTCTTTTTTTTTTTTTTTTTTTTTTTTTGAGACAAGGTCTCACTTTGTTGCCCAGGTGTAGTACAGTGGTGTGATCATAGCTTGCTGCAGCCTCCACCTCCTGGGCTCAAGTGATCCTTCCATCTCAGCCTTTTTGGTAGCTAGGACTATAGGTGCATGACACCATGCCCGGCTAATTGTTTGACTTTTTGTAGAGATGGGGGTTTTGCCATGTTGCACAGGCTGGTCTCGAACTTCTGTACTCAAGTGATGCACCTGCCTCGCCCTCCCAAAATGTTGGGATTACAGGTGTGAGCTCCCATGCTTGGCTACTTCTATTTCCAGACTATTTTTATCTCTCTCTCTCAAAACCCCATATCCACTGGCAGTCATTCACCATTTTCCCCCTTTTCCCCAGTCTCTGGCAACCACTATTCTACTCTGTTTTTATGGATTTGCCTATTTTGAGCATTTGATATAGATGGAATTGTACAATATGTGGCCTTTTGTGTGTGGCTTCTTTCACTTAGAATAATGTTTTCAAGGTTTATCCATGTTGTACTATGTATCTGTACTTAATTTATTTTAATCATCATATGAAAAAGTATTGTATATCCATACAATGGAATGTGGCCTATATTTCGGAACATTTTATTTGGCCATTCATCAGTTAATGGACTTTTGAGTGTTTTTCACTTTTTGACTTTTATGACTATTATGACTAATACTGCTATAAATAGTCATGTATAAATTTTTATGTCAACATAAGCTTTCTGATTCTCTTGGTGTATATGCCTAAGAGTAGAGTTGATGGGTCATATGGTAATGCTATGGTCAACATTTTGAGAAACTACCAGGCTGTTTTGCAAAGTGACTTTACTATTTTACATTCCCACCAGCAATGCATGAGGGTTCCAACTTTTCCACATTTTCCTCCAAAAATTGTTAGTGTTTTGTATTTTATTACAGCCATCCTAGTAGGTATGAAGTGGTAGATCACTGAGGTTTTGACATACATTTCCCTAATAACTAGTGGTTTGGAGCCTCTTTCTATGTGCTTATCGATCATTTATGTATCTTCTTTGGAGAATATCAATTCAAATCCTTTATTTTAAACATTGGGTAATTTTGTTTTTAAACTATTGATTGGCAGAAGTTCTGGATATAAATCCCTAATCAGATATATAAATATTTTCTCCCATTTGTGGGCTGTCATTTTATATTCTTGATGATGTCCTTTAAAGCACAAATATTTTGAATTTTGATGTTATAGCTAAGAAATCATTGCCTAATCCAAAGTCATAAATATTTATTCCAATCTTTTCTTCTAAGAGTTTCATAGTTTTCACTCTTAAATTTAGATATATGATCCATTTAGACTGAATTTTTGTATATGGTATGACATAGGGGTTCAAATTCATTCTTTTGCATATGGGTAGACAGTTGTTCTGGCATCATTTGTTGAAAATATATTCTTCCTCCATTGAACTATCTTGTCACCTATGTTAAAAAATCAATTCACCATAAATTTAAGGATTTATTCCTGGGATCTCAGTTCTCTTCTACTTATCTATATTTCTATACTTATGCCAGTTCCATATTGTCTTGATTAATGTAGCTTTGTAGTAAGTTTTGACATCAGAAAATGCAAGTCCTCAAACTTTGTTTTCTCAAATATCGCTTTGGTTATGTTGAGTCCATTACATTTCTATATAAATTTTAGGATCAGCTTGTCAATTTCTGAAAAAAAAAATCCAGGAATTTTCAATATTTACTGAGGAATAGTTTGTTACAATAAGACCTAGGTACCACAGAGACTACAGAGATGAAACCCAGTCTTTAATCCTAAAAGAATCAACAATCTTGTAATAACACATATATGTCAACCATCACTTTATTGCCTCTCAGCTCCAGATTCACTCCACAATATATGCCCTTTGATAATGGGCAGAATTATCTCTAGTGTCTCCTCCTTACAGTGAGCATGATGCTAAGTTTTCTTAGTAGAGGCTGTTGGAAAGATGTCCCCTGCTGTTTCTGACTACTGCATGGTGAGTTGGTGGAGTGGGTTTGAAGACATCTGGTGGAACTCTGTTTTGGTCACATTCCTAGAATATGCAGTCACTAGGTAACCTTGTAGTTTCAGCCTACCTGGCAATAAGCTTCCCGTGGACCCCTTGGCATGGAAACTGGTGTCCCAGAGTCTTCCTGCCCACATGACTGCCTCAATTCCCTGTGCAAACCTGCATGTGGATTGTCAACGGACTGGGAGTTTTCCACTGAGACATTACTGTGTGGCTTGCGTGCTGCCTGGAGTCCCACCACCTGTGCATAACTACGCATCTGGCTTCTAATCTGCTAAGCTCTGGCTGCACTCTGGAGGGATGCTTCCTGCTCTCCTAGTGACCCCAGACCAGCTCTGGCTAATGCAAACCAGTGAACTTTTCTGTTTCTGTTATCAGGCTGAACTACACCTTCTCCAATGAGGTCTGTACCCCAGGTCTGGGGAGGGGGGCCCCCTTACAACTTTGTTCTTCCTTGATTACTCTCCTTCAGCCCTAGGGTGCCTTATAGTTTTCTTTTACTGTCTTTGTTTCTGTATATTCATTTATCAGAGTTTAATAATTCTTTGTATTATACTTCTTCTATGTAACCCACTGTGTGATTGAATCCACACTGATACAACAAATAACATTATAGTTCGGAATTTGTTGGTTATATCTTAAGAGATCTGCCAGTGAGATAAGGATTTGGAGCTCACAGTCTATTGATGGAATCAGGAAAGACTTAATGAGGGAGTGCAATTTAAGATGAGCCTTGAAGTATGGATAAGGATTTCCTTTGAACTTACCATTAGGGAGCTTATCGTTTTAAGATGATTGCTCAGATCTCCACTTCAAGGGTAAACACATTTACAAACTGAATTATACTATTTGTCCCAAACAGCTCTCCTTTACTCCTAACTGACAAGCTTACCCTGGATTTTGCTAATGGTCTGGGTGGAGTTGCTAAACAAGGATTTAGAGATGAGCAGAAGAGATACCTGAACCTAAGTGGGTCCCTGACCCCCAAACAACAAATATTTAAATGACATCTCCTCAGAATTACTTAATGAAATGTCTGAAAGAAAGGCTTTGATGGACTGTTTAGTTTAGTTAGAAATGAACACCCATAGCCATATGTACCATTTAATTTCCTCTCCAAATGTTTGCATACTGTTTGGTGGATGTGGCCTATATTTCGGAAGATTTTTTTTCCTTTGAAGTACGCCATTACACTGTTTTATTTCCTATTTGAACACCAAGTACACATTACTTTTCATTTCTTTTTGCTTGCCAAGTCTTTTTAAAAATAGCGAATAAAAACTAGTGATTTGTAGGGCTATTCAAAGCATGGTTCCTGGACCAACAGAATCAGCATCATTTGTGAGCTTATTAGAAAAGCAAATTTTGGGGCTTACCTCAGACTTAATGAATCAGAATCTCTGAGGGGTGGGGCCCTGAATGTGTGTTTTAACCAGTTTTCTAGGTGATTTTATGCACACTAAAGTTTGAGAAGCGCCAGTTAAGATTTTACAAATTGCATTTCATTTGAGACACATTCTAGAATTTAAAAAATATCTGGGATCTTAAAAGCCACTTCCAGTTGGGAGTGTGTATCTCTAGCAACCCTGATAGGTTGGCATCTAAATGCTGCTTAACATTTTTTACAGATGGGAGTTCAACACCTCACAAATCAATCTGTTACCTTTGGGAACAATTCAAATTATTGAAAAATCTCAAGGCCAGGCACAGTGGCTCTTGCTTGTAATCCCAGCACAGTGGGAAGCTGAGGTGGGAGGATCCCTTGAGCACAGGAGTTCAAGACCAGCCTAGGCAACACAGCAAGACTCCAGCTCTACAAAAAATAAAAAATAATAAATAAATAAATAAATAAATAAATAATCTGGGCATGGTTATGTGTACTTGTGTACCCAGCTGTTAAGGAAGCTGAGCTGGGAAGGCTGCTTGAGCTCAGGAGGCTGAGGCTGCTGTGGACCATGATCATGCCCCTGCACTCCAGTCTGGGCAAGAGAGTGAGAATCTGTCTGAAAACAAAACAAAACAAAACAAAAAGAAGAAGAAGGAAGAAAAATCTCATTTATTATACATTTAATCCAAATTGAGTTAATTGCTCCTTTCGATCCTTGTTCCCAGTCCTCCTCATGAGGAGCATGAAATACATCTAGTTTCTTTCTTTCTTTCTTTCCTTTTTTTTGGAGACAGTCTCGCTTTGTTACCCAAGCTGGAGTTCAATGGCACAATCTTGGCTCACTGCAACCTCCACCTCCCAGGTTCAAGCAATTCTCCTGCCTCAAGGATTACAGGTGCCCACCACTACACCCTAATTTTTGTATTTTTAGTAGTGGGGTTTCACCATGTTGGCCAGGCTGGTCTTGAACTTCTGATCTCAGGTGATCCACCCGCCTTGGCCTCTCAAAGTGCTGGGATTACAGGCGTGAGCCACTGCACCTGGCCTAAATCCAGTTTCCTTTAATCCAGTCCAGACACTTACATATGTGAGACAGCTGTCAGCTCTCTCCTAAGAATTTTCTTCTCAAGATAGAACATTCTTAGTCCCTTTACTTTCCCGACCTAATAAAGCCTTTTGGATTCTTCATTCAGAAGGTATTTCTATATTGACATTCTGCCTAAAAACATCACATCCAGGCTGAGCACGGTGGGGGCTCATGTCTATAAGCTTAGAACTTTGAGAGGCTGAAGTGGGAGGATGGCTTGAGCTCAGGAGTTCAAGACTGGTCTGAGTAACATAGCAAGACCCTGTCTTTACAAAAAAAAGAAAAAGAAAAACATCACCCCCAGAATTAAATATAAACTTTTCCAAGATGTTTATCCAATTAAGGCTATTAAAGATTGTTCTACCAGATGTAGAAATTAACTGAATCCTCTCCTGGACTTTAGAAAGTTGAATTCCAAGCCTGATTTTGGACAGAACACTCAATTTCTATGGATTTAATTAAAACTGGAATTATTATGTGGCACTTAAACCTGGGGAATCGCTAATGTTTAAGAAGCAGATATTGCCAATAGAACTTTTGAAAAGAATTGAAATGGAATGGTCACAAAAGCCAGAAGAATCAGTAGAAAGTCATGTTGCAGCTATTTGATTCTTTCTCTTAATAGGTATGTGCTAAGACCTCAGTCTGGACAAGTCCCAGGAGCCTGGGTTGGGCTTCAAGACAGGGTGTTTTTTGCCCAGGGTGCCATAGTTCTCCATAAGGAATCGGGGGTAATTGATAGATACAATGTTCTGCTAGTGGGCAAGGTTGGAGTAAAGTTAGACAGTCCAAAACTGGGTCGAGCAGGCCTGCATGAAAAGAGATTGTTGGTGAAGAAAGGACAGATGACTGTGGATCAATAGCAGCGTGTTCTCATTCATGTCCTTCCATGCTTGCTTTCACAGATATGCTGGATGACTTTAAAGATCAGAAGACAAGTGGCATGCCTGTAATCTCAGCACTTTGGGAGGCTGAGGCAGGTAGATCACTTGAGGTCAGGAGTTTGAGAGCATCCTGGCCAACACAGTGAAACCCTGTCTCTACTAAAAATACAAAAATTAGTGGGGCCTGGTGGTGCATGCCTGTAATCCCAGCTACTCAGGAGGCTGAGGTGGGAGAATTGCTTGAATCTGGGAGGTGGAGGTTGAAGTGAGCCTAGATTGCACCACTGCACTCCAGCCTGGATGACGGAGCAAGACTCCATCACTGCACCCCCACTGCCAAAAAAAAAAAAAAAAAAAAAAGAAAGATGCGTGAACAGTTGAAGCCCAAGAGCACAAAATTACAAAATTTTGGCACTATCAAATGACAGAAAAGTTAACAACAACCAAAAAAACAAAGGTAGAAAGATGTTGAACGCAATAGAATGCTTTTGTTGCAGTATAAAATGGAATTTAAACTGGCTAAACAAAAGAGATTTATTTGTTTGCACAATTAAAAAGTAAAGATGTAGAACCATCTTCAAGAGTGGCCTCATCAATCTTTCTCTGGGATTCTGTGGGCCTTGCCATCCTGCATGTGTTACGTTTATCCTCAGGCTAGGCCAGGGGGTCATTTCCTGGGGAAGAGAGCATGTAGCTCCTGAAGGGTTGATTGAAAGGCTTGTGGTTTGCCTTGATTAGCTAACTTCTGGACCAATCACTGTAGCTAGGGGGAGTGCCTTGCACTGTAGAAGGAGATAGTATAATTGTTTTTTAATGCCTCATGATATGTCTGGCTGTGTCCCCACCCAAATCTCATCTTGAATTGTAACTCCGACAATTCCCACATGTCGCAGGACGTACCCAGTGTGAGGTGATTGAATTATGGGGGCAGGTCTTTCCTGCGCTGTTCTTGTGATAGTGAATGAATCTCACAAGATCTGATGGTTTTAAAAATGGGAGTTTCCCTACACAAGCTCTCTTTTTTGCCTGCTGCTCCTCCTTGCCTTCTGCTGTGATTGTGAGGCTTCCCCAGCCATGTGGAACTGTATGTCCATTACACGTCTCTTTTGTAAATTGCCAAGTCTCAGGTATGTCTTTGTCAGCAGTGTAAAAATAGACTAATACACCTCCCAAACCCCACAGCTGCTAAATAGTGGGGGAAGAGTGAGTCATCACTTGAGCAGACTGCAACTCAAGGCCTACATAATCTTAATGCCTACTGATCTCTTGTTTCTTCCAGGAAAAGCTCCAGGGAGGGCTTTGGAGGGGCTGGTCCATGTGCTCTTTCCTGAACCAATGCTAGGATTAAGGGGGATAGCCCAGAGTTGTGTGTTAGCTGCCAGAAGTGAATGGGAAGAGTCAGCACCACACAAACAACAAGGAACGAACTCCTCATAGTCACCACAGTCCCTTCAGTGGGTTTTCTGGATTAGTGATAGTGATACCACAGTTATAAAATAGTCTCCATTTTCTGCTCCAGAGAATGATTTTATTTTCATTTTCATTCTTTGTAGAGCTTATTTATGTGTTTTTATAATCTGTTGACTCGGTTTTTTAAAAAACTAATTTTCATTTCATTTTCATGTAAAGGATCAGTGATATTTTTCTTGGTAATCTGCAAATTCCTCCAAAGCAGGTGTCCTCTTCTCTTCTCTTCTCTTCTCTTCTCTTCTCTTCTCTTCTCTTCTCTTCTCTTCTCTTCTCTTCTCTTCTCTCCTCTCCTCTCCTCTCCTCTCTCTCCTCTCCTCTCCTCTCCTCTCCTCCCCTCTCCTTTCCTCTCCCCTCCCTTCCCCTCCCCTCCCCTCCTTTTGTCTCTCCCTTCCTTCTCCTTTCCTTTCCCTTCCCTTCCCTCTTCCTTTCCCCCTTCCCCCTTCCCCCTTCCCCCTTCCCCCTTCCCCCTTCCCCCTTCCCCCTTCCCCCTTCCCCCTTCCCCCTTTCCCTTCCCTTCCCTTCCCTTCCCTTCCCTTCCCTTCCCTTCCCTTCCCTTCCCTTCCCTTCCCTTCCCTTCCTTTCCTTCTTCTTTCATTTCTCTTTAAGACTTTTTACTACCAGTTCAATCATGGATTTTTAGTAGTATGCTAAAGCTGGTTCTTTCTGGCTCTCTAGGGTCAATAGCTAAATATTCAGAAAGTTTTTGAGTTGGTTTTAAACCATTAGTGCCTTAAAATTGTCCCTGGGGGAGTATTTATACCATGGAAATTGGAAATGCTACAAATCAGGACTTTTCTTCCTCAGCCAATTAGCTGTAAACCACTAATCCCGTGTCAAAACATATTATAATAAAATGCTTTTCCTGTGTTATAGTTCATCCTCTAGGAAGTAAATTGTAATTCCAGTTTCCATTTTCTGTCTGTATTGTGTTTAAATATTTAAAAACATAAAATTATTAGGAGATTAAGTACAATTTTTCAAATAATATTGAGTCCATTATATATTTTTTTTCTGATTTCAAAACCTGAGAGTCTTAAAAAATAAAAAGACAAGCCACAAATTGGAAGAACATATTTGCAAGTAATACATCTGGTAAACTATTTCCATCCAGACTACATAAGGGATACCTATAACTCAATAAATGGAAGACAAACTATCCAACTAAAAAATAGGGAAAAGAGCTGGGTGTGGTAGCTCATGCTTGTAATCCCAGCACTTTGGGAGGCTAGGGTGGGAGAATTGCTTGGGCCCAGGAGTTTCAGATCACCCTGGATAACATAGCGAGACCTCATCTCTCTAAAAAAAACCCAAAAAAACAAAAACAAAACAAAACAAATATATATATATATATATAGGCAAAATGTGTTTTTTTTTTTTTTCTCTTTTTCTTTTTTTTTTTTTCTTTTTTTTTTTTTTTTTTATGTATAGACTTTTTTTTTTTTTTTCTGAAACAGAGTCTTACTCTGTTGCCCAGTCTGGAGTGCGGTGGCACAATCTCAGCTCACAGCAACCTGTGCCTCCTAGGTTCAAGCGATTCTCCTGCCTCAGCCTCCAGAGCAGCTGGGATTATAGGCATGTGCCACCACACCTGGCTAATTTTTGTATTTTTTAGTAGAGATGAGGTTTCACTATGTTAGCCAGGCTGATCTGAAATTCCTGAGCTCAGGTGATCCACCCACCTTGGCCTCCCAAAGTGTTGGGATTACAGGCATGGACCACCACACCCAATCTGAATAAACATTTAACAAAGAAAATACAAAATGGCTAATAATCTCATGAAGAAAAGCTTAACACCATTAATCATTAGGGAAATGCAAAATAAAACTACATGCTATTATTACATACCTACTAAAATGGCTATAATAAAAAAGACTGACAATATCAAGTTTTTGCTAAGATGTGTGTAGAAATTGGAAATCTCATACATTGCTGGTCAGGAATGCAAAAACAGTGCAACTTCTATGGAAAACAGTTTGGCAGTTCTTCAAAAAGGTAAATATAGAATCTTTAATCTAGAAATTCCACTCCTAGATATATACCCAAGAGAGTTGGAAACATGTACCCACACAAAATTTGCACATGAATGTTCATAACAGCATTATGTGTAATAGCCAGATGGAAACAATCCAGATGTTCATAAACTAATGAGTGGATACATAAAAAGTGACATATTATCTACACAGTGGAGTACTATTCAGCAATAAAAAGGAATGGCTATTGATACATGATACAACATGAATGAATCCTAAAACATTATGTTAAGTGAAAGAAGCCAGACACAGAAGACTGTCTTGTATAATTTCATTTACAAGAAACCTTAAGAAAAAGGCAAATCTTATAGTGACCAAAAAAAAAAAAAAAAATCAATTGTTGCCTGGACCTGAGAGTAGGAATGTAAGTGATTGCAAATAGGCACCAGGGACTTTTTTGGAGTGATGAAAATATTTTTAAGTGAACAGTGGTTGCTACACGACTCCATAAATTTACAAGAAATCATTGTACACTTATGTTGAACAAATTTAAAGATATGTAAATTATGCCATTCCTTACCCTGCCAACACCTAGTTGCATGAAGTGGAGGCTTGGGTACATTCAAGATTCAGCTTCACAGTAAGCCACTGCCATAGCCGAGGAAGGCATTACTGCTGGAGGTTTAATGGATGTTAATACTGCTTTACAAGAGGTGCTGAAGACTGCCCTCATCCATGATGGCCTAGCATGTGGAATTCTCGAAGCTGCCAAAGCCTTAGACAAGTGCCAAGCCCATCTTTGTGTGCTTGCATCCAACTCTGATGAGCCTGTGTATGTCAAGTTGGTGGAGGCCTTTTGTGCTAAACACCAAATCAACCGACTTAAGGTTGATGACAAGAAACTGGAGGAATAAGTAGGCCTCTGTGAAACTGACAGAGAGGGGAAGTCCTGTAAAGTGGTTAGTGGCAGTTGTGTAGAAGTTAAGGACGCTGGCAAGGAGTGTCAGGCCAAGGATGTCATCAAAGAGTACTTCAAATGCAAGAAATGAACACATAAAACTTTGGTGCATACCAACATGCACACGCACCCAGTCACACACACAAATTATGGCTCTGTAATAAAGCTGTTTCAAACAGCCTGAAAGTCACAAATTCACTTATGTATTTCTCATTAATAAGTAAAAGTAATAAGCCTTCAGGGGTTTAACCTTTTCAGCTTGTTTCATCCGCACTCTTCAAACTTTGATGAGTGACTCAGAAACATTGAATATGCATACTTTTCCAAGGAACAAGATATTTAATCTTTTCCTTGGTTTTAGAATCTAACCTACTGAATGAAAATATTTTAGAGTTATGTTATAATTTGATGACTGCTTATGTGGAAATTAACTATCACAAAGAAAATTGGGAGACATTTCCAGTCATACGCTTGTCAAAGTGAAAAAAGTTTTAATGATATAAAAACATAACTAAATAAAAACACATGGAAATGCATGCACACACACACAAAGTAAGAAATTTATGATTAAGGATGACTTTGGATTTTTAAAATATAATCTTATTCTATGTACTTTATCCAGGTAGATTGTTATTTACCTTTTCACAGTATTTTCAACTGCGGCACATTATAATTTTTTCTGGGCATTGCTTTTATTATTTGATTGTTCTGATAATCAGGAAGTCATTCTTCATGCAATTTGAATTAACTCCTCTCTCCTTACAATCTACCTTGTGATTAAAAATGGGGAAAGATTTGGCTGTGTTCTGAAAATGTGCTGTGGCTGACCCGGCAGCCATAATTTCAAAGTTTATTCTGGCTCTTCAACTCTGTACTGGGAGGCCTTGAGAAGAGTTTGAAGAAGGTTGCAGTGATTTCAATCTTTCTGTGTAAGAAAACTGGACTTTTTAAGAGGCCCCAGGTGTGGTACTCATGCCTATAATTCCAGCCTTTGGGAGGCCAAGGTGAACAGATCATTTGAGGCCAGGAGTTCAAGACCAGCCTGGCCAACATGGTGAAACCCCATCTCTACTAAAAATACAAAAATTAACTGGGCGTGGTGGCAAGTGCCTGTAGTCCCAGGTACTAGGGAGGCTGAGGCACGAGAATTGCTTGAACCTGGGAGGCAGAGGTTGCACTGAGCCAAAATAATGCCACTGCACTCCAGCCTGGGTGACAGAGCCAGACTCTGTCTCAAAAAAAAAAAAAAGAAAGAAAGAAAGAAAAAGAAAATATGACTTTTTTTATTGTATGAGGGATGGAGCCCCGGAGGCAGAACAGCTAGACAACTGAACAGCAGGGCAGGAGTTTGTCGGCCAAGTTACAGAAATGCTTACAAGACTTTGTAGAAACAGCAATTAAAATGTTATTTTATAGATATTTCTGTTTCTCTGAAGTAAATTCTCTCCATCGTCCCCAAACTTCAGCAAAGTCAGCTTTTCTGGAAAGCTTGTGTAAAAAGATGTTCATCAATCTTTCTCACTGTGGTTAAGAGGTAGATGGAGAATGCCAGAACAGGAGATGAGCCTCTTGTGTGGATCTATTCAGGCTAACGAGAGTTAGCAAATGCTAAATGGTCGTTAGTAGAAGCAGAGCCAAAAGTAATCACAGAGACTTAGGCTTCCTGATACTTCTTAGAAATTTGGGACAGAGTTAGACTGCCTGTATATATGGTTTTAAAAGAAAGCATCAAAATGTTCTGTTTGTATTAATACATACCGATTGTTTTTGGAGGTCAGTGAAAGGCTTGAATATACTTCTTCCTTAGGCTGTACTAATACTATAAACCTAACACAAGAAAAACTTTTCTTTATTTTGAGATAGGATCTTGCTCTGTTGCCCAGGCTGGTGTACAGTGGTGCAATCACAGCTCACAGCAGCCTAAACTCTAGGGCTCAAGAGATCCTCCCACCTCAGCCTACCAAGTAGCTGGGACCACAGGTGCACACCAACATGCTTAGCTAATTTTTTTGTTTTGTTGTAGAGATGGGAATCTCCCTACCTTGCCCAGGCTGATCTTGAACTACTGGGCTAAAAGGATCCTCCTGCCTTAGCCTCCTAAAATGTTGGGATTATAGGCGTGAGCCCCCGTGCAAGGCCCAAGAAGAGCTTTTGAAGAAGAGAATTGGCATATGTATGTGTGTTTAAAACTACCCTCTGGTAATATTATTCTTAATCTTACAACAATAAGATTACATTGATGAGGTCAGATTCAAGTTATTTTTTTAGGATATCTGCAGTATAATTTATAAGTTACTTTAACTTCTATTTATTCCCAGACCCGCTTTCCAAGGTTTATCACCCCCACTCTGCTAGCTAATGTTCCTGAAATTCTAGATTTCTAAATAATGTCCTCATATTGCAACTTCTTAATCTGTCATTTGGGACTTAGCTTTTTTTCCCCTGTATTAGTCTGTGTTTAATTTGGGGAAATGCAACCACTCTAGTAATTTAGTACAGGGAATTACCAATTCAGTGCACTGATTACCAAATTGCTGGGAGTAGGGGATGGGGTAGGGAAAAACTGAGTGGGAGGCAAAGGCTATTGCAGGACTATTGGGTTCAGCGGCATACCATGGCGAGTAGGGTTGATACAGAGGTCAGGTGGCTGCTGTTGTCACCTCTGCTAATGCCCCACATCCATGAAGTCCTAAAGAGACATTGGGATGTGAAGTCTGCCTACTGCAAACATTCTTTTTCTTCTTTTCTTTTCTTTGAAGACAGCGTCTTGCTCTGCCACCCAGACTGGAGTGCAATGATGGGATCTCAGCTCACTACAACCTCTGCCTCCTGGGTTCAAGCGATTCTCCTGCTTCAGCCTCCTGAGTAGCTGGGATTACAGGCACCTACCACCACAGCTGGCTAATTTTGTATTTTTAGTAGTAGAGATGGGGTTTCATTATGTTGGCCAAGCTCATCTCAAACTCCTGAGCTCAGGTGATCCACCTACCTCTCAAAGTGCTGGGATTACAGGCGTGAGCCACTGTGCCCGGCCTACTGCAAACATTCTTATCTGTCTAATCTTGTTTACCAGCTGCCTCAGCCACAAGGAAATGGCCTTTGCCTCACTTCTGCCTTCCAAATCTCAAATGAGTGCGTCTTATGACAGAACTTAAATTGCATCCAGAACTGTGGCTGCAGGACCTTTTGGGAAATGTGGTCATTTTTAGCTTCCCAGCCTTCATAATTAAGGGGGTATGCTGAAAGTGTGCAAATGTATATTGAAGGCCAAATGATAATAAGTTTCCTTCCCCTACCCCTGATGTAGTTACACTAGCAGTTTTGGCTAAAGCAATACTCAGTGTTTACATTATCATGACTGAGCAAATGTTATGCAATGTTTAGCCATGCTGTGCACTACGCCACACCTCTTTCGCGTGTAATACTTTTCCCTGCAGTTAACAATCCTCCCCTTTCATTTGCCAAATTTGCTAAGATATTCTTGCCGATTTACCAGATCTTATGATATCTCTGTCACATGCTTCTCAATAATCCTTTCAATGTATTTAAATATGAATTGGGGATGGAGGGGCAAATGTGACAGAGTTGGTGTGTAAGTCTGGCTGCTATTGTTCTGAATGTAGAGTAGAAAAAGCAGCTGAAAGTCTCAGTTTTCAGCATCCAGATTTTCACTTAATCCCTCACTTCCTGTTTTCAGTCTTTCATCCCCCCACACTATGTTTGGTTTCAGGAGTTCAGGGTTTCTCTGAGCGAAAAATTCTGGTCCTTGATGGGTGAAGTGAAGTGGGAAAGGGACCTAGACTTCCAGTTGCTTCATAAACAAACAAACTGTACAGTCTTTCAACTAGGCCCTGGTTTCAGCTTGAGCCTCACTGCTACTTCCCATAGGAACTCTGCTGTCCTAGCCTCAAGCCTCCAGATAACACATTGGCTGGCTTTACTAGTTTCTCACTCTGTGGACCCTGAGGTTACACTGCTAAATTAGTTACTTCTGCTCTATCTTCTTTTCCACTAAATTTGTTGAGATATTTCTCACCTGCTATTGTCCATTTATCTTTTTTTTTCATGTACTTTACTGCCTTTTAACTCTTCTCTTTTTTTTCTCCATTTTTGTGGGATTTGTGAAAACAGAAGAAATAGGTGTTTGATCTGGTTTGGCTGTGTCCCCACCCAAAACTCACCTTGAACTGTAACAGTCTGCACATGTCATGGGAACGAACTGGTGGGATGTAATTGAATCATGGGGGTGGTTTCCCCTGTGCTGTTCTCGTGACAGTGAGTGAGTTCTCACGAGATCTGATGGTTTTATAAGCGTCTGGCATTTCCCCTCCCGGCGCTCATTCTCTCTCTTGCCACCCTCTGAAGAGGTGCCTTCCACCATGATTGTAGGTTTCCTGAGACCTCCCCAGCCATGCAGACCTGTGAGTCAGTTAAACCTCTTTTCTTTATAAATTACTCAGTCTCAGGAAGTTCTTTATAGCAGCATGAGAACGGACTAATACAATGTTCAATTAACTGTGCTAACTAGAATTGTCTGTGCCTTTCCCACCACAACCTGTATTTTCTCCACAAGGTTTTTTTGATTTTCCTGTGGTGATTGTGACATTTTAGAAATGCTTTACTGCATTTTTATATATAAAGAAATTGAGGCTTAGAAAGATTAGCTAATGTATTCAAGATCAAATAGTTAGAAAGTAGCAGAGTCAGAACTGAAAATTTGGTCTCATTAAGTTCCAGGGAAGCATTAGGACCTGGAGAGTGACTGGTATTGTAGACACCCTGAAATATCTATTGAATGAATAAATAATTTTCACAGATTCTCATGCAGTCTTTGTGTGAACTACCCCATCATGTGCACTGGTAATATTCTGCATCTTGATCTGGCTTCCTATTTTACAGGTGTGTTCAGTTTGTGAACATTCTATTCTGGAAGGTTTTTTTTTTTTTTTTTTTTTTTTTTTAATCTCATGAGAGGGCAGGACCTGGAAGATCAGGAAGGGCCAGGACTTGGAAACGGTCATAGGGAAGATATTGAATGGACGACCCTTCAGGAAAATGCTGTGGGAAAATCTGGCCTGCAATCAGATCATGGTATCCAGGAGGAATTGTCATAGGAAAAACAGAAACAAAAAAACAAACAACAAAAAACCCCAAAAAACAGTCCAGTCCAGTATGGAAACACTGTGGAAAAATCTGGCCTGCAATGAGATTATGGTATCCAGAATGAATTGCCATAGAAAAAAATAAAAACAACAAACAAACCTCCAAACAGTCCAGTACAATAGAGCGAATGCATCTGGGAGACTGAAGACGTACCGAGTACAGTCAAGCAGGTGGAATATGGGAAAAGAATATGAAAAGCTAAAATTAAAGTGGATAAAAAGCATACTGTAGATTTTTAGTAGATATTAGGGCCTATATTCTGAAAGGGAAGATAGGAGTCAAGAACTAAAGCGTTGACAGGTTTTCAAGAATAAATTTACGATTTATTTCTTAAATTATCTCCAGTTTTCTCATATCCTTATAAAACTGTGGTGATACAACTAGCTTGGGTGCACTACAGGTTTGACATGTTTTAGTTGGCACATTATAGTTTATAAAAGAAATGACATGAGTATAAAAACAAATGTGATGCACTAAGTAAAAGAGTGCTAAGAGAAAGTACTGTGCTTATTTTTGTGTAATATTTTATTTTTAAACCATTTTAATTTTTAAAAACATAAATTACTCATGATTCTTTCACTTTTTTGAATATATAAAAATGTTTTTATGACATAAAGAGAGTTACTGTCAATGTCCAGTTTGACCGCAAACATTAGTTTACAACTTATAGCTGCATTATTGTTTAAATATTTTTTAGTAGTATGATAAATGGACAGAAAATCAAATTATACTTGCAAAACTGAATGAATTTTCACAAACTGAACACTTCTGTGTCATGAAAGCCAGACCAAGACAAAGAATATTATCAGCATTGCAGAAGCCCTCTTTGTGCACTGAAGCCTCCCACCTTCCCCAAGAAGAGTAACAGTCTTGACTTCTAAACATTGTACATCAGTTTTACCTGTTTTTATATTTTATATTAAGAAAATCATACATTATATACTGTTTTTGTGTTTGACTTCTTTTCACTCATCGTTGTTTATGACAGTTATCCATGTCATTAGGCATAGTAGATCATTTATTCTCATTTATGTATATTATTCCACATTGAGAATATTTTATACTTTATTCTACTGTTGATGGGCTATAAACATGCCAATTATTTTAAAGGAAAAAAATTATTATAAAGAATTGGTCAAATAGGTGTTGGAGGACTGAAAGGGGAAAAGGAAACACTAAGATAATACAAAGACAATTAACTGCAGGAAGCACCTGTCAGACTTGTGGACAAAGGGGAAAGTTAAGATCATTAGAACCTAGAAGTTGAGAGGAGAAGTTCTATGGAGATGGAATCAAGATCTCTGAAGAGGGGTTGTGGCTCAGGGGGTGCTGATGCCTTGGGACCTTGTAAAAGGGGTCCCCAAGGATCCCAGATGGTACAGATTCCTCTGAGGGGGATGAGGAGACTGGCTCTGAGAGTGTGGGAAAAACTGAACACCGCAACCAATTGCCAATGCCGGAGTGAAGAACCATTGTTGTAATGATGCTGACAGAAGCAGAAAGCAAAACAGGAAGGAATCTAGTTCCTTCTCCCTCGGCAAGCCTTCCAGTCTCTCTTTAGCACTTCCCTTGGTAGAACCCAACATAGATTTATCTGGCAAAGTAGAAAAACGTTTGCAGAATTCCAGCCTCGACGTTACAAAGCAGAGTACAGAATGATAGTTTTGGAGCTGAGAAATAATAACTGGAAAACCAGTTATATGTAGTTTCCAGGTATTAGCTCTCACTGATTGTCTTAGTCCCTTTGGGCTGCTATAACAGAATACCGTGGACTGTGTAATTTATAAACAATAGAAATGCATGACTCGCAGTTCTGGAGGCTGGAAAGTCTAAGATCAAGGTGCCAGCAGATTTGATGTCTGGCGAGGGCCTGTTTCTCATAGATGGTGCTTCCTTTGTGTCCTCACATGGTGGAAGGGGCAAACAAGCTCTCACAGGCATCTTTTACAAGGGCATTAATTCCATTTACTGCCCTCCTGACTTAGTGACCTCCCAAAGGCCCTACCTCGTTTTTTTTTTTTTTTTTTTTTTTGAGACGGAGTCTTGCTCTGTTGCCCAGGCTGGAGTGCAGTGGCTGGATCTCAGCTGACTGCAAGCTCCGCCTCCCGGGTTCACGCCATTCTCCTGCCTCAGTCTGCCAAGTAGCTGGGATTACAGGTGCCCACCACCTCGCCCAGCTAATTTTTTTTTTGTATTTTTAGTAGAGACGGGGTTTCACCGTGTTAGCCAGGATGGTCTCGATCTCCTGGCCTCGTGATCCGCCCGTCTCGGCCTCCCAAAGTGCTGGGATTACAGGCTTGAGCCACCGCGCCAGGCCAGGCCCTACCTCTTAATATCAACACATTGTGGATGAGGTTTCAGTATATACATTTTTGAGAGACACAAACATTCAGACATTGGCATCAATAGTGCTACTGTGAATACTCTAGTATATGTTCTTTGCTAAATATATGTTTACAGTTCTCTTGGGTTTATATACAGGAGTGGAACTGTTGAGTCACAGCCTATGTATATATGCAATTTTAGTAGAAATTGCTAAAGAGTTTTAAAAGTTATACCAATTTATACTGTCACCAGCAGTATATGAAAGTCTCAGGTGTGTGGGTGTGCAGTAACACCTCATTGTGATTTTATTTGTATTTCTTTGACAAGTAATGAACTTCAGCCCCCAAAATTAATTGGCCATCTTGATATTCTCTTCTGTAAAATGCCTATTCAGGCCATTTGTTCGTCTTTCTACTGGGGTGTCTGATTTTTTTCTTACTAATTTGTAGGAGTTCCCTATATATTCGGGATATTAGTACTTTGCCAGATACATACATTGTGAGTATCTTATCTCACTCCATGAATTGTATTTTCACTCTTAAAAGTTACTAGTTACTAGTGTCTTTTGAGAGAGAAAAATTATTAATTTTAAGATAATCCAATATTTGAAAAATTTCCTTCATAGTTTTCCTTTACATTCATAACTTGACTGACTGCCTGGTAGAGAGACCTAGCTTTCCCCTCATCTCAGCTTTTGACATGCCTTCCTCGCTAAGCTTAATCATTTCTAGCTTTGATTTAGAGTACGAAATGTGTGATCTTCCTTTCCTTGAACACTTAGAGGCCACTGTAGGTTTTTTAATTGGCCAATTTCAATATTGTTGTGTCTCAGGGAACAGGGAGGCCAGGGGGGGAGAGAGAGAGAGAGACCGCTGGTTGGTGGAGTAGTGGGGACACACACAACATTTACCAATTAAATTTGCTGTCTTATATGGGCATGGTGCAGGGTGTCCCCAGTTACAATAGTAACGTAAAAGATCACTGATCACAGATCGCCATAATAGATATATTAGTAATGAAAAAGCTTGAAATATTGTGAGAGTTTCCAAATGTGACTCAGAGACATGAAGTGAGCACATGCTTTTGGGAAAATGGCACTGATAGACTTGCTATCTGCAGGGTTGCCAGAAGCCTGCAATCTGTAAAAATCACAATATTTGTGAACTGCAAATAAAATGAAGTGTAACAAAACAAAGTAGGCCTGTAGATAATGGCAGTACTTTCCCAAAACTGATGAAACACATCAAAGATAGATATTGCTAAATTGCCTTTCAAAAATTTTGCAACAATGTATTGTTTCATTAATTGTGTATGAACTCATGACATCATTGGGTTTTATCAAATTAAAAAAAGGAATGCTAATCTGATAAGTATGCAATTTTGTCATTTTTATTTCCATTTTTAAAATAAAAAAAAATTTTTTAATGTTTGCCACTTATTTTAATTTCTGTGAATGGTCTGTTTGTGTCCTGTTGCCAACGGTTTAGTTTAGTTAGTTTATCGTCATGCGGAGGGTTTACAATTTTATAAGGTTAGATTTATAAGTTTACGTTTATGGCTTTTGTGGTTTTGGATTATGCTTATGAAGGCATTTTCCCTTTTAAGATTAAAAAATATTTCCTCTTTTTTGTGGACATTTTATTTTTTTTAATGTAAATATTTGATGTTAAACCTAAATTTATTTTGGGGTACGGAGTGAAGCCACTCTTTGGGGAATTGTATAAAGTTGCAAAAGTGCCCTTCACTGCTTTTAAGCAACTCTTTTTCCCTCACCTCCACCCCTGCTCTTCTCTAGGGTATTTTCAAAGTGTAAAGAGCACGTAAATTGGAAGGTGCCCCTAACTCCAGAGTAAAAACAAGATTGTGGTTGCAATGTTGGTCCATTGAGGGGATAATATTCTGTATTTGCTCTTTTGATAGCAACTGTCATAGGTCAAGCTCCTTATGAACTCTATGATTAGAATAAAACAACTTTGGATGCAGGCACAGAGAGTCTTCAGAATTCCTAGTCTGTAGACAAGTTTTCTTGCTCAGCAGCATTGCCAAAGAAAATAGCAGGGAGATGGACAGCTGGGAAATGCAACCAAGTTGTGCATTGGGTCAGGCACAGAAAACCTTCTTTTGGCCTTTTTATTATTTATTCAAGAATAAAATCGTTGTTCAAATAGATTATACTAAAAGGAACCATATTTCAGATTGACCTGTAGACAGGTTTGTATGAACATGTCATAGGGCTAACCACATGAAAGAAATCTTCCTATGAGCTTTCTTATTTCAATATTCATATAAAGAATCAGGCAGGTACATCTAATTTCATAAAATGCTTTTTAAGAAATATTTTCATGAGCATCTGTACCCATAGGATTAAGTAAATACCTAGCTTATCTAAGTGGAAGGTAAGTGAGATGCTATGATAAACAACTAGCTTGTTTCTTATTCAGAATGCTCTTATTTTTTTTCCTGCAGGTGTCCTCTTCTGTGAAGGCTTACTAAAATATACCATTATTGCAGTTTTTATTGTGTGCCCCTTTTGTCCTTCATCTATTATGTAGTTCATAAGAGAATATAACTGAGTCTCAGGTGTCTACATTTTTATAAGATCATGTAACAGACAGGTGTCTTTAGGGACAACCAGCATAATCTCTTCTTTGATTTAGTAATTTCTCTATAGCATCCTTGAATGAGTCTTCAAAACTCTTTTCAGTAACAGTAAAATCACCACCTTAGAAAGTAGCCAATGGTAGTGCTAGACAGTTTTTTTTTTGGGATGGAGTCTCACTCTGTCGCCCAGGCTGGAGTATAGTGGCATGATCTTGGCTCACTGCAACCTCCCCCTCCCAGGTTCAAACGATTCTCATGCCTCAGCCTCCCCAATAGCTGGGACTACAGGTATGCGCCACCATGCCTGGCTAAGTTTTGTATTTTTAGTAGAGATGGGATTTCACCATATTGGTCAGGCTGATCTCAAACTCCTGACCTCAGATGATCCACACACCTCGGCCTCCCGTAATGCTGGGATTACAGGCATAAGCCACGTGCTTGGCCTAGACAGTTTTTATTATAGCACATTTATTTCTTGTTTTGGCATAAATGGACTCAAATTCAGAAAAGAATAAGCTTGGTGGTGAAAGGACATGGGATCACATCATTTAAGGAATGTTTGCAAGAGCCTGAGCATGATTCTTTTGCTAAATACTCAGGAGAAACAGACAGCTTTTTGAGAATATAAAGTGACTAACCTATGTGAAGTAGATTAAGCCAGTGTGTTTGATCCCAAACATGATTTTGACTTACTAAATGAGTTGCTAACAGAGCTGGTTAAGGATAGAATGGCTGCTTTAGTAAGATCCTGACTATAGCAGGAATAAGCAGCAGACCACTTGGTGGAATTACACTGTAGATGATACTCACACATTGATCCAGTTCCAACAATAGATTATGACACTCTATAATATTTGCTTCCTTCTAACTTCCATCTGTTTCTGGCCCCTGAGACTCCTCCTTGCCTGCTGGCCCTAGCTTGGATGCTAAATTAGTTTTCTCGGGATGCTGAAACAAAGTACCACAAAGTGGTTGCTTAAATATGTAAATTTATTGCATCCGGTTCTGAAGGCAGTAAGTCTAAAGTTAAGGTGTTGGCAGGGTTGGTTCCTTCTGAGGGCTGTCAGTGAAGGAACTGTCCAGGACTTTTCTTGGCTTGTAGATGGCTATCTTGATGATCAATGGCTTTCTGTTTGCAAATTTCTACCTTGTATAAGGATATCAGTTATATCGGATTATGGACCACCCCAATGAACTCATTTTGACTTATTACCTCTGGAAAGACTTTATCTCCAAGGCTGGGTATGGTGGGTCACTCCTGTAATCCCAGCACTTTGGGAGGCCAAAGCAGGTGGATCAGCTGAGGTCAGGAGTTCGAGACCAGCCTTATTAATATGGTGAAACCCCGTCTCTACTAAAAATAAAAAAATAAGCCAGGTGTGGTGGTGGTATATGCCTATAATCCCAGCTACTTGGGAGGCTGAGACAGGAGAATCGCTTGCACCCAGGGGGTGAGGAGGTTGCAGTGAGCCAAGATAGCACCATTGCATGCACTCCAGCCTGGGTAACAAGAGTGAAATTCCATCCCCCACCCCCCAAAAAAAAGAAAAAAAAAAAAGACCTTATCACCAAATAAGGTCACATTTTGAAGTACTAGGGGTTAAGACTTTATATGAATTGGGGGGGGGGGACACAATTCAACCCACAAAAGATATATATGGGAAAATTTGACCTGTAGGATAAAGAGACTGGTAGAGCTTATGAATTCTAGGAATTAGCCAGGCCAGTCAATATTTTGCCAAATTTCTATTGTCTTAGAATTAGCAGCTTATCATAAACACTTTACTATGCCCATGGGTTCTGTGGATCAGGAATTTGGAGAAGGCCTAGTTCAACTGGCTCATCTCTGCTCATAGTCTGGGGTCTCAGTTGAGAAGATCTGCAGGCTGGGGGTGACTCAAGGGGTGGGTGCTGGAGTCATCTGGAAGTATCTTCATTCACTTATGTGGTGGTTAATGTTATTTGTCAGCTGGGACATTAGTAGAAGTGTCAATTGAAATACTTACATATGGCCTCTTATCGTTGCCTGGGCTTCCTCAAAGTATGGCAACCTCAGGGGAGCCAGGGCTCCAAAAGTGATTATCTCAGTATTTAAAATGGAAGCTGCATTGTCTTTTCTGACCTTACTGGGAAGTCATGAAATGCCACTTGTGCTGCCTTCTGTTGGTTAAAGGTGAGTCGCAAACCCACCCAGATTTTGAGGAGGGGATATAGGTCTTATATCTCTCTTGATAAGAGAATTTCTGACCATTAAAAAAAACAAAACAAAACAAAACACTATCTCTTTAGAAGGGATTTAGGCTGGGTGCAGTGGTTCATACCTGTAATCCTAGCACTCGGGAGGCCGAGGTGAGAGGATCACTTGAGCCAAGGAGTTCAAGACCAGCCTGGGCAATGTAGCAAGACCCTGTCTCTACAAAAAAATAAAAGAAAAACAAAAAACCAGCCAGGTGTGGTGGTGCGTGCCTGTGGTCCCAGCTACTTGGGAGGCTGAGGTAGGAGGATCACTTGAACCTGGGAAGTCGAGGCTACAGTGACCCGTGATTCCACTACTGCACTCTAGCCTGGGTGACAGAGTGAGACACTATCTCAAAAAGAGACGTACATATTTTGAAAAACAAAATGAAGAAGATTTAAATTATAAAATGTATTGTAAAGGACCTTCTAAAAGATAGACAAGTTTTCCTTGTCCTGCTTTTGGGAAGCAATAGAAAATAGACTGTACATAGAAAAAATAAGGCTTGTAGAGCTTAGTCGGGCTTACTGGACACGCACGGCCACTTCATATACTGGTCATGTGTGTCTTTCCACAACATAGAATAACTTTTGCTTTTAAAGTTAATCTCATACTCTGCAGGATCTGCTGAGGCTTTTAGAAACTACAAAAGCAAAAACTAAAAAAAAAAAAGTTATAATTCTGTTAAGTTTTAAACAGAAAAGTATAAAATAAAGAGGAATAAGTGTAACACATTTGTGTGTGTGTGTGTGTGTGTGTGTGGGAAGGTTCTCATGACTTGTCCAGATAATTGTACTACCTAACTTATTTATTTCATACAAGCCCTGAGCAGACTAGGGATTTTAACTGGCCTTGATATAGTCAACAGATGGCTTTCACTTTCTATGTAATTTCAGCTCTGTTGACTTTATAGCTCTTTTTATATATCTGCTTCAAAACACATTATAACTTGTACAGCAATTTTATCAGACAAGCTGGACTGTGTAGTGAGAAAATTATTCTCTATTCTTTCCCTTTAAACCTGCTTTTGGATTGACTCTTCCTTTCCTGGATGAAATATTTGGCAGGTATAATAGCATTCTGGTTCCTTCAATCACAAGGAGGCCTTGTTTTAGCCAATAAAAATCCCAATCAAGGATAATATCATAATTTAGGATTCTTATCTAATTTAGGGTTCTCTTGTGTTCCAGCTTAGGCCTGACCGGGGAAAACATGCTCTGCTTTTTCATGATATTCGGATTCTGCTTGGTAGGGCTAGACTATGAAGAGTCTGTTTTGTCAGACTAGAGAACTTGGGCCCCATCTCTCTCTCACCAATGCACTGGAGAATAAAGAAACCCAGCTGAGGAGGAGTGAATGAGCAAATTTTGCCTTTCTTCTTCCCAAATCACTGAGGCCAAATTTGGTTGGTGCTTGGAGGAAAAAAAAAAAAAATCAACATAAAATTGGATCAAGATTGAAGTTTTAAAAATCAGATTAGACTAGGCTAGAAATTAATAACTGAAAGTAACCCCCAGCCTATGTAATCTGCTCAAGATATTAAAAAATAGGAAAGAGAGATTGTATAGAGCATGGTTAAAAGGAGAAAAATATGGTTTCATGTTGGTATTCTACTAAGTTTAGATCACTTGAGAAATTTGGTTAAAAGAGGTACCCATTATTTAGCAGGGACAGGGTGTAGGGGAGTGGTATGTGGGAGACTGTGGAACACACCAGGTTAATGCCAGGAAGATGCTTATTTGTATAATTTTGCTTGGAACTTGAAATTCAAATTTGCATTGTAAATTATAATATATAGCAATATGCTTTTTTGAGTTAGGCATTATGGATTTTTAACAAAAATCCAGAGAAGTTACATGACGCTGGGTCCATCTTAGATGATCTTCCCCACTGCTCACTAAGCTCCACCACACTGGACTTGCTCAATTTCTTAATGCGCCAAGCTCTTTGTTGTTCTAGGAACACTGCTATGTTCTGCTTAGAATAACTTCCCCCAAATCTTCTCCTAGCTAACTCCTGTACATCTCTTAGGCCTTAAATTACATATCCTATTTTAGAGAAGTTGTCTCTGATCCCTCAGCGTGAATTGGGTGCTTCCTCGTTATAATCATAGATGATTCTCTTTTCTTTTTTTATCACTGTAATCTGTAATTATATGTGTGTGTGTGTATGTGTGTTTGTTTTTCTCATGTCTTATTCTTTCACTGAACGGTAAGCCTCACAAAGGTAGGACTACGTCTGTCCTCTTAATCACTCTATAAGCAGTATCTACCACAATGCCTGAAAGATAGAGGTTACTTGATGAATCTTTTTTGAATCAATGAGTAAATCAAAGCGTTTGCTAGATTGTACTAAAACATTCGTAGTATTTCTGAAGACATTTTTTTTTTCTTTTTGTCTGGCATTGCCAGGCTACTCATACTGAGAGAGAGAATGAATAATTTACAGAATGAATATCTAGGCAACTTCAATTTAGGTGGTGTGCAGCAGAAATGAAGGGATAGAAGCGAGGCTTGAGACAAAGGATATCAGAAAATTCTCCAAGTAGTCCCAGTGAGTATGAACTGGATCCTAATTGTGGGACAGGCTTCATTTCTTATGCTCCTTGATTTTTCATCTCTGAACTGCTTTAAGGACACAGATGAAATGAGCCATTCTCACTTAGAAAGAGCGATGACTTTGTGGGAATGGGGATTTTTCCATTTTGTTTGAAACGAATTATGTGCAGTGGAATACATGTAGGACTGAATTATGGGACCCTTAAATTTATTCTTCACAGGATTTTGAATCAAACAAATACTGACTGAGAATGTTTTGTAAATAATAATATAGTAATGTACTATGAAATAAGAAGTGGTCTGTGGAAGGAAAGAGAAAGGGCCAAATTTTAAAATCAAAGGTCACCTATTATTTCAGGACAGAGCATGTCTTTATCATTGTCACAAAAAACTATAGTAGAAATAGAAATACGCATCATTGTTATTTAGGATTGCACCTGAACAATGCTAATTTACACAAGGCAGTTATTTTATAAACTTTTGAGGAATGGGGCCTAGGTAGAAATGAAGGTTAGAATAAAGGTAGGTATAAAAGCTTGTAGGGAGGAAGATTTGTTTCTTTCTACCCACAAGTTGGGCCAATTCCCGGATGTCACATCACAAGCCAGATTCCAGAGGAAATGGCTGTTGACCTTTATTTCTTGTTCACTGCCATTGGACAAAAACATGAGTTTAACTTTCAAGTTGCTTTTGGCAGAGGCCTTGGGGTTACTGCTCTACCCCCAGCTCTTTTTTATGTGACACACAGAGCCTTGGCCATCCTTAACAGACGTGTCCTGAGTGCTGTTTCTTGGAATAGCAAGTAATATGGCCAATACCTAATTTTGATGTATGGATTATCTCATTTAATCCTCATTATTATTTATAATGCAGGTATTAGAATTATCTCCTTTTTATGGATAATGACACTGAGGCTTAGAGAAGCTAAGTCACTTGCCGAAGATTATACAGCCATTAAGTAGCAGTGACCAGATCTGAACCCATGCAATAGGATTCTAAACTCTGTACTCCCTCTCTTAATGACTGCCTATCGGGAATTCACTCTCCATGATGGTTGCAGTGCAAACTTGATGGAATGGAAGGCAAATGTTAATTGCTATATGACTTGCCTTACACTTATTTATGTCAGAGTGGAACTGCCAAAGGTCAGGATTGTTTGGAGGTCCATAAAAATTTCATATTGCTTGTCTTCCCTGTGCAAAGTGCTCATTGAATATCCTACCCCCAACCCCCAACCCCTCCTTCTCCATCTCTCATGGGGTAAAGAGGACATACAAACTCTTTCGCAAAAATAGACATTATGGTGAAAATCAACTAGATAAATGAACATCTCCCCCTTATCTTTATAAAGTATGAACATTGAAAGAAAATCAGAGTTTTTTAAAAAGGCAAATTATGCCACTACAATTTGAATAAAGAACTCTTTTGTTTGACAACATAAAGCTTTTGCAGAAGTACTATTTTAATATGTAAAAGATTAAGGACAAATTAAAAGCTAAAACATTCCCCATCAATACTTGAAGTCTAGCAAAAATCATAGGATACAGGTTAAATTTAAGCAATTTTCACAGCAAGGATGGTGTTCAAAGTCATCGCCCAGTAGGAGGGTGGCCCCTATTCCCAAGTTTTGATCCTTGACCATGATTCCTGGTCTGCAGACACCCAAAGCTGCTTCATCTCACTTTATATCTCTCAGAATGCCCTAGAATGTCTCTCCTTGCTTCTCCAGGAATCCCTATTACCAGTCCCTCCTACTCTCCAGCTCTCTCTGACTCTTGATTTTGGATTATATTTAAGATTGCTATTATTGTACTATGTAGGCCCTTACTTAAAATTTTAGACTCTCAAATGTTGCAGTCATACACTTCCTTTTTCCAAATTAGAAACTAAGAAAAATAATAGCAGCTCTCTTCTGTTTCCATCCTTCCCCTCTTTACAAAAAAGAAACTTAAAACTCTCAAAATAAAAATATTCCTTTCCATAAATTGGTTCTTCTTCCTGTTGGAACTGCACTTGATCAATATCTCATGACATACTTAATTCTGCGTCTTTCAGCAGTAAATTTTGGGTAATAATTTTCAGGGACAAGGCAACTCTGCAATATTACCTTATCCATTAACCAATGAATCAGGTAGGAAATTTTGTTTTTCTTCTTTTTCCCTGATAAGTTATTTAAAATACATCTTTTGTAATATTTGGATATAATTTAAGATAGCACATAAAACTTGCAAGGAATTTCCATTTCACCGTGGACAACTTACCCTCAAAGTCATTGTCTCCCTCTAGTTTTACTTTCTATTTAAGTTTCATTTTTTATGGTAGCTAGACATCCATTGTGTGGACTTAATCACTGTACAAAGTGCATAGTGCCCACAATATTTTTAGGGGCCCACAAAAATATATGAATTTTATTTCTAATTCAATAATTAAAGTGTATACCAAAGCAGTCACAAAATACAATTGTGTATGTGCATGTGTGTGTGTGTGCATGTGTGTGTGTGTGTGTATGTGTATTCTTTTCAATGAAGGAAGGGGCTCTGAAGGCAAAAGTGCTTAGAACTCATGAAAGTCATAACACTACGAAAGTGGCTAGCTTTTTTTTTTTTTTTTTTTTTTGAAAACTGCCAGCCATATTCCATATTCTTCAGAGTTTTTATATTGTTTGTGGTTTTGATGATCATGTGAACCATCTAATTGCATAATTTGTGACCAATAAATTATGCAATTTATTGGTCACAAATTAACACTAAAGTGGAGTATAAAATTCTGAGAATATGAGTCTTGAACAATAAATAAGCCTTCAGGTATTGATATGTTATCTTAATTTGGCTTTAGTCATTCCTTATAAGTTTTATTTATTTATTTACTTTTTAATATAAACTTAAAATAAAATCCTATCCCCCTCCCCCACCAACTGAACAAACCCCCATTGTGCCCAAGAGAACTCCAGGAAAACCTTAAAACTGAGTTCCCAGCCATGATGGAATGGAAAGTCAGACATATTTCATTAAACCCTCCCTTTTATGGTTTAGGCAGAACAACTGATCAGCATTAGTGGCAAAATAGAGATCATCAGACTGACAGAACAAACTTTGTGGCAATAAGATACCATATTACACCATGATACAAACAGGACCTAAGGCCATGCCAGGCAAGGATTAGTTCACGCACCCCCTACACTTAAATAATAAAGTAGGTTTTTCTTTTTCTCTGGCAGCTAAACAAGCACTGGCTTCGAGATAAGCAATATTAAAACAATTTGCACCTCTACCAGATTCTGACCCCCACTCCCGGTTCCACCCACTCCCTGTTCCACCAGCCATAGCTATAGCTTTGATTGGATAAGAGACTGATTTCTATAACTTTCTCCTGATCAGAAGATCATGGACCATGGATTGGTTCTGGGCAGTTTATAGAGATTGTGCACTTGTACACCTTCCTGCCCTGAAAGGACCTTTTGATTTATAGAGCCTAATTGTAAATACATTTAAATGTTAAGTCTCCACCCCAAAGTGAACATGGGTCATGTTACATGCGTGTTTGTTCAATATGCATGTGACATTCAATATGTATCAGGACCACCCTCATGAATATTTATAGCTCCCCCTGTGCCTGTAGAATATGTATGTTTATCCAACCTGTTCAGCATAACACTTGCACTCGAAGCAATCCTCCTGTGAAGTGCCTGTCTCTGGTCTTTGCGGGAGGCATGCTGCCCAGTCTACAAGATGGTCACTTTGCAGGCTGTAACCCTGTAGAAGAAATAAAATCTCTACTTTTCTAAATCTACATTTATAAATCCTATTTTTTTTAAGTTAACATAAAACAAGGTTTTTAAATGTAACATTATTGGCTTTGTTTACCTTTATTATTTTCCAAAACTATGGCACCATCTACTGGAAGTTTAAAGAACAGTGCTGCATGCTTAGATTAATGGAAACAGTTCAATCCTACATCCCATGTATTTACAAAATGAAGACAGTTTATGTTACTGCCTCCTCCTCTTGCCAATTCAATGCCTTTTAAAACATCTACTCTGTCCCTTAAAAGTCCGTTTTTACCTCTCCAGCAATGCCATCTACTTCTGTAGTTTCTATTGAACCATAATGTTCAAACTCCAACTCTGATATTTTTTCCTGATGTTTTCCTGGCTTTGTCTTTTCAACTGCTGACTGAACTGGATACCTTTTCAACTCCAGCTGAAAGGTATCAGCTAGATTAAGGATGGCTGCTGTTAAGCTGTCTCTGGCAGCACCTCATCCTCATCAGAAGTCTGTCTTTGTCTCATCTCGCATAGGACAACTCCCTGTTGTACTTTGCCTTTATTTCCAGAAACTGCCTTCTGTGTCCATACCTTCTGCTTTTATAGTTCAGCTCATCTACCCAACTCACATCTTTGTCATCTATGCCTTTCTCTATGGAAATTTTCTGGTGCTAACCTATTTCTGGCTATGGAATGTCTTGACTTTTACTTCTTCCCCTTGCTGGATCATTCCTGACAACAACTCTCGGATGCTGCATTCTCTGAAGGACTTAGATGCTTAGAGCCCTTATATGACAAGCCCTTTGGCTACCAGTAGTTATACTGGCTGCTTATCAGAGTGTCTGGGAACCCTTCTTAAAACTCCAGTTACTCAGATCTCACAGCAATTTGATTTAGTAGCTCTGCTGGAGACCCTGGGAATTTTAATAAATGCCTCAGAAGATTTCTGGTGCAACTGTTTCATTTGGGAACCAACAGCCCACAGGATAAATTATGCTTCACAGAATACAAAACTCTGCATAAAGTGGCCCAAGTCTGTCCTTGCGGTTTCATATTTTGCCATCTGACCTGCCATTTCTTCTGCAGGCACTTTCCTTACTCCTTGTTCTTTCTCTTTTTGCTCCTTCCCAGTTGGAAAATTTCTTCTCATCTTTTTTTTTATGTTTATTTTTTGAGATACAGTTTTGCTCTTGTCGCCCAGGCTGGAGTGTGGCATCATGATCTCAACTCACTGCAAACTCCGCCTCCCAGATTCAAGTAATTCTCATGCCTCAGCCTCCTGAGTAGCTGGGACTACAGGCACCTGCCACCATGCCTGGCTAATTTTGTATTTTTGGTAGAAACAGGGTTTCACCATGTTGGCCAGACTGGTCTCGAACTCCTGACCTCAGGTGATCTGCCCACTTCGGCCTCCCAAAGCACTGGGATTACAGGTATGAGCCATCGTGCCCGGCTTTCTTCTCATCTTTTAAATCACAGGTCAAATATCATCTTCTCTTCAGGGATTCCTTGTACTCTTCTTTTGCTTCCCTTTTCGTTAAGCAAAATTAATATTTCTTTTATCTGTGCCACTACACCTCAATTGTAGCTCATATACATAGTCAGATTCACAGTTTGAATCCAGATGTTTATGTCCTAAAAAACCTAGATAGTAAGTGATCATTAAAACATGGTCCGTGGATCTCCTGCTTCAGAATCATCTAGGGTATGTGATCAATGATAGATTTTCACTGCAGATCTACTGAATTAGACTCTCTGGGGATGAAGTATGCAATTGGTAAAACAAATAGTGCAGGTAAGTCTTCTGTTCATTAAAATTTGAGAACCATGGTTCTATCAACTGTAGAAATTCAGGACATCAGTTGAAGTGACAATTCTTCCATGAACTGCATTAATCAACAGGACATATGTCAGGAGGTCAGAGCCCTCACATCTTTATCAGCAGCAAGGCCAAGGGGTTGGCTTCAGTTATCAGTGTTGAAGTTAGTGTTAGTGGTACCACTGCTTACTTTTTTTTTTTAAACTATCAGTTTTCCTTTTAAACAGTCCTCCTAATTAAAAACAATGCTAGGTAAAAGAAAATATACTTGAGAGCAGCATCTTATTTATGTGTTAAACCATGGTTCTTCTCCTAAAACTTTAACATTCCCTGGCCTTAGAATATATTATAATCCTAAATTTAAGAGGATGATCTATATTGTTATACTGTCATCTTCATTTCCCTCTTATGTACTTGTTGAGATTAGGACCCTTATCTAATTGTTCCTCAGTCTTTTTAACCTGAAGTCTCCAGGTATTTTTAAAAAATAATTTTAACTTTTATTTTAGATTCAGAGGGTATATGTGCAAATTTGTTACATGGTCATATTGTGTGATGCTACGGTTTGGTATATGATTCAATTTGTTACTCAAGAAGAGAGCATAGTACCCAATAGTTTATTTTTCAACCCTTGCCCCCTGCCCTTCCTCCCCACCTCTAGTAGTCCCCAGTGTCTGTTGTTCCCATCTTTATGTCCATGAGTACCCAATGTTCAGCTCCCACTTGTAAGTTAGAACATGCAGTATTTGATTTCTGTTTCTGCATTAATTTGCTTAGGATAATGGCCTCCATTTGCATCCATATTGCTGCAAAGGACATGCTTTCATTCTTTTTAAGGCTGCATAACTTTCCATGGTGTATATGTACCACATTTTCCTCATCTAATCAACTGCTGATGGACATCTAGTTTGATTTCATGTCTTTGCTATTGTGAATAGTGCTGCAATGACATATGAGTGCATAGTGTCTTTTTGGTAGAATGATTTATTTTCTTTGGGGCATATAGCTAGTAATGGGTATTCTGGGTTGAGTGGTTGTTCAGCTCTTAGTTCTTTGAAAAATCTTTAAACTGCTTTCCACAGTGACTGAACTAATTTACATTCCCACCAATAGTGAATAAGCATTCCCTTTACTCCACAGCCTCACTAGTGTCTGCTGTTTTTTGACTTTTTAATAATAAGCATTTTGACTGGTGTGAGATGGTATATCTCATTATGGTTTTGGTTTGCATTTCTCTGATGATCAGTGATGTTGAATATTTTTCTCATATGTTAGTTGGCAGCTTGGATGTCTTCGGTTGAGAAGTATCTGTGCATGTCCTTTGTCCACTTTTTAATAGGACTGTTTGTTTTTTGCTTGTTGAATTGTTTAAGATGCTTACAGATTCTGGATACTAGACCTTTGTCAGATGCATAGTTTGTGAATATTTTGTCCCATTCTGTAGGTTGTCTATTTACTCTGTTGATAGGTTTAATTTAATTTAATTTATTTATTTATGCTGTGCAGAAGCTCTTTGGTTTAATTAGGCTCTACTTGTCAATTTTTGTTTTTGTCACAATTGCTTTTGAGGACTTAGCCAAAAAATCTTTCTCAATGCCAATGTCCAGAATAGTTTTTGCTAAGTTTTCTCCTAGGATTCTTACAGTTTGAGGTCTTACATTTAAATCTTTAATAGATTTTCAGTTAATTTTCATATAGGATGAAAGATATACAGTTTCATTGTTCTGCATATGGCTCTCCAGTTATCCCAGCATCCAGGTGTTTTTCAAAATAATAATCTTGGGAGACTCAAACAGGTAAATGGGATTATATATATTCTTATAGTTCTTTGGTAAACAACAATGTAATCACTGTGCAGTCTCTTTCCTGGACCAGTGGTCCAGGAAAAGAGAATTCATTTTTAAATGGACTCTTAAAACAATGCAAACAATATAACTTTGTCAATTAAACATAGACACATATTTGAAGAAGATGAAAAACAATAAAACTAGCAAAAACCAATTTGAGAATTCAATTAAAGTCTCTAATAGGGATTAAATACCGACTGTGCACCAAGAGAAACACAAAGAACCAGCATGGTCCCTGCTCTAGAGGAATTTATGAACTCTATAGAGAAAAAACATATTCATATATAAACCACCAAACAAAGAGAGCAGAAAATTTTTTTCATGATGCCTACTTTTAAGCCAAACATTATAAAATTGGAGTAAATACTAATAGTTAACTTTCCTTCTTTTATCCATCCTCATTTCATTTCCACTACATCAGGTCAGGTTCCTCAGGTTCCTTGCTTCCTCAGTGATACTCATTACCTCTCAGTTGGACTAGTCTTCTAGTTCGCATTTTATCTTCCAATTCGTTCTCTACACTATTGCCAGATTGCTTTTTCTAAAACTTTGTTTTTTATCATAGAATTCTCTGCTGAAAGCACTGCGTCAGTTTTAGCTTATCACTTATTATAATGTCAAATTTTATTGCCTATCTTGGCATTTAAGATTCTCTACAGTCTCATGACAATGTACTTTTCTAGTGTGTTTCCAGCTCCTCTCTTGTGTGAATCAGATGCTCTAGATACATACCATATGCTCTAGATACATACCATATGCTCACAGCTTCCTCCTCATCCTTCAAGACCCAACAATCCAAAGTCAGCACCATTCTGTCTCCCAACATCATATTATTTTATACTTTTCTGCCTGAGCAGCTTAATTTCCTTTTGTCTGGAAAGCTCTACCCTGCCATCTCCTCATAGCTAACTTCTATTCACCTTTCATTAAGCAGTTCAGGTGTCATCTTCTGACAAATCTTCCCTCCAGCATCTATGCATGGGCGATGTGCTCTTACTGTGTGCCTTCATAACACTGTGCTGCTGAACCTACCACCTAGCATGGAAACTATCTTTTATGGGGTCATCCTCCCCTACTAAATAACAGGAAATAACTTGCAAATAGAGACTTTATTTTATTCATTTTGATATCTTAGTATACAATAGTACTCAATGAGTATGTCTTTTAAAAAATTTTTATTTGTCTAAATATAAGGGGTACAAGTGCAATTTTGTTACATGAATATATTACATAGTGGTAAAGTCTCAACTTTTAATCTACCACCAGAGTAATGTACATTGTACCCATTACGCAAATTATCAAATGATCGTGTCTTTAGCTGATCCGAAGTAAGAGCTTCTCCATGAAGTTCATCCCAAGCCTGAACTTCCTTCACCAAGCTCCAATAACATTAACCTTATGCCTTTTTACCTAATATCCTTTTGATAATTTCTGTGTATTGACTCTTTTTATTGGAAGTGACTGAAAATCCAACTCAAACCAGCTTAAGCAAAAAATAAAATTTATTGGATAATCAATTTGGAAGTCTAAATTATAGAGAGGTCTTCAGGAATAACTGGTTTCAGGAACTCATCCAATGTCAGCAGGACCTGGCTCTTCTCTTTGACTTGGCCTGCCTTCCTCTGGCAGCCCCTAAATGTACCGGCTCCATCCTTTCCCATTCAAGTCCTGTGGAAAGCACATGCCTTCCTCCCCTCTGCCCTATTCCCCCTGCAAAAACTTGAGAATCAGTTCTGATTGGGCCATGTACTTGTCTGGCTCAATAAGGCAGAGATACGAAACATCACTCTTGTTGCTGGTGAAAGATAATGTAGAGGATAATCTTAGAGTTTAAGTGAGTTTAATAATAACTTGAGAATATTGTAGATTAGCCACTGGTTATGACAGTGTTAGACTAGCTCCAGTCTTTCCTGCAGCCTTTCCTTCCCCCACTAAGGGTTTACTTAGCCTGCCCCTGGCCAAGCAAAGCAGAACTCTACGTTCCCACAGACCTAGCTCTTGAGAAAATACATGGAGTTGCATACGTATTTTCCAATGCTGGGCATAGGAATATGCCCAGTATTTTCTTCCCTACTGTAAGAACTAGATACCTCTGTATACCTCCTCTTGAACTGAGTGAGAAAAGAGGAGTGATTACGATGTTTGAACGTCCTTAAAATGTAAGGGGAATATCAAGCTTAAGGAAGGAGTTATTCCCTTCTAATAGAACCCTTCCCTGAACCATTCTCTGTGATCAGAAGATGGGTTGGTCTGCTCTGAGTTACATGGACACCCCCAAAGGTAATGTGGAGTTCACACCACCTGCATTCTGACTGACAAGAAGAACTTGCTTTTAAACAAAATCCACATGCAAATACCATGAGCAGGGGAAAATTGAGCCTACAGGCAGAAGCCACAAACTTCCACTGTACAATTTACACTGGTTGTTTGTCAGGTCAGTACCCTCAGTTTTCTCATTTGTGAAATGGGAAGAATAAAAATATTTGCTCAGGTGTTATGAGGATTTGATGAGATGATGTCTGCAAATAGCAGTCCCATAAAAGCTTGGCGGAAATGGGCCCTTTGACACCAATTTATATATAACTATTATTTGTTGAGAAAAGTACAAAGAATACATTCTCACAATGCATTCTTTATATACAAAACCAAGGAGCTATCAGGCTGGGTATGCTAAGTGGATATTGCTTCCTAATTTCTTATAGATAAAGATGTGGATCGTTGGCTCTGCATGTCCAGGACAAGGCTCAGCCAGGTTAGGGGACATGTCAGTGGGAGTTGACCGGGTCTCTTGTATTCCAAACACAGTCCTTTAAAATTCTAGCATAATTGCTTTGAGTGGTTATAAACGTTGCTTTAGAAAGCTACTTCACCTGAATTTGACATTGAGTATTCTCACAACATTCCTTTTAAGGCCCTAGTGCTTATTCCAGACATCATAAATAATAAAAATGTATAAACACGTGCTGGTATGGTTTGGGTGTTTTGTCCCTTCCAGATCTCATGTTGAAATGTGACCTTCAAATGTTGAGGGTGGGAGGTGTTTGGGTTATAGGGGCAGATCCCTCATGAATGACTTGATACTGCCCGCAAGGTAATGAGTAAGTCCTCACTCTATTAGATCACATGAGATCTGGTTGTTTAAAAAGGGTGGCACCTGCCTCCACTCTTGCTTTCTCTCTTGCTCTATGATATGCTGGCTCCCCATTTGCCTTTTGCCATGACTGGAAGCTTCCTGAGGCCTCACCAAAAGCAGATGCTGGCACTGTGTTTCTTGTATGGCCTGCAGAACCATGAGCCAAAATAATCCTTTTTTCCTTATAAATTACCCAGTCTCAGGTATTATTTTATAGCAATAGAAAATGGACTAACACACATGCCTATATGCTTTTAGAAAGCTGTGCAACCTGGAGCTAGTATTAGATTTTCTGGTAAAATTTGTACTAAACTACTACTACTTAGACCACAGGTTCTAGGTAGTAATGGCTAGGCATCCTATATGCCCATCTGCGTTTATGTAAGAACATGAAGGCAGTCCAAAAATGCAGAGTATCAGGAAGAGAGCTCTGGGATCAACATTCAGGAAGGGCCACATTATTATCTCAGCATTGCTTTCCCTGAAGGATGAC
Organism: Macaca thibetana thibetana; assembly: GCF_024542745.1. Classification (NCBI taxonomy): domain Eukaryota; kingdom Metazoa; phylum Chordata; class Mammalia; order Primates; family Cercopithecidae; genus Macaca; species Macaca thibetana. Next base: position 76,990,073 of record NC_065582.1, read on the forward strand.
CATAATGAAAGAGGAAGGTAATGCAGGACTCTGACCTCATCAGAGGTAATATTGAATAAATGCCAATTACTACTCACAGCTCCTAAGAGGACCTAATGCTGGCTACTATCTCATGCCAGTAGAAGCATAACTGGATTTAACCATCCAAGAGGGCAATTTTATAATATATACCAAAAACTTTAAAGTGTTCATATCCTTGCGACAGAATTCCACCTCCAGGGATTTATCTTAAGGCTACATAGAGGCATTTTTTGTAGTATCACCCAGCCTATGCCTCCTTTCTCTGGACCTGAGGGAAAGACTCTCATGTCAGTGAGCTTGGGTAGGAGAGAAAGCCACTAGGTACAAGGAAGGGAAGAGTTATCAGTGGACAGCACAATGAATTCAGGCTATGACACATCCTCTCTGCTTCAAACAAACAGCAATGCTAGACAAGTTTTATAAGAAGGTATGTGGAAGTACCTGCCGAACTCAAAACAAGGCAAACATTTCCATAGACCACACATAAGACTTGAAAAATTATAGGAGGGAACAGAGATGAAATCAAGAACCTGCAAGACTCCAGATCCCAATGTGGGCATCAAAGGCAAATAGGATTTTGGAGAAGATGCAGACCTCTGCCACTGCCCCACCCCCTGAAACTGAAGAAAGCGCTTTTGTGAAATGTAAGGATCATCCCACATGGACAAAGCACTCGGGTGAGAAAGATGGGGTGGAAGAAGCGAGTATCATTTCTGGTGTTGATAAGTAAGGAATGACTGGGTGCACTTTCAAAGTAAGAAGTAGTTCGCTTCATCACAGACTAAGACCTAGAATAAGAATGTATGTAGGAAAAGGAGGTATAAGCATAAGACACAGAACACATAAGGAAAAAAACCTAGTTGTGTTAGTTATGTGACATTTAGCAGTTTCTTAGTTAGAAGGGTTTGGAGATTGCTATCAGAGCCTACTGCGTATCTGTTATTTATTGCATATAAATATGAATTTTAAATTGCATCTCTCTCTCATACACACAGATACAGGCAGAAAGTGAAAATGAGTGTCTTCTGAGGGAAGGGACAGAGATGGCAATTTCTGGTGATTTTACATCCGGCGTTTCCAGTTCCTCATGAGGCTAATTACCTAAGGTTGTGGGTTTTTTGTAATAACCCCGGATCCTTATATTAAGTTTCACTTTTTAACTTAAGTTCTTTTCTATATATTTGAGTGATTTTTTGTTCTTTAAACAAAGGGAGCCTTGACTAAGCCGAGAAATAATGGGCCTGGACCCAAATTTTATGTATGAGGATGTTTGCTGAGGAACTATGTTTAACAGTGAAAAACTGAAAGGAATGTAAATGCATCATATAGGGAGGGTTAAGTCAGTGCCGGAGTGGTCATATGCTGCAATAGCATGCAGCTATTAAAAGTGTATTATAAAAGAAACATGAAAAGTTTGGGCAAATGTACATAAGGTTATTTAGGAGGGAGGGGGTCTTATGTTTTTCATTGTCATCTCTTCCTCTGAAGTCCTGCTGAGATTCTACTTTCTATTATGTTCTCACTTCTTGCCCTTTCCCTCAGTTTTCTTAAAACACAACTCATATCAACATTCACATAGATGAGAATTCATTAAACATCCAGGGATGTCACAGCAAGGGATTTGCATTATGGGATAGCAGGACACATGGCAAGCAATGTAAGACTAGATGCTAGACATTCTTGTTCTTGAATGCCTCTAGGGAATTCCCAACACTGAGAACTTCTTCCTGGCTTCTCTCTCACTTCTCTCTTTGGCTCTTTCATTTCCCAGAAAGTCTCAAAATCCTTTTACTTATTAGGCAAAACAATTTAATTTTGCCATTCTTCTGCTTACTATACTACGTCCTGGGGACCATCACTTCACAATGAAATAATTTATTAAGGAACAAAAGATAGGGCTCTTCTCTAAGAAAACTGCTATTTCAGTCTTTTAAATAACCTCTCTTTGTTCTCTCTACTATATCTAACTCCTCCGCTGCCCATTAAGACTGATAAAATGTATAATGTATAACAAAAATATGAAACCATGTTCATCTCTGAGTAGTGAATATTCTTTTTCTTCTTTATTATTTTCTATTTTTAAATTTTCTAGAGTGTACATGTAGCTTTTAAAAATCAGAAAAAGGTTATAGAAATTATAATTCTGGTAGTGTATTAATCAGGGTAGGCTAACTGCTGAATAAAAGCTTCAAGATTTTTAGCAGCTTAATAACTAACATACAGTATTCTTTTTTTGCTCACACAATATTTCTACTAGGATATTGTTAGCTTCCTCGATGTGGTGACTCAGGAGCCCAGACTTTTTCTATCTGATGGCTCTGCCACTTACTAGGGTCTTGGATTCCTCTATTGGGTCTTCTAAATCTAGCTAGAAAACAAAGGAAGAAATAAATGGTACAAGATTGGGAGGAGTTATTTTTAGAAGCCAGGCCTTAAAGTGGCATATTTTACTTTTGTTTATTTGTGACTGGAAGATTAACTCTAGTTGTGTGGTCAGGAGGAAGAAAAAAATGAGGCTTAGTGAACAGATACACAGATCATATGTTGGAGGGGAGATATCATGTGCTTTGGATACAACAGGCCTGGATTTAAATCTCAGCTCCTCTAGTAATATAATAGACAACCTGTTACAATTCAAATAATCAACATTGAACAAACACTAATTGGGGATCTATTAGTTCTTGGCATTGTTTTATGTGCAGATAATATAGAGACAAAAAATTCTCTACATGGGAGAAGAGCAACAGTCTAGTAGGGAAGTGCACAGTTCCCTCCTCTCTGAGTGGAAGGACATTGCAATGTGGTGGGGAAAGTGCAGCCATAGATGTCTGGGTCGAGATACCCTGGGAGCGCAGATATGCGAGTGATTAACCCAATGAGAGATGGAAAGAAGGACCCTGAAGAGCTTCTATGAGGGGGTTTCTTATTAACTTGGACTTTAAGGACAAATAGGCACTCATCAGGAAAGTAGTGTTTGAGGGGGGACATTTCCTTTGAAATAATATCATTGCCAAGTCAGGAGAGATGAAAAAGATCATGCTCAGGAAACTCTGAATAAAACAAAAATCACAGGAAAAGCTGTAAACACAAGTCAGCCAGGTCTCAAATAATAAATACTCTGAAACATTCACCTTTGAGCAGATGAGTCGTTTTTCTTCCAGGATCATGGGGATACTAAGCATTCAGGGAAGGAGGAAACACAGCCACAAATGTGGTCAAGGAAGATGGGGAAGAAGACATGTGCCCTTCTTGGATAAGTTACTATAGCCTTCTCTCATAAATTAATAATGTTGGGGCCTTGCCAATAAATGTCATCTTTTTTTTTTTTAAAGTAACAAATTACTTAGGTTTTCTCTGGTATATGAAATGTAAATAGGACTATCCATACAGGCAAGAAAGAGGTTGGGGTGAGTTTGCAAGGTAAGCAGTGCAGGTGGGTGTACCTAAAAGCCTCACAAACTCTTTTTCATGTGAGTAATAGAAACATCCTGTCAATAAACACCAACTTTGAATGGTGCACATATAAAACAAGTGTGTATGCATATATAGATATATATTTCAAATTCAAGTCAAGTTGAATTTCCATGGACTATATTCCATATGTGGTAATTCCATACTTAAAACTTTTCGAGAAGCCACCATACTCGATACTTGGATTTAAGCATCAGGTTAGACTGGGCACGGTGACTCATGCCTGTAATCCCAGCACTTTGGGAGACTGAGGCTCGTGGATTGCTTGAGCCCAGGAGTTTGAGACCATCCTGGGCAACATGGTGAAAGCCTGTCTCTACAAAAAATATAAAAATTAGCTGGGCAAGATGCCACATGCCTGTAGTCCCAGCTAGTTGGGAGACTGAGGTGGGAGGATCCCTTGAGCCCAGGAGGGGGAGGTTGCAGTGAGCTGAGATTGTGCCACTGCACTCCAGCCTGGGTAATGGGGAGAGAGCCTGTCTCCAAAAAAAAAGCACCAGCTGAGCTGGTGAATGCTGCCTGATTTTAATCTTCAAAAGAGGATTCTTGTTTGACATGGGCTGAGTCTCAAAGCAAGCTGAAGTTATTACCTTTGTTGGTAGGTTAGTGATGTATAGCTACCACTAGAAAAGGTTTTTCTGATCTTATTTTGATGTAGGCCTTACCATAATGTGTCTTTCTAGACAAATCCTTGCATACATCATAATTATAAACCACATTCTTTGGCTTATATGCTGACTATGAAAAACACTAACAGCTGCTGCTTCATTTGCTTCTTCCTTAGCTATGCATCTTCTTGTTTTATTAACCACCTACCAACTCCCTAATTCCCGAAACATTTACAACCTGAATATTTTGCTGAGGTACCTCTCCTTTTTTAATAGTAAGCCTTATTGCTAAATGCCAGTAGGAAATTTAGTAAATATTGGTACTCTGAATGTGAGAACTTATACAATTACTTACAAGGACTTAAAAAAGGACTCTCTCTCTTTTCCTTAGTGACATTACTTTTATAAAACATAATTGAATACTTTGTTGAAAGTCCAGCTACATATGTTCAGCCTAATGTTTTCCTTTAGGTTTACATAATTATCAGTTTAGAGCATCTTTCCACATGGTGAAGTCTCTAGAAATAGGAATCCCAGATGAAACCTACCTCAGGAATTTATCTTGTTAAACTCTATTGAAAATTTTTAAGCAAGTTTTTTTTTTCATCCTTTACTTTAGACAAAGCCAAAGCAGACAGTTTGATGAAAGATACATTATAAAAATAGAAGGTTATTAGAAAATACACATTTTTAAAACCACTGTGGAAAAAGCTATAACTGCATCTTCTGGGAAAAAGACAAATGGAAAATCCATGAAAAATTGATTATTAATAGGGTGTCAAAATTCCCCATCAGAAATGGACACTCTGTCATCATTTTTCACAACATATTCCTCATCTTTTCACCAGAGAAATAAATGGTATCCAAGTTCTAGTTTCCATGTGTATTTGGAATTGGGCTGGCTGTGTTTCCTCGTGGTAAAGGAAACCTTTTATGTGGCATCTTAAAGTAGTTATATCCAGGTTGTTGGTCCCTATGCATGTATGAGCTAGTGCATAGTTAAAAGCAAGTCCGTAGGCCAAATTAACACTTGTTAAGTAGGTGATCAATAGATACAAATAATTTCAAAATATTTCTTGAGAAATAATACAGTTTTCTAAGTTTTCTTCTGAAATAGTTCATTAATTGCATTAATGGGCAATATTCTGAAAATTAGATGGTTTCAGAAGAACCTTCAAATAATCTAGGTCTGTTTCCCACAATGTGTAAGAGGTTAAGCATGGCAGACAAACTGGGAGTTGGCTTCCCAATCCTTAAGCCAATGCCTTTTTTTTTTTCTCACTGTGCATGCTTTTTGCCTTTTAGCATTACTAATATGAAGACAAAATTAGGTGTTTTATTTTGCTGAAAGACTCATATTTGTTTTTCTGAATATGTCTTACTCTATTCCTGCTGCTATAACAAAATACCTTAGATAAGGTAATTTTTCAACAACAGAATTTATTGCTCACAGTTCTGGAGACTGGGAAATTCATGATCAAGGTACTGGCAGATTTGGTATCTGGTGAGAGCTCATTCTCTGTTTCATTAGTGGCACTTTATTGCTGTGTCCTCACATGGCAGAAGGGCAAGGCAGCTCCCTTCAACCTCTTTCATAAAAGTACTAATTTTATTCATAAAGGCAAAGGCCTCATGACTTAATCACCTCCTAAATGCTGTACCTCCTAATCACCTCCTAAAGGCTGTACTATCACATTGGGAGTTAATTTCCAACATACAAATTTTAAGGGACACCCACATGCATACCAGAGCAATGGATGAACTACAATATACTTTTAGAAGAGGATTTAAGAGATACAATCAATGAACATATCCATTCATTTATAAATATTTGTCAAACACCAAATATATTCTAGGATCTGTATAATACACTGAGGGTAAAATGCTGTTCTAAAAGAATATGGTGCCTGCTCTCTGAAAGCTTAAAGAGTAATGGGAATAAAAGTTAATAAATGAATCACGTTAACATATGTATAATTAAAATTACAACAATTCTCTGAACAGTTCATTGCAAGTGTTTGACAATGGAAGTTGATCAGGCTTGGGCAGTCAGGATAATTTCCCCAAGGTTTGATACGTGCCCTGATATCCAAAAGAAGAGTTGGATTTAACTAGGTGAAGAGAGGTAGCATGAGGGTGAGGTAGGGAAAATAAGACGTGAAATGTAAGCCCTGTGTGTGTTAGAGAAACTGGTCAGGTATTGTGGGATCAGAAGGTGTCTTTCGTTGCATTGTTTTAAGGTGAACAAAGTTGAGCATGCTTATAATGTGAAAAACAGACCCAGTAAGGGGAAGAGGTTGAACACACAGGAGAGGGCAGTTGGGGAAGCTCTCGAAGGAGAGGGAAGGGGAAGTTGTGGGAGGCCTGAGATGATGAGAAAAGTAGAGAATCAATGGGGAAGAGACATACCTCTTACTCTGAGCATAGACGAGAAAAAGAAGATGGTTGCGACTTCACTAAGTATTCAGTGGTATCTAAGGCAAGACCATCTGCTGAGAAGGAGGAGATCAGGGTTAGATTGGGAGCTTACAGTGAACGGTAAGTGAGTACATAAGAAAGAAGGACAAAGACCAATTAAAAAATTGAGAAATTGTTTATTAGTGCCTATGAAATCAAACACATGCTCTAGAGAATTAAACTTGTTAGAGAGAAATGATATGCCAAGTGGTAAACCGTAGTGTCCCGGATGGCAGGGAAGGACTTGAGGCCAGGAAGGATCAATGGATGAGGCAAGGGCTGGCAAGGTAAGAACTTGTCAGAGAGTAGTATTTTGGGGTTAATGTTAGAGTTGAAGACAAGGTTCAAAGCAGGGCGATGGGAGGGATTTACTAAAGTGTATTGAATCCACTGGAATTGACGAGGTTAGACAGTTACTGAAGCATGCTGAAGCCCCTGGAATTGAGGACTCCAGAGCTCTTTGAAGGTAGAAGTTTTTTAAAGCATTTTTTTTTCACAAAAAGATAAAGTAACATAAAGGCCGAGAACCACATAGTTGTACAATAATTAGATTATGCATTAATAATAGTTCTTCAAAGTAGCAGATGGCAAAAACTTCCCTTTCATTTTTATTTGTTTTCTTATATTGAAATAGCCAAATGAAACAACTTGTGTATTGTATGTTGCATCCATGTATTAAAATTTAAACTATTAACATCATGGGAGGGAATGATGGAATAATAAACAGACTGTGAAATAAAATTGAATGTTTGCACAGTGATTTATGCCACATAAAACTAATATATTTGTTATTTTTCTAGAATCCTTATTGCTATAACCTGAGCCAGTGACCAAAACACACTGCAGCATGAAATATGCTTAATGAAACTGTGATAATCTCAATGTTGACATCAACAAAACAATAAATTCAAATAATATACTTATGAATCAGGAGCATAGTAAAATATGCTCGGTATAAAATGTGCTAACATAATGCTGTTGAAAGAAGAAAGAGGAGGTAAAGTCCAGGGTGATATAATCTAACAGAATATTCAGTGTAATGTGCTTAGATGAAAAGAGGAGGGAAACAATGGAAGAAAATAGTTATCTCTTCTCCTTACCAGTCTGTGTTCTGGGAAAGAAAAGCTGAGGCTCCTCATTAAGTTGTAACCCGACTGGTTTACTATTCTTTTACTTGGTGATCTTCAGAAGATTTTGGCCAATATAAGTTGATAACTTCCCACAATAAAATATACTATATTTCCCTTTTTTCTTCATTGGACACTTTTAAAAACATGTATTTATATTAGTTTTCTTTTCTACCAAATCCAGTTAAAAGCAAAGAGCAGTAATCATATCTGAATGAGCACAAATGTACTTGCGAGTTGCTTTCCTCTGTGGCAACACTGTTGCTTGGGAAGGTGTCAATGCTTTTATTATCGTTGCTGTTATTTTATCTTACTAATGATTTAATCACCCTCTTCAAAAAGTGTGAATTTCTTAGAGGATTTTCTTTGCCTAACTACTGTGCTTGGTGATGCAAAACTTTCATAACTTAGATAACTTTTTCTTTTTTGCTATGAAAATGCTTTAATGCAGGTGAACACACAGCAAGTGCACACACAGAAAGACATGGCTTTCATAGAACACACTGGGAGTAAATCAAGAATTCATGTCACTTCTATCTAACAGAAGGCTCTACTAGGCCACCTCCTCCTGGGCCCACTCCTCAAACTCTCCCTCCTCCTGGTACTGTTGGTACTTGAACATCAGGTTGTTGCTGTTGCTCTTGGCCTCAGTGGATTCCACCTCATCCATGTCCTCACTGAATCACCAGGGCAAGAAGGCCTTGTGCCTGAACATGGCAGTGAACTGCTTTGAAATGCATCTGAACAGCTCCTGGATGGCCATGTTGTTGCCAGTGAAGGCAGCAGACATTTTTAGCCCTGGGGGTGGGATGTCACAGAAAGCTGTTTTCACATTGTGGGGGATCCAGTCAGCAAGGTAGCTGCTGTTCTAGTTTTGGCTGTTAAGCATTTGCTCATCCACCTCCCTCCAGGACATGTGACCCCTGAAAATGGCAGCTGCCATTAGGTAGCAGCTTTGCAGGGGTCGCACAGGCAGTCAGCATACTCTTGGCATCAAACGTCTGCTGGGTGAGCTCAACCACCATCAAGACCCAGTACTGCTGGCTGCCCCAGCTGGTCAGCAGGATAAAGCCAGGCGTGAAGTGCAGGCGGGTAAATGGGACCATGTTTATGGCCAGTTTCCCAAGGTCAGCATTCAGCTGGCCTGGGAAGTGCAGGCAGGTGGTGACCCCACTCATGGTGGCAGACACCAGGTGGTTCAGGTCACCATAGTTGGGTGTGGGTAACTTTAGGAGTCTGAAGCAGATGTCAGAGAGAGCTTCATTATCAACGCAAAAGGTCTCGCTTGTGTTTTCTATGAGCTGGTGGACTGAGAGTGGCGTCGTAGGGCTCCACCGTGTCGGACACCATGTATATGAAGAAACTGCCAGCCACCTTTACGCTAGGTGCACAGAATAAATCAACTTTTCTTCTTCAGAGAAGAGTCACTTGAGTGCCCCACTAGGTTCTGAAACATATGGTAAGTAGGTCCCCATGACCCTGGAGGAAGAGTATAACAAAATGTTTGTCACTTCAGAGTTTCTTCTCTTCAGATCCCACTGTCTGCTGACAGCAGCCTTAGGGTGTGAGAACAGTGCAGTCACACAGGATCCCCAGCTCAGAAGGGCCCCATAATGGGGCTTAATGCTCAGCATTTTCTGTCATGACATTCCTTGTAGTTTTATTTTAGAATCTGTATTTTCGTCAGTGAGGTCCGATGGAACAATGGAGCATGAGCCAGTTACATGGAGCCTCAGCTCCCTCCTGGTCGCCCCTCCTCCCACTTCCCCAGGATGGGTTCATGGCTGCCTGCTTCCTATGCCCTCACACCCTGGCCTCACCCTGCCTCTTCCTCTCTGCTTGCACCCCATTAACTGATGTGCCTGCTTGAGGTGGTCACCTCAAGAGTATTGGGGCTGAGATGGGCAACATTCTTCCATTGCCTTTTTCTCTAATGGGAGCTTGCACACAGATATGGGAGGTTCAGGGTCGATGTGTGCCCCACAGCATCTCCGGGCAGGGCAAGGTGGTGGCTGTCCCTGCCCCAGGCTGGCAACTCCACAGTACATTTGGTGAGTGAGTTGGCAGGAAAGTCTTTGGCCCACCTCATCCAGACACTGAATGCATGGCATGGAGGTTCCTGTTCCGCGGTGGTTGCCTATTCACTATGGGTTGCGACAGTGGGGCCATGGAACTGTGGGAAAAGGAGAGTGACCTTTCTACCCTGAGTAGGGCAGAGCCTGTTAGTTTGGTGGATGCAGAGAGGTCATGGGCTACATGTAGGGTCACAGGCAGGGCCCCTGGGTACCTGTGAAGGTCTGTACTTGCCCTGCAAGTATTCCCATGCCTGAGGGAGCACAACTTTAAATAGCAAATAAAAATCACCATGACACGAGAAGAGAGAGAGACACTGTGGAAGAAAGGAAAAAATGTAATATGTAGTACTTTTACTGACACTCTTTTCCTGACTTTTGAACAAAAGGTCCTGAATTTCCATTTGCATTGGGCTTTGCAAATTATGTGGCTGGTCTTGTCTGCAGAGCTTGTCACTGGGTGGTTGGGGGTCAGTAAGTCTTTTCGGAGGAAAGGTCCTGGAGACTTCTCTGATGGACAAAAGTATCCTTGACTCACATGTAGTGGCAGGTAAGGACCACAGACCTACATAGGAAAACCTGTGAGAAAAGGTGGACCCTGGATTTTTGCTCTTGGACAGCCATCAGGGCCTAGAACAGGCACCATACATTCAATTGGCTGTGGCAGGTAACAGCCAGCATCAGGGAATGTGGAGTGGAGGGCACTGCAGCGAAGTGCTTGCCTTGAGCAATCTGATATGGAGGAGGTGAGAGATGCTACCGCGATTCAGTTCCAGATGGTGTTGCTGTGCCAGATAGGAGCTCAGTATTGCAGTAAGAGAAACTAGAGATCCAGTTTGTTTGTGTGAAAAATTTTTATAAATTAAAATAATTTTTTTTTAATGAGACAGTCTGGCTCTGTCACCCAGGCTGGGGTGCAGTGGTGTGATCTCAGCTCACTGCCACCTCACTCCTGCCTCAGCGTCCCGAGTAGCTGGGATCACAGGCACACGCCACCACGCCCAACTAAGTTTTTGTATTTTTAGTAGAGAGGAGGTTTCACCATGTTGGTCAGCCTGTTCTCAAACTCCTGACCTCAAGTGATCTTCCCACCATGGCTTCCCAGAGTACTGGGATTACAGGCATGAGCCACTGTGCCCGGCCTGTGTGAAAATTTTTACATGAAATTTCAAACACAGTATGGATAAACAAAACATATCAAGGAGACATATTTGAACTGGTGCCCCTTTGCTTGCAGGTCATGGGGTGAGTTGGTTCTGGCATAATATATTACTAGGGCTGTATAAACCCTTCTAGACTCAGCCACTGTAGCCTGATATTCATGCTTTGAGAAGAAAACTGGACATCTGAGTAGGAGATTAAAGACCCCTAATTTACACTCAAGTGTGCAGTTATACAAGGTCTGGGTCTGGAAAGGATTTTGCTGGGGATAGACATGCCACCGCCATTAGATTGTGAATGTATATTAGGTTTCAACAGCGACATCTGGTGGCAATGAAAGAAACAACAGCTGTGCTGAGCCAAGGAAGCTTTTCTCCATCAGCCAGGCGTTTAGAGTGAGTAAGCTACTGGACTCAGAATGGGAAAGGGTAGGTCTCAAGAGACAGATAATGGATTTTCTATTAATACAGGCAAGTGGGGGAAAGAGTGATTCCATGGAAATATACAAGATACGACCAAACATGCATTCCAAGCCAGTTATATGGGCCATTCTAGTTACATTGCCACTGAATTGTTTTGATTGAATGTCACAGATGTTAAAATATCAAACTTTCATTTAAGTTTTCCTCTTATTTATGGAAATTCAATAGGACTCTCTCAGAAAGGCTTAATATTAGTATCAATTTTTGGTAAATGTTTTATGACTTTATAGCCAGATATTGACTAGTAATAATATAATTTAATGTATCTTACACTTGATCTTAGCCAAAAGGCTATATGTGTTCAATATATAATAAGCAATACATAATTACTGAGTCTGGCACAGTGCTGCCTTGTGAAGAAGGGGCTTGCTTCCCCTTCAGCTTCCGCCATGATTATAAGTTTCTGGAGACCTCCGTAGCCATGTGGAACTGTGAGTCAATTAAACCTCTTTCCTTTATAAATTACTCAGTCTCAGATATTTCTTTATAGCAGTGTGAAAATAGACTAATACACATAGGTATGGTAGACTTTTTAGAGAAAGATTCATAGTACATGAAGTAATAGATATTATTACTACTAGTTCTACTAGTACTGATCATGTGCTGAAATTTTATTGTCGATGCTCTCTGCACATCCAACCACACACAAACACATATTTATTTCATTTATTCCTCACAAAAACCCAATGCTGTATGTACTATTATTATGTTCTTTTTAAAGATAAGGAGACTGAAGCACAAATAAGTTAATTACTTTACCAAAAATCACATAGCTTATTGATAATGTAACCAGAATATAAAACAATATTTGGTTCTAGAATGACAGTTCATAACTATTATACTATATCACCTTCCAAGATTGAAACTAAAATTTTCAATTATGGAAAAAAAATACATCTCTCCAATAAACATATTACCAAAGTTATCCTTTTCAGGAAAATTAAATAAGTATAGAGTAGTAATCCCAATTGTACAAACTTCAGAAATGTTTATTTGAGCTGTAATAGAATGCCTCCATTTTAAGAAGAATTATTAGGTATACTTTTTTGCAATTACTTTTCCAGAATATTTAAAGTAATTTGATTTACAAGAAACTTTTATGAATGTACTCATTACTTATTGTCAAGAAATGGTGAAATTAAGTAAAAGTTTTCCTCTTGACATTCCTTTTTTTTTTTTTTTTTTTTTTTTTTCGCTATGTAGCCCAGGCTGGAGTAGTGGCCGGATCTCAGCTCACTGCAAGCTCCGCCTCCCGGGTTATTCTCCGGCCTCAGCCTGTCTGGGACTAAGAAAGTTTTTTGGTAGTAGAAATTAAGTTAGCCAGGATGGTCTCGATCTCCTGACCTCGTGTTTTCCCAAAGTGCTGGGATTACAGGCTTGAGCCACCGCGCCCGGCCGACATTCCTTATTTTTGCTTTCTTTGTTCTACTTTATTCTATTTTCCTTTTTGACCCTTTGAGTATTAAATAATAAAAGAAGAAAGAGAAGGAGGAGGAGGAGGAGAAAGAGAAGGGAAAAGTAACAGGAAAGTGGGTGGGCAAAGAATACAAGTTGGATATACTGCACATAATTTTTAAGTGTATATTTTTTCAAATAAAACTATCTGGTTTTCTGCTTTTTTTCCCACAGTCCACAGAACTGTTGATTTAGTTACAAATTAATTTGTCATTGTTTTTACTTTTTAGGGAAGTGTATAATTACCTTTTTATTATTTGTAAATTTTTGAGGTTAGTGTTTCTCATTTGTAGCCAATCCTTATTTCTCTGATTTTATTTCAATTTTAAACAATCCTTTTGGCAACAATACACATCTTTTAAGATACCTATTTGAAATATAAGAATATGTTTATGATACCAACACATGTATGTAGTATACTAAAAATCATTACCTTAAATATACATTGATTTATCTCATTTCCAAAGAAATGAAATTTCATGTTAATTTCACTACTTTAATTTCTTTTTGGAAACAATATATAGATGCCAGTTTACTATCTCCACCTTTTTCTCTCTTAAAAATTGTTTATTATAAAATATAAGACACATTCAGAATTGCACTTAAAGCATAAATACACAGCTTAATAAACTGTTTTAAAGCAAATAACCACAGTCCACATTTTAAAAAGTGCTGCTCCAGCTTTCCCAAAGCCCATTTGGGGCTCTCCCAAAGCTCTTTCTTGATTACCAACCTCACTAAAGGTACTCACTGGCTTGACTTTTTCTTTCTTTTTTTTTTTTTTTTTTATTATACTTTAAGTTCTAGGGTACATGTGCATAACGTGCAGGTTTGTTACATATGTATACTTGTGCCCTGTTGGTGTGCTGTACCAGTCAACTCGTCATTTACATCAGGTATAACTCCCAGTGCAATCCCTCCCCCCACCTCCCCATAATAGGCCCCGGTGTGTGACGTTCCCCTTCCCGAGTCCAGGTGATCTCATTGTTCAGTTCCCACCTATGAGTGAGAACATGTGATGTTTGGTTTTCTGTTCTTGCGATAGTTTGCTGAGAATGATGGTTTCCAGCTGCATCCATGTGGCTTGATTTTTTCAATAGTATTTTTAAAAATTGACATATACCTTGCACAGTATAAAATTCACCAGTTTAAGGTGTACACTTTATGGTTTTTAGTAGAGTCACCAAGTTGCGCAACTATTACCACTAGTTAATTCTAGAACTTTTCCATCCCCTCCTTCCCCCAGATCCTGTATTTATTAGCAGTTTGTCCCAAATTCTCTCTTTCCATAATTTCCTTTCTGTGTCAGGATTTGCCCATCTGGATATTTCTTTTAAGTTGAATCACATGTGGTCTTTTGTGTCTGGTTTCTTTCACTTAGCATTATATTTTCAAGATTCATCCATGTTGTAGCATATGTCAATACTTTATTCCTTTTTATAGCTGAGTAAGTATTTCATGTTATGAATATACTACATTTTGTTTAACCATTGATCAGTTGATGGATGTTTAGGTTTTTTGCACTATTTGGGTATTATGAATAATAGTGCTATGAACAATTGTTTACAAGTTTTTGTTTGATCACATTTTCAGTTTTCTCAGGTACATTCTTGGGAGTAGAATTGCTGGGTCATGGTAATTATGTTTCACATTTTGAGTAACTGCTCAAGTATTTTCCACACTGGTTGCATCATTTTGCATTCCTTCCAGAAATTTATGAAAGTTACAATTTCTCCACCTCCACACTGACATTCATTATTAATATGTTTTTTAAAAAATATATAGCCATTTTAGTGAATGTGAAGTGGTACTCATTGTGGTTCTGATATGCATTTCCCTAATGACTAAAAATGTTGAGTATTTCTTTTCATGTGGTTATTGACCATTTGTATATCTTCCTTGGAAAAATGTCTATTAGAATCCTTTCACCATTTTAAAATTGAGTTGTCTTTATTGTTGAGTTGTAAAAGTTCTTTGTATATTATGGACACTAGACCTTTATCAGATATATAATTTGCAGCTATTTTCTTCCATTCTGTGTATTGCCTTTTCACTTTCTTGACACACAAAAGTTTTTAACTTTTTCAAAATCCAATTTATCGTTTTTTTTCTTTGGTTGTGTGCTTATTTTTAATTTTTTTGATATTACAGTGTAATTTTAATACAAGCTAAATACAAACACAATTGTTAGATATTCGGTTATGTATCCTGTGAAACAACATGCCAAGATCAACCTTGAGATATTTATAAAAACTAAAATTTATAAAATGTCTTCCTTAATTAACTCTAGGGACCCCATATATGAATGCAAAAATCAGAACTTATCAATAATCACATCAAATGCTGAGCGCTGATTGAGCAGCAAAAAACCATTTCTAATTTTAAGATTTAATAGCTCCAGCATGCTATTTCCTATATATACTGTCTTTGTATTCTGCATGGAGTTCTAAGGTAAAGATTGTTCTGCTTTTGTTAATTGCCAGAAATGATGTCCTGTGTGGCTGCTTTGTCGTGGATCTTTCATTCTTCTTTCCTGATGGATCCTTAGTTTCTTTGGGAGGGGGTTTATGTATTGGTTTTCATGGGATTGAGTTATAAAAGGCTGAATAGGAATTTCCTCCGTAAAAACCTCTATGTTTTCCTTCGGCATAACCATAGCTCTTTGGAGCGGGATGAGTTTTATTTTTTGCATTTTCCAACCATTCCTTAAACCCTTTTCTTGCTATTTCACTTTGCTGTTGCTTTTCTTTCTCCTTTTCACATTCTTTAGCATTTTACAACTATTCTTAATATTTTTCTTTGCTTTTCCTTGCAAATATTCTTTCTCTAAGTCCTTCATATCTTCATTATTTTTCGGGCCTTTTCTCTTTCTTCTTTTTCTGAACTCACTCCTTATGTTTTTCTTAGTAATTTATCTTTCATTTACTACAGGTATGCACCACCATGCCCAGCTAATTTTTTTGTGTTTTTGTATTTTTAGTAGAGACAGGGTTTCGCCATGTTGGCCAGGCTGGTCTTGAACTCCTGACCTCAGGTGATCTGCTCGCCTCAGCCTCCCAAAGTCCTGTAATTACAGGTATGAGCCACCATGCCCAACTTGACATATCAAATTTGATGTACAAAAGACATTTCTGCAACGATGTCTAGAATATGGTTAAAAAATCACTCTTAGACCTCACAAAATAAGTCATGTCTAGATTAGGTGGCCGTTGTCCATTTTGTCTGCCCTTTTAACATACTCTTTAATTGTTGAATAACCCAAACAAGTAGGCATAAGAATCAAAGTAAAATCTGTCATAGTCTCAACTTCAATAAATCCCCTCAGACTTGTTTCTGATCCATCAGCTATAACATTTCTCAATCATTAGTTCCTCTAAATTGCTCTGCCTTCTACATGAATATAGCTGCCATATTCATCTATAGATTATGCTTCTATTTCAGCCTGCTTATCCTCAGCTTTATGCTTTTCAGATATCCAGAAAGGGATCTCTACATCATAAACTTTGGTGAAAATATGACTCAACCTCCGCTGAGTATGGTGGCTCATGCCTCTAATCCCAGTACTTTGGGAGGCCGAGGTGGGTGGGTCACCTGAGGTCAGGAGTTCCAGACCAGTCTGGCCAACATGGTGAAACCCCATCTCTACAAAAAATACAAAACTTAGCCGGGCATGGTGGCGGGTGCCTATAATCCCAGCTACTCAGGAGTCTGAGATAGGAGAATCGCTTGAACCCAGGAGGTGGAGGTTGCAGGGAGCCGAGACCACATCACCACACTCCAACCTGGGCAACACAGTGAGAATCCGTTTCAAACAAATATGTGACTCAACCTCATAACCTACCCAAGCCAAGCTCCCTGAGAATATAATCTGATTGAGTCAGGTCTCCAGAATCCTACGCAAAGGAATAGACAGTTATTTACCCCCAACATGAAGAGATCAGATAGATAAAAGAGAAAAGAGGAAAATAAAGGACAGAAAAAAAGAAGATACCTGACAACAGAACCTTGGGCAACATCCACATTTTAAGGCAGGCACAGAATAAGAAGCAATGAAAGGAGATGAGTAGTAGCATCAGAAACACTAAGTGGAGCATAAGAAGGCAACCCAAATATTAATAACAGAATAATTATCCAATTAATTGTGGCATATTTTTCAAATGTAAATGCCATAGAACAGTAACAACCAATATATACTTAGCTCTCCACAACACCCTAAATGTATCTTAAAATACAATGTCGAGAACAAAGTCAGATGGTGTGTTTTTTAGGTATGATGTAAAAAGCATAATCAATTGGCTGGGCAGGCCAGATGTGGGTGGCAGGGCAGTGGGGAACTGCTTCTCCACCTCCCCACATCTACTTCCCAGCTGATTGCAGGCCCAGGTCTCAGCCTTTCTCAGGAGGCTGCAGTGAACAGATCACCTGAGGTCAGGAGTTCAAGACCAGCCTGGCCAACATGGCAAAACCCTGTCTCTACTAAAAAAAAAAAAAAAAAAATTAGCTGGGCATGGTGGGTGCATGCCTGTAGTCCCAGCTACTCGGGAGGCTGAGGCAGGAGAATCACTCGAACCCAGGAGACGGAGGTTGCAGTATGCTGAGATTACGCCAGTGCACTCCAACCTGGGCAGCAGAGTGAGACTCCATCTCAAAAAAAAAAAAATTGATATGTCAGAAATTGAAATGATCTTCCCTTTCCAATTACTTTTCTTGGGAAAGCATACATAGTGCCACAACCGTTCTCCATATCACAAAGTCCAGAATCTCTGAACCATCTTTGATTCAATCTTCTTGCTTATCATCTATTTTTTATCAATTGTCAAGTCCCATTGGTTTCCTTTCCAAATATTACTCTTAGACATTCTTTCATAGTTTGGTCTCTCATTTGGACCATTGTAATGACTTTCTTACAGACCTCCCCATGTATAATCTCTGACCCTTCCAATCCATCTTTCACATTGTCACAGAAGAGCACATTGTACCAGTGTACTGTACAGCAGAGAATCTACTAGCTGTATGTCACTATTTAAATGTAAATAAATTACAATTAAATACAATAAAAAATTTGGTTCCTCAGTTATACTAGCCATATTTTAAGTACTCATGTGGCTAATTAGCGACTATATTGGACAGTGCAAATATAGGACATTGCTATCTTTCCAGAAAGTTCTATTCTGTTTAGAATATAGGCAGATAATAATGTCTTTATTGTTTTAATAATTTATCTTTCTCTCTAGCTTGTATCAGAAAGTGCAAGTTTCTTGATGTGGAATTTAAAGCCCAAATTATTTTCTAGCATCGACTTCTTTTTTTTTGAGACAAAGTCTTGCTCTGCCACCCAGGCTGGAGTGCAGCTGGGCAAACTTAGCTCACTGCAACCTCTGCTTCCCGGGTTCAAGTGATTCTCCTGCGTCAGCTTCCCGAGTAGCTGAGACCACAGATGTGTGCCACCATACCCAGCTAATTTTTGTATTCTTAGTAGAGACAGGGCTTCACCATGTTGGCCAGGCTGGTCTTGAACCCTTGACCTCAGGTTACCAGCCTCTAGTAGCCATCATTCTACTCTCTATCGCCATTAGTTCAATTGTTTTAACTTTTAGCTCCCACAAATTAGTGAGACCATGCAAAGTTTGTCTTTTTGGGCCTGGCTTATTTCACTTAACATAATGTCCTGTTCCATCCATGTTGCTGAAAATGACATGATCTTATTCTTTTTAATGGCTGAACAGTGCTCCATTGTGGATATGTACCACATTTCGTTTGTCCATTTGTCTGTTGGTGGACACTTAGGTTGCTTCCAAATCTTGTCTACTGGCAATTTCTGTATGTTGAACCAGCCTTACATCCCTGGGATAAATACTATTTGGGCATGATGAATGATCTTTTTAATGTGTTGTTGAATTTGGTTTGCCAGTATTTTGTTGAGGATTTTTGCATCAATGTTCATCTGGGATATTGGCCTGTAGTTTGTTTTTTTGTTTTTTTTTTTTCGTTTTTTGTTTTTTTGATGTGTCTTTGTCTGGTTTTGCTATCAGGGTAATATTGGCTGCATAGAATGAGTTTGGAAGTATTCCTTCCTCCTCTATTTTTTTGGAATAATTTGAATACAATTTGTATTAGTTCTTCTTTCAATGTGTGGAAAAATTCAGCAGTGAAGCCATCAGGCCCAGGTTTTTCTTTGCTGGGAGACTCTTTATTATGGCTTTGATCTCATTACTTACTAGTGGCTAATGCAGGTTTTGAATTTCTTCATGGTTTAATCTTGATAGATTGTATGTATCTAGGAATTTATCAATTTCTTCTAGGTTTTACAGTTTATGAGTAACTAGTATATATTATGATCAATGATCATAGCAGCCACTAATGTTCCTTGGAATTTCTGTGGTATCAGTTGTAGTTTCTCATTTTTTCATCTCTGATTTTATTTATTTGGATCATCTCTCTTTTTTTCCTGGTCTGTCTAAAGGTTTGTTGATTGTTTTCATTTTTTCAAAAAACCGACTATTTGTTTCGTTGATTTTTTTTTTGCCTCAATTTCATTTATTTCTGCTCTGATATTTATTATTTTTGACCAATTTTGAGTTAGCCCTCCCTCCCCCTCCCCCTCCCCCCCCTCCCCCTCCCTCCCTCCCTCCCCCCCCCCCCCCCTCCCCCCCTCCCCCTCTCCCCCTCCCTGCCTCCCTGCCTCCCTCCCTGCCTCCCTTGGCCTTTCCCTCCCTCCATCTTTCCCTCCCTCCGTCTTTCCCTCCCTCCGTCTTTCTCTCCCTCTTTTCTTCCTTCCTTTTCGGTAAAGGTGATTTTCTCTGGTGGTATGTTTTGGTTTCTTGATTTTTATTTTATGTCTACCTGATATATATTTTTTTTTATTTGAAGATATCATGAGGCTAGCAAATGATATCTTATGACCCATTATTTTTAAACTGATGACAGCACTGATTGCAAAAACAAACAAGCAGACAAAAAACCAATAAAACTCTGCATTTTTAACTTCATCTTCCTACTTTTTAATTATTTTGTTATTTCTATTTATATATTATTATGCTGTCTATGTCTTGAAAAGCTGTCATAGTTATGATTTTTGATTGGTTCATCTTTTAGTCTTTCTACTCAAGATAAGAGTAGTTTACACACCACAATTATAGTGTTATAATATTCTGTATTTGTCTGTGTACCTACTATTGCCAATGAGTTTTGTACCTTCAGTTGATTTCTTATTACTAATTAATATCCTTTTCTTTTAGGTTAAAGAACTCCCTTTAGCATTTCTTGTAGGACAGGTCTGGTGTTGATGAAATCTGTCAGATTCTCTTTATCTAGGAAAGTCTTTATTTCTCCTTCATGTTTGAAAGATATTTTTACTGGATATACTGTTCAAGGTAAATGTTTCTTTCCTTCAGCATTTTATTTTATTTTATTTTTATTTTTTTCAGTTTTGAAAAAATGTTTTATTCCTGTTTGCACAGAGCAGTTTATGAAGGTGGCTATCTCCTGACTCCATGCATCTTTTACACAAAGATGCCCCCTCAAATATGCCCAGTTATCTGCCCCACTTCAGTGTTGGAGAACTGGCAGTTAGTAAGTGGGGCAGAATGCTTAAGTCTCAGGAAGGTTTGTAAAGACATTTTTGTGGGGAGGAAGTTCTGGGTCAAGGGGAAAGATTAGACCCAAGAGTGAGTATTCCATTCTCCATCTTCCTGGGGAAATCCAAATCCCAAAGGTTTTATGAAGAAAAGCACCTCTCTCAGCGACCTAGAGACAGGGAAAGCACAGACGCACTGCTTGGGTGTAAGGCTGAAGCAGAGAGAGGGTGGGCTGCAGCGACTGCAGACCCAAGGCAGAGGAGTAAATGCATGTCGGGGAGTTGAGGGGACAGAGACAGCCTAGACGCCCAAGTCATAAGTTCTACTCCTTCCCCAGTTCTGAGTAGAAAGTTTTCTTCCCAAGACTAGAATGGAGGTTTAGTTTTAGGAACTGGCTTTGCTTCAGGACATGAAGAAGACAAACCAGGCAAAGATCCCACAGGTAGTAAGGGTGGAAAGTTAAGGTAGCTAACTAAGAGACGGGCACTCACCACGGCAGTTTTGAAGCTATATGTTAGATAGGGGTAGAGAATGCATTTTATGTGCCCTATTCAATACAATTTAAATCACTGTTTCTTCCATGTTGTCCCTTCCCTATGAACTATTCCCAATACCTTTTCCAAGGCAGAGGACAGGGCAGTAAGAAGGAATAGAAGAAAACACTGAGGACAGTAAGTGGGGCTAGGGCTTAGATTGGATAAATCCCTATCCATCCCCACCCCCACTTGTTCTTTAGTAAAGAATTCTCTTTCTCCCTCCCCTTGCTGGGGTATCGGAATGAGGTCCAGGTAAAGGCAAAGGCAGGAAAACATTCAGCACATTCTTTCTCCTACTTTAATCTGAAGTGTAGCTACAACAAAGGGCACAGAATTTACAAAAATGTCAGGGCAGGGGAGTATGTGAGCATAATCCAGTCTAGAAAGAAAGAGGGTGCTTCCCCTGCCCTATTATCTAAATACGCTGGGAGCTTTACTCCTAGAACTGCAAGAAGAATGAAAAAGAATAGGAAGGGTGTAGGGGAGGTTGGGGGGACAAGCACAAACAGAATGGAGATTTAAGGATCTCTGTGATCCCCGAGATGACCCTGAGAACATCAATTGGGGAACTAGATGAAAATTCACAGCAGACATGCGAATTTTTTGAAGAGGATGAAGAGCCAGGAATAGTGGGGTCTTCACCGAAGGAGTGACCACTTGATCTGTTCTTTGGCTGACTGCAGCACCTGAGACACGGTCTGCTCTGTAAGGGGGACATCTTCACCCCTTAATGCCACCCAGTGTACCACCTGCTGGGGATCACTCTCGAGGATCACCCCTCCATCTACAATTTCATCCACAGCCAAGAACAGCCCCTCCATGTTCTCCAGCAGTGCTCGCTTTTCTACATTTTTCCTCAGCATCTGGCTCAATGAGTCCAAGAGGCAGTTCAGAACTGCCATAAGCATCAGCTCATTTTCATAGGAGCTGCCAATCACATAGAAATAGAGATCTATACTGCTTTTGTATACCACTGTCAGGCCTTCCAAGAGGGCAATTCCACTGTCAATCCGATGGGTCTTATTGAAAATGTTCTTCTCAAAGGCCTTTTGCTCCTTGACACTGGGGTAGGTGTCGTCATAGTACTTGGCAAAAAGTCGATCTCCATCATTGTCCAGAATCAGGATGGCTTTGACAGTATACACGGAAGGTTCCAAAATCAGCGCCTCCATCTTGTCCCGCAGCTGGTGCCGACATCTCCTTCAGCATTTTAAATACGTCAGGCTGTGACTAGAAATGTTGTCCAGGTGCTAAGACCTGGAATGGGGTCCTCAAAGCTTTGCCTGGTGCCCCATTTAAGTGTTGCTGAGCTGGTATGCAAGTTGCAAGACAAAGTTCTCTTAACTCTCTCCTCTCTCTCCAGGAGCTGTGAGCTTCATTACCTGTGGTTGGGGGAGGGATGACAAAAGCACTCCCTTGGCCCCCTTGGCTAGTGTCTCACTAGGTCACATGCTCCCAAGTACACTGTCTCTGAGCCTGGAATAGCCCCAAGACTAGCCCATGAATTGCAGTCCTTGTGGCCTAAACTGCCTTTCAAGTTTACTTAGAACCCAAGAGCACTTTAGCTCTATGGTGGTGGGGCCAGCTGGAACTCAGGTTCTGACCACTGGGCTGGACAATTCCCCTCTGGCTAGGGCTGGTCTAAATGCTCCCTCTGTGGGTGCTGGCTGATTTCTGGCTCCTGTTGCTTTCCACTGTGACAGGGCTGTGCTGAGTTTTAATGCAAAGTCCCGTGATCACTGTGCTCTCCCTCCCCGAAATGCACAGATTCTCTCTCCACATTACACAGCTGCGAGGGGTGGGGAGGATGTTGTAAGTGATTCAAGACTGTCTTTCCTACCCTCTTCAGTGCCTCTTTCCTTGATATCATGTTAAACCAGTTACTGTGATCACTCACCTGATTTTTGGTTCTTATAAAGGTACTTTCTCGTGTGGATAGTTGTTCAATTTCGTGTTCCTGTGAGGGTGGGGGGCAGTGGTGGGCAATTGCTGGAGGCTTCTATTCGGCCATCTTGCTCTGCCTCCCAGATATGTGCATATTTTGGGAGAAAGGGTTTGCTTTTATTAGATTTGCAAAGGTTTTTGTGAACATAGAGTAAAAAAAAATCACATTTTAAAAATATTCACAATTTTTATTAATTCAATACATATCTATGAGAACATAATATGGGGCAGACACAGTTTTGAGGCTGGGGTACGATTGCGGAATCAGATAAAGATTCTTCTTCATCAACCTTACATCCTGGTAAGAGTAACATTTCACAAGAAACGTCATGGACATCAGTAAGAGAAAACACAATGAAGCCAAAATACGCAGATTCTAATTTCAGAGATACATGTTACCCAAGTATATACAATGGAAGAGACAGTCTTGGGGTTCTTATTTATGTAGTGTGGAATATCTGAACAGTGGACCACTTTACACTGGATTCCTCACACGTTGTAGACATAACTATGGTGTTTTGAATGATTTGGTTTCCTTATTCTCAATGGTCTTCCGGATTTGAGAGTCTTTGAATACTCTGAGACAATGATGGCACATGTTGGTACAGGTCGGTCCTAGTGCGATTGGGGCCTGATCTTCAAGAAAGCCCCTTCTCCATTGAGTTCTATTATTTGCTCTCTTCTTTGGCTAGAGTTCTGCTAGTCTAGGTCATCATTAGCTGCCACTGGATGGAGCTATAGCTTCAGGCAAATAATCTTTCTATTGATTCCAGCAGTAATTTCCCTGACATTTAGCCCTCAATTTGCTTAGCTGTAATAAGTAAAGATTGTTCAGTTCCTGCAATTTTGGGGTTGTAGTATTTTATTACTTACTTGGCTGTATTCCCTGAGTTCTTTTACAGATTCTTAAGATATATTTTTTAAAATTAGGTATGTTAATTTTGTTTTGGCAATTTTATGACACCCTGAAATAGAAAAATCCTGGAGTGTTGGAAACCAATACTGGTAATTACTGGAGTAGGTGTATTAAATGCTGCTGACATGTGTTTTCTGCAACTCAATAAGTAATGACATGACTTAAACTTACCTTACACTGGGGTACCATTCAGTGGTTTCCTGTTGTCTTGAGAGAAATTGCAGAAATTGTAAATTGAAATATTTCTCAAGTTTCACCAGTTTTTATACACTGAAAACTATATCCAGAAAAATTAGTGTTATTTTCAACATCATATCAGAAAAGTTTTAGTTTTTTTGAATTTGTATCTATCTTCTATTATCTGCCTTTCTATTCATAATCTGTTTTACTACTAGTACTGTGTAATCACTCTCTACTAATAGAAAATATTTTATGAAAAAATATTATCTCTCAAATCACCTACTAAATTATTACTTTTTGAATGGCCAATATTGCTCTAGAATCAGACTCTTAACCAAAGGCCAGTATAACACTAAGACCTATGCATGGTGAATTGTCATTATTATTTCATTTATGCCATCAATAATGAAAGACTTGAGTCATTTAAATATAACCTTTCTTACCTGTATTCTTGTCCTCTATAGGTTCATTGCTCTTCTCCGTAAGCAAGAACGATGTCTCAGATCAGATGTACACTTAAAGATGGACTAGCCAATAGAAATCCATATTTTTATATTCATCTGGTTGAACTGAACTGTAAATTCTGTGACCTTGTATTAGAAATGATTACTTCCATTCTATAAAGACATTTTAAAATTTCTAGGCATCCTTTACTTCTCCTTTAATAAATTAGTGATGAATTTCTAATAAAACAGTTCAATTAAAACATTTACTCCTTTATATATAATGTTTATTACTTTGTGATTTAAAGACTTATAAAATAACAAAATCGCTTCATGGAACAAGGCATACAAGTCCACTACTTCTTCAAATTGCTGATTTTTCTAGTTGCTTGCTTTTATTATAGGAGATGAAAAGAAACTTTCTGGGTTAAACATTGCTAAGACACATTAATTATAATGAAACAGAAAATTCCAATTTTAAAAGCACAATTAGAAAATTTAAAAGATGTATCTAAAATATTTATTTGGCTATAATATTAGTTCCCTGGATTGCAGGGTAAAATAACAACACATCTGCGCAACAGACTAATTCTCTTTTGACTGATTTACTCTTTAGATGCCACAGGTAACGTTTGTTGAAAAGACAATAGAATACATGCACAGAACCTGGGTTTTTTGTTGGACATGCCTGACAATGAACTCTGACTCCACCTCTTAGTTAATTACTCTAACACTAGACAAGAAAGAGCTGAAAAATCTGGAATACCAGCCCAAGAAATTTGTACATAACAGGAAATGCCTAAGTAGGCATCACTGGTAGATTCTTGAGACAAGATGTCATATGATTAGAATATGTTTCTGTTTGTTCCTCCTTCAGGGATTAAAGCAGAAGCATTTGACTGGCTGGGAACAAGTCATAGGTCTATGCCCAGGCTGCCACAGGGCAGAGAAACCAGTGATTTATCTCCTTTTGCTCTTGTAATAAAAGTGAGGACTCTACATCTAGTCAATAATATGTATCTTGGGGAACTACCCTGAAGATAAAAGCAGTTGGTATGCTGGCCATTAAAATGATGAGTTAGTTTTTACTTCCTTATGTTCAAGTTTTGTGGCTGATTCATACGCTCCTGTAACATTGTCCAGCATATGTGATCATTTACATACATCCATTCACTCTTTCATTAATTAATTTATTCATTCATAACTGAATGCCTGATTTATATATACCAAGCACAGTAAGCACAATTCACAGCTCTCAGGGAGCTTAATTTTATGTTGGAGAAATAAATGACAAACAAATGAACACAAAACAAAATAATTTTAGGGAGATATAAATGATAAGAGAACAACAAAATAGGTAGAGATAGAGAGTGATGGGGAGATGGTCAGAGAATGCCTTTCTGATGTGTGACTTTAACTAAACATTTTAAACAATATTTATTGAACCAATGGATGGGCTGGAGGATTGACTACAGAGGAAAGAGAACCATAAGGAAATTGTAATAATCTAGGCAAGGAATCCTGAGGCTTTGTGCTTTCTGAGTATGATGTGCTGGTGCTTCTCCGTTTGTCCCTAAAGGTCTGTTCTTTGCCCTTTTGAATTCTGTGGGTCACATCACTTGAGTTCCATTGTCTCTGGCTTTCAGCTGGGCTTGGTCAATGGAAACAAAACCAGAAGACTGAAGGGTAGGAGAAGAAAGAGGCTGGAGTATTTATTCCTCATGGACTATCACCTACACTCTGGGCCTTGGTTTTGGCAGTGGCTGCCTTCCTTCTTCTTGCAGTCACAGCATCAGTGAGGTGGGCTCTCACCCTGGGATCCAACTCTCTTTGGGTTTCAGTAACACAACTGCCTAATCTTGCTCCTTCAGGCCTGTAGGTGGTAACCGCTTCCTGTGGTTGTGACTTCCTGCATGTTCATTATTCCTTACACCTCTGTAGATATTTTTTTCATCCATCTCTTAGCAGTTAATCCTTTAGGTGTACATCTGTTTTTTGGAACTGTGACTAACACAGATAAGCAGATGGAAAATGAGAGGTAGATGGGAGAGACAGTGCAGTGGTAGCTGTAGGGTTTGGCATCTGGCTTGGTGTGATGGGGTAGGAAAGGGGGAGATGGAGAAAGAATGGCATAGCAAAAGGTGGAGAATCATGTAACTCCAGAGAAATGTTTGAACATTAAATAAAAAACTCATTCTAGACCCTGAAAAATGCATCTTCAATAGAGTTGTGAGGATAGAAGCTAAACCACTTCTCTTCCAAACTGCTTTCTTAGACTGTTGCTGCTTAAACAGATTCTCAACTTTTTGAGTATTTATGATTTAGAGTCAGTGTTAGAGAGGTTAATACTCCCTATTCACCAGTGTTCAGCATATGTTGGTTTTCTTGCCTAAGACGGAGTGATAGCAACTTGATTATTTGGACCTTATAAGGATCTCAGGCTTCTTTGTCATACCCATTGTATTCAGACAGTGCTTAGCAAACAATTCTAAGCAGTTTTTGTTTGAGTGTAGCAGATGTGCAGTGAGTCTTATATCCACTGCATCTCAGACCTGCCTCCTTGCGGTGTGATGAGATGGGTAATTATAGTAGCCATTGTAATTATTTATGTAAATATCTATTTCCCAACTAGATTATGAAGTTATTTTTCTCAGACAGGATTTCACTCTGTCACCCAGGCTGGAGTGCAGTGGCATGATCATAGCTCACTGCAACCTCAAACCTCTGGACTCCAGCGATCCTTCCACCTCGGCCTCCTGAGTAGCTGTGGTTACAGGAACTTGCCATCATGGCCGGCTAATTTTTTTATCTTTTATTTTAGAGATGGGATCTCACCACGTTGCCCAGGCTGGTTTTGAATTCCTGGCCTCAAGCATTCCTCCCTCCTCTGCCTCCTAAAGTACTGGGATTACAGACATGAGCCACCACACCAGGGCAATTATGGAATTTTTGAAGACCAGGATAGTATCTTATTCATCCTCAAATATACAATGCCTCGAATTCTCAGTGTCTCTCATACTCAACTGCATTTGAGTGTTGTCCATCTTATGCTGTCTCCATCTTCCTGAGCCAATGTTCTTTGGCAGGATTATGCTTCAGCTGTTGATACTGGGACGACTGACTTTGATCTGCTGTTTTCTCTCTGGGTTTATTTGTGCACAACATATATTAGGGATTCAGCAGTCCTTATTATAATAACAAAGAAACAATGATAGAGAGGCTGCAAGTGTTTTTTCTTCCCTATGGCTATAAATATTAATAAACAGTCACTAAACTGAAAGTGATTCCAAAGAAGGGGGTTATGTTTTTCCCTCCATTGACTATTTAATTTGAAAGTTAAGAAATGAATTCTGGGCCAGGCACGGTGGCTCATGCCTGTAATCCTAGCACTTTGAAAGGCTGAGGTGGGCAGATCAGTGGAGGTCAGGAGTTTGAGACCAGCATGGCCAACATGGCGAAACTCCATCTCTACCAAAAATACAAACATTAGCCAGGCTTGATGGTGCACACTTGTAGTCCCAGCTACTTGGGAGACTGAGGCAGGAGAATCACTTGAACCTAGGAGGCGGAGTTTGCAGTGAGCTGAGATCATGCCACTGCACTCTAGCCTGGGTGACACAGCATGACCCTGTCTCAAAAACAAGAAAAAAGAAAAGAGAAATGAATTCTTAAAATTTTGTTCAGTAATACAGAATTTCAAGATGGCAATGCCATAATAGTTGATATTAAGGGCTATAATTGATACTATAGTTTAATCTGAAAGAGGCCTTTTAGGAGTTAAGTATGGAATGCTTTCCTTTAAGGATGCTACTTCATAAAGATTCAAAGGATTAAGATTCAAAGATTCAAAACGCCTAGATAAGTTATCTATGACTCATACTTTGAAATGTTTCCCATTAGGAAAAAAATTGATTTTGTGGGACTTGGCCATCCCTTCCAGGTTGTATTCTGTGTCTTTAGAAGCTGCTAGGACTCCATTCTATTTTCTTTATGTGTAACTTTGTACTAGCAAACTTAAATATTTATCTACACTTTTTTCAAATGGCTAATATTCACTAAAGTGACATTTTAAAACAAAGAAAAATGGAGAATAATTGCTCCTTAGTTTTTGCTGGTCCTAAATAGCAAAAATGTATTATTAAGTATGAGTGGGGGAAAAGCATAAATCAAAACAAACAAACAATCAAGCAAACAAAAAAAACCTTGACAAAAGCAAGAGAAATAGAATGGAGAACTGACACCTTCATTTAGAAGCAACTGTAACCTTGTAGCACCCAATGCTCTCTAATGCCATCAGCCAATTAGGAGCTGCCCTGAAGCCAACGCTTGAGAAAATGCAGTGGAATTGGTTTAGTTGTGTTAATGGCCTGCAGGTAGCTTAGTTCAAGAAGGTGGAACTTGACTACTTAATTTGGTGTGGTAACTAGGTCCCCAATTGATTTTTCTAAATTTGTCTATTTTTAACTGGAGGCTTTTTGTGCCAGTCTAAAAAAATCAAACAAGATTTAAATAAAATTCTTAAATATGCAAAAAACTGTGTTTTCTTCCTCCCCCATTAAAAAAAAACCTCCCACTAAAATTAATTTAACTTTATATCTCTGCCTTCTTTGGAAATGCATTTTCCCCAATGTTTCTGTATTTAATTCTTTCATAGCATGCAGTTTATCATTACCTTTGCTTCTAAAAAGTCACTTATATTTTTCTTAAGATATTGAGACTTACCAGATCATGAAGATTCATAGAAAGCTTTTAAAGTCCTGGCTTTAGTTTTGGGAAATCTGTTTTTTTTCCATTTCTCATTAACAGATTGATAAAGCAGATATCCTGTGATAACTATGGTGGGAAATTAAAAACATTTTTATAGTTGTTTGAAATTTGCACAGATTATCTTTTAAAAATTTTAACCACCATAGTGTCATCTAGTGGACCAATTACATAGCTGTAGGGATCAAACCTATTAAATGTGATAAACAATATAATTCCTTCTGTCATTTTGGTTGTGATAAAGACCTTAAGGTGCCTTCAATACTAGTGTAAAATTAATTTTTATATTCTACTGTCCTACTGAAAAAATGATATTCAATAGTTAATTTTAGGAGTCAATCCAAAGGTTAACCTAATAAATCTGAGGTTATTGTAATAAATAATTCAAACCAAGATGAGCCAGTAGAAACAGATGGTGCTTCTGGAAGAACCTGAAAATTTTCCACTCTTAAATAAACATAAACCTGCTTGGAGCTGTGCAACTCCATGAACTTCTGTGCAGGCCTGTAAATCTATGAGGTTACTTTTTCTGTGATCTTGAGTCACATTCTTTTAATTTGATGCTTCTCAAGGTATGGAAAGCAAAGGCTAACTCAAAACACAAGAGAACAAGTTCTGGTTATTCTCACTTTGTATTGCTATCTTTCCTCCTCCTGCGATTGCTTCCTGCTCCTCAGTTTTACGTGTCAGAATGTGTATTCCAGTAAGAGGACAAAAGGCATTTTAGCAAGCTTTTATTATACCTAAGCCTGGATTTAAGTCCCTCGATAACTGAATAGGCATATAATCCCATGGATTTCTTAAGGTAGTGAGTTGAGTCTAGATGAATTACAACATTTTTTTTTTTTCCTGAGCCTTTTCAAATGATTAGCAACACTTCTGCGGACAATTGTGTTTGAAGGGTTACAACTGGCTTTGATGAATAATCTGAAGCAGACAGCAAATAAATATGCAAGAAAAGAAAGAAAATGAAAATGAAAGAAGAGAAAAGAAGAAAGTGAATGCATGTGATAGCACCCTGTTTTTGATCATATATTCATGCTGATAGGTTGAATTCTTTTGACCAAAAAAAGATGTTGATAAAGCTGTAAATTGAAGACGCGGTTGAAGATGAGCTTGTGAAGAGTATCTTGTTTTCAATGAGAGATAAGTCATTGACCCATAAAAAATGTGTTAGAAGTAAATACAAGATATGTAGTTGTCATCTAATTTATTGGTTTGATTTTATTTCTTTCAATTTTTATTGTTAATTTTTTGTAACTGTCCATCTTTTACTTATCTGTAATTGAACATATCATTTCATAAGGAAATGCAATTACTCACACAAATACATTGTCTGAATATTTCTGTACTACCAAGTTGCTGACAATAAAAAATATAAGGATTCACCAAATGCTGTCCAGAATGTGGAGAAACTGGATCATTTGCACACTACTAGTGGGAACGTAAAATGTACAGCAACTTTTGAAAACAATTTGGCAGTTTCCTGAAAACACTAAATATGCAACTACTACATGACCCAGCGATTGTGCTCCTGGGCATTTATCCCAGAGAAATAAAATCTTATGTTCCCAAAAAATCTTTCCATGACTTTATCATAGCTTTATTCGTAATGGCCAAAACTGGAAACAACCTAGATGTCCTTCAACAGGTGAGTGGTTGAACTGTGGTACATCTATACCATGGATTATTTCTCAGAGATAAAAAGGAACAGACTACTGATGATATACACAGCAGCTTGGATGAATCTCCAGAGAATTATGCTGAGTGAAAAAAGCCAATCCTAAAAGGTTGCATACAGTATGACTCCATAAAAAATAACATTCTTGAAATGACAAAATTATAGAAATGAAGAATAGATTAGTGGTAGATTTAGAAGGGTGAAGGGCAAAGGGAAAGTGGGTGTGGCCACGAAAGGGCAACATGAGGGATCCCTGTGATAGAAGTAATCTGTATCTTGGTTATATCAGTGTCATGATCTTGGCTGTGATAGTACCATAGTTTTCCAAAATATTACCATTGGAGAAAATGGGTAAGCTGTATATGATATCTTTGCTTTCTTTTCTTTTTCTTTTTTAAAAATTTTTTTTGAGATGGAGTCTTGCTCTGTTGCCCAGGCTGGAGTGCAGTGGTGTGATCTCTGCTCACTGCAACTTCTGCCACCCGGGTTCAAGCGATTCTCGTACCTCAGCCTCCCAGGTAGCTGGGACTACAGGCATGCACCACCACACTCGACTTATTTTTTTGTATTTTTAATAGAGACGGGATTTCGCCATGTTGGCCGGGCTGGTCTCGAACTCCTGATCTCAGGTGATCTGCCGGCCTCGGCCTCCTGAAGTGCTGGGATTACAGACGTGAGCCACCATGTCTGGCCGAGATCTCTGTTTTTTTAAACTGCATGTAATCTATAATTATCTGAAAATAAAAGTTTAATTAAAAATATATAGTAGGGTTTACATAAGATAGCTCAATGCTGAATTGATGAATGTGAACTCAAAATACATTCTAAAATATCCTATTTGAATTAAGTCTAATAACTTAAAAGTTTGGATCATACCATACATAATTCTTACTATGAATTTATTTTTGATTTTTATGAGTACATAGTAGGTATATATATTTAAGGGGTACATGAGATATTTTGAGGCATGTAATGCATAATAATTACATCAGGTTAAATGGAGTATTCATGACCCCAAGCATTTATCATTTCCTTGTGTTTCATCTTTAGCATTAAAAATGAATTTTATCATACCACTGCAATATTCCTGTTGTGAAAATGATTGTATTGCTATTAGTAAAGGGAAAGAAATAAAAGAAAATATTCCCTAGTGTAAATAATATAATTCATTAAGAATACAGATGTTGGTAAAGTGACTTTATCTTGTGTTTTCATCACTGCTGTTTAATAATAGAGTTTTAAACTATATAAATAAACTACATAAATAATATAGTTTCAATAAATTCTGATGAAACAGAACTGTTCTCTAACTTTTAGTGAAAGTTTGCAGAACAACCTTTTAATATGTTGACTGATTTCTAATCACCTTGCCTTTGTAAGTGGCATTACCATGTAGAAGGTTCGTACCTATCTTTTGTGATTAAAGTTATAGGAGGAGTGATTTTCTATATCCATGGATATTTCATATGTTGAAAGAGCTGAGGAGTTCAAATGAGCAGTGTGTCTACACCAAATCCAAATAGATAACTGAAAAGTGAAATATTCAACCAACTCTGAATTAGTTGACCATGCCATTCCATGTATCTAAGGAAATTGATTTTATTTTACCAAATAGTAGACTGGATATTTAAGTTGTCATAAAGTAAACACAAGTCTCCATGAGTTTTTAATCTCAGAATGAAAAAAGGATCAAAATATCTTACTGGGTGACTCAAAGATGCTGTAGTGTCTACATGTTTAGTGGTGTCCTAGATGGTTGAACACATCATTCTGACCATAGAGAATTTGATAGTCATATTTTATTACTACTCTATAAGGTCAGCTTAATTTCACATGGGGTATTAGCTGATATAAGAAAAATTTGTTTTAATAGTACATTGGGATCTTAAAAATTAAAAAGAAATATATTATACTTCCACATGTTAAGGAAAATTCTAAGGCATGTGAAGAGATTCAACATTGGGGTGGATTAATTAGATAATCTGGATTAAAAAAAACTTCTGCTGAATTCACTCATTTATTGACAATTCTTCCTAACTGGCTCCACCCTTAGCTGATGGACAGATACTTGATCTATCTTAAAATGTCTAATCTCTTCTTGATTTATTGGCATAAACTCCTTGACAGGTGTTTTTGTTTGTTTGTTTTGAACCATGACTTCAGGAAAAGTTGCACCCTTGGAGCAGTGGTGACTATTGCACTCAGTGCTGTTTTCCTTGTGCTTTGTATTTCATCACAAATAGCGTTTCTATGATTCAGATTAGAAGAGGGGATATCTATTCAGATATTTCTGTTCTATATGTTTACAAGACTTATAAGATTAAATGAGTTAATATATGTAAATTGGAATAGTGAATGACACATACTAGGTGCTATAAGTCTTTGCCATTATTATCATGATATTTGCTATTATTACTATTACTTCCTTGTCTCGATTGTTTGGCAAGTATTCTGCAAAGCTAACCCTATAATGACAATATTTTTTCCTCATCTCAAGCACATCATTGCAATCTCAAATAGCTATACATAAGTATTTTGAATTTTAGTTTCAGTTCTAATATAGAAAGTAATTTAAAAATACTTTTAAACTGTAAAATATAACATGTGTATAGAATAGTCCACAAAACAAAAATATAGCTTAATGAGGCTGGGCACAGTGGCTCACACCTGTAATCCCAGCACTTTGGGAGGCCGAGGAGGGTGGATCCCGAGGTCAGGACTTGGAGACCAGCCTGGCTAACGTGGTGAAACCCCGTTTCTACTAAAAATACAAAAAAATTAACCAGGCATGGTGGCGGATGCCTCTAACCCCAGCTACTCGGCAGTCTGAGGCAGAGAATTGCTTGAATCTGGGAGGCGTAGGTTGCGGTGAGCTGAAATCGCGCCACTGCCCTCCAGCCTGGGCGACAGAGTGAGACTCAGTCTCAAAAAAAAAAAAGAAAAGAAAAGAAAAAAAAAATATATATATTAATGATTTGTTACAAACTAACCACCCACAGAACCCACTCAAGTCTAGATATAGTATTGTCACCCTCTCGGAAGTGCCCTTCCACACTTCCTCTCAGTCATTGCCCCCTGTATGCCTCCTAAAGTTAACTAATATCCTGACTAATATTGTAATCATATCTTTGCTTTTTTTTTTTTTTTTTTTTTAGAAGGGATCTCACTCTGTCACCCAGGCTGGAGTGCAATGTCGAGATCTTGGCTCACTGCAACCTCTACCTCCCGGGTTCAAGCGATTCTTCTGCCTCAGACTCCTGAATAGCTGGATTTACAGGAACGCACCACCAAACCGGGCTAATTTTGTGTTTTTTGTAGAGACGCAGTTTCACCATGGTGGCCAGGCTGGACCTGACCGGGCGTGGTAGCTCATAGGTGGCCGGGCGTGGTGGCTCACATCTGTAATCTCAGAACTTCGGGAGGCCGAGGCGGGTGGATTCTTTGAGCTCCGGAGTTCAAGACAAGCCTGGGCAACATGACGAAAACCCGTCTCTAAAAAGAAAATAAAAAATTTGAGATTTTCATTGTATGAACATACTGTAATTTATCATTTTCCATTTACTGGTTGACGTTTGTGTTGTTTCCGGTTTTTTTGATATCATGAATAATGTTGACAGAAACACTCTTGAACACGTCTCTTGAACCACATGTGCATACATTATTGTTAGTTATGTAAGTGGAAATAGTGGGTCAAAAAGCATACATATCTTCCATTTTAAAAGATAGTTATATTGTTTTTCATATTATTTCTACTGACATTACTCCTGTTATTAGTGGTAGAGTTCCCACTGTTCCACATTCTTTCAAATACTAATAGTATTCGACTTTTTCATTCTGGCCTTTCTCATTGGTTACCGTAGTATCTCACGATGGCTTCAATTTCAATTCCCTGTTTACTAATGACATTGAACACCTTTCATATTTTCCAGCCATTTAGATATCCTCTATTGTGAAGCAATTGTTTTAAGTCTGCTGCCCACATGACTGTTGCACTGACTTTCTCTCTTTGCTTTGTTGTGAACCTGAGACTCTTATGGTGTCTTTTAAAGAAAAGGAAGTTTTGAGCTTTAATATAGTCCAATAAACCAACTCTTTCTTTCATAATCTTTCATGTAGACTAAATTTAATGTAGTCTGATTTATCAACTCTTTCTTTCATGGTTTTTCTGTTTTGTTTAAGAAGTCTTTCCCTCCCCCAAGGTCAAATATATTTTCTAATATAGTCTTTTAGAAGTTATATAATTTGCCTTTCATATTTTTGTATATGGTGTGAGGTAAAGGCCAAGTTTTATTTTTTTTTTCACATGGGCACCCAATTGTCTCAGCACCAGTTGTTGAGATAATAATCCTTTCCGTGCTGTTTAGCAGTGCCATCTTTGTTAAAAATCAGCTGTCCATACTTGAATGTCTCTTGAATCTCTGTTCTATTCCGAAGGTATATTTATCATTCTTGTGTCAATACCATATTGTTTTAATAAGTGTAGTTTTATATAAATCTTGATATCAGGATAATTTTGGCCTCCATTATTTCCATATAAATTTAGCATCAGCTTGTTGAATTCCACAAAACAAAACAAAATAGAGCAAAAGACTGCTAGAATTTTTATTGGGATTTCATTGAATCTGTAAACAGTTTGGGGTACACTGATTAATTTCTAATGTAAAAATTTTTCTGCACATTTTAAAATCCACTTTACCTTATTAGCCAGAGAAGATACTGTAGATGTCAGTCTTTCAAAATTTATTAAAACTTGCTTTATGGTCCTGAAGAAAGAAGAAGTAAAATCTAATACTACTAGTATTTGAAAGAATGTGGAACAGTGGTAACTCTAATTTTTATGAGGGAATTATATGTGCTCAGAAAGGATGTGAATAATATGTGCTTTAAAATGAATTATATGGCCTGAAAAGAAAATGTTTTGTGTCTGTGAGTTAGGTCAAATTTTATTAATCATATGTTCAAATTATCTAAGTTCTTACTGATATTTTGTCTGTTTGTATTAACATTTACTGAAAGATCTGTTAGAATTTTCCACTATGGTTGTAGATTTGTCTATTTTTTCTTGGAGTACTATAAATTTTTAATTTAATATTGTGTGGCTATGTGATAATGTGTTTATACATTTAGAAGTAAATTTCCCTGGTAAATTGAACTTTTGTCCTTAAGAAATAGACTATTTCATCTCTAGCAATGCTTTTTTCTTTCATATCTATTGTGTTTTAGATTGATATAATTACACTATTTTTTTGGTTTCATGGCATAACATTTATCATTCTTTTACTTTCAACTTTATGTATTTGCTTTAGGTGTGTCTATTATAGCATAGAATTTAAAAATTCTATTATAATATTTTAATCTAAATTGAAACATTTAAGTCTGCTTTTAAATTTAATGTAAACACTAATTTGTTTAGATTTAAATACAAATATGCCACGCAAGCACTAACCAAAAGAAAGCTAGCGCCCCTTGTGGCTAACCCTTCTCCTTCTAGCTCTACAGTACTAGCAAAATCACTGTTCAGCTTCTTAGCCTTTCTGCTACCCCTCCGGGATTTTTCAAATCTCCCAGGGAATGAGTAGCTTCAAATGTAATGCTCATCTCCTTGGTTCCCAATCCTTCTCAGATCCTGGTCTCATAATTCTTCACTAATTTTTTTTTAACCTTTTGTGCTTTGGAGAATATATTTTAAAAAATATTTTGTTCAGTCTTTCTAGCTGAGCGTTTGTCCAAATTAACTAGTTTGCCGTTACTAGATTCCTGCAATCATGTTTTCTAAAAAGTCTTATGTAGAATGTGCTTAATTTAGTCATTGGAAACTATCTGTATATGAAAACAGAAATGATGCAAAATTGAAATTGGTTTTCAGAATGTAGGTAATCATGAAATACTGCAATTCTTTTGGGATGATCCTATTGTAATCATAGTGCTATAGTAGCCCTAATCAGAGATCCAAAATAGTGTATACTAGGTCAGCAATACATTTCCAGGTTACAATATGATGACAGATACAGAAATCAATGTCATAATATAATCTCAGAAGCCTAAGGAAAATCCGAGGTGCATTGTACTTATTCTTAGGATAGAACCAACTATAATCCCTTATAAATGAAATGTATACTGTGATGTCATGTGTTTCTTTGTGTGAATTATTACAAGTGGTTCTTTTGTGAGGAAGTGGTGCTTTAATTCAAAACTCCATTTGCCTTACCTGATTATTCTTTTAAAATTGTCTGTACACCAAACCTCTGTGACATGCAGTTTACCTATATAACAAACCTGCACATGTACCCTGGACTTAACGGAAGTTAAACAAATAAAAAACTAAAATTTACATTATGAATTTCCCCAGAAGTTTAGTTTGTATGGATGTTTCATATAATTTAAGTAAGAGACCAATAAATGTTTTGAATTGGATTTATCTATTGCACTTTCCTTTGATATTTAGCAAAATTTACATAGTTTTTTTCCCTTTCCTCTCTAGGGTATATTTTTGTTAATATATAGCTTTAAGTTAAATATTAACAATCTTACTCTAAAAAACAGTATTCAACTTATGCTTGGATATTTCCAAAATAGAATAATTGTTTAAAATATTTAGAGTAACAAAAATATAGGCTGAATGTATATATTTTACATTTTCTTAAAATACCCAACAGTAACTATTATGATTAGATACCTGACGCTATTCTAGACAGGTTTATCAAGAACCTCCAGAGTGAAAACCTGCCATAGTCATCTGCTTTACCTGTGATAGGTGCTTATGCTATCAACATTACTTTAAGGGTTCTAGTGAAGGCTGCCTTTTCCATTGATGAGAACAATTCAAAGTTTCTTTTCAGCATGGGCTTTGGAGTCAGGTCAATCTGGGTTTCAATTTGGGTCTGTCACATGCCAGCTTGACTCTAGGTTCCCTAATATTTTTAAAGTTTGTTTCATTATTTGTTAAAATGGAGACAAATGGGGAGTCTAGAAAAAGAAAACACTGAGAGAGGATAACCTTCACAAATTTCAGAACGTCGGTGTGAGACAACCTGGGGCGTATGTTTCTGCTGCTATAAGATTTATATGTAGATATGTATAACTGAGTTTTGGGTTTACCTTGCATTTTACTTGGATTAAAGATTTGAACACATTAATGTATGCTCTTTTTGCCCTCTTAACAAAACACTTTTATATAATTTTATTACTAATTAAATTTTATATGGAATAGTTTGGGTAAAGGGGATTTATACAGAAAAAAAATCTGAGATGGCTACTGGTCTAGACCAGGTTGTCTGCAGACTACATCTTGTGGGCCAAATCTTCCTGCAAGCTGTGTTTATAAAGTTTTATTGGAACACAACAACTCCCATGCATTAAACATTATCTCGGGCTGTTTCTGTGCTTTTGTGACAGAGTCGAGTAGTTGTGATAGAGACCATATGCCCTGTAAAGCTTAAAATATTTACTATCTGGTCCTTTGGAGAAAAGGTTTGCCATGCCTGGTCTAGAGGATAAAAATAGAGGAAAATCAAGCGAGGCCTGGTGGTGGGCTCTTTCAGCAGTCCCCTATTGGGTTATTCCTTCTAATGTCTTTCCTTTCTTCTTCCTTTCTTGCGCAAAAAGGAAGTGCTAAACAAGATTGAACTCTTCTGTCCCGTGAGTCTCCATTTTCTTAGAAAGGAGAATCTGACCAGTCATTAATAACACCTTACTATGAGTTAATTTGTGTGTGCCACACCTTTCTTATGAACAATTTTGTTTTTAAAAGGAATTGATACAACGCTAATTTGTCAGTTTGTAACACAAATAAAAAATAAAAATAAACCCAGGAATGAAAATGTGTTGAGGGAAGTTTATTCAGTAGGATAAGTCTTTTAATATTAGAACTTCAGACTTTTTGGAAACTGGGTAGGAACAATGTTTAAGATGTCAACAAGACTTTCTTGGTGTGCTCAGGTTAGGCAGACTGTCACTTCACTTTAGTGGTCAGGTTTGTTTCCAGAACATTGCCATTTTTTGGTGTGTATATATCTATGTCTTAAATATATAATATCTGTTTTTCTTTCTATTCTTTCTTTATTTCAGCTCATGCCCCTAGTTATGCATTCCTCAATACTTTATTTCCATGTGTCTGAAGAACAGGCTTAAAGGTGCCTTTAGTTATAGATATTTGTTTTATAACCAAATAACTATACACTATAGTGGCCAATAATATATTTAATGTGGTTATGATAATTTTATATTACCATGATTATCTTATCATCAGTGTTTATTCAGATCTCAAATGGGCATTCATTCGAAACATAGATGTACATTATTAAGCAATGTGATAATATGTTTAGTTAACATGTTTAGTACTTAACCATGTACCAGTACTTGCTGCTGCAAAAACTCTCTCTCTCTCTGTATGTGTGTGTGTGTATATATATATATATACATACACATATATGTGTATATATATGTATAAAATGTTCATTTTAACTCACTCAATAGCATTGCGGTAGGTCCTATTTTTATCAGTCTCTTATTTTATAAATGAGAAAATTGAGATACAGAGAGGTTAAGTAACTTACTCAATACTACAGAGCTGGTAAGCAGAGGAGTCAGTATTAAATCGTAGGCAGTGTGACTCTAAAGTTCCTGTTGTTAGGCATTGTGCTGTATTGCCACAGACACATATGCCAAACATTAATATTTGCTTATAAAAAATATTCAAAAGGTAATAAAATATTCTTTTGAATAATTAGTTCTACAAATGAATCTAAAATAAAATTTAATTGACATATGACGTAAAATTGGTAGAAATAATTTGTTTCATAAAGAGTATTGTATTTATAAAATAAATCCTGGTCTCCTTTCCCCAACTAGTTTTCTGTTTGTTTATTTTTGCCAATTTGTACTATTCTTGTATTTTTTGATTTATGCATGCACCATCTTTTAATAAAATCAGAAAAGGGAAACTAATGAAAGTCAATATACCTTTGCCAAGGCTAAAATTAATTGTTCTGGGGTGTTTTCTGTTGAATGACATTTAGGGATTTACTGCTGCCCTCCTGGCTGCTTCCTTGTCTCTCAGTGAGCCTCGTAAGTTGGAAATCTGCACGGGTACCCCAGGGTCATACACTGAATCATATACTGAGCTTTTCTCAGTATTACCTTTCAGACAAAATGATTACCGAGTGTTTTGTAAGGACATAACATGGTGTAGTGGAAAGAACATTGGACTGGACATCTCAAGTCCTGGGTTGAAAATCTGATTCCACTGATGACTAGCTGTATCATTGGGCAAATTACTAAACATCTAAGTTTCAGTCAACTTATTGGAACATGGGGATGATAATATCTATATTGTATGATTGTTTCTGAGGTAGTAAGTGAACATGTGTTCTTAGATGTTAATTAATCTTTAAATTGCACTTTTTTCTCCTTTTGAGATCTTGATGAGGCTAGCACATACATATCAAATGGATTTGTGTTTGCAAAGTGCAAACTGTATAACTCGTCATTTTTCTTGCATTACTTCACTTAAATACATAAGTCTTACTTGGCAGTATCATGCTATACCTGTCAAAAATGATAGTAATGAGAAAAACATAACCATGTTTAAGAGCAGTTTTGTTCAGGGTAACACTTAGACTTCAGGTTCTGTAACAGCTAGATGGGAACCTGTTACAAATATATTTTCTTTGTTCCTCATCAAAAATGAAGAAACCAGTGACTGCATCAAGATAAAAATGTGTAATGCTGTCTTTATTTCCTTTGGAATTTGTATGACACAAATGGGAGATATTTTTGATAAATAACATGTTGGGTAGTTTTTGTATCCAAAGAGATAAGGCTTTTTAAAAGACTTCTAAGTTCTTAATTTTCATCACAGTGTCATGAGGTAGTCAGAAAAACATAATGTTCCTTTGTGTAATTAAATTAATAAAGCAGAAAATCTTTTTTTCAAACAGATTCTGAATGACTATACAGCTGCTCTCTGTGCTGTTTATGTTCGTGGATATTTGGCTTGGTGAATAGCAGGAGGTTAGGAATGATTTCACTTTCAGCTCCAATTATGAAGACATAGAAAGAAAATCAGTGTCGAATCACTGCATATTCATTCCTAATCAGGAAGGTGGCAAAAAAAAAAAAAAAAAAAAAAAAAAAAAAAAAAAAGCAGGAAAGAAAGGAGAAAAAAAAATCACTGTATATTCACAGGCCAAAGATGTCATAAAATATTTGGAAGTGATATTTTCTTTGAAACTGGCAAGCCCTGACATGCACCAGTGAACTCTTGGAGTAATAGATACAAATATACTATACATATATATACAGTAGCCAAAGACCTAAGAAAGGAGTTTTTCTAGTCTGTCAGATAGTCCCCTTAGAGCTTGGATGCTTCATGGAGCTTCTCTTGTTAATTCCTACTGAAGTGCCATAGGAAAAATCATAATGTCTGGTTGTTGATGTAGCAATGCAACTTTACTTCAGGAAATCTTTGTTTTTTGATAGAAATAGATATTTGTCACTAATAATTTTTCTAATGGCTTAATGTACCAGTTGCAAAGTGTTGCAAAGCTAAACTGGCCATATACAGTGCCTTTCAGGGAGGGCTATGGTTGTGTTTGCAGCTAAAATCTCTACAATTAGCAGGTGTATCCCAGAAATGTTAAAACATTAACCTTATGATCTTTTGCTGAGAGTAATAGTAATTCGTAACCATATCTTTTTCAGGAATTTGTTTGCATCCAAAAATGGGGAAAAGGGTTATATGCTGTTGAACCCCAATTAGTCATTACATTCCTTTAATCAGGAGATGAAGAAGTCTGAAATGCCTCCTCTTAGAATTAGCC
Source organism: Macaca thibetana thibetana (assembly GCF_024542745.1). Taxonomy (NCBI): domain Eukaryota; kingdom Metazoa; phylum Chordata; class Mammalia; order Primates; family Cercopithecidae; genus Macaca; species Macaca thibetana. Next base: position 77,031,788 of record NC_065582.1, read on the forward strand.
GAAATAATGAGAGTCTAAAAGATAAAGTTTAGAGCTGTAATCTTTGCCTTAAGGATGGCTCCACATAAAATGAGATCATCTTGGCTCATGCTGGACTTTGTAATTCAATTCCCAGTCTTGGATATTTCAGATATTCTTTGTGTACTCTCTATTTTTATAGTACGATTTTTTCCTAGTGTATATTGCTTTGGCAGGTATTCCTGCCAGGCAGTTTTTTTGCCTTTCCATAAATTTAAAGGGCCCCATATAACAGTTTAACACATTCAATAAACAGACTTTATATGGAAATAATTTTATGACTTGTAGCAAGTTAAAGTTTATCTTAAAAAGTTCTGTTTTAGGTTTGCAAGGCAAACGAATCATTAGGTGATTTAAGAGCCTATGGTAATGATAATTTAAATAAAAACTCTAACGTAAACCTTCTGCTCCAATATTCATTCACGTTTCCGTCAAGCTAAGAGGAAAATCTGGATGATGTACTAGGGCAGTGTTTAATAAGACAAAATATGTCTTTATAAAATTATTTTGCTTACATTTGTAAAAGTGACAGCTTAAGAAGATACTCCTATAACTCTGACAAAAGAATAGAGGTGCAGTAGGTCAAACAGCTTTTAATGGGCCATGCCATCCTCTGAGTTTGCTTTCGTAACTTACAGGTTCACATTTGTTTGGGTCCACCTTTTTTGTATAACTTCTTCTTAAGTTTATTTATATAATTTGTTCCTACCAGTGCCCTGGGTCATTTATTACACCTATTAACTTCTCTCTCTGAAGAGATTCTGCCAGAATTCTTTAACAACCATCTTTGAGTCTGTTTCTTCTCTTTTTAAATTTGAGATCAAGGATTTTGCTGGCACAGTGCGTGTTGAGCCTGCTTTGCTGCTGTCCTGATTATCTTTTGCTGTGGACAGAGGTACATGTAATTCACCATACGGATACAGTTTGTGTGTGGAAAACACTTTAGAAATGTAAAACTCACACAATTTTTTTGATCTCACATTCAACGCTAGCTGGACAGTCTCTTAGTATTACATTAAGATATTTCAATGACTTCTCTTCTAAGGATAGTTTTCCATTTTTTATACTTTACATTTTGCCCATGGATTGAGATGAACATTCTCTTTGTATCATACTTTTGTTTTTCTCTGGAAAACATAGGCTGGGAAACCTTCACTCTAACCAATCTTTGGCCAGGTGCACCAGAAGCTTAATTATTAGAATCTCTGTTTGTTCAAGTCCCTCTCTTTTCTAACATAATCTCAAAGTTATTTAATCATGTTAATTAGAATGGTTTTGTTAAAAAGTAATTTATAGCAGAACACAACTATGCAATAGACTCTGTTAAATGCTGGAGACAATTTTGAAATTACATCTACATGACACCAAATTAGTTGGTTTAAAAGGCAACGTTCTTTAATATTAAGCAACAATTGAAAATTATTTCACTAACTGTAATAGATGCCATTTTAAGAAAATTATGTCAAGGCATTTATTTAATATAGTCAAGACAATAAGTATTTTTATAGATTCAGCCACATGAAACTTTGAAGATTAATTCTAATATGTTGGCCTTTAACACAACAGCATGAAAAGATTCTATTTAAAAGGTCTGTACAGACTTTATTTTAGTCTCTAGGACAGACTGTAAAGGTAATTTATTTGAGTGAACTTAATGAAAATCAACACTCTAATGGTTGAACTTAGTAAAGCAGTTATATGCCAGATATAGCTGGAACTTTCAAAAACAAATATTCTGTGTAATTTGGGGTTATTTGAATTGGATCTTTCCTTATAGAATGAACAGCTAGTTATCAAGATAATCTGTGCTTTTAATTAGTGTTTCTTGATTTTCATATAGGTGTAAAAGGTACTAAAGAGATTTATAATATACCATGCAGCAATTTATTTGATGTCCAAGTTTAGGTTCTGTTATGTGAGGGTGCTTCTTACTGTTCCAGACATTGATTCAGACTTAATCACTCCAATGTCTTACTATCATTCTTCTGACTTGGAAGACAACAAAGCAATTTATTGAGACAAAAACTGCACTTACATTTTGTATTGGATATTACATACGAACTAAAATTACGCAAAGGCTTGGGAATCTTAAACATACCCATGGTGAAATATATTCCTTTCCAAATTTCTAGCTTTTTAGGGTTGGGGGTGGGGCACAATCATGGACGTGTGAATAAAAATGAAGATAGCAAACTGCTAGTTGATAGAGACTATTGGTTGCCTACCAAAATTTGTTCCCTCCTTCCTTAATAATAGAATTGTAGCAAAGGTAAACTAAAGACTACGTATTCCAATCTTCCTCAGAGTTAGGAGCGTCCATGTCTAAAATCTTACCAAAGGTATGTGACAAGTTAGCTGTGACACTTCTGGGCTTGGATCTTGGGACTTTTTTTTGAGACCAAGACTCACTCTGTCGCCCAGGCTGGAGTGCAATGGTGCGATCTCAGTTCACTGCAACCTCTGCCTCCCAAGTTCGAGCGATTCTCCTGCCTCAGCCTCCCGAATAGCTGGGACTACAGGCACCCACCACCACGCCCGACTAATTTTTTGTATTTTAGTAGAGATGGGGTTTCACCATGTTTCCCAGGATGGTCTTGAACTCCTCAGGTCAGGCAATCCACCTGCCTCGGCCTCCCAAAGTGTTAGGATTATGGACGTGAGCCACCACGCACTTCTGGAACATTTTTAATGAGCTGAAAGCGATGTGTCTGCATCCAGCTTGCAAATGCAAAAAAGGAAAATGCCCTACAGGATAGCAGACTAACAAGGTGGGAGAAACACGGTTCACGAATCATGGGAACTAAAGATCTGCATCAACCTAGAAGACTGTAATTTAGAACTGGTTGTTACATCAGCATAACCTTCATTCTAACTAATCTTTGCCTATCAGTACCAACAGCTTATTGACTAGAATTCCTATTTGTTCAAACCTCTCTCTTTCTTAAGTCAATCTTGGGATGACTCACAAACTCTTCTCAGTAGCCATTGAATTGCTCCTCTGCAGCTGCCGGAACCAAACTTTTCCCTCTGGCTTTAGTTTGGATGTCTTGTCATATCTTCCATTTACATGACCTCAGCATACCTTAAAGCCTGTGGATATTGGTAGTGACTCCTGTCCTATAAGCCCGAGGGATCCTCCTTTCTTCTCTAAGCATGGTTCCTTTAATGCTTGCTGAGTAGGCTCCTTTCCTTCCATAGTTCCAACAATTTTAACAGCTCCCCAACCCTCTTGCCCTCAAAGGGTAGATTTGTTAGAAAACTTACATTTGACTCTCACAATCTTTCTTTTAGTTAACATTCTAGAGGAACTCAGGGCCAAGTCCCTGGGACAAAACTGGTAGATCAGTGTCCTTCCTCACCATCCAATAATATACTGCACCTCGGAGCCTGAGAAGGATAGTTGCGGTGCTACCCTCAGGATTTATGTTATCCTAAGGATTAAATGCACCAAATCATAATGCTGTCTTCTTACTACTTTAATATTAATAATAATAATAATAATTATTATTATTATTATTTTTTGAGATGGAGTATCATTCTTGTTGCCCAGACAGGAGTGCAATGGCGTGATCTTGGCTCAATGCAACCTTGGCCTCTTGGGTTCAAGCGATTCTCCTGCCTCAGCCTCCTGAGTAGCTGGGATTACAGCTACCCCAGCTATTTTTTTGAATTTTTAGTAGAGACAGGGTTTCACCATGTTGGTCAGGCTGGCCTTGAACTCCTGTCCTCAGGTGATCCACCTACCTAGGCCTCCTAAAGTTCTGGGATTACAGGCGTGAGCCACCGTGCCCAGCCTACTTTCATAATTAGACTCCCCCCAAAGGCATCAACAACTTCTTATCTAATTAGTAATATTCCAGCCTAGTAATATTATTTCTCTCTTGAAGAAATCGTAAGTTGTGTTCTTAAATATTTTAAAATTAAACAAATAACTCAATCTTTCTCAGCCACCCCGAGGAATAAATTTTTCTTTGTAATATCTAGGAGGAAACATGATACAGCGAAAAGAAAATTAATTAAAAGTCAAGATCTAGGTACTAATTCCAGTCCTTCCATTTACCTACTGTTTGATTTTGAGCAAGTCAATTCACATTTGTTGATCTCAGTTTGATTATCTATAAAATTGCTGCTAATAATACCTACTACCCAGAATAGTCATATATCATGAAATTGTAGCCTCAATTCTGACTTGGATTTAGAGTTAGACCTCTTCGGTCATAAATATTTCTGGATCATTTGTTTTAAAGATGAAATGATTTTTTATGTGCAGAATAAAAGAATGTTAACAAATATTTTATTGCAACAACTCTTGTGTAAATGAGGACAAGTATTTCCTAATATAATTAGCATTTATATTCTTATTGAACCCTATTGAATTATGCATCACTTCCTATAAAGGAGAGCTGTCCTTAATTTTGGAATATTTCACTTCAAAATGTACTTACCATTTTTATTTTGTGTATGTGTGTGTGTGATATACATATTACCACAGAATAGATAAATTTTGACTTTTAAGAAGAACCTGCTCTTCTGCTCTGGGTTTTCTTTGAGTTTACTGTAGTATGATTTGTTTTTATATGCTACATGATTCCTGATTCCTAGTTCCACGTCAGGAACTTAGTAGCATCTATTAGGTCCAGTAGAAGTGGGTGGGTGGCTCAGGCTACACGATTTCCCATTTTGCAACATAGACTTTTTCTCAGTAGCCACTCTGCTGAGCTACTGACCAGAATGAGTTGATTTAGCTTTTTAAACTTGAATCTATCCTGTTGCTCTCTTGGGAGGATATGTCCTAAGAATGTACTATACTAAGAGGTTTAACAGGGAGAGAGCTGCCATTAAACACTCTTCTTAAGATCATGTTGGAATCAATGATCTAATCCCACTAGAAGTGAGTTATTGACTTCTTAATGTATAAGGGAGGCATTGGTTCCTGACGTTTGGTGTGCTCTGCTTCTCCTCCAGGGAACAGGGATCTGCTAAAGCCTTAAGGAATGTGAGGAGTTACCCCATATGGGAGGAGGAAGTTGGCTGTTAGAAAGTCACAAAGGAGGCCAGCATTTCTGCCTTCTATATTTTCACTATTTAGGCCTAAGATTTAAGGGTGTGATTTATAAAGGAAGCATTCATTTTATATATATTGTTCCCTGTTTGAAAGCCTACACGTGTGGCAGGCAGCTAGCAGATGAAATAAGAGAAATTTTGTCATAAGGTGTTTACAAACTTAGACAATCCATGGGGAACAGAAAGAATTGTCTTGCTTAACTTAAGAGTAGCATATCAAAAGCATTAATTTTTTCAGATAAAAAATAGTTTTAAACTGTTTTCAGATTTGATAGGTATATACAATTGTATTGAAAATGGAAGGAAGATAGAAAATATGAAAAGGAAAATATCATAGTTCTCAATACTATTATTCAGGCAAATATTCATTTTAAAGTTTTGTGACGATCCATTCAGATATATATTTTTTGCAAACTTAAATATACAGAGTTTTGTATATATGTAAATGTATGTAATATATATAATTTCTTTATAGTTTATCCTCATACTATATGAAAATTATTTTCAACTGGGACTATGCTGCCCACCCACCCACTCAAATATCAATGGCTCAGTGATCCACTTTCAATTGTGAACTCTGTAAAATTTCCTATGATTTATGGCAGCAAACAGTTGAAAAGCATTGTACATATTCTGCTTTATAATTATAATCTCTTCTCAGTGATCTTCAGACCTCTCTATGTCAATGAACACCTAAGAACATTTAACATGAGATCTACCCTTGGACAATGTTTTTTTTTTTTTTTTTGAGACAGAGTCTCGCTCTGTTGTCCAGGCTGGAGTGCAGTGGTGTGATCTGGGCTCACTGCAACCTCTGCCTCCTGGGTTCAAACAATTCTGTCTCTGTCTCCCGAGTAGCTGGGACTACAGGCATGTGCCACCACACCTGGCTAATTTTTGTATTATTTGTAGAGATGGGGTTTCACCATATTGGCCACGCTGGTCTCAAACTCCTGACCTCGTAATCTGCCCACCTCGGCCTCCCAAAGTGCTGGGATTACAGGCGTGAGCCACTGCACCTGGCCTGGACAAATTTTTAAGTGTAATACTTAATTATTGATTATGGGTACAATGCTATACAGCATTTCTCTAGTGCTTATTCATCGTGCTTGACTGAAACTATATGCCCCTTGATTAGTAACTCCAATTTCCCCCTTCTTCAGTCCCTGGCAAACACCATTCCACTCTTTGATTCTCTGAATTAACTATTTCAGATACTTCACATTTATTTAACAATGATTTCACTGATGAACATTGTGCTTATTTCCATTTCTTTCCTGCTCCTATTATTAATCATGCTTTGAAGGACATTTTTGTTCCTACATTTTGTATGTTTGAGTCTTTATCTCCTTGGGATCTATTTGGGATCTACTGGAGGAAGGATGTCTGAGTCAAAAAGAAGGCATTTAATATTGATGCATATCGTTACACTGACCTCCAAAAAGATTGTATCAATTGACACTCCTATTAACAATTTATGAGTTTCCACATAGCACTGATCTTTAAGATCTTTATCAATTGGCTAGATGGAAAGCAGTAAATCATTGTTTGCATTTGAATTTTGGATTAATAATGAATGTATGCATTTGATTAGGAGCCCAAGCTGTGGAGTGTGACCATTTGAGTTTATATTCCAGCTTTATCACTTACCAGCTTTTTGACTTTGTGCTAATTATTTAACCTCTCTATGTCTCAGATTAGTCATCTGGGAAAAGGTAATAATGATAATACTGACCTCATAGAATTGTGAAAATTAAACTAATTAACACACATAAAGCTCTTACAACATTTCCTGGTAAACTCATTCTCAGTAAATGTTAGCTATTGGTATATTTTAATGTTATTTAATATTTTACTTTTCCTTTCTTCATTTGTATATTCAAGTTCTTTGATCTACTCTGTTATGATGTTCTATCATTTATTTAGTACTTTGATAGTGAAGTTTTAAAATATGACAGATATTAACTACTTATCTGTCCTGCATGCTACAAGTATTTTGGCTTTTTTGTTTGGCATATCTTTATACCATATAAGGTTTTACCACTTAAGTAAAAATATACTTATTTTTTAATATTTCTAACAGATTTTCTTCCCAGGAGCCAAGTTATTCCCATCGTATCAGGATTTCACATCAAGATAATTGATTTTAAATGTTGCTTTTTTCACAAGATTAAATAGTTCCACATAACAATTCATACTGTGAACACTGTTTAGACTAACACCACTAAAAATAATTGTCAATCAAGATGAATGGATTTTATTGCTGCTTCAAGATCCCTTTGGAATTTTGACTTCTGCTGTGCATTGGCCAGGGTGACAATTATATCATTTAATCAACATACCTAGTAATGTTTATTAAATATAAAGTATCCATATCAATGAACTTGATATGACCTATTTTGTTATTAATGTAACACAGATAGTATAGTTGCATGTACATGTATTGAATGTTTCTTGTGTAGCACTGCAGATCCACTTGGCCACATCTTTCATTTCAGCCATTGCTGCAGGGAACATTTATGAACAGATTTTTTTTTTTTTTTGTGACAGCGTCTCCCTTTGTTGCCCAGGCTGGAGTGCAGCAGTGCCATCTTGGCGGGCTGCAACCTCTGCCTCCTGGGTTCAAGCATTTCTCCTGCCTCAGCCTCCCGAGCAGCTGGGATTACAGGCATGCACCACCATGCCAGGCTGATTTTTATATTTTTAGTAGTGACGGGGTTTCACCATGTTGGCCAGGCTGTTTTCGAACTCTGGACCTCAGGTCATCTACCTGCTTTGGCCTCCCAAAGCGCTGGGATTACAGGTGCGAGCCACTGTGCCTGGCCTGTGCACAGATTTTGACCTGTTTTGTGTAGGTACAACTGGAAGTGCCTTGCCTCAGTCCATATAAAGCTTCTCTGACACCAGAAGCCTTGGATTCTTGAACACATATGAACAACCTGCCTGTATGGGTGAGTTTATGACCCATGGGGCAGACCTTGACCAATATGGCATAGAAATGGACAGGAAATGCTCCACCCTTGCATCCTTCCAGAGAGTGATTTGGAGATACAGTATAGTCCATAAGTTTTCTCAGAAGGTCCTGTGGATCCAGGAACCAGTTGCATCCAGGAGTGGCCACTTCTGTATTGCATCGTTGTATTGGCTGCCCCTCCTTCTGTATCCATTCTTGTCTCTCTTGCCCCTTCCTGTCCCCTACTCCTGCAATTATAGCTTTTGTAAACCATGGATGCATTAGTCTTTGTCTCAGGCTGTTATTTTTGGTGTTTCTTAGACTAAAAAATTCATTAGAAAAAGTGTTTAAAAATTATTTCTGATCATTTGTATACTGTGGTTTCCATGAACTATTTATTTTTGCTTAAACCACAGAAAATCTACTAGAGAACAGACCTTTGGAATTTTAAAAACATCTGCTGAAAACAACTATACTCCGTTCATTTTTAGTTATTTTGCTTTAAAAATTGACTTCGAATCTTCTATTTCTTCCTTTAATAACATTAAATATTTCTTCTTTAGAAAAGAAATCCCATTAACTCAGCAAAAAGATACAGAGAATTGACTTGTATGTCAATTGTTTCACTTTAATTTGAGATAATATAAAATTATTACTCATTTACTTAGACTGTCATTTAAAATGTAAAGTTGATTTAACCATTGATATTGAATTATTGTTACTCTTACAGAAGTAAAGTACAAAGAATCAAATCCTATGACACATTCACATACTCAACTCGGAATAAACCATGGCTTTGGTGTAAATTCATTATGATAAATATTTTAAAATAAGTAATGTAGGAAGGAAATAGCATTTAAGTTCATAAACCAACAATTCATGTAATAGTCGTAAACTTTGAAGCACTGTATTTACCGACAATTTCATTTGCTATGTGAGATTTTCAATATGCTTCTAAATTAGAAATTCTGTACACTTTATGGATAAAGAATAGCTTCCCTAATCTTTGGCCACTAGAGGTCATGGCAGCTCCATATAAGAAGCCTAGGATGGGGGAGGGGTTGACTACCAAATGGTTCGTTTTCAGACTTCAGCTGCTCTGTTGCACAGAAGTGTAAGGTTCTGTAGCTTATAAAACCAGCCATTTTACAAAATTCAGGACTACCTCCAGCCAGTGTAAAAATCCAACTAATTTTGGATTTTTTATGTGGTGATGTATATGTTAATAAAGCAAATGGTTGAAAACAATTTAAAACGAATTCTGCTTTTTGACAATGTTGTCATTGCTTTGTACTTACTCTACCTCCTTTATAACAAATAAAACCAACCAACTAAACGACTCAGGGAGCATCGAGAGTGATAGCAAAAGGAAGGTTCTAAAAACCAGCTGGTTTTACGTTTTACCATTAGCTGGTAAGACTCATCAGCTAATGAGCAAAGAAAGATAATTTATAGCATTTAAATAGCTGAAAAGAAATCATGATCTTCTTATTAGATGATGAACTTATTTTCCTTATTTTATGTTGAAAAAATGTGGTGAATAACTGGGCATAGCTCTTTGGCAATCCATACCTGAGTGCAAAGGCAAGACAGGGTAAGGTGGTGGTTAAGAACATAGGCTTTGGGACCCCAAAGGTTTGAGATGTGGATTTTCCCCTACATGTTACGTGATGTTTTATTGCTTCATCTCTAAAGAAGAATAGTCGATAATATTTATCTTGAAGGGTTGTTTTAAGGTTCAAATAGGTTTGTGAATATAAAGTTCTTAGCACAGTGTTCTCAGCATTGTAAGCAATCAATAAATAGCTACTCTCATTATAAAGATGAAATTTCATATCAAACACTTTAAAATGAAAAGCCCAATACTTCAAAATGCAAACAGAGGATAAGCTTTAATTAGTTTTCTAGCAAAATAAAGTTCTGAAATAAAGGATAGCATAAATAACCCTCTAAAGTAAAGCCATCATGGACTTGAGACTGTGTCCATGGAAAGGAGTTGCTTACTGCAGTGATCATTGCTAATATCTACAATGTCAATTCCCCCATTTTTATTATTTTGGTTTCTTATAGTGATAACAGTGTCCAGAAAGGCTGCTGATTTCTGATTTCCTACATTCCACCTGAAGGTTGGCGGTCTCAGTCAGATGGCCCTTAATTGTGCTGGGTCCACCTGTTTCCTCTCAGTCTGACAGTTAAGCGTTTAATGTAGAAAGGGCAGCAGGGCATAATCCCAAGACCATGCATCACATTCCAGAGAGTCTGAACCAGAGACGATTCCATGACACCTTCTTAATATGCATAAAATAATGTGATATTGGAGGTGCCAGGGCAGCAGACATCTGTCTTTAAATGTGCTCTTCCAAAAAATTGATGTATATGATACCCAGAAAAAAAACCTCGTATTTATTTGTGCATATGTGAATAGTAACCTGAAATACTTTCATGTTTTAAAAGTGTTTCAGCACATAATATTAACGTGATTGTATTTTCAGAGGGATGAAAGGGACAAATGAAACAACGGGGTGGATATGGTGTGACTCTGGAGGGAAGGACAAGATCAGGGAAAAGTGGTGGAGAGACTTTGCCATCCATTAGTATGGCTTTGTCAGCTTCAGTAGGATTTAACACGTTGTTCTCCTACTTGCTAGAGTTTTTAGAAAACTTTGGTGTAAAATCTCAACAAAAAGACTGTAGATGGGATACAAAAAAGGAAAGTCTGGTGAGTAAAATGATTTACTTCAATAAATCCCCAAATCCTACCACAAGTGGAATGATCATTTCAAATACTATAAGGGAGAAAATGAATCAGCCGTGTACTAACAATTACAGAATGAGACAATGATTCATATGAAAGGCAGCATAATTACTGTGAATATCATATTAGGTTTCAAAATGAGGGAAGAACATTTTAGTACTTTCTTGGCTAACGCTAAACATAATTGATTTATGATTAACATGAGGGTCCAGCTTATCTGGCAAATATATTGTATTTCATGTAGAAATGAGCTTAAAGGCATTTTTTTTTTTTTTTTTTTTTTGCATTTCTGTGTGAAACCTAATATTCGCATACCAGGGAAGCGTGGAGGAACAGTGGCTGGAGCCACTGATGGACAGAAGCTGAGCATTAGGCATGCCAGAGCACAGCCCATCTGCCACACCGCAGTGGCAAGATCCACGCTGTGCCTCAGTTTGAAACAACGATAGGCAATGGCTTATTTATTCATGTATCTATTGATTTAAAATAAAAATTGGATTTATTGGAAAGAATAATATCTTTCCCCAGGCGATGCTGAGAAAATTTCTCAAGTCCTACTTCATAGGGAAACAGTGCATTCCATTCTAGTCCACAGCACACCCCAAACACCCTTCTGAAGTTATGGTTGCACTATGAGCATCAATACTGTGTTTTAAGGTTTGGGAGAAATCATGTTGAGATTTCTCTGAACATAAGAAAAATTACCATGTTCTGTTAGGTTCCTTGAGTCATTGTACTGAAGTGACTATAGTCACTTAGTTAAGCAGAATTTATTTACTACTCTGTTTATTTGAGGTAGGGTAGGGTAGTGTTAAGATCATAAACCCAGTCAAACTTCCAGGGTTTGAATCCAGTTTCAGCAAAGTGTAAGCTGTGTGCTTTGGGGGAGTTGTTTAATCTATTTCTCAGTTTGCTTATCTTTAAAATGGGTGGTACCTGCCTTCTTGGTCGGCTATGATGATTAAATTAATACTTGCAAAGAGCATGGCACAGTGCTATTTGCTAAATAGACATTACACATTTGGGTCTTTTCAATAACTCCATGAAGAAAGCAAGAAATATAAAAGCAGAGGAGTTTTGCAATTGAAAAGACCTTAGAGTTTATCTGGTTCAAATCTCTTATTTTAAAGATGAAAAAGCACTTGAAGTGTTATCACTTAATAAAGTAATAAAACTATTTAGAATCAAAATACCCAAAATACCTGAAATGAGATAGAAGTTTATTTCTTTTCTGTACGAGAGAAACACAGATAAGAGAGTCTAGGACTTTTATGGGGACTCCATGGTCAGCAGAGACCTGGGCTCCTTCTGCTGTTCTATTCCGCCATTCTATGAATAGCTTTCATTCTCAGGGTTACCTCTTGGTCCAAAATGGCTGTTGGAAATTCTGTCCTCCTGTCAGCATTCTGGAATGCAGGTAGGAGGAAGGGAGAAATGACAAACAGGTGTTTTTTTTTTCTGTTGTTTGTTTTATTTTTGTTTTTTAAATGTGAGTTAGTGTTCTTTCAACAATCTTCTAGGATGCCCCATGTCACCTTTGACTTTATCTTATCAGCCAGAACTTGGACACATGTCATGCCTAGCTACAAGGGAGAATGACAAATGCTTTCAACTAATCGGCAATTAAAATTGTGGGTTTTCCCATTGAGAAAAAAGGAGTAATAAATATGGGATGGTAATTGATACTGTTTGTCTGTGTCCACACCCAAATCTCATCTTGAATCATAGCTCCCATAATTCCCACATGTTGTGGAAGGGACCCAGTGGGAGATAATTGAATTATGGGGACAGTTTCCCTCATACTGTTCTAGTGAACAAGTCTCAAGAGATCTGATGGTTTTATAAGAGGAAACCCCTTTCACTTGGTTCTCATTCTTTCTCTTGTTCGCCACCATGTAAGATGTGTCTTTTGCCTTCCACCATGATTGCGAGGCTTCCCCAGCCAGGTGGAACTGTGAGTCCATTAAACCTCTTTTACTTTTATTTTTATTTTTATTTTGTAAATTACCCAGTCTCTCTCAGTGGAGTGAAAACAGACTAATACAGTAATTAACTATTTCTGCTACCAGTAGGAGTTCATTTTTCCATCTTTTTTCCTCTTCACATTTTTTTTTTTTCTCTTGCCATGAATCCAAAAGAGCAGCCTTGGACTAAGACAAACCACACATTCATGTAGGAGAAAAGAAAATTTCTCTTTCTAAAAAGACGTTGCATCGTATATTAGGATATTGTTGCAAGAAACAAGTCAATTCACTCTGGACTAGTAGGAAAAAAGAAATCTGTTATAAATTACAATGATGTTTAATTAAAATCAAACAAAAGAATGAAGAAATTCTAAGAAAGGCCAGAAATTGAGAACATACTGGAAATACAGGCAGTGTTTTCTTTCAATTTCTTGTTATTGTTTCTTTCTGCATGTGATTCTTTTTCTTTTAAGATCTGTTTCCTCTGTGCCCAAGGTTAAATTGCCAGTGGGGAACAAATTGAGATTTATACCTAGATCTTCTAACTCACACTATTATATTCATTATTTTACAGTTCTGTACCTCCTCCATTGACAGATAGCAAGAGGGTCTCTTTTCCTTACCGATTCACTGTCATATGTATCTGACCACAATAACTGCCTGTTTGGATCACAGTCTTCAAATCTGACATTCAGAAATTCTTCAAATTCTGACATTCAGAAATGCTTATAGGGTCCATAATACTGCTTGGCATTGCACACTAAGCAATATTGTTCTTGCTCAGGTTCTTCTCAAGCAATGTATCTTCATTGATATTAAATGTTTCCACTGCCACATCACACTGATGACTCCCAAACATACATTTCCATTTTAGACCTCCCTCCTGAATTCATGGTCCTTATTTTTGTATGATTATTGGTCATTTTTCATTTGAGTGTTTCTTAGTATCCATAGTACCTTCAAATTCAACACATCCATAATCTCATCTTGAATTCTCTGGTTTGAACTGTATCAGTCCAAGCATCCAATAATCTTCCTGCCTCTTTACTTCTGCTGTCAGTTAATTACAGAGTCCTTCAGAATCTGTCACCTAAAGCTCTTATTTCTTATGTGTATTGCCTTAATACCCTTGTAATCTTGTTTTTGTACAATCTCAGCTGCCTTCTAAATCTTCTCCCAGTCTTCAGTCTTGTCTATCCTCTGCATTGTCTCAAGAGTAATCTTTTAACTCTCTATATATGATTATGTCACTTCCCTACTTAAATTTCATCAACATTTTCCATTTACCTGTAGAACAATGGCCAAATGTCTTGCTGGCCATGTAAGGCTATTTATTATCTGATTTCTTCATACCTAGCCAATCTCATATGGGTCTTGTAGAACTATCTGCAGTTCCCTAAATGAAACAACAAAGTTCACACTTCTGTGATATTGCACATGATTTTTATTTCCCTTCACCTTAAACACCCTTACTCTTCTCAGTCCTCTTAGTTAACTTCTACTCACCTTATGAAACTCAGTTCAAACATCAGGTCTTCTCTGAAGGCTTCTCTGATCAGCACGCTGTCTCATCTCTTCATACTTTCCTCTATTTTCCCTTCAGAAGTTAGTTTCTTTCCTTTGCTGGGTCACATAGCATGGATATTTAAAAAGTCAGAGGAACAGACTAAAGCAGATGCTACAGTTTTCTTTCAATGTCTGGTTATTCCTTGAGTAGTAAAAGGATTTAATCAGGGCATATGGTTGCCCTACTGAGAGCTACACTTTCCAACCTGTCTAAGCAGTATGGCCATGTGACTGAATTCTCTGCCAGTGGTTTGTGCACAGAACAGTGTGAGCAATTTCTGGAACATGTGATTTAAATAAAAGGTATGCACTTGCCTTATCCCTTTCCCCTTCCTGCTGACAGGAATGTGGGTACAATGAGCCTTTCTTGGTGAAATAATTTTATTTTTTTGTGAGCACAGACTATTTTTTTTTCCAATTTTTATTTTAAGTTCAGGGACACATGTGCAGGATATGCAGGTTCATTTCATAGGTAAATGTGTGCCATGGTGGTTTGCTGCACAGATCATCCCATCCCCTAGGTATTAAGCCCAGTATCCACGAACAATTATTCCTGATGAATGAGTCATTTTTGACAATAAAGATGTATATAACACACCAGGATGGCAGACCAGCAGGGCAGAAGAGGCCTTGGTCCCTGATACTATGGGTTATCGTATGTGCCCTGGACTGCTTACAGTGAGACTGCTGTGTGATAAAGATACTCTTCTTTATTGCTTAAGCCCCTGTTATTATTATTATTTTATTTTACTTTAAGTTCTGGGATACAGGTGCAGAATGTGCAGGTTTGTTACAAAGGTATACATGTGCCATGGTGGTTTGCTGCACCCATCAACCCATCATGTAGATGCATTACTTATTTGTCCTAATTGCTCTCCCTCCCCTTGCCTCACACCCCCCAACAGGCCTTGGTGTTTGATGTTCCCTTCCCTGTGTCCATGTTTTCTCATTGTTCAACTCCCACTTATGAGTGAGAACATGCAGTATTTTGTTTTCTGTTCCTGTGTTAGTTTGCTGAGAATGATGGTTTCCAGCTTCATCCATGTCCCTACAAAGGACATGAACTCATCCTTTTTTATGGCTGCATAGTATTCGGTGGTGTATATGTGCCACATTTTCTTTATCCAGTCTATCGTTGATGGGCATTTGGGTTGGTTCCAAGTCTTTGCTATTGTGAACAGTGCTGCAATAAACATACATGTGCATGTGTCTTTATAATAGAATGATTTATAATCCTTTGGATATATACCCCGTAATGGTATTGCTGGGTCAAATGGTATTTCTGGTTCTGGATCCTTCAGGAATCACCACACTGTCTTCCACAATGGTTGAACTAATTTACGCTCCCACCAACAGTGTAAAAGTGTGCCTATTTCTCCACATGCTCTCCAGCATCTGTTGTTTCCTGACTTTTTAGTAATTGCCATTCTAACTTGCATGAGATAGTATCTCATTGTGGTTTTGATTTGCATTTCTCTAATGACCAGTGATGATGATAAGCCCCTGTTATTTAAGATATTAGTATCCTAATACAAATATTATGATATAGCAGGTCCTGTAGCCTAGCTAACATACCTGCTCCACTGTGAGACTATAAAAGGAGTTCATATTTATCTTTGTACACCTAACACCTAGTGCAGAGCCTAAAACACAGTGCACCATCAGGAAAATGTTTAGAGCAGAGATATGGTTGTAAATGGATACAAGTTACAACTTAACTGTGAAAAAAAAATAACATTCTTTGTTTCCCTATAATTAACATAAGCTTACTCAAGTCCTCATTTTCTGTTGATGAGGACCAACTCATTATTGTCAATTTAAAGTAACTAGCACTTGCAGTTAAACTTTAAGTCTCTTTTGGGTAACAACTCAGTTAATTATGATTCTGCAATCCTGACCATCCTGGCGGGTGGTGATGGTGCTTGCTTGTGTTTCTTTCTGGCATGGGGAGCCAGCCACCTGGCCTGCTGGGCCTCCTGGCTCCAACCCAGGTGTCACTGATTTCTCCTGGTCTTGGGCATTGGCCTCTGTCCCTGCTGCTGAATCTACACTTTATCTTGGCCTCTAGTTCTTATCCCCACTGCACAGCCTTTTTGGGGTTTTCAATCCCAGTCTTGTCTGACTTCCTCTAAAATTGCGAGGAAACCTGACTGCTGCATCCACATCATCTGGAGTGCTGGGGCTCTCTGACGAAGCTCTCAGGTCCATCTGCCTAGTCACCCCTTTCAGCCACTGCCATTTCAGGCACCATGTGGGATGGAGGACTTCTCTACTCAACTTCTGAGTTATACTCCTAATAGCCAGGCAATTATCCTTCTGGGATCTCTCTCTTCAAACTTATCTGGGATTGATCCCAGAACAGAAAGATCATTGAGAAGGAATCTGAGACGTTATCTCAGATTTTCATCAGTATATCCAGAGATGTCTCCTTCCCTCCAGTAATTCCTCCCAATCATTACTTAGCCCAGAGAGATGGAGCACGAGGCCTTTTTCTCAGGCATAGTCTCTATTTAGACTCTAATAAGTCACCCTCGATTCTTCCTTCCTCACCACTGGCTGACATATAATCTCCTTTGTGTTTGGAGAAATTGCTTGTCTTTCATGATGCAGTTTTCCTTAGTCTAAGGCTTATGGCATACACTTCAGGATATCAGTCTTCCAGACTTCGGCTCTTTATATGCAAAACTAAGCTTTTGTGATTTGTGATGCCTTTTTCTCTCTTAAAACCCTCTTTCCTGGTTTTTAAGGCAACTGGCTCCAAGACAAACTGAAAAAAAAAATGAGTTCAGAGCCTCAGTTAACTTTGCCATTCTCTTTTCCTTTCCCAAGATAAAGAAGGTCATTGCCAAAGAGAAGTGTTGCTAAAGAAACTTTCTGTTATTACTGCAAAATTCCTCCCACCTTCATTACAGCGGTTGTAACAGATTGATTCATACAAAGAAGTTGGTTTTTATATACAAAACAGCATGATATTATATTTGCATGTGAAAGATAAAAACACTTCCCACAAAACCTTTGTTTTCCCATCTTCCTCAATAGCCCAAACAGGCTGGAAAAGCAAAAGAAGACCAGAAACAATACTATGAGTTCACCAAACTATTTTATTTTTCTCCTGCGCACACAGGAAGACATATATTTCCCAGTAGCTTCTGGAGTGTAGGTGGACTGTGTCACTGAGCTCTACAGATGAAAAGTGAGTGGAAGTGATGTATACCACTTCCAGGTGTGGCCATTAAAAGTCTCTGTGTGATCTTTGCTCCTGCAACCACATGGCAGGAACAGAAGGCCTTCGAGATGGTGGAACACACAATGGAAAGAGTCTGAATCCTGAGCTGATCACTTGGAGGAGTTGTTCAGGAGATCTTTTGGCCAGGAACTTCAGCTCCGGATTTCATATGTTGTATTATTGTATTAAGCCACTCTGACATTGGGGTTGTTTATTACAAGTTAGTGTTGAATAATTTTTCTTCTAACTTAGAAAAATTAGTACTTTTGCTAAAATTACTTTAAAAAGAAAACAAGAATTAAAGGATTAAGAACTGCAATTAGAGAAAAGCTATTGAGAGGAAAGAAAGAGGGAAGTTGGAGTTGGGTAACTCTTAACTGGGATCCATGGCAGGGATGATCAGAAGAGAGAGGTTCTTGGAGGTGTTAAGGGCTATAGAAATTTCAAGAACTAAGATGGCTAATATTTAGTTAAAATGGTTTTAGAATGTAATATTTGATACAGAGAAAAGAATATATAGTGATGTTAACTTTGAAGCATAATAACAAATCAAACACTTGTGAATCATTCCCAGCCTAAGAACCAGTACATTATCATTGTTGTTGAAACTCTAAGTATATGGATACATTTTAGAAACATGATAAAGTAAGGCAAGTCCCAGAAGATTATATACTAAGTGATAACATTTTTTGTGAAGCTCAAAACAGGCAAAATAAAATAATAAGGTATTTTTGGAAGCATACATGTTTAATTTTTAAGTTGCTATTAAACCTTCAGGGAAACTTTATTCGAATTTTGTTGGTATTCTGGGATTAATACCATGGTAGTCTCAGATATAGTAGAGAAAACTTACAACATGCATGAAAGTTAGAAAATTATGACAAAGCAGTAACTGGAGGACAGAGGTTATTATAATCAACATGATCTACCCACTTATCCTGAATCCCTAGAGATACAGAAAGATGGACCCTGAATTTCCTACCATAAGTGAAAGAAAGATTCGAATGAATAATTTAGAGGACTTGGGGGCATCCAGGGAGCTGGCACCTGGAATATAGTTGGATAAATTTAGCTCTTTTTTTATTTCATGCCATTGTCACAATTAAAAAAACAGGTTTTTACTTTTGATTTGTTTTCCTTAAGAAGCTACAAAGTTTCTGAGAAGGGTGAAGAAAGAATACTGTTGGTAAAAACAGCCTTTGAAAAACCCATATTTGAAGAAGTTGACAATTTTTAAACTATTGTTTAATGAAGATAACATTCGTTGAATGCCTACTATATTGCAGTCACTGTGTAAAAGCTTTTGCTCTTCCTTCTCATTCTTGCCATATGTTTAAGGTCTTAACAGAAGCAATGCTTGACAAACATCTACAGTCATTCTTTTTTTAAATTGACAACGTGCTAATGGAGGACCTGAGATAACGTGGACTATTATCACTGAGTCTTTATCAGAATCTTTAGAACAGAGGGGCAGGCACTCTTCCCAATGAAGAGTGACTTGGCACATTATAGCCAGGGTGCAAAGATGCAAAGACAGTCTTTCTAAGAAACTGGTTTTGTTGCTGCTCAGGGTTTTTTTTTTTTTTTTTTTTTTTTTGGCTTACGCTGCCCTTACCTGCAAAGGAGAGAACTTATAATTCAATAGAGAAGGGCCCAGGCTGGCATGAAGGGGTAGCCCACTTCTGTCCATAGCTTGTTGTGTTATCTTGGTCATGTCACTCCACTTTTTGAAGTCTCTGTTTCTTCATCTGTTAAGTGAAGAATACTAATACTGATCATAGTATATTTTGTAAAAATAAAATAAATAGATATGAATTAACTTTATCAACTCTAACATGCTCTACAAATATAAGAGCCTCACAATTAGAAAGCTGCAGAAGGATTACACTGAGTGAGACATAAACTGGACTCCAAGGCCTTTGAAGTCATGAAGTCATTTCCAGGTCTAATTTTTGTTCATTTGTTAAACTAATATTTATTGAGCATCTACTAAGCCAAGTGTTGTTCTAGTCACTTGGGATACATCTTTAAGAAAGCAGCCACAGATTCAGTTCGATGAGTCTTTACCTTATAATCTTTGCATAGATTTAATTCTAGAAAATGCTCATGGAATCCTGAAACCTTGATATAAAATATAAACCTATGAAAATTATGTTGTAAAGAGAAATAGTATAAAATATTTAGCCATTAGAATATGCTCTTAGAAAAATATCTTATTAACTGTGTTGACCTCATATTAATGTAGCTTTCCTGAAGTGCTCTCTTACTGTGAAAAATTTCCAAATCCCTTTGTTTATCAAGAAAGTTATAGGAAAGCTGACCAGGATAAGGTACCCTGTTGAGATAGATGTTGTGTGTATGTCTCTTTAAGGATGAATGAATCAATGACTCCTCTGAACGAGCTTGAGACATGCTGAAGAAAACCCATTTTGGGACCTCACTTTAAATCTAGTTCCATTTTTGGATAATATTTTAACCTGTCCCTTTGTCTTTTTCTGTTTCGTTTCCTTAAGCTATTTCCTGATTGAGAACTTTGATGTGTGCGGCCTGACTTCATAAAACTTTAGCGACGGTTCTTCCATTCTATTATTTTCTGAGAATCTCCTTCAAATCTCACAGAAGATATTCTAGCCTTTGAGGCTGACATTGACTCTCATTCTTTATGAGAATTTGAATTTCATTCTTTATAAATTTGCTTCTGGCCAAATTTTAAATACACTTTGACTTTTCAGATGCTCTGGAAGAGGACGTCTGCAATCCCGCCCTGTGCGGCTCTGCTGGTGATGTGCTACACTCTGTCACACACCAGCCTTTTTCAAACCTAGTTGTATTGGTAAATAGCACTCATGAAATTCTACCGTTTCCAAGACTTTAGGTCCTGTCCTCATTTAGTCCTTTGGGAAAGTCTTTTGAATAGAGGAAAAGGCAGATCAGCCCTACTGATTTTGGTCAGGTATATGGTATACATCCTAGGAAATTTTTTTTTTCCCTATCCAAACACTACCTATTGATAAAACTACTTAGCATGTTGCAACCTATGTGTACTTCTTACTGGAGTGTGGGCAGATTCCTTAGATGTCTGGAACTAACTTAAAAATCTTGATTTCACATAATCTAAGCATCCTTCACTGATGTAGTAATTTTCACAGACTAGCACACAGCCTTTTGTGGCTCCTGTGATCCCCATGCCTTTGTGTAGTCCCCTGTCCCCTCTCCTTGAGTGTGGGCAGGAGCTGGGATTTGCCTCTAGCCATGTAGAATATAGCACAGGTGACAAGCTGTCTGTGATTATCTGTATGTACTCATAAGCATAAGATGTTACATAAGATTGTAATGCTTGTCTGACAAGGAGATTCCCTCTCTTTTGTTAAATTTGATGAAGTAAGTGGCCATGTTGTAAGCTGCCCGTGTAGAGGGTCATGTGTCAGAAACTGAGGTTGACATCTGGCCAACAGGCAGCAGGAAATGAGGAGCCCCTGACCCAAATACCTGTAAGGAACTGAATTTTGCCAGTAACTGTGTGAGCTTGGAAGTGGGTCTTTCCTCAGCCAAGCCTCACATAAGACCACAGCCCTGGCTGAAAATGTTGATTTCCGTCTTGTGAGACCCTGAGCAGAGGATCTAGCTAAGCTGTCTACAGAAACTGCATCTACAGATCTACAGAAAC
Source organism: Macaca thibetana thibetana (assembly GCF_024542745.1). Lineage (NCBI taxonomy): Eukaryota > Metazoa > Chordata > Mammalia > Primates > Cercopithecidae > Macaca > Macaca thibetana. Next base: position 77,053,001 of record NC_065582.1, read on the forward strand.
TGTGAGATAATAAGTGTGTGTTGTTTTAAACTGCTAAGTTTATGGTAAATTTTTATGCAGCAATAGATAACTAAGAAAGAGACTAAAGCTTTGAGACTGACAATGATCTGACAGATCTCCAACCACAGGAAAAACAGGATTGGCAGTTGCCTAGGAATCATCTAACTAGGTGGATATTTTATGAGTCAATTAGGAAATCTTGGACAAACAGCCTTAAACTACATAAGAACTACATAGAACTACATAAGAACTACACAGAATGATCTAGCATTGCTAAATGTCAGTCTATGTGATAAACACAGGAGAAAATAGTCACTACTTCTCATGGCATTCAGGGAGGTATGAAAACAGGCAAAACTTTACTAGGCCTCAAATAATGGTTAGAAATTGCTTCAGTGGTCAAAGTTGTGGGAGAAAGGTGTCTTTCATTCAGGATAAATAGCATAAACAAAGGTGACAGATGAAGCAATGTATTTGAGAGAAAAATGATCAAAATGTCTGGATGATCCAGAAGTTTCAGGAATGGGATAGTGTGGGATAGTGTGAGGAGCACAGTAGTTAAGGAATAGGGAGATTTTCTTGTAGAATACTCTCCCTTCCCTTCCCTTCCTCTTTTCTTTTCTTTTCTTTCCTTTTCTTGAGATGGATTCTCACTCTATCACCCAGGCTGGAGTGCAGTGGTCCGATCTCAGCTCAATGCAGCCTCCACCTCCTGGGTTCAAGTGATTCTCCTGCCTCAGCCTCCCAAGAAGCTGGGATTACAGGCATGTGCCACCATGCTCAGCTAATTTTTTGTATTTTTAGTAGAGATGGGGTTTCACCATGTTGGCCAGGCTGGTCTTGAACTCCTTACCTCAGGTGGTCTGCCCATTTCGGCCTCCCAAAGTGCTAGGATTACAGGCTGGCTGTGGAACACTTTTTTTTTTTTTTTTTTGAGATGGAGTTTCACTCTGTTGCCAGGCTGGAGCGCAGCAGTGGCACAATCACAGCTCACTACAAGCTCTGCCTCCTAGGTTTAAGTGATTCTCCTGCCTCAGCCTCCTGAGTAGCTGGGACTACAGGCGCGTGCCACCACGCCCAGCTAGTTTTCGTATTTTTAGTAGAGACTGGGTTTCGTCAAGTTGGCCAGGATGGTCTTGGTCTTTTGACCTCGTGATCTGTCCTCCTCGGCCTCCCAAAGTGCTGGGATTACAGGCATGAGCCACCGCACTGGCCTGAACACTTTTAATACAGAATAAGAAGTCTAAAGTCTATCCTTTCAGCCTGTGGTATCTGCTCCCTTTCCTACCCTAACCCAAGTAACTGCTTTCGTCTGTTTTGTGTATTGTGTTATTTTCAATATTTCATTTAAACAAAGGGTTCCACGGCTAAAAACAATATGTGAACTTACTCTGGAAATGTGGAGCCTCTTATTTCTTTTGAGCAGAGTTGTTATTAAATTTCTATTCTACAATTCATCTGGCTATACTTTTCAAGTGGCATTGAAAGAAGGATAAATTGAAGTTATGGGGGACCAATTATAAGGTTATTGCAGTTATTTACTCTCTGAAATGGGTTCGTTGATGTAGGCAAAACAGGAGTTTGCAATAGGATTTAGGGATTTAATTGTGCTTAGACCAGAGCCTTGCACACTTGAGACTCTCAATAAATGTACGTTGAATTGTAGAGATTTAACAATAGGACTCAAATCCAGACAAAACAAAAAATTGCTAGAGAAAATATTGTCGATGAACCACATTAAAAAATACCACTCTTGGAGGGGAAAGTTGAATGGAAATATTCCATAAAGATAACAAGAGATAGTATTTTGGTCATTATGTTGAAAACTATCATTAGAAGTTTGATATTATAACATCAGCTTTTGCTAAGAAACAAATTATTTTACTATATGAATTTCCTGAATGAATTTTCTTGCAATAAATAATAAACTCTTTGATCTGCTTTACTGAATAAAATCTGCAAAATTCTACGTTATATATTGTTATTTTGAAAGTCAAAGGGAACAAAATTATGCTTATTTGAAGTTTCCTAATGCTCATTAAGACTAACAAAGCAAGGCTGAAAAACCAAGAGAAACAGACACATCACCAAATTAATAACCTTCACAAAATGATAGCCATCAATTATTTCTTTGTTTAAGAAAAGGAATGAAGTTTTTAAAGATAGTACCTTAAAAATGAAACATATATTCTAGGAGTATTCAATATGAATAAGGAATATTTTAAACCAGAATCTCTTTAGCCTTCTTAATTAAAGTATTCCAGTTATCTTTTAAAGAGATTTAGAATACATAGGGAATTTTTTCCTTATTTTCATTAGCTCTAATTAGTAACAACACCAAGTTTATAAAGTACATACATCAATACCAGCTTCTTGAAAATAACTTTGTCTTTCCTGGAACTTGGAATAGTGCTCAGATCCTCATACCACTCAATGCATTTGACTGACTGATGTTTGAAAACACAAATAGATGCCAGTTATGGTTGATACAATTTCTCTTATTTGTGGAGTATGATGGTAATCTCTGCAGTCTAATTCTCAGTTTATTTCCTCTCAAACATTTTATAAAATGCATCTCAGAAATAATTAGAATATGGTTTAAGGAAAAAAAAATCTTAATCTAACTTTTTTTCCTATATTTTCTTTCACAGTGTCTTCAGAAAAAAATCTGTAAATGCATAGGCTTTTTTTCTATTAATTATCCAGCAGTTTTTGAATTTGGGTGACTCCTGGCTTATATCTGCTTAATAGTGATTGCTTTCCCAAGAGGCTAAGAATATGAAAATTTTACAACCCAGTAGAGGAAAAGTGTCAAGGCTATAAAGACATCTTCTGAGTCCTATTATGTGAGAGAAAACAAATATTTCATATAAAATATATGATCTTTTTCCTTTAAAAAACAACGTTTAAAATGTACTTTTTCCTTCCTTTGCTAAAAATACACACTAGCAAAGAGTAGTAAAGGAAAATAATGAAATGCTGGAAAGATTGGTGTATCCTGATGATAAGGAAGATGAGGTATTTGGACCAAAGGACTGTATATCTTACTTTTGATGCCTAAACTTAAATGACTAAAAGTCATTATCTTTCAAAACTTTGAAACATGTGTGAAGGCATGCACATATAATTATTGTGGTTGAATGTTATTTTTGTTCTTACTCAACTTTCTTTTTAGTGTAGCCCTCCTATTTTACAAAACTGACAATGTTGACAAGATCATCTTTATGGGTATTTCACTTGATATGTGGGAAATTGATCTGCAATTCAGAAAGTCAGTAGGAAAGTCTGGAAGCCAATAAATCCTTTAGAAATCTCAAGGTGACTGAGTACAAAAAAATATTAGATAAAATCCAGCAATGATGGATAAGAGATCCAGGCTATTTTGGGCTTTACATCAGGCAAGCAGGGACCAGATAGCTTGCATCCATAGGGTGGAGAGACCATAACTGGAGATCACTTTGCAGTTGTGTGAACTCATAGAAAAGAAACATGGAGGAAATCCAGAAAGGAGAAATAACAGTGATAAAGAGAACTAAAGCACTGATTGGTGAGGAGAGTAAAGCCGCTAAATGTCTTCAGTTGAGTGAAGATTAAATGCATATTTGTGAAGCCCAAATGAAGAGAGAACCTGTTTAGCTTAATATGCCCATAGTTAAGAAAGAGATGATTTTCAAGGAAAAGTTTCAAGGAACTTATTAGAAGATACCTCAACATTTTTTAACAGAAATATTAGTTTTGACAAAGCAGTAACTGTAAAAATGACTTATGACAATAAATATAAGAATATTTATTGAATTGCATTTCAATTTATATAAAATTTACATTATTTTATAAATCCTTGCTTTCATCATACTTGTCAGCCATAGACTGTTAGGAACTATAAAACAACATTTAATTATGGGAAAAAAAAGAAAAAGAGTCTTGAAGTTTCATTAGTTCTCAAACTTTTGGTCTCAGGACTTCTTTATACTTTTAAAAAATATCAAGGTTTTCAAAGAGTATTTGTTTTAATAAGTTATAGCCATTGCTATTTATCATATTTAAAATTAAGCCTATGACAATTTTGACATTTATTTATTACTTTATTAAAAATAATGATAATAAGCTCATTACATGTTAACATACAGAACATTTTTTTAAAATTTTACTTTCCGTTCTGGGATCCATGTGCAGGATGTGCTGGTTTGTTACACAGGTTTATGTGTGCTGTAGTGGTTCACTGTACCTACTGACCTTCTCTAGGTTCCCTCCCCTCCCCCTTCACCCCACAACTGGCCCCGGTGTGTGTTGTTCCCCTCCCTGTGTCCATGTGTTCTAATTGAATAGAACATGATTTAAATGAAAAGTGACTATAGAGGAGAAGAGTGGCATTGTTTTACATGCTTACAAGTGTCTTTAATGTCTTGCTTAATAGATTTAGCTGGGGTTCTACATTTACTTTATTGGGATACGTGTTTTTTTGGGTGAAGTATATGTAGAAAGTCCAGCTTCACACAGATGTAAATGGAAAAAGAGAGGAAATTTTTCTAGCTTTTTCGTATAACTGTGGATATTCTTTTTGATATACACTAATACCTAAGAAGTTGTAGTTTTTTACGGGTTGGTTGCACTGTGGAATCTGACACCACCCCAGTAAACTTTTAGGGCTCTGTAACATTAAAATTCATTTGTCTGTCTTGCATTTTTAATGGGTCTTTTATGATTTTGTAATGTTTATGCACTGGTCATTTGAAAAATATTTGTTCTGTGAGTTATTCCGATTTTCCTAAGGTTGACACATTTCATTGTACAATATTGAAAATTCACATACATTAATATTACCACTGATCCATACAGAAGTTTTCAAGTTTTAGAAAGCTGTGAAGTTCACGGTTATGAATGAAAGTTTTTCAAACTTTGAAATTCTCCTGAAATTGAGTTTTATCATCGGCCACATATAAAGTCAGTTGTTTTCTTGAAGTGATAAGCTCACTTTGTTCATTTTCAAGAAAAATTTTTCCAACTCTCAATCTGAATAGCTTTAGTTTGTCTTTCAGTCTTTTTGTAAAAAAGTAAAAATGGCGAGTTCAGCTTACAACTCAAAGAATTACACAGTGTTTTGTTGTTGTTGTTGTTGTTGTTGTTTTTTCTGAGAGGGAGTCTCGCTCTGTTGCCAAGGCTGGAGTGCAGTGGCACGATCTCGGCTCATTGCAAGCTCTGCCTCCTGGGTTCATGCCATTCTCCTGACTCAGCCTCCCAAGTAGCTGGGACTACAGGCGCCCACCACCACACCTGGCTAATATTTTTGTATTTTTAGTAGAGACGGGGTTTCACTGTGTTAGCCAGGATGGTCTCAATCTCCTGACCTCGTGATCCACCCACCTTGGCCTCACAAAGTGCTGGGATTACAGGCCTAAGCCCCATGCCTGGCCCACACAGTGGTTTTTCTCAAATCATTGTCCTTTGGTGTGCAGCCAAAACACTCTGTGCATCTTTCCCATTTCATCACACAGAATATTAAAAATATTTGTACTCATGGGCCAAGAGTTAGTACAATTAAGTTTGCACTGACTCCTCAGATGCATTCCTGAGTGAAACTGGCTGGATTCTCTGGCTATTGTGAGTACATGGAGGTGAAGAGCATGAGGACTGCTAGTACGGTTTGGATTCATGCTAAAGCACCAACAATTTTACCCACTACAAGTGCAAACGTCAACATAATGTAAAAGTAAAATAATATCTTAGCATAATTGTGAAAATAGTTTGACCTTGTAGACTCCCCAAAAGTTCTCAGAGACTTTTAGTTTTGAGAAGCACAAATGTTGAAAGTGAATCACTAGGAGTTAGAGCAAAGGCTGTCACTCCTATTTTCACCATTTCGTTCCTAACCTAAATCCAAGTATCTTTTCTGTCTTTTTTTTTCCTTTTCTTTTTTCTTTGTTTTTTTTTTTTTTTTTTTTTTTTTTTTTTTTTTGTTTTTTTTTTTTTTTTTGAGAGGGGGTTTTGCTTTGTTGCCCAGGCTGGAGTGCAGTGGCATGATCTCGGCTCACTGCAACCTCCACCTCCTGGGGTTCAAACGATTTTCCCACCTCAGCCTCCCCAGTAGCTGGGACTACAAGTGCACGCCACCATGCCTAGCTAATTTTTGTATTTTTAGTAGAAATGGAATTTCACCATGTTGGCCAGGCTGGTCTCGAATTCCTGACCTCAGTTGATCCACCTGCCTTTCCTGCCTTTGCCTCCCAAAGTGCTGTGATTACAGGCATGAGCCACCACATCTGGCCCCATGTATCTTTTCTGTATGAAAAATAGCATATATGGGCTCCTGGTTCAGAATGCAACCACACTTGAGAGCATACCATACCTTGCAAGGCATATTCTCACAATAGGGGCAGCAGTGGAGTCTTCTATAGCTCATTCTAGCACTAAGCCAGTAAACAAGCCCTGGAATGTGTAAGGAGGTGTAAGTGACTCCAATTATTTTAGGAAAAGGCAGAAGGAAGATTTATGACACTAACTCAGGATGCTGTCATAGGCTTCTTCCTGCAGGTGTCCCAGCATCCTGGAAGAGGCTCTGGGTTTGGAAACCGAATTAGAGCTGACAATTGGATGAAAAGCTAAGACTTCTCAATGTGGTCATGCAAGTCAATTTTCTGTTCATTAGGTCAGATTAAGAAAATTTCCCTCAGTCCTAAATTTCCACAGATGTTATTGGACTGTTCATCTATTTCATCCCTAAGGATTCAAGAAGGTTTAGATGTTACTTCTTTAATCATTGTTTAGATACTACTTCTTTCATCATTGAAGGGTATACCAGCATGCTAAAGTACTACAAGTTGAGCATCCCTAGTCCAAAAATCTCAAATTCAAAATGCTTCAGAATTTGAAATTTTTTCAGTGTCAACCGATTCCCCAAAGTGCAAAATTCCATATCTGATTTAATGTAATGGGTTGCAGTCAAAATGCAGGCCCACAACACACAGTTTATTCAGCCTCCCCAAAGGAAAAAAGACTCCCCTAGCCCCTTTTAGCTGCAATATATCTTTCCCAGGTACACCCATATTCCCCCATGCAAGCATGCCCACAAAGGGTAATAAAATGGCAGGTGTGTAGGCTGAATGCACCAACAGCAGGTTCTCCACAACACCCCACATGAGGTCAAGACCTACATTCATTACTGACTGTCATTTTCATTTATTCTGTGCTCTGTGGTGTAAATGTATTGTTGAAAATGTCAAAGAGGCCTGAAAAAACCCCTATGGGTAACATTGATAAGAAAAATGGCCAGGCGCAGTGGCTCACGCCTGTAATCCCAGCACTTTGGGAGGCCAAGGCGGGTGGGTCACAAGGTCAGGAGATCAAGACTATCCTGGCCAACATGGCTAAACCCCCGTCTCTACTCAAAATAAAAAAAATTAGCTGGAAGTGGTGGCGGGCGCCTATAATCCCAGCTACTCAGGAGGCTGAGGCAGGAGAATAGCTTGAACCCAGGAGGCAGAGACTGCAATGAGCCGAGATCACGCCACTGCACTCCAGCCTGGTGACAAAGCAAGACTCTGTCCCAAATGAAAAAAAAAGAAAAAGAAAAAGAAAACAGGAAGCATTTGTGTTTTTGTAGCACAAAAAGCCAAACTGCTGGAGAAACTGGATGGTGGTATAAGTGTGAAATGTCTTGCAGTAGAGTATGGTGTTGGAATGACCACCATATATGACCTGAAGCAACTGACGATAAACTGTTAAGTTCTATCCTGAAAGTGATAAACACAAATTATGCATATGCAAATATTCCCAAACCTGAAAAAAAATCCCAAATCTGAAACACTTCTGGTCCCAAGTATTTTGTATAAAAGATACCCAAATATATGAGTTGTTCTCTCTAGGCTGGAGTTGAACACGGGAAAGGCTGCCATTGAAATGGACTTCCTGATTTCACTGAGGATCACAGGATTCAGGAGTGGTGAGGCCCAGTTTTACCACTTAACAGAGGCCGAGTACCTGTGGTTGTCCCAATTAGCTGATAAATAGATGGTTGATAGAACTTTTAACTACAGAGATCTTTGGCAACACTGACTCTTTCCTTAGGTTCCTTCAGACTCTTTCCCTGAACCATCCCTAAAGGCCTGTTCTTTTTCTTCATCCTCCTCAATTGCTTTTGCAGTATATCCTTATTTTTGTTTGGAAGATGTTACAACTCAAATATGCAAAGAAATTTTGTACCTTAGTATTTTTGCAAGAATAGACAAGGGTATACTTTACAAATTAGCCCTATATTAAAAATCTATAGAATAGCATAGACCTCTCCAAATTTGTCACTTCAACCAAATGGTGAAATTGAGATCACTCATATATAGCCTAATACATGAAATAATTCGAGGTATGAAGTTGAGGTATGAACTTAATCAGACTTTTTTTTTTCTCATGATGGTTTTTAAAGTCTAAGACAGAAGTTACAAACATTTCTTCCATAAAGTGCCAGATAGTAAATATTTTAAGCTTTGTGGGCCATATGATTTCTACTACAGCTGCTCAACTCTGCTGTCGTAGTGGGAAAGCAGCCATAGATAGCCTGCAAAAGAATAGGTGGGCTATGTTTTAATAAAACTTTATTTACAAAGGCAGGCAGCATGCCGTAATTTGCTGATCCCTGCTGTAAGTTCATGCTTTACTTTCAGCATCTAGTAACTTCTATTCCATGTTTTTTTCACAAATCCATTTGGAAGATACACCCATATCCTCTAGTTATTCACTATCTGGTCTTGTATTTATATTCAAACTTTAGATTCCCATCTTTCACTACTGAAACTTTTAAAAAGGATATTATTATTTTTTATATAGTTATTGTTTATTGGTCATATCTAGTAATTTTTTTGCATATTTTCTGCCTTGATGCTCTCGCTATTTTAACAGCGGATATTAGGGCCAGAGTTAAGATTTGAGCAGACCACTTAGCAACACATGCTGGCCTATCAAAAAGAAAGTATGAGACTTGTTAGCAGATGTTCTTCAGAATTGCAAACAGCTGGTGTGATTATATGACATTACTGGTCTCTATCCTCCTACGGTCAACTACTGGGAAATTAGGGTTACCTGGGACCCATAACTAATGGGGCTCAGAGGGTATTCAGGTTACTCTGAGGGTATCCCTGAAGATGCCCAGAAAATATGAGAGGCATTGAACTGGCAGGATGGAATTCTCCATAGAGGGCAGGAAAGCTGAGTGGTCCAAGCTAACACTCTCTAGGTGGAGAGTGAGGACTGGGGAAAGGTGGCAAAGTCTGGGAGAATAAACATGTTAATAAATCTCATTCCAATACCACAGTGAAATGCAGCTTACTTAAAGGAAGGCATCAATAAAGTACAACCTTAATTCCTAAGTAAAATTTGACTCCTGATTTAACATAATTTTTAAAGGATAAAATGCTTGTAGGTGTGATAATTTATTGAATTATTGAAAATATAATAATGAGAACTAATACTCCCAACACTGAATGTAATAATAATTTTTGCTAACTTCATTTCCTTTTTTTCATACATTAAATAGTACAGTTTAGTATGACTTGGAGAGCTTATTACAATTTTAAAGGGAAGCAGCTTAATATTTTTTTCTATTTCTCTTTCCTACTTGAATAGTTTTCTCTACCCATGACCCATCTTTAATGTGCACAATCCATGATGTAATAAAACACACTGTCAAGAACAATTAGATCAAATTAAAACTATTCAGAAGAAAGTATTCATCACATGCTTGGCAAAGTTTGTGGCTTCATCCAAACTAAGTGTAAAACTAAAACAGAAGTCCTTGGTCTTTTACTGTTGATTTTCTACCATGCGACTATACAGATTTCAAAAGCTGTTTTTTTGATTGGAATTCTCTCTTTCACACATATTGAATTAATTTTCTTAGCATTTTGCTGATTGTTCCACTACCTTTTAATTTAAAAGAGAAACCCAGAAAAATGTCACTTGCTTTGTTTTTAATTTTCAGAATACATTTTAACATTTCTTCCATTTTGTTATCCACCAGCATCACTGCTATTTTCTATCTAGTCTTCTATTCTCATGCAATTACCCTGGAGATGTTTCCAGGGACAAATCATGGCTGTTATGTATTTATGCATTGGAATTAAAGTATATAGGAAGAGCAAGACCTGAGACAATTCTTTGACTATTAGATTATGGTGTTTAAGTTTCTTTTTTTAAATGTATGCATTCATTTTTTTCTTCATTGACAAATATTATTGAATGCTTACTGTAGAAAATCCATTGGGTTGAGATGAAGGTGGGGAAGAGATAAAAAGATATATATGGTACAATTGTCTTTTGAGAATCATAGAATTTTAGAGCTTTGAATGCATTATCTGGATAACTCATTTCAATTTTAAGGGACGATAACATTTTTGGTTTGTTTTCTTCTCCTACTTCAATAGTTTTTTCTACCCACTGCTGCCCATCTTTCACACACAAAATGTATGATGTGGTAAAAGGAAACATTTCAACTAGAAACCGAATTCAACCTTTTCATTAGACATGTGAGAAATCATAGCTCAGAGGTAGTTTTTGCTTTGTTTTGTTTTGTTTTGTTTTTTGAGACCGAGTCTTGCTCTGTTGCCCAGTCTGGAGTGCAGTGGTGCGATCTCGGCTCACTGCAACCTCCGCCTCCCGGGTTCAAGCGATTCTCCTGCCTCAGCCCCGCAAGTAGCTGTGGGACTACAGGTGCCCGCCACCACGCCCAGCTAATTTTTGTATTTTTAGTAGAGACGAGGTTTCACCATGTTGGCCAGAGTGGTCTCAATCTCTTGAGCTCATTATCCGCCCGCCTCGGCCTCCCAAAGTGCTGGGATTACAGGAGTGAGCCACCTCGCCCGGCCCAGAGGTTTTAAATGGCAATACATAATGTCACATGACTTCAACTGGCTGAATCTGGAAACTCACTCTAATAGAGGAATTTTCAATTTCTCAAAAAATACTTTATAATAACTGGAATTTAATATTGAATATTTATTGCACTAAATCACTTAGTAGGCTCTACAAATGAGATTAAGGACACTTTGAACTTCATTATTTGTTTCCAAAGGCATTGATGAGATATATTTTGCTTTGCACAGAGAGGTAAAGAGTATTCACACTGCATTTGGCAGCCCCTGAATGCCCATTAACTACCGGACATGATAATTGGGCAGCTGCAACTATTTCCAAAATGCCTGTATAGAATGAATCCTGGCTTGCTCACTGGAGTTAACTTTATCACATAGACTAGCATGTGATCAAGCTAGTCAGGCTCATTTAAGTCTTTCTCTCACTCTGGAACCACATTGATGCCGAATGGTTTTTATTGGTAATTCAGGCTGATTAGAAGCTCTAACTAATAGCTGCTAGTTACTGAATATCTACTGTGTGCTAAGTGCTTTATATACATTCTTTTAAAATAATTACAAAAGGGAGGCATTATTATCCATCTTTTAAGCAGATGAGAACATTGTAGCTCAGAGAGGTTAAGTAGGTTAGAGAGGCTAAGTAACTTGCTCAATGTCACCCACCTAATAAATGTCAAAGCTGGTATTCAACACCAGGTCTGTCTGATTATAAAGCTTGCATGTTTTCTGGTATTCATCCACCCAATCCATTCCTTATTTTGTTTCAGAAAGAATTTATGACAGTTTAATCAGGAGAATATCACAAAACATGGAGTTACTGGGGGAGAATGATAAATGGTGAAAGAGGGTCTTTGGAAACCTCAGTTTTTGTAGCTCCAGAATATTTTAGAGGAATCTCTATGCTTTTAGTGCTTCCAAGTTAACAGGGCTTGCAAACAAGTTCAGTTTGATCTCCGTTCTTGCCAGGTGGATAGGAAAGAATGTTAATTTCCCTTGTTCCTTGTGGCAGTTTCTTTTGTCTCCTAGTGGCATTCAGACTGATAATCTTTATGGTCTGATTTATTTTTGTATTCTTTACAGTCTTGCTCTTGAGTATACTCAAAACATGGAAATATGCAGACAGCTGATCTGAAATAGGCAGGACCAAGATAAAGGGTCAACTAAATAAAGACAGGGTTCCTTTAAAGTGAGTGACATTATAAAAAGTTGACGCACCTCCATGACCGTGAGGACATGACAAGGTTGTTCCTTGATCAAGCATGAACCTAGGAGAACATGAAGGTTTAATCCAGCTTTGTAACTGACTTGCCCTGTTGTCTCTCTTAATATTGTCAACAGTAGACTCTTAACTGTGAAGAACAATGATACATCTAATCTGTTTTGGTGCCTCAGTTTCCTTATCTGTAAACTGGAAATCATATTAGGAGTAGCTCAACTTAAAAGAATGTTGTGTGCTATTCATAAATATGAAACTCTTAAGAATATACTGTGGTAAAATATAAATGTTTAAGAATTTCTAGATATAGGGAGGATAAATTATGTGCTCCTGCAAATTCTCTTATTTAAGTTAAATATATACATGTGGGCAGAGATTTGGTTAATAAAAGCCTTGAAAAAAAGAAGTCAGTCAAAAAGACCTGATTTTTCACCATTAGATGAAATTCGGCCTTGACTGATGTTGCTCAGGTTAGTTAATACTTGGTTTCCCCCGAAAAAGAGTTTTCTCTAGAAAATGGGTCAGAAAAAAATGACTGCCTGCAAGGAAAAAATGTAAGATAAGTAAATATATTCTCTGATAGCAAGTGCCACTGAGCTCCTGTTTCTGCGTATCCTTCATTAGGACATCATGCTCGCACACTTTAGTGTACCTGGTGGGGAGGAGACTAAGAAGCCTGCCAGAATGAAGACGGAAATATGCAATTTTTTTTTTTTTTTTTTTTTTTGAGACAATCTCGCTCTGTCGCCCAGGCTGCAGTGCAGTGGCGCTATCCCGGCTCACCGCAAGCTCTGCCTCCTGGGTTCACGCTATTCTCCTGCCTCAGCCTCCTGACTAGCTGGGACTACAGGCACCTGCCACCATGCCAGGCTAATTTTTGGTATTTTTATTAGAGACGGGGTTTCACCATATTAGCCAGGATGGTCTCCATCTGACCTCATGATCCACCTGCCTCGGCCTCCCAAAGTGCTGGGATTACAGGCGTGAGCCACCGCTCCCAGCCGAAATACTCTAATTTTTTTTTTTTTTTTTTTGAGACGGAGTCTGGCTCTGTCGCCCAGGCTGGAGTGCAGTGGCGCGATCTCGGCTCACTGCAAGCTCCGCCTCCCGGGTTCACGCCATTCTCCTGCCTCAGCCTCCCGAGTAGCTGGGACTACAGGAGCCCACAACCGCGCCCGGCTAATTTTTTGTATTTTTAGTAGAGACGGGGTTTCACCGTGGTCTCGATCTCCTGACCTCGTGATCCGCCCGCCTCGGCCTCCCAAAGTGCTGGGATTACAGGCGTGAGCCACCGCGCCCGGCCTAATACTCTAATTTTTAATAGTGTAATTCTAAAATTTTTCTCCATTAAACATGCAAACTGTTCTTTGTTTACAGTATTTTTTTTTTCATAGTCAGAAAACAGCTTGGATGGGTAAAACTAACTGCAGAGGTAGTTGGAGAGAATGAAAATTAAGGTGTGACTCTGTTTACCTTAGTTGCACTCACTTTTTGTGAGAAAAAAATGAGTAGGTGGATAATTTCTTGTCCAAGTTAATAATTATAGGAATTAAACCTCATTGCTGGGACCAGCTGAGTTAGCATGAGAATGTTGCTATTCAGTGAGGCAATAGATGTGCAGCCAGCTAGGGGAGAGCTGATGTGGTCTCTCCCTCCCTGTTTCCTTAATCTCCAAGGTTGGGTAGTGGATAGTGACCTCACAGTGACCTCTTCACTGCTGAGATTCTTCTCATCACCTTTTAGCCCTCTTTAGGTGTAGTTGTGCCACCTTGTTCCTTGAGGTGGAGGTGATTCAGAGCTGGGGTGACTGGCAGCATCTTAGACATCAGAGGCCCAGTTCACAATAGGTGTTTGTAGGATCCTCCCTCTATTTTTTTTTAATGCCCTGCTAGTGCAGTTAAACTTAAGTCCTTTATTCCACTTCAATTTACTTTCCTGTTTTCTAAAAAGGAGCTTAATAAAACCCATACTTGCAAAGAATTTTAGACATATGGAGCAGGAATGCTACTGAATTACAAAGTACTATGTTCTATGTCTAGGCTTCAGTTAAAATGCTTTCCTCTGTTCTTCCTCCCAGATTTGAGCTGGCATAGTGCCTGGGATGAAAGCACATCTTCAGGGGAATCTTTGGGTTTTTCAAATGCTCAAGTGGAAGAGTGTGGACAGATGGAGGCCAGTGTTTTCTTATAATGAACACTTCTGGGATGGACTGATGCTTTTCTGTGGATTTTTCTCCTGCCAAAAGTGCCTGCAACTCTCATTTTACTTTAAGACTTTCATATTCTTGGTAGAATTGTATCTGCCTACTTCCCAGCCAAATGGGTGGGAATCTGCTTGTGATACATACCCTCCTTGTCTCCACTCATCTTATTTTTGAGAAATGAGCAGAGCAAACAAAATCTCTTGTGGCTTTAGTATCTGTGTTGCTTTGTTATTCCTCAGCATTCTATTCATAGGAGGTGATGCTTGTCCTTTGGACTAGGTTTTTTTTTTATTTTTATTTTTTCTTATTGGAAGACACATACTTTCCTGGTGACACAATAGAGAGATAAAGGTATAGTAAGGAGAAAAGAGAACTAGTGAAAAGGGGATTGAAGCTCTTGTTTAAGTGAAGTTTTCAGTACCTGCAAAGTGTGGATTTGAGATGCTTCTGTATTGAACTTGAATGAGGAGGTTCATGATTGGGATGGGATATATAACCAGTTACAGAACTCTTATCAGCACTCGGTACTGTGGCAATGATAGGGGTCTGTAATTAGGAAAGCAATCAAGACTGTAAAATTAGACCTTCCACTTTAGGAAAGAAGGGACCCGCTTTTATTTACCCATGAGCTCAGCTTGCAGATAATCATTTTGCTGTGGTTTTTAGAGAAGACCACCGTGGGAGAAAGGCATGTAAATCTCATTTCACTGCTAGTTAAACAAATCAGTGAAAGTTGCAGGGGCAAACCCTCTCCAGAGTGAAGCCCTGCAGTAATTACCAACTGTCTCCTGAAAGGAGATGGTGACACACACAGCGAGTATGAGTCCTGGCTTGCTCTTTGGAGTCAAAGAACATTCATTTGAAAAACTGGTTCTCTTGTTATTGTGTCAGAAAGAGGGCTTTCTAACAGAGGATTTGACAGACTAGACAAAAGCCCTGGTTAAGTAATCAAATGTTCATGCAGGTGTTCTAGTTTTCCCTGCAGCACTTGTACATACCAGATGAGCTGTGCTTTGGCCTAATGTACACTCTCCTTGGGTTGAAATTTATGCATACTAACATTTTTCGTGGATGATGCATTTTTATGTAGATATTTTACTACATAGAATATTATCTTTTTTTTTTAATTCAGAAAATGAGCAACTGCTTTCCTATTTCAGCAAACAGATCGTGAACATTCCTTATGGTATGCTGTTCTCATTGGGGCTTATTTGTGGGCTTTCTGAATTTGTCATTGGCAACTGCACTGTTTGGCTTAACTGTTGGGCTGTGGAGCAAGGAATTATCCCTTTAATCTCTCTGCTGTTCTACTTTTTAGCAATATGCTACCTGTATTGTTCCTGGGCACCATGTGCCTTGCTGTAATCCAAGATGCAGTTTTAATCAGCATTCATTTTGTTGTAAGGGGAAATAAAACCCATTCAAACTAGCTCATGTAACAAAAAGGCTTTCCAAGAGAAAATGATGGCTTCTTTTTGAAATAAAATATAGGAAATATATATATAGCCCAGCTCAAAGGAACCACACAATTGTCATTCATTTACTTTCATTTCTTGTTCCTATGAGAGTCTCGTCTCTGCTCTGCACAGGATAGCCACATAGTCTGCTCTTCTTTTTATTCTGCAGCATTTCTTTCTGTGTGTGCTTATCAAGCATGCACGTGACCATTCCATCTTTCAGGTAAGTGACTCCTGCCATATATTTATTATTAATTTTAGACTGAATAGAAAAAGGAGAGACAGAAGGAGGGGTGGGAAGAGAGAGAGAGAGAGAGAGAGAGAGAGAGAAAGAGAGAGAGAGAGAGAATAGCTGATGGGTTGCTGGCCAGACAATTGTCATTGTTAATTTATTGGTTAAGTTAGGATAGTAACAAATGAACTCACCAATCTAAGAGTAGGTTTTATTTTTTGCTCACATTTCATGTTAATTACGGGTTTTCAGGGAAGCTCTGCACATTGTAGTCACTCAGGAACCAAGGCTGAGAGAGTGGCCACTGTTTTGAACATTACTGGTCACTATGCCAGGTGGAAAAGAGAGCTTTGGATGGTCTTGCTTTGCAATTAAATGCCTGGCCCAGATGACACACACTACTTCCTGCTCATAGCACATGGGACAAAAGTAATTTCATGCTTCCCTTCCCCCAGCCATATGTTTAGAAGGCGCCTGATGGAATATTTGGTGAATAGCACTAATTGCTACCACACCTTAGGACAAGGATCTTATGATCATCTAATTATCTCTTGGCATTAATGTGGCCATAATGTATTTAGCACTTTTTCTTCTTTACTGATTTTTTTTTTAACTCTGAAAATAAGTTTGATAGAAACAGTATTATTCAAGGTTATAGCTGACTATAAGCTACTTTAAAGATAATGGTAATAAAGACAATTATTTTGTACCTACTATATGCCAGGCTGTTCGCATAGATTATCTCTATTTGTTGTAAGAGTCCTTTGAAGTTGGCAATATTAACATAATATTGGTTATATTGACTCCAAATTCCATGTTCTTTGTGTTACTCACATTGATGCTAAAGGGTAGATTTGGAAAGTAGTATTTCTTCAAACTTGCAATGGAAACATCTCCCATTCCTTTATTATTTTATTATTTTATTTTATCTTATTTTATTTATTTATTTTTGAGACAGAGTCTTACTCTGTTGCCTAGGCTGCAGTTTAGTGGCATGATCTCTCTTCACTGCAACCTCCGCCTCCCGGATTCAAGCGATTCACAGGCCTCAGCCTCACAAGTAGCTGGGATTACAGGTGTGCACAACCACACCCTGCTAATAGAGATGGAGTTTCACTATGTTGGCCAGGCCCTCAAACTCCTGACCTCAGGCTCCGTGCGCCTTGGCTTCCCAAAGTGCTGGAATTACAGGAGTGAGCCATCACACCGGGCCTCATTACTTTAATAAGTATCTTGCCTTACAAGTTTCTCAGAATATAATGGAGGAAAGTGTAAATTTTATCACTGATCCTTTAATTTTTTATTTAAAATTTAATGGCTATCATACATACACACATATAACATATTGTATATGTGTCTATAGATTAAGATTTGAAGTCATACTCTCAAGTTTATAACAGCAAGAATTTCCACCAATCTCTACCCAACCCTTCTTCAATTCTCATTCTTCAAAAGCGTCTACTTCAAAGTCTTTCAATTGATTGTTCTATTATTTACCTCTGTATTTTAGAATAACATTATTAAACTGCTATTCCTTACTTTGACAATTTTAGAGTAATTACTGTGGAAGATGAAAATTCAGCTTTCTTAACCTGCAGTATACTTTGCTCCCCACCCACCTCATCACACCTCAATCTACGGATACAGCTGTATCACACGTTTTAGTTAATTAGTCAGTGTTACAAATAAGCAAATATTTTTCACAGTTGAGCCATGTTGTTTACTCTAATCACATTATTTTTTAGAGTTAATAATTGCTTCTCTTTCTTTTTTTTTCTTTTTCTTTTTTTGAGACAAGGTCTTGCTCTGTTGCCCAGGCTGAAATACAGTGACACGATCATAGCTCACTGCAGCTTCAACCTCCAGAGCTCAAGTGATCTTCCCTCCTTAGCTTCCTGAGTAGCTGGGACTACAAGCTCGAGATAACCAAACCTGGCGCTTCTCTCTCTCTCGAATACTTTTTAGATACTTTCATGAATCTATTTTCCAATTTTCTGGGAATTACAAGAGTCCTTTCAATGTAATCAAATATATCCTTCCTCTCTCCCTTGTCCCTTCCCTCCCTCCCTCCCTCCCTCCCTCCCTCCCTCCCTCCCTCCCTCCTTCCTTCCTTCCTTCCTTCCTTCCTTCCTTCCTTCCTTCCTTCCTTCCTTCCTTCCTTCCTTCCTTCCTACCTTCCTTCCTTCCTTCCCTCCTTCTTCCCTTCCCTCCTTCTTCCCTTCCCTCCTTCTTCCCTTCCCTCCTTCTTCCCTTCCTTCCTTCTTCCCTTCCCTCCTTCTTCCCTTTCCTTCTTCCCTTCCCTCCTTCTTCCCTTCCCTCCTTCTTTCCTTCCCTCCTTCTTCCCTTCCCTCCTTCCCCTCCCTTCCCCTCCCTCCCTCCCTCCCTCCCTCCCTCCCTCCTTCCTTCTTTCCTTCCTTCCTCCCTCCCTCCCTTCCTTCCTTCCTTCTTTTCCTTGCTTTCTTCCTTTCTTTTTTCCTGTCCTTTCACTATCCTTTCCTCCTTCCTCTTTCTTTCTTCTTGGACACATCCTTTATGGAGCCTTCTCTCCTCCTGCTTGACTCTTGACTAATTGTTTTCTAGATCCTAATTTTTATCAACACCCTAGAGAAGTTTTTGTCTCTCTTCCATGTTGAGTATCCTATTTGCTTGACCTCATATCTGTTTTTCTTAATATTTTGCTCCCATTTTTTGGGTTCACCTCCTCTGGTAGCTTTCTGAAAAAGGTGATAGGAATTAAATTTGTTCTGACATTTTACACAATATTATTTTACCCTCTAAAATGGTCATTAATTTGGCTAGGTTTAGAATTCTAGGTAGAAAAATCTTTTCCTTAGAATTGTGAAGATATTTCTCCATTGCTCAGTTTTGCTGCTGAGAAGATAGCATTTTGATTTCCAAGCATTTTTTTATGTAGCTTGCTTTATTTCTCTGGAAACTTTCATTCTATCACATTTTATTTTTGTGATCATGTTTTCATTTCTAACAGATCCCTTTTGGTGTCAGACTGTTCCTTCTGTTGGAGCATCCTTTTTTTTTATCATTTGTTTCACAGACTCAATATCTTCTGAAATAACTTTTTTATTCTTTTTTGAGATGGAGTCTCACTCTGTTACTCAGGCTGGAGTGCAGTGGTGCGATCTCGGCTCACTGCAACCTCCACCTCCCAGGTTCAAGCGATTCTTCTGCCTCAGCCTCCCAAGTAGCTGGGACTACAGGTGCGTGCCACCATGCCTGACTAATTTTTGTGTTTTCATTAGAGACGATGTTTCCCCATATTGACCAGGCTGGTCTCGAACTCCTGACCTTGTGATCCACCCTCCTCAGCCTCCCAAAGTGCTGAGATTACAGGCGTGAGCCACCACACCCGGCCTCAATATCTTCTTATATCTCTTTGAGGAATTCATTAGAGTTTAAAATATACATATCTTTATTATTTTTAATAGGCAATATATCCAAATGGCAAACCCTTCAAACAGTAAGAAGGGTACTCAATGGAAAGTGTATCTTCCTTCCTCCTTGACACTTGCCATTCAATTTCCCTCTTCAAGGTCTTCCCTTTTAGGCCAGTGAGTTCCTTTTTTTTTTTTTTTTTTTTTTTTTCTTGAGACAAGGTCTTACTTTGTCACTCAGGCTGGAGTGCAGTGGAATGATCTTGGCTCACTGTAGCCTCAACCTCCCTGGGCTCAGCTGATCTTCCCACCGCAGCCTGCCAAGTAGCTGGGATTACAGACACGTGCCACCACACCTGGCTAATTTTTGTATTTCTTGTAGAGATGGGGTTTGGCTATGTTGTCCAGGTTGGTGTTGAATTCCTGGGCTTGAGTGCCCAGATGGAATCTGCCTCCCAAAGTGTGGGATGACAGGCATGAGCCACCATGAGTGGCCCAGTAGGTTGCTTTTATAAGAATCCAAGACACCTGCTAGGACAGCCCAGCTGCCAGTGTTCTGGGATCCAGGTGGGCAAAGAGGTGAAGGGTTCCCAGTCTTAGGTGGGTCAACTGTCACATAATCCCCTCTTTTCATTATGGTGCCTCATTCTCACTCTTAGCTTTGCAATCTTAAAAGCCTCTCTACTCGAGGGAGGGCTATTAGTCAGTCTTCTTTGGGATAGAAGAGGAGTAGTCCCATGACTAGGATAAGAGTTGGGAGAGAAATCTCTGATTGCTTTGATTGCTGTCTATCGAGATTTTCAATACATCTGCCTGTTTTCTGGCCCACCCTTCAACTTACACTTTAGAAGGACCTGGTTCCTCTAATTAGGAGTCTTTCTGAGGTTTTGCAGCCTTCTGCATAGTCAATACCCAGTGTTTGATCTCAGGCTACTTTTAGGTATTTAGTGGTTTGGTATAATCCAAAAGAAAACTGTTTTCAATCTGTCATCCAAATCGAAGCTTCTCTCTTTCCCTGCCTAGTGACTAAGTGGCCAGCAGTGGGCCAGGGGGATCTGGTGAATTATTGTTCTATTTTTCTTGCTTCTGCCTTTTCTTTCCATATGTCAGGTTCCTTCAAGATGGAAGAAGGAGAGGTGAGTGAAGGATGAGAGAAAAAGCATCTTTAACTTAACAAGGACTGCTAGTTCTCTCTCGGCTCTCCAATACCCATACCAGTGTTCGTATGGAAAATAGAACCATAAGTTCTGAATTTGAAATAAGGCTTTGTCATTTATTGAGAATGAACTGCATTATAGGAAGGAACGATGCGAATCCTCAACAGTCAGATGCTAGGAGCAATACCCATAGAGCCTTGCTCTGCTGGTATCTCACAGCCCTGGAAAGCAGTCATTTTGGGCAATGTTTTCCTAGTTGCTTCATGCCCATATATCTTCCTTAGTGTCAACTTAATCTTTGAGCACGTGGCATGTTCTCACTGAACTACTCTCTCTTCACCCAGGTGTCATGGTTTTTCTGGCCAGTTATCTGTTCTCGTCTCTCCAAAAGAGGTCAGACATCAGAATCTATGTCCTAAAACTCCAGAGGAAAAAGGCCAGTAGTAATATAGGGTTGACTATGAGCTTTGTCCTCAGCAAGGATATTGTCTGGGAGTCTGTCTTTCTGGAGAACATCTTTTCTATCTTTTTCAGTAGTTCTCTTTGGAAGACTTATTTGGCTTGAGGAAAGAGGAAATGAGACAGTACTATTTATACATAAATGCGTTACAGAATCCTCACCAGGAGAACTCCCTATGGTTCTCTTCTTTAGACCACCAGGGATAAATATTGTTAAATGATAAACAGTCTAGTGACCTACTAACAAGTCCTACTTGGGTGTGTCTGTAAATTTTTTTCTTTATATATTTTTTTCAATCCGAGATATATTCTTTGCCCTTTTCTATCCTGCATTTTACTCCAGAACACTGATCCCTACAGATTTAATTATCTGGATTCCCCCATAGCTGATTGCTATCCTCCAGTTGGATTTGGTCAATAGGAGATCAGTGGGAGAATAGGAGGATGGGAGGAAAAAGGGGTCAGAGTGTTTACTTCCTTTTCCTCCTATTCCGTCTCCTGTGGCTACAGCTCCCATCATTGGTCCCTCCTTCTCAACCTCAGGTCTCTCTGGGTTCCTGGAACAATATTTTCTCCCTTTCTTCCTTCAGTGCCAGTGGTGCTAATTGCTTCCCACTATTGAAGTCTCTGGGTGTCTCACCATTCTTTGTTTGTTTCCTTCATCATGCCCAAAACTAATGTAAGTTCTCACTTCATTGGAGTTTCTTCATTTGGTTGATTTGGAGTGAATCTGTTTCCTACCAGAATCCTGAAGCATACAGTAGGAGTGTTAGTATGGAAAATAGACCCCTAAGTTCTAAATATGAAATAAGGCTTTGTCACTTATTGAGAATGAACTGCGTTGCAGGAAGGAACGATGTGAATACTCAACAGTCAGATGCTAGCAGCAATCACATCCTAGTTCCTTAATGCATCAAAACCAAAGCTTTCTTTACACATACACAAAGCCTAAGAGCCACTTTAAGCATTGCCTTGGTGAGAAGGCAGAATGTGTAAATATAAATTAAGGTGTTCCTAACTATGAAAGGGAAATGGTGACAACATTTATCTGTATTTATCTTTTATTGAGCCTAATTTTTTTCTCTAATGACTTACCATATTATGGAAGAACTGGTATCTTCATAGTTCTCACTCACTTTCCTCAGCTTTGAAGAATGAAAAAACCCCATTCATTTCATGTTCCACAAGCAAAGCTCTTGTTCCATGCAGGTTCAAAATTAGTCTTTTGTTTTAAATTCTGTCTGCTCTTAGGAATGTCCCCACTACTTTGGATATTTGCATAAGAAAAAGGAAAAGAAAAAAGGAATCTAGTATATCATTCTTGGGGTGGAGAAAGTGGGAAGAAGAAACAAGGCTAGCTGCCTGTTAAATGGCTCTCTAATGTTCCTGGTGAATCTTGAGAAAAATGCAGGTGAGAGGGGGCTGATGTAGCCTATTGTCCCCAAAGGACAGAACAGGAGCAACTTCAACAGGTTTACAGAAACTTTTGCCAAAAGGAAAAATAATTAGGTGTTTTGGGGTAAAATTTTAGAGGTTACATACAAATCTTCTTGTCTCTTTGACAGATGTTACGAGCATGAGCACTTGGAGGAATTGGTTTCTTTTCAAAAGATTGAATTAATCATAAAATTGTGATACAGTCTGGCATGCTTAGTTTATCTCAGTTAAAAAGGAAATAAATACACATATTTATGTTTAATAATAGTCTTCCTCAGGTTTAAAACTAAGTAAATAGATATAAATGGTAAATAACTATCCTTTATGAATGAATTTGGTAGGGGGAGGTAGGTGGGTGTAAAAAATTATCGGTTTATATGTCAGCCCATCGAAGGGAAGGGCTGTGTTTCGTTTTTCTTTCATCTGCATGTGTACCTAACATAAGAGGTACTCACAAATGTTTATTAGCTGAATTTTTTCAACGAAGTTCTGATGGTTATTTTCTATCACTCTCCCATAAAAGTAAGTTCTACTCAAGAAGCTACTAAAATAGCTGGGCTCAGAAAAGAAAGATAACTTTTGTAAAAATTTGCTTGAGGGCATGTAATTTAAACTGCTTTCTTCAGTGATGACTTCAAAGATCACATAAATATGTCAGGCTTATTTATTTATTGTCAAGTTACTTCAGTTAGGGGACTTTTGGTAAGTAATCAGTAAATTTAATAGTTCAGTAGTTATGAGATGCTTCTCATTAGTAGATATTTTATGATTTAGCCTAGCACATAGTTTATAAATCTTCTTAACATCTACTTGCTAACTATCTTTTATTTATTCAAAATTATATTTATTAGGGACTTAGTATGTGCCAAGCATACTTTGGCTATATGTTTGTGTTAGAAATGAAGGCCCAGAAGATAGAGTTAGATTTAGGTTTTCATAGAGCTTAAGCTCACGTGTGTGTGTATGTCTGTGTATGATATGAGGAGAATACAGGTCTATAAAATAAACGTGGAATTACAGTGTAATGTGATGACAATAGCATAGGTGAAGAGCAGGTGCTAGGGGTCAATGCCATCCTTCGGGATCAGTGAAGGCTGGGTTCTAGTAAGAAGCCATGTTTTAGCTGAGAGTGGGGGATGAGTGAGACATGGCCAGGCAGGTGGTGGTGGGAGGTGGTGGCAGGGATTTTCCAGGCAGAGGAAATTATACACTGAAAGTCAAGGACCTCAGTGTGTCTGAAATATAGCAACAATGCAAGAAATAATGTTTTCTTAGTAAAATTCCCACTCTCATTGATAGGAATATTGGCAATAATATTGACTATGACATTAACAATAGCAATGATGACATTCAGAACTTGTGGAAGCATTTACTGAATATTTATCATGTGTCAGGTGCTGTGCTAAGGGCTCGATATGTATTATTTTATTTAATTCTCACAATAGCCACGAGGCAGAGACTGCTATCTTTATCTTAAAGATAGGGAGATTCAGGGTCTGAAATGTTATGAAAAAGGCCAGACATGATGATAAATGGTGGGTCCTGGATCCAGGCAGGTCTATCTCACTCCAAAGTTCATTCTCTTGATAACTATGCTTATGGTCTGTCTGAATCTGAAAATTAATAAAGCAATATAAGCCCATAATTCACTCTCGGGTAACAGTTTATGCTTAAAGAATCTTAATTTTAAAAATCAGAAAGTATAGACTATTTTCAAATGTGCTTTTCTTTCAGTCCGACAATTCTATCACATTGTAGTAAATATAGAGTCAATTTAAAATATTAAATGTAAACATATTAACAAATAATACAAGGCATGTATGGACACAGCACATAGTTTTGAAGTCTGCGTTTTCCTTTCTTTGAAGAGGAAAAATTAATAAGACTATATAAATCAAGTATGAGTTACTATTGTCATATCTTACAGCTAAAGAAAAACTAATACATTGTCTTGGGTTTCTTAGGGAAGCCTCTATGAATTGCAGTTATTTGAAATGAGCCCGATACTAAAAGGCCATGCATGGTGTTATTTTCAACTTTACAGGCAAACCTTGGCTTCTGTGTGTTTGACATGTCAAATCCCCTATAAGTTCCTCACTGTGATCCAGCTTGGTCTGTTTACCAAATCTAAATCTCTGGAAAATTTGTTCCTGCAGAAGATCTAGAAAAGGTGATTGATTTTTATGCTGCACATTTGTCATTCTCCTCCACCTTCCCTTCCCTGGGTCTCACCAAAGTTTCCATCATCAGGTCTGACGCTGCTGGGAGTATCCTTTCTCGTCTTGTTCCCTGTTCACTTTCTTTCTGTCCTTTCTAGTAACTCTTTTATCTACATCCATAATTCTAGTTTATCATCTGTCCTTTTATTTACATATCTCTGGCATCTGTCTTTCCATTTCCCTCTCCTCTACCTCACTCTCCTCTTGTCTCTCCTTCATTTCTTTCACTTTGCTCTTCACTTTTGGAAAGTAATGATAAATACAGATTTGCAGCCTTGTGTTATCTAATTCCTTGCCTCTTTTCCTTGCATAGTCTGGTGAAGGCAGACAGATTCACAGCTCCTTCCAACCCTATTTTTGCCCCCTCGTCAGCTATATTACTTCTTGCATGGTTTTATTGCTGTGGAGGAGGTTGCAAGATTGCCAAGTGACCCAGAAGACCTGACCGGCAGTCTCTTGTTTCTTAGCACTTGAGAGACAGTATTTAAATTTTATGGGGTGTGAGGTCTTATTTTGGATACTGTACTTGTCTTCTGGCTTAGAAAACCTCTTTGGGAAAGTGGACATTGAGATCTTCAAGCTATGCAGTCCTAAATGTTTCTTCCATAACTTTATGTTCACATATCTTAAATGAATAAGCATTCTTATGCTAAAACAGCAAAATTTTCCTTAACAAAATAATCAATGCCCATTTCAAATAGTAAATTACAAATACTATGTAGACAAGTGTGTATTTTTTTAACCTAGAATGATGGCTAAGTTATTTCTTCACAGTCTACCATAGTCTAACATAGTTTTTAGTCATATTTTTTAAAAAATTGCATAGTATTTCTTGGAGTACCTAGAATATAATTTATTCAGTCATTTATCAATTGTTGGCTACTTCCCTACTTTTTAATGTGTGAGCTTTCATTGTTGTAAGCACTCAGTTTGACAAACTTTATTTCATTCTTCAATGACCTTCCACGTGATCCTCTTAGTTACTGTCTCAGGGTGACTCAGGGAGTACAAGGAATGAAACACTGAAAACAATCTCAGGGCTGTGATGAGCTTCCTTCCCCCAATCTGTTACAACATGGCACTCAGGAACAAACTTTGAGAAAGCCTGGGATGAATCATAAAGACAAATAGTGAAGGAAGGCTGTTAAGAACACTTCTAGAAATGAAAATACAGACCGACAGGCACAAATCCCAGATAAAAGTTATTGACGTTCCCTCTCAACATGAATATGGAATGTTACATTGGTACCAAGAGAGTGAGTGTTTTGTATGGATGTTTGTTGGAAGGATAGAGTGGTATAAAATCACTAGAGGCAGTCTGATTTTAGGTATATGTGAGTTAGGTCTGTAAGTAACAGAAAACAAAATTAAACTAGCTTAAATAAACAAATAAATATTATTAACTCCCATGCTTGAACATTCAGAGGGGACAAGCTTCAGTCTGACTTAATCCAGTGGCTTTGGCTGGTTCTCTTCAGTTTGCTCAGCTGTAGCCTCCTCTGTGTATTGGCTTCATCTTCAGGCTGGCTTCCTTTGGAAGCGAAAGGACTAGTTACTTTAAGCCTCACAGTTTCATTTCATGATTTTCAGAGGAAGTGAAAACTTTTTTCTGGTTGTTTTTAATTAAGAGTGAGAAAAATTATTTCCCAGGAGTTTCATGTAAACCTTTCTTTGTATTTCACTGGTGTAAATTAGATTACATGTCCATTCCCGCACCAATCCTTGAGGCCACGGCAACGCCATGTGCCGATCGGCTTATGTCTGTTTTCCTGACCCAATCACCGTGACAGATGTGTTGAGATTACCTCTAAACAAATTTCCCAGGAGATAGGGATGTGGTTAGTGCACCTTTATGAATATGGGCTGCATGGGGCAAGAGGTGAATGCATGAAGGAAAACTGGACCATTGTTAGGAAAGGGAAAATGAATGCTATACAAATTTAATCCATAATATCTGCCAGTTCCCAGCTGCATCTAGTTTAGGGCTTGCAAACTGTTATAACTTAGAAAATATTCACATAAATGAAATAGATACTAAATTTAATATAAAATACAACAATTAAATATGTTAATAAAATGTGGTATTATTTAATTTTGTAAAGGAGATGGTTAAGGGGGATTTTATAGTATATGGTTCTGAAAATGTTTCCTGGGTTTCCAAATCCCACATCTTTTACTTCCTAGCTCTGTGATTTGAGCAAGTTACTTCATCTCCCTGTGGTTTAGTTTCCTTATCTGTAAAACAGAATTATAAAAGTATCTACTGCATAAGGTTGTTATGAGGACTCAGTGAGTTAAGACATACAAAGCTTTTAAAAATAGAGTCTAATTCATAATAGCACTTGATAAATATTTACTTTTAATACTTTTTAATTTTCTTTTTATTATTTTTTTTTAGAAGCGAGGTCTCACTATATTGCCCAGGCTGGTCTTGAACTTCTGAGCTCAAGTAATTCTTCCACTGCAGCCTCTCAAAGTGCTGGGATTATAGGTGTGATTTTAGGTGTGAGTCACCATGCCCAGCGACTTTTGAAATTTTCATTATACTCTCTGATCAAAATTCCCTCAATGTCCATTTTATCAGTTATTTATAACGTTTTCATAGAAAATTATTTGAAAGCAGTAGTAGTTTAATTTCCTCCATAATTTGATATAATTTTTTTTCAAAATATCCAGGAAATATATATTGAAAAGTGACAGATTTTATCTTGCTCTGTGTGCGTGTGTGTGTGTGTGTGTGCGTGTGTATGTGAGAGAGAGAAAGAGGGGGAGAGAGGTGGTATATGTTGATAAGGGTCATTAATACCTTTTAAACTTTGTTCATTTTTATGTGCTTTTGAAATCATAAAAACAATATATATTGATGGCTATCATTCAGGCCACAGAGGTAGGTGAACCTTCACCCAAAGTCTGATTCTGATGTCAAGACTGATGTAGCTACACATGCACTAAAAAGATATGACAGGGTTTATTACTCACATAATGAGGCTTTCTGCAGAGAGCGGGGTAGCCTCCCAAACAGATCCAGAGACAACTTGAGAGAATAGAGAAAGCAGACTTGTTCAGCTTTTATTGTAGTTAGGGGATGGGTATAGGGTGAGGGTCCTTGCTTACAGACCTAGCATTTTATAGTTCACACTCCCTATTGGCAACAAAGGAGGGATCACCCAAGTTTTCTTATCAGCTTGCCCAGGTAAAGGGAAAGGGTGGTGGGGGCATTTGAAAGCCGACAGCAGTCCAACATCATAATGGAATCAGACAACTGTAGAAAATATGGGAGATATAGAAATCAAAATGCAGAAATTATAATCTTTGGTAATCATCCAATACAGATACATATATATATGTATATTTTATACTTGTGTTGTCATCTATTTGCATTATTCCTGGTAATTTTAAAGTCCTAGATGTAATAAATTTATTCACTCTTTATTATGAACTACTCTTTATGATGAACCATCCTAAGTCTCACATTGTGTGTGCTGAACCAAAAAAGAAAAAAGGCTATTTCTGTTGTGAATCTTCTGGATAAAATAAAATTGCCTTATAGGCGTTCCTCTTTTAAATTTCAAGCTATGTAAAATTATCCATAGTAATGTTTAACAGATAGCACTAGTTTCAATGTATTAACCAAATGACAATAGAACTTCTGTCCATGTCATCTTAGTCTGGAGCCAGAGAATCAACATCAGTCAGCCAGACAAAACCACATACTACAATGATCTGAAGGGTTTGTATTCTTCTTAGCCTTATTGATTGCCCATTTTAATACAGAGTTATTAATTTTCTTTCATGTTTCAATCTTTTTTTTGTTTCATATATCACCTTTTTTTTTCTTGCTAGGCTGAATCTGGGTCAAATTGACTCTAGAGGACTCTAAATATAATCCAGCTTTAAGAAATGACTTTTTACCTCTTCGTGGAAAAGATTACTCAAAGAGGAGATATTTGAAACTTCCTTTGTCCAGAAAATGAAAATTATTTTTTAAAAAGCATGATTTTTCTGATGGCACAAATATAAGCTATATGAATGAAATACTTATTTTTACATTTTAGGGGCAAAATACATTAATTGGACCAGAAAAAATTTTAAACCTATTCTAACTGTATTATAAAGATTTAAAAAGTGAAAATATAAACTTGACATGCACATATTCTAGTATCAACACTAATAGGCTTGCAGCGGGCCAGATAAAGCTCATAGATATGCTATACAATGAAAATGCTGCCATAGCTCTTCTGGCAACATGGCGGGTGGAGAAGCTGGAGTGACTCTGGGGCAGCCGCATCTTTCGCGTCAGGATCTCACCACGTTGGATGTTACCAAGTTGACGCCACTTTCACACGAAGTTATCAGCAGGCAAGCCACAATTAATATAGGTACAATTGGTCATGTAGCTCATGGGAAATCCACAGTTGTCAAAGCTATTTCTGGAGTTCACACCGTCAGGTTCAAAAATGAACTAGAAAGAAATATTACAATCAAGCTTGGATATGCTAATGCTAAGATTTATAAACTTGATGACCCAAGTTGCCCTCGGCCAGAATGTTATAGATCTTGTGGGAGCAGTACACCTGATGAGTTTCCTACAGACATTGCAGGGACCAAAGGGAACTTCAAATTAGTCAGACATGTTTCCTTTGTTGACTGTCCTGGCCATGATATTTTGATGGCTACTATGCTGAATGGTGCAGCAGTGATGGATGCAGCTCTTCTGTTGATAGCTGGTAATGAATCTTGTCCTCAGCCTCAGACGTCTGAACACCTGGCTGCTATAGAGATCAAGAAACTGAAGCATATTTTGATTCTACAAAATAAAATTGATTTGGTAAAAGAAAGTCAGGCTAAAGAACAATACGAGCAGATCCTTGCATTTGTCCAAGGTACAGTAGCAGAGGGAGCTCCCATTATTCCAATTTCAGCTCAGCTGAAATACGATATTGAAGTTGTTTGTGAGTACATAGTAAAGAAAATTCCAGTACCCCCAAGAGACTTTACTTCAGAGCCCCGGCTTATTGTTATTAGATCTTTTGATGTCAACAAACCTGGCTGTGAAGTTGATGACCTTAAGGGAGGTGTAGCTGGTGGTAGTATCCTAAAAGGAGTATTAAAGGTGGGCCAGGAGATAGAAGTAAGACCTGGTATTGTTTCCAAAGATAGTGAAGGAAAACTCATGTGTAAACCAATCTTTTCCAAAATTGTATCACTTTTTGCAGAGCATAATGATCTGCAATATGCTGCTCCAGGCGGTCTTATTGGAGTTGGAACAAAAATTGACCCCACTTTGTGCCGGGCTGACAGAATGGTGGGACAAGTACTTGGTGCAGTCGGAGCTTTACCTGAGATATTCACAGAATTGGAAATTTCCTATTTCCTGCTTAGACGGCTTCTAGGTGTACGCACTGAAGGAGACAAGAAAGCAGCAAAGGTTCAAAAGCTGTCTAAGAATGAAGTGCTCATGGTGAACATAGGATCCCTGTCGACAGGAGGGAGAGTTAGTGCTGTCAAGGCCGATTTGGGTAAAATTGTTTTGACCAATCCAGTGTGCACAGAGGTAGGAGAAAAAATTGCCCTTAGCCGAAGAGTTGAAAAACACTGGCGTTTAATTGGTTGGGGTCAGATAAGAAGAGGAGTGACAATCAAGCCAACAGTAGATGATGACTGAAGAATACCGGTTAAATAATACATTCAGATGGAGTTGGAAGTTGGAATTTCTCTTAACAACCAAGGGGTTTATTTTCAAAGCAATATTGGGGAATTGATTTCACAGTTCATTACCTTAGTAGGTAACTGTAAGGTTATTCTCTTTTTTTTTGGTTATGAAAATTTAGGGACTACAGTGAATATAAAAATTGGCATAATATTGGATTGAATCTACATTTTGGCAGAAGTCAAGCGTTCCCACATAATGTCAAAATTATACATCATGCAGTTTTGGTTTTTTTGTTTGTTTTATTTTCTTTTGTTTTTGAGTCTGGCTCTGTCACCCAGGCTGGAGTGCAGTGGCGTGATCTGCAACCTCCACCTCCCGGGTTCAAGTGATTCTCCTGCCTCAGCCTCCCGAGGAGCTGAGATTACAGGTGCGTGCCACCACACCTAGCTAATTTTTGTATTATTAGTAGAGACGGGGTTTCGGCATGTTGGCCAGGCCAGTCTCTCCTGACCTCAGGGTGATCAGCCCACCTCGGCCTCACAAAGTGCTGCGGTTACAGGCGTGAGCCACCTTGCCCAGCCCACATCATACAGTTTGAAATGAAACTTTGCCACAACCAGCCTTTGCTGTAGTACACACATATATCACTGAACCTGCTTGAAATAAAGTTTTTTTTTCTTTTTCAAAAAAAAAAAAAAAAGAAAATGCTGCCATAAAATTACAGTATTTATGTATGCATTCACTCACAATGTGGCTTGATTGTCTAGAACACAATGATCATAATGCTGACTAATATAGGTCCTGATGCAAGAAGATTTCACTCGAGTGGGGATAACAGACAATTAAGAATTGAATGCAATGTAGTGTGGTAAATATCAGGACAGAACAAACCAGAACTGAACTATTAGGTTTCCCGAAGGAATCATCATTCAGTAGTATTTTTCCTTTAGGGATGTCATGTTGGCTCTTCTTAACCTCTCTGAGCCTCAGTTTTCTAATTTTTTAAAAATATCAGTTTGCTTATACAGATTTTTTTGGTAACGATTAAATTTTAAAATATGTGGAGCACCTAGCACAATGCTATCTGTAGTAAGTACTTGGTGAATAGTAGATATTCTTATTAGTAGTACTTAAAGTCATGATCATTTTACAGCCATGTATCTTTTTAAAAAATTTTATTTTAGGTTTGGGTATACATGTGAAGGTTTGTTACATAGGGAAACGTGTGTCATGGGAGTTTGTTTTACATATTATTACATCACCCAAGTATTAAGCTCAGTACCCAATAGTTGTCTTTTCTGTTTGTCTTCATCCTCCCACCCTCCCACCTCAAGCGCACCCCAGTCTCTGTTGTTTCCTTCTTTGTGCTCGTAAGTTCTTATCATTCAGCTCCCACTTAAAGGTGAGAACATGTGATATTTGGTTTTTTGTTCCTGTGTTAGTTTGCTAAGGATGATAGCCTCCAGCTCCATCCACATTCCTGCAAAAGACATGCTCTTATTTTTTTTTTTATGTCTGAATAATATTTCATGGTGTATATATACCACATTTAAAAAATCTGATCTGCCATTGATGGGCATTTAGGTTGATTCCATGCCTTTGCTATTGTGAACAGTGTTACCAGCATGCATCTTAAAAAGACTTCAGAAATATTGTCTTAAAATTGGTAAGAGTCAAATACCATTTAATTATGATTTAGTTATGTAACTTACTTTCTTACTCCAAACCTTGAGTGGTTTCCTATTTTTTTGTACAATGAAGGCCATATTACTTTTTCTTATTTTGAGGCCCTCGATAATCTGTCATCTAGCTCCCTTTTTCAATGAGGTCTTCATGGACTTCATCAGCTATTCCTCTTGCATGCCCTGTACTTGTCTGCTTTCATTCCTCCATGCTTATTCTGTAACAATAATAGAGACTAATATTTACTGTGTACTTATATAAAAGGCACTGTGTAACACACTTTACATGAATCATTGTCTTTAATCCCAACAACAAGCCTATGATTTAATCTTTCTAACTGTCATTTACAAATGAGAAACTGGCATAAGTCATACAACTAATGAGACGGTGTTAGAATTCTGACGATCACTTTGCACTGCCAATTCTTAACCTTTGCATTCTTCTGCCTTCACCCAACCAATCTCATGAGATCCTCTCAGCCTTCATGGTGTTCTTGAAACTTTATCTATAGAGATCTTCCCTAGTCATCTGAGCTAAAGTTAACGTTTACTTCCCAAGTATACCTAGACCTTAAATTTAAACCACTCTTACGGAATGTCTACTACATTCTGCTTTCTATTCCTGTTCTTTATGTGAATATCTCCTGAATGCCATTATAGACAACCTAAGAGTGGGTGTAAAGACCAAACAATGTGCTTTACACTTCAGAGACACTCAATGGATGCTTATGGACTTAAATTGAATTCGACTGAAACTGTTCTGGAAATATTTTGGTATCCATGCTAAAGTGTCTTTGATGAGTGTGGACTTAGCAGACAGAGACTTTGTAGAATCTAAAGGTGATGTGGCACCCTTTATATTAAGGATAACACTTACACTTAATAAGTGAGTTTCTACAATGTAGCGGATGATTCAGTGGTCACAGTGCTCTTAGTAGCACTGTTCTGGTTTCAATCACCCACATACGAACCATTCCATTTTCCTTGCTAACTAGACTACACTGCTAGACTGTGTACACTGCTACACATGCTTGTCTTGACTACCACAAATGCCCAATTCTTAGAACTGTGCCTGAATAGAGTAAATGCTCAACTCATATGGATGTGGTTGACGTTAGTTGAATGTTGAACTACCCTAAAGTTTTTGAGAAGCAAACGGACCATCGGTTAATAAGGCAAATGCTGAATCAAGCAAAGATGATTAGATATCTAAAATATGCCATTTAATTGGTAACTTTCCCTTTCAAGCTGGCATAGTAGATTACTTTAATTCACAAGATATATATTCAGTTTTGTTTTTGTGCTATTGCCAAATGTAAAAGCAAACCAGAATGGAACGTATTCATTTATTTGCCTGTTTGTAATAACTCTAATTTTATGACTGTAACTTTCTCCTTGCCTGTCTCCTATCTATTATCTTTTGCGTAGTTTCTAGAGCTAGCCTCTCAGTGTAAATCCTTATCTGAAACCCACACTTCACCACCAGCTTCCTTTGGAGTGAGCATGGCAGCACCATTTCTCGTTGTGGAACTGACAGAATCCTAAGAGATAACCAGCTGCATCAGCCACTTCCCATGATTTATAAAAATAGGCTTTTGACCAGGACTCTGCCAGGAGCCCAAAATTACTTTGTGAGGGCACAACAGTAATAAGTCATTTTAATGTATTTCCTAATAAAAATGAGGAGTTTCTGTTATAAAGAAAATGTCTGTACTGGAAAATCCCTTTCTGAGCTCTAGAAGTAGCATGATTTTCTCTCTTGAAAAACAATAATGCTGTGATTTAAAATTCCATTCTCCTGATGGAGTGATTACTGTTATCTGCTTGTTGGGGAAGGCTTCACCACCTTGTCTTAAGCTTGAGTGGGAGAAGAAACAAGGGAAGGCAAACGGTCAACAAAAAAGAACGAAAGACCCATTTCTGGTCTAAGAATCCTTGTTCTCTTTTTTCTTGTTATCTTAAAGATTTTGTGGATGTTCATAAATAAGCAGAGGTACTAAATATTTCACAAAGTAGATTAATATAATGAATTCACTGGAAATACCAGGAAATGTGAAACAGCGAAAAGATTTCTCTCCTTGCCATTTTAATCTGATATGTGCTTCCCTGGCAGGTGGCTACATACTGCCTGGAGCACATTCCCTTTGAAACCATCCTGTGGGAGCTTGTGGGTCTTCATTTATCAGCTGTTAGACATAGTCACAGGAGTCAGAAGAAGTGAAAATAGAACTCCTTCCAAGTCACTGGAAAACCCTCAGGAGTCCTTGATAACAAATGGGAAACAGCAGTGCTTGAAAGTGGATTTCTTTTTACAGGCAAACACTCCGGGAGTCATTAAAAGTTAGTTTCCATTTTCAACTTCTGTCATAAAGTGACTTTTTTTTTTTTTTTTCGAGGACAAATATTAACTACCCCTATCACTATCAGGAGTATCACGGTTAAGTTACATGTTCGCATTTTGTAGCATTTAGGAAAGTCCTTTCTTTTACTCAACGCTCTGAAACAAAAGGCTACTTCCCATGCCAGAGAACATGTAATGGAAAACTGCCCTTCAAGATTTTAAGACTTAATCATTTAATTAAGAAAACTGATATACCTTATATAAGTATATATAGTATGGGGTTGCTAGACTCAGACCTTATAGATTTTCTGATAATATTTTTAATCTTCTTATTTGTTTAGCTCATGTCTGATTTCCCTTTTTTCCATCTGTGCTCACAGAGTACCGACATATCTAGGCTACTTATGGAGTTGCCTAGATTAAGATGACTCCGTGAAAATGATCCTGAACATTAACTTATGTACTATTGCTGTTTCAACATAAACCTTAAAGATCTTCATTTTCCTAGATCTTCATTTTCTTTTTTTTTTCTCTTTTAAATTTTTGGTGTTGTGTTGACTTTTACAGAGAAATGTCCCACTATGTTTGACTTACAGATTCCCCCACCCCCACTCCATCTCTTGCCACCTCCTTCACCCCATGGAGTCTGCTTCCTCTATCATCTTTCTGTGGTGCTGAATGTATACAGCCTCTAAACACTCTGGAATGAAAGGTGATATGAAATTGTAAAGTGTTTTTATCACAGAGGTCTGCCCATATGTCTCAATCCTGACGTGTAACACCTCTTCTATTTCAGTGTTGTGACGGGAGCACAGCTGGTCCTGAAAAGGCACAACACTCAGACAAGCATGTGAGATTGCATTCGTCCCTGCTGGGGAGCCCCGAGCTTTTAGAGCATCTGCCGTGTTAGATGACCTGGGCAATGCGTGGAAGAAGGCTAGCGCCTTGCTGCCCAGAGTATGGTCTGTGACATCACCTGGGATCTTGTTAGAAATATAGAACCTCAGGCCCTGCCTAAGGCTTTTTGAATCAAACTCTGCATTTTAGCAAGATCTTCTGGTGATTTGTGCATACATCACAAGTATAGTCGGCATCTGCTATTTTTGTCCGCCCTGCATTTTTACTCGGGGCCTCCCACCTCTTCTTGAAAGAGCTACTCCTTTCTCCCTATGTTCCTGTGATTCTGATGGGGCGGCCAATTACAGGGCCTTAACTTTTTGGCCACAGAGGTGGGCACATAATTCAGGTCTGAACATTCAGGCTACAATGATTAGTTCAGGGTAGCGACAGGGGACCCAAGGGGTCAGGGATTCCTCCCTGTGTTTCTTCACGCTGGGTTCTTCCCCAGGCATCTCTTCCCTCTGGAGTCATGAACCTGGGAAGAGGTAAATGTGGAATTGTCAATGGCTATTTTCCCAGCCAAGTGGGAAATATGTGAGAAAGAGAGTATATATGTGAGAAAGAGAGTATGTGTGAGAAAGAGAGTAATGCATGCAAAGAGAAATAGAGATAAGGCATGGAGATCTGGTGTCCCGTTGCTACCTGTGGTTTGGTTATATGAGCTCCGAAAATGTCCTTTCTCCTTAGCCTATTTTGAGTTAGGTTTCTGATCCTTACAAAGGAAGCAAAGATTTAAATGACACAGACAGATGTGAGAAAAGGTAGGTTGCTGTGAGAAGACAAAGCTTTGCAAGTTCAAATACTAACTTATAACACAAGAAAACAATGGCAAATTCTGTCATCTTGCATTTTCCTCACCTCAATTCTCCATCCTTCTTTATACTGTATATAAACAATTTCTCATAAGATTTTTGAAATGTTTACATGAAAAAAACCTAAATATAGAACCCTAACTAACATGGTGGCTGATATATAGCAAATGTTCAATGAATCTTATCTACTATCATTGTTTTTTATTATTATTATAACTGCTACTTCACATAACTCACTTGATAAGGTAAACTCTCTCTAAGCCAGGAATCTGAATGCTACTTTACCCTTTTGAGTCTCAGTAACTGGTTTGAGTTCTGCAATACAAATTTAACTAGTTGTGTTTTGTTTTTTCCCCGGTGGACCAATTTTCTCCTCAGTAAGAAGAATGACAAAATTATTCAGGCTGGAGAGGGGCTCTAGGTGCATGGAAAGATAAGCATAATTCAGTTTCCCTACCGGAGAAAGCAGAAAGGGCCAGAGTTGTCCATGCAAAGAAATTTCTTTCCTGAGCTGACACTATCTAAACTTCAATGGCAGCCACTATCAAGAGAGGCAACTCCCCTTGGTTGTTCCTCTTCTAGGTCCCGTCTCTTGCTTGGTTGCACTCACTGGCCATGGATATGAGCAGCAATTTCCAGTTATATAACGTATAGAAACCCCTCTCTTGCTGTCTTTGGCCCTTGGGACCATTCTCAAATATTTTCTCTCTGTCTCCGTTGCTGAAAACCTTAGGGCTTTAAAAATTTTTTTCCCTCTGATCTGCTTACAAAGGAATCCTCCTTACCTGTGGGTTCTCAAGCTTTTCAAAGTAACAGCTCCTTTGAGGAAATTGTCCAAAGCTCTCTGTCTTGCCTTAGGCAAATAAACTTATGTTGCACTATATATCCACTAGTCCCTTCAATTTATTTCCATGCTTCCTTGAGGTAGACATAAACAAATGGATGCTTTTGGCATAAGTTAAGCCACTTCTTCCCAGAGATGCCTTCTCAGGCTACGCTGGGGTAGGTGTCATCACTGCCTTCATCTGAAGTCTGAGTTCAGGTATTTCAACACTTGGCAATAGCTCCAAGGCCATTTTTGTCTTTCCGCAGGGCAATGGTGACATCTTGGAAAGTCAAATTAGTAGTTTTCTGGAGAAGAAATTAGGAAGAAAGTGGGATACTTATTTTGTGCTGCACTTCCCTCTGTCAGAATAAAATTTGATTTTAAAATAATGATCTTAAAGAAAGTAGAAAGAGTCTCCAACTCCCAGCGCGAGCGACACAGAAGACCGGTGATTTCTGCATTTTCAACTGAGGTACTGGGTTCATCTCACTGGGGAGTGCCGGATGATCGGTGCTGGTCAGCTGCTGCAGCCCGACCAGCGAGAGCTGAAGCAGGGCGAGGCATTGCCTCACCTGGGAAGCGCAAGGGGGAAGGGAATCCCTTTTCCTAGCCAGGGGAACTGAGACACACAACACCTGGAAAATCGGGTAACTCCCACCCCAATACTGCACTTTAAGCAAACAGGCACACCAGGAGATCATATCCCACACCTGGCCGGGAGGGTCCCACACCCACGGAGCCTCCCTCATTGCTAACACAGCAGTCTGTGATCTACCAGTAAGGCAGTAGCGAGGCTGGGGGAGGGGCGCCCGCCATTGCTGAGGCTTAAGTAGGTAAACAAAGCTGCTGGGAAGCTCGAACTGGGTGGAGCTCACAGCAGCTCAAGGAAACCTGCCTGTCTCTGTAGACTCCACCTCTGGGGACAGGGCACAGCTAAACAACAACAACCAAAAAAAAAAAAAAAAAAAGAGCAGCAGACACCTCTGCAGACGCAAACGACTCTGTCTGACAGCTTTGAAGAGAGCAGTGGATCTCCCAACACGGAGGTTGAGATCTGAGAAGGGACAGACTCCCTGCTCAAGTGGGTCCCTGACCCCTGAGTAGCCTAACTGGGAGACATCCCCCACTAGGGGCAGTCTGACACCCCACACCTCACAGGGTGGAGTACACCCCTGAGAGGAAGCTTCCAAAGCAAGAATCAGACAGGTACACTCGCTGTCCAGAAATATTCTATCTTCTGCAGCCTCTGCTGCTGATACCCAGGCAAACAGGGTCTGGAGTGGACCTCAAGCAATCTCCAACAGACCTACAGCTGAGGGTCCTGACTGTTAGAAGGAAAACTATCAAACAGGAAGGACACCTACACCAAAACCCCATCAGTACATCACCATCATCAAAGACCAGAGGCAGATAAAACCACAAAGATGGGGAAAAAGCAGGGCAGAAAAGCTGGAAATTCAAAAAATAAGAGCGCATCTCCCCCGGCAAAGGAGCGCAGCTCATCGCCAGCAACGGATCAAAGCTGGACGGAGAATGACTTTGATGAGATGAGAGAAGAAGGCTTCAGTCCATCAAATTTCTCAGAGCTAAAGGAGGAATTACGTACCCAGCGCAAAGAAACTAAAAATCTTGAAAAAAAAGTGGAAGAATTGATGGCTAGAGTAATTAATGCAGAGAAGGTCATAAACGAAATGAAAGAGATGAAAACCATGACACGAGAAATACGTGACAAATGCACAAGCTTCAGTAACTGACTCGATCAACTGGAAGAAAGAGTATCAGTGATTGAGGATCAAATGAATGAAATGAAGCGAGAAGAGAAACCAAAAGAACAAAGAAGAAAAAGAAATGAACAAAGCCTGCAAGAAGTATGGGATTATGTAAAAAGACCAAATCTACGTCTGATTGGGGTGCCTGAAAGTGAGGGGGAAAATGGAACCAAGTTGGAAAACACTCTTCAGGATATCATCCAGGAGAACTTCCCCAACCTAGTAGGGCAGGCCAACATTCAAATCCAGGAAATACAGAGAATGCCACAAAGATAATCCTCGAGAAGAGCAACTCCAAGACACATAATTGCCAGATTCACCAAAGTTGAAATGAAGGAAAAAATCTTAAGGGCAGCCAGAGAGAAAGGTCGGGTTACCCACAAAGGGAAGCCCATCAGACTAACAGCAGATCTCTCGGCAGAAACTCTCCAAGCCAGAAGAGAGTGGGGGCCAATATTCAACATTCTTCAAGAAAAGAATTTTAAACCCAGAATTTCATATCCAGTCAAACTGAGTTTCATAAGTGAAGGAGAAATAAAATCCTTTACAGATAAGCAAATGCTTAGAGATTTTGTCACCACTAGGCCTGCCTTACAAGAGACCCTGAAGGAAGCACTCAACATGGAAAGGAACAACCGGTACCAGCCATTGCAAAAACATGCCAAAATGTAAAGACCATTGAGGCTAGGAAGAAACTGCATCAACTAACGAGCAAAATAACCAGTTAGTATCATAATGGCAGGATCAAGTTCACACATAACAATATTAACCTTAAATGTAAATGGACTAAATGCTCCAATTAAAAGACACAGACTGGCAAACTGGATAAAGAGTCAAGACCCATCAGTTTGCTGTATTCAGGAGACCCATCTCACACGCAGAGACATACATAGGCTTA
Source organism: Macaca thibetana thibetana (assembly GCF_024542745.1). Lineage (NCBI taxonomy): Eukaryota > Metazoa > Chordata > Mammalia > Primates > Cercopithecidae > Macaca > Macaca thibetana. The sequence continues at coordinate 77,092,504 of NC_065582.1, forward strand.
AAATAAAGGGATGGAGGAAGATTTACCAAGCAAATGGAGAACAAAAAAAAAGCAGGGGTTGCAATACTAGTCTCTGATAAAACAGACTTTAAACCATCAAAGATCAAAAGAGACAAAGAAGGCCATTACATAATGGTAACAGGATCAATTCAAAAGGAAGAGCTAACTATCCTAAATATATATGCACCCAATACAGGAGCACCCAGATTCATCAAGCAAGTCCTTAGAGACTTACAAAGAGACTTAGACTCCCATACAATAATAATGGGAGACTTCAACACTCCACTGTCAACATTAGACAGATCAACGAGACAGAAAGTTAACAAGGATATCCAGGAATTGAACTCAGCTCTGCAGCAAGCAGACCTAATAGACATCTATAGAACTCTCCACCCCAAATCAACAGAATATACATTCTTCTCAGCACCACATCGTACTTACTCCAAAATCGACCACATAATTGGAAGTAAAGCACTCCTCAGCAAATGTACAAGAACAGAAATTATAACAAACTATCTCTCAGACCACAGTGCAATCAAACTAGAACTCAGGACTAAGAAACTCAATCAAAACCACTCAACTACATGGAAACTGAACAACCTGCTCCTGAATGACTACTGGGTACATAACAAAATGAAGGCAGAAATAAAGATGTTCTTTGAAACCAATGAGAACAAAGATACAACATACCAGAATCTCTGGGACACATTTAAAGCAGTGTGTAGAGGGAAATTTATAGCACTAAATGCCCACAAGAGAAAGCAGGAGAGATCTAAAATTGACACTCTAACATCGCAAGTAAAAGAACTAGAGAAGCAAGAGCAAACACATTCGAAAGCTAGCAGAAGGCAAGAAATAACTAAGATCAGAGCAGAACTGAAGGAGATAGAGACACAAAAAACCCTCCAAAAAATCAATGAATCCAGGAGTTGGTTTTTTTTTTTTTTTTTTTTGAGACGGAGTCTTGCTCTGTAGCCCGGGCTGGAGTGCAGTGGCCGGATCTCAGCTCACTGTAAGCTCCGCCTCCCGGGTTTGCGCCATTCTCCTGCCTCAGCCTCCTGAGTAGCTGGGACTACAGGCGCCCGCCACCTCGCCCGGCTAGTTTTTTGTATTTTTAGTAGAGACGGGGTTTCACCGTGTTAGCCAGGATGGTCTCGATCTCCTGACCTCGTGATCCGCCCGTCTCGGCCTCCCAAAGTGCTGGGATTACAGGCTTGAGCCACCGCGCCCGGCCCAGGAGTTGGTTTTTTGAAAAGATCAACAAAATTGACAGACCACTAGCAAGACTAATAAAGAAGAAAAGAGAGAAGAATCAAATAGATGCAATAAAAAATGATAAAGGGGATATCACCACCGACCCCACAGAAATACAAACTACCATCAGAGAATACTATAAACACCTCTATGCAAATAAACTGGAAAATCTAGAAGAAATGGATAATTTCCTGGACACTTACACTCTTCCAAGACTAAACCAGGAAGAAGTTGAATCCCTGAATAGACCAATAGCAGGCTCTGAAATTGAGGCAATAATTAATAGCCTACCAACCAAAAAAAGTCCAGGACCAGATGGATTCACAGCTGAATTCTACCAGAGGTACAAGGAGGAGTTGGTGCCATTCCTTCTGAAACTATTCCAATCAATAGAAAAAGAGGGAATCCTCCCTAACTCATTTTATGAGGCCAACATCATCCTGATACCAAAGCCTGGCAGAGACACAACAAAAAAAGAGAATTTTAGACCCATATCCCTGATGAACATCGATGCAAAAATCCTCAATAAAATACTGGCAAACCGGATTCAGCAACACATCAAAAAGCTTATCCACCATGATCAAGTGGGCTTCATCCCGGGGATGCAAGGCTGGTTCAACATTCGCAAATCAATAAACATAATCCAGCATATAAACAGAACCAAAGACAAGAACCACATGATTCTCTCAATAGATGCAGAAAAGGCTTTTGACAAAATTCAACAGCCCTTCATGCTAAAAACGCTCAATAAATTCGGTATTGATGGAACGTACCTCAAAATAATAAGAGCTATTTATGACAAACCCACAGCCAATATCATACTGAATGGGCAAAAACTGGAAAAATTCCCTTTGAAAACAGGCACAAGACAGGGATGCCCTCTCTCACCACTCCTATTCAACATAGTGTTAGAAGTTCTGGCTAGGGCAATCAGGCAAGAGAAAGAAATCAAGGCTATTCAGTTAGGAAAAGAAGAAGTCAAATTGTCCCTGTTTGCAGATGACATGATTGTATATTTAGAAAACCCCATTTTCTCAGCCCAAAATCTCCTTAAGCTGATAAGCAACTTCAGCAAAGTCTCAGGATACAAAATTAATGTGCAAAAATCACAAGCATTCTTATACACCAGTAACAGACAAACAGAGAGCCAAATCAGGAATGAACTTCCATTCACAATTGCTTCAAAGAGAATAAAATACCTAGGAATCCAACTTACAAGGGATGTAAAGGACCTCTTCAAGGAGAACTACAAACCACTGCTCAGTGAAATCAAAGAGGACACAAACAAATGGAAGAACATACCATGCTCATGGATAGGAAGAATCAATATCGTGAAAATGGCCATACTGCCCAAGGTAATTTATAGATTCAATGCCATCCCCATCAAGCTACCAATGAGTTTCTTCACAGAATTGGAAAAAACTGCTTTAAAGTTCATATGGAACCAAAAAAGAGCCTGCATCTCCAAGACAATCCTAAGTCAAAAGAACAAAGCTGGAGGCATCACGCTACCTGACTTCAAACTATACTACAAGGCTACAGTAACCAAAACAGCATGGTACTGGTACCAAAACAGAGATATAGACCAATGGAACAGAACAGAGTCCTCAGAAATAATACCACACATCTACAGCCATCTGATCTTTGACAAACCTGAGAGAAACAAGAAATGGGGAAAGGATTCCCTATTTAATAAATGGTGCTGGGAAAATTGGCTAGCCATAAGTAGAAAGCTGAAACTGGATCCTTTCCTTACTCCTTATACGAAAATTAATTCAAGATGGATTAGAGACTTAAATGTTAGACCTAATACCATAAAAATCCTAGAGGAAAACCTAGGTAGTACCATTCAGGACATAGGCATGGGCAAAGACTTCATGTCTAAAACACCAAAAGCAACGGCAGCAAAAGCCAAAATTGACAAATGGGATCTCATTAAACTAAAGAGCTTCTGCACAGCAAAAGAAACTACCATCAGAGTGAACAGGCAACCTACAGAATGGGAGAAAATTTTTGCAATCTACTCATCTGACAAAGGGCTAATATCCAGAACCTACAAAGAACTCAAACAAATTTACAAGAAAAAAACAAACAACCCCATCAAACAGTGGGCAAAGGATATGAACAGACATTTCTCAAAAGAAGACATTCATACAGCCAACAGACACATGAAAAAATGCTCATCATCACTGGCCATCAGAGAAATGCAAATCAAAACCACAATGAGATACCATCTCACACCAGTTAGAATGGCGATCATTAAAAAGTCAGGAAACAACAGGTGCTGGAGAGGATGTGGAGAAATAGGAACACATCTATTAAGTTCTAAAATTCTTCTTCCCTCTCATCAGTTAAGTAATAGAGGTGGTGTAGTTTAGAGCTGTGGGTAATGTCTCATTCACCTAAGGTTTATTCAGAAGTTCTTAACAAGAATAACTGACTCTATAGCTGGAAGAAAAGGATGGTGTGGGGGTGTCACTAGAACTCACCTGAGTCAGAAGTGAGGAGGCTTTGGGGAGATGAGACCGTGTGATTAAATTTTTCAAGCATGCACTCGGACCTCATAAACAGAGAGTCACTTTCTGAGCTTATTTTAATAAAACAATGCTTCTTTTCTTGAATGTGTAGGTGGGTAAACTAAGACAAGCAAGTGTGAGCCAATCTGAATCTACTGAGGTCATTTAGAGTCATTTTAAAATATAAAAACCAATAACTTTTTAAAATGTATTTTTTATTTCAATAGCTGGGACCTAACTAAACTAAAGAGCTTTTCAATAGGTTTTTTGGGAACAGGTGGTGTTTGATTACACGAATAAGTTCTTTAGTGGTGATTTCTGAGATTTTGATGCACCCATCACCCAAGTAGTGTGCACTGTACCCAATATATAGTCTCCTATACTCACCCCCCCTTTCCCCTGAGTCCCCAAAGTTTATTATATTATTCTTATGCCTTTGCATCCTCATAACTTAGCTCCCACTTATGAGTGAGAACATACAATGTTTGGTTTTCCAATCCTGAGTTACTTAGAATAATAGTCAGCAATTCCATCCGGTTGCTGTGAGTGCCATTATTTTGTTCCTTTTTATGGCTCAGTAGTATTCCATGGTATATATATACCACATTTTCTTTATCCACTCGTTGATTGATGGGCATTTGGGCTGGTTCCCTATTTTTGCAATTGCAAATTGTGCTGCTATAAACATGCATGTGCAAGTATCTTTTTGGTATAATGACTTCTCTTCCTCTGGGTAGATACCTAGTAATGGGATTGCTGGTTCAAACGGTAGATGTATTTTTAGTTCTTTAAGGAATCTCTACACTGTTTTCCATAATGGTTTTACTAGTTTACATTCCCACCAGCAGTGTAAAAGTGTTCACTTTCACCACATCCACACCAACATCTATTTTTTTTATTTTTATTTTTATTATGGCCATTCTTGCAGGAGTGAGGTGGTTTCACATTGTGGTTTTGATTTCCATTTCCCTGATAATTAGTGATTTTAAGTACTTTTCCATATGCTTCTTGGCCATTTGTATCGATTTTTGAGAATTGTCTATTCATGTCCTTAGCCCACTTTTTTTTTTTTGAGATGGAGTCTTGCTCTGTCGCCCAGGCTGGAGTGCAGTGGCCGGATCTCAGCTCACTGCAAGCTCCGCCTCCCAGGTTTGCGCCATTCTCCTGCCTCAGACTCCCGAGTAGCTGGGACTACAGGCCCACTTTTTGATAGGATTGTTTGCTTGTTTGTTTTGCTGATTTGTTTGAGTTCTTTGTAGAGTCTAGATGTTAGTTCTTTGATACTGGCATATAGCCTTTCAGTTTTCTTCCTACATATATGTGAGCCCATGTTCATGTATGTATGTATTTTATTTACAAAATGGGATAATACTCTATACAACTGTTTTTGGAGAATATTTTTCTGTTTAAAAGTACACTGTAAATTTTTTTACATTATAGATCTGCCTATAATTAATGACTACATAATAGTCCAATGTATATCTTTCATTAACTGGGATTTTTTACTTAATTTCATGTTTACACATTTGAGTTATACATTCTTTCAAAGATTTGTCTATTTTCTTTTATTTATTGCAAGGATTTTTAGCCTCAGCACCATTGGCATTTTGGGCCAAATAGTTATTGCAGGGGATGTTCTGGGCATTGTAGTTTACTTAGCATTACCTCTGGTTTCTACCTGCTAGAGGCCAGTTCATCCCACGGACAACTAAAATTGTCCCCAGACATTGCCAAAGTCTTCTGGGGTGGGATTAGGGGTGTGGAGAATTGCCCTCAATAGAAAACCATTGTTTTAAAGGAAGAATGTAAAAAACGCATTAATACATTTGTAGTATGAAAAAAAAAAAATGTGAGGTTTGGAAATAGCCAGATTTGGTTTCAAATTTTAGCTCTACCATTTACTAGCTGTGTAAACTTAGTTAAGTGAATGAATGACACAGCTAAGATTTGAAACAATATTTAGTGGAATTTCGGAACCATTCATAATTCTGCGTATATCCAAGTAACTCCTTTGCTGGAATATTAAGATTCAGCAGGCCCTGAAACTCCCCTGCAGTGGAGTAGATTCTCTGGATTCTGGTGTTATATCTCCACAAGTTCCCCCTAACTATCCCCTCTATGGAGAATAGATAACATACTAAGCTGTATTGGCCATTACTCTCTCCACGAATTGTTTAATCAGAGGGAAATATAGCTTGACTGGGTACAGCTAGAAGACTGTGAACAGGTGACGTGTAGGAGGGTTTCTTGGGTTATAAGCATACGAGCTGACTCTCGCCCACCTGAGCAGATAGAAGGAAACTGAGAGGGTTCTCAGAGAGTTGAAGGGAGTCCAACAGGTAGCATGTGGGTAGAGTAGAAGGCAGGGTGGCTGCAGGCCCTTGTCACAGGAGTTTGTGGTCATTCTTCTTAAGGCATTGCCATTAATGTGATTCAGTGCCTCTATGTGTCTTAGTCTAGAATTTCAAATTCTCATGAGAGATTGCTGACTGGCTCAGTTTGAGTCAGATATCCACTTGAGGAACCATCAGCTATTTCCAGGGTGTCAGGGTCATGTAAAGTCATGGCCTGTCATCTCATCCTATGTTGGTGAATATTTCCCAAAAAGGGAAAGTTGTGTGCTGAGGAGTTATCCTTGAAGTTTCATCCACAGAACAGCAAGCTAGTACAGGTCACCTTGAAAATGGGAGGCCTGGGCAGAGAGGTGGGCTGAGGGTGCTGGCAGAGTTCAGCGACTTTCCACTTGCCTTTGGGATTCAAGCAAATGGATCCATCTTATCTCTCCGCATTAGACTATAAGCTCCCTATCTCAGGCACAATGCTGTCTTCTCAACAGCTGTATGGTGATGCACAGAATTCTTACTGATATTGAGTAGCTGCTCAATAAATATTTGTATAAAGAATAATGCATTAGCTTTTATTCATAGCTTTCTCCAGTTATTCATTTGTGACTCAGTTTTCTTTTCTATGGGCTGATCACACATTGTGTTCACATCTACCATTTTAATTTAACCACATCACACTGAAATTATTTTGTCTGTCATCCCTACTAGACCATTAACTTCTAGAGGGCCAGGGATATGACTATTCGTCTTTATCTCCATAACTGCATTTGACAAAAAGCAGGCTTTCATTCCATATTAGTTGACCCTAATGCATGAGATTTCTGTTTTTGTGATCAATCATACTAGGTCAGTGCTTGTTATCATGTGAGTTACATATGTTGAGAACAAATGAACTAATGAATGAACTAATGAATATTTTGGCTGACTATGAGTATAAGCCTGTGAAGTGCATCAACAGATGTTGGGAACAGAAAACAATTTCAAAAGCATAGTTCTCAAAGTAACCTTGGAGATTGATTACAGGGATTGTTAATACTATTGCCATAATGAATATTAACATGAACTATGTTTTTGGGAAATTTTGTTCTAGTGAAGTGGCATGAAACACTACTACTCAGTCACAGTGCTGTGACACAGGTCAGGAGTGAGGTGTGTCATAAGTGTTTGTTACCAAACACAGTTGAAGTACTGAAGCTTGCAAATAATTTACATTTAAAATATATTTAGAACAGCCTCAAGGTTATCTCTGTGATAACATCATTCTCACTCTCTCCAATGTGATATGCCTTTTAGGAGGAGTGAAGTGCAGTATATCTAGTGTCAGAAGTTGTGTTTGGGAATATGCCTTCCATGTGAGACTCACATGTTGAGAATCATCACCTAGGGTTATGGGTCACAAATAAAGTCTTTTGATGGATCTTATAAATTGTCCCCTCGATTTATACACTCCTTGTTTTTGTAGGCTTTAAAATACAAAGGCCTGATAACATTAGCTTAGGGGCCTGAGTAGAAAATATTTTCTGGAAAGAACAAGGCTAAAGAGGCTGTGGTTGCCATTTCCTCCATTGCCTCCTTGGGGAATGTGGGCATTCCACAGCCATGTAAATGTGGCTCTGTCTTTTCTCATTTTTCCTTATAGTAACAGCAACACATACTCAAGCCCTTTGAGTACCCTTTGAGTATTATTGAGTACAATAATACATCAAACATGACTGATCACAGGTCACCATCACTAATATAACAGTAATGAAAACGTTTGAAATATTAGGAGTATTACCAAAATGTGATGCAGAGGCACCAAGTAAAGGCATGCTGTTAGAAAATGGCACCAACAGACTTGCTGAGTGGAGGAGTTGCCACAAATATTCAGTTCGTAAAATACGCAATATCTGTAAAGCGCAATAAAACAAGGTATGCGCATATGGTAATGCTTACTTCTGGCAATAGGTACCTTATAATGTCAACTAAGGCAATCACATGTGTACTGAATAGATGCAATCCAAGATTTCCTTAACCTTGGAAAGGGTTTAACTGCTGCCTTACTTGATGCAACCACATCTATCCATACTTCCCTAATTGTGGTCTTGATGTCTTTGCTTGAATCCATGCACAGTCTCTATTTCTTAATTAAGGTCACGTCTTGGTGAATAATTAAGAAGTTGATCCTCCTAGTCCTAAGTTTTATCTTTTCACTTTCCTTCTCCTTTTTTTCTGCCCTCCTGACAATCACAGGCTCTGTGCAGTCTGGAAACTTGACCCTTTTTTGTCCTTTAACATCAATTCTTGTCTCCTAATTCTTGCAGATAGTTGATATGGTGATATTCACATGGCCCCCATTTAAGGGTTCACACTCAGTTTTGTGGGGTGCCATAGCCTGCACCCTTCATCTCTTCACTTCTCCTCAGCTTGCTTTCTACTTTCTTTCCAAAACAGCGATAAAGTACTAGGAAGGCTTCTGAGGAAAGAATTCTAAGGGGTAGAAAGTTACCTGTGCTTTGTCTTCAGTGAAGGGAAGAAAGAAAGTAAATATTCTATAAGAAGGGTTGGCAAGCTTTTTCTGTAAAGGGCCAGATAGTAGGTATTTAGGTTTTGTGGCCATCTGGTCCCTGCGGAAGCTACTCAACTGTGCTTCCAAAAGTCTCCATAGGTAGTTCATAAACAAGTGAGCATGGCCATGTGCAGTAACTACTTACAGACACTGAAATTTAAATTTTATGTAATTTTTACTTGTGACAAAATATTATTTTCCTTTCAATTTTTCCAGTCATTTAAAGATGGCAAAATCATCCTTTGCTTATGGGTTGTACAAAAACAGGTGTGGGCCAGGTTTAAAGTTGCCAGATTTAGTAGTTCCTATTTGGGACATTTTGACTAAAAAATTATTTGTTGTTTATCTGAAATTCAAGTTTAACTGGGAATTCTGTATTTTATTTGGCAACCCTAGCTGGCTTTCATCTCTGAGCCACAGTCTGAAGACTCCAATTCTATAATCAGTCAGTTTTTATGAAATATTTCTCTGGTTGCATTTGTCAGGGGACGGGGTGGTGGGGATTTAAACCCACACATACTTTGCCCATCTGGTTTTAAATCGTCCTGTGGTCATCTACTCTAATGGAGTTCTCAGATGTGGAAGAATAATATTGAGATATTCAGAAACCAGTTTGTTTCCAGAAGAAGAGTCATAACAGGAGAGCTTAGGTTTGCAGCAAAGATGCATAAAGCTAGCGTGAAATGACCTCAGATATTGAACTATGCGAGAAATATTCTCCTTCTTTTTTTTTTTTCTGAGTTTTTTTTGTAAGAGTGTTTGTTTCAAGGGTGAATGAACAATAATATATTGAGCTTTCTTTGTCCCAGCTACTATAGTGGCTAATGACTGAAATATCTACAGTGAAATATTTGTGCTAATGGATTTCCAATTCTTTAATATTCATACATTCAGTGAGTTTGTATTGAGTTCCTACTCTATGCTAAGCATATTTTAAAAGCTGGCTATACAATAGTAAACAAAGCAGATAGGTGTCTTTTGACCTCAGAATGTTTACATTCTAGTTGAGGGAAACAAACAAAAAACAAACAAGTAAAAGATTTACTCTCTCAGATATGAAAAGGGATATAGAAAAAAAAGGAAGCAAAGGAGAATAGGTATTGCCAGAGAGGGGAGGGACTGCCTTTTGACAGGTGAGCCCTGAGAAGGTTACAGTGGAGCAAAGACCTGAGGAAGCAAGGCAGGGAGCTCTGTGGCTCCCTGGGAGGAAAGCATCTGTGGCTAATGTGAAAGTCCTGAAGTTTGAGAAACCATAAGGAGGCCAAAGTGACTCAAGTGGAATGAACAATGGGGAGACTAGGAGGATATGAGTTAGAGGAGATAACAGGGTGGAGGGTATGGCATAGAGATGTAAGGCCTTGTAGCATTGGCTTTTAGTTTGCTGAAATGAAGTGTCATTTTAGAGCTTTGAAAAGAGGGAAGACTTACTTTACTTAATTGCTTATGTTTTACTTAATGACTCTGAATACTGTGTACCTGGTGGACCTCAGGGAGGAAGATCAGAGGCAGGAGAGCAGCTGGGAGGCTACTGAGTAATTCAGGTGAGAGATAATGGTGATTTCGATAAACACAGTTGCGGTGGAGACATTGTGAAGTCACATTCTGGTTGATGTGGAAAGTTGAAATGGTAGGATTTGGTGATGGATTTGATGTCGGGTGGGAAAGCAAGAGAGGAGTCAAAGATAACTTCCAGATTTTTGGCCTGAACAACTGAGAGGGTGGAACTGCTGTTTACCGAGAAGGGGAAGATGGTGGGAGGAGAAGATTTGAGAGAGAAAATCCAAAGTTTGGGTTAGGACAAGATAAGTGTGAGATAAATGTTAGGACTTTAAATGGAGATGTCAAATCTGCAGCTGGACATATGAGTCTGGAGTTCAGAGATGCCGTCTGGACTCCAGATATAAATTTGGGAATCATCAGTGTATAGATGACATTGAAAGCCAAGTAATTGGATGAGATCATCAAGGGAGTGAGCATACCTAGAGGAAAGATGAAGCTCTAAGAGCCATCTTTTATATGAGTCACTGGAAATGGCTTGATAGCTTCTGTATTCATCATAGCCACAAATACAATTACTATTAGGAGTATTCAAATTGTGACAACATCAAGTGCTTTATGGTAGTAAAGAACTTTCATTTGTAATGCTGAATATTCAGATGCATCTTTTCTGTAAACAAAATAAACACAATTAAAAAACATTTAAACTTCCTTTTGGAATATCAAAAACTAGAGGTGTAAAATTGACCAAATTCATTGCTTGATTCTTTGTAAAGTCTAGAATTACATGTATCTTTAGGTTTGGAAACTGCTGGTAGGTTAAAAAAAATGAAGAGCAATGAAAACAGTTTTTGATTAGTTGATTCTTTTCTAGCTATGTTTTGCAAAATGCTTTTTATTGCTAAGTTAAGAAAAAGATTTTGTTTGGACAAACACCCACATATATATAAACATATATATAAACATATATATATAAACATCTATATGTGTGTATCTATCCATATCTGTTTCTATCTGTATGTCCATTTTTCTGTATCTGTATTGATACATACTCTCAATTGTCTTGGTAAGGATCCCTGGGGACATTTCTCCTGTGCCTAGAACCTTCCAACCAAAACCAGAACCAAAACAAAAACACTTTGTAATGAGCTTTTTACCCCCTTGGCTTACCAAACTATTTCCTAAAGTAGTGAAAGCCTCTAGGCATAATATATTAAACGGGGGCTGGGTGCAGTGGCTCAGCCTGTAATCCTAGCACTTTGGGAGGCTGAGATGGGCAGATCACGAGGTCAGAAGTTCGAGACCAGCCTGGCCAATATGGTGAAACCCCATCTCTACTAAAAATACAAAAATTAGCCAGGCGTGGTGGTATACACCTGTAGTTCCAGCTCCTTGGGAGGCTGAGGCAGAAGAATTGCTTGAACCTGGGAGGCAGAGGTTGCAGTGAGTAGAGATTGCACCACTGTACTCCAGCCTGGGTGACAGAGAGAGACTCTGTCTCAAAAAGAAAGAAAGAATTTTTTTTTTTTTTTTTTTTTTTCCAAACAGGATCTCGAATTTAGACCCCAGTACTATGTTCAAATGTGAAAGCATCATTGACTTTTAAATTTGTGATGTAAATGTCTTGGTTGGTTATTTTTAACATGAGGCCCTGAATGTCCGACCATCAGTGCTAAGTGGGTGGCCTGTCCCTTAAACACCAAGTCACATTCAGTGTGATGAAGCTGCCTGCTTCTTCTGGCTTTCATGGCCACTCCTAATAAGAATTTGTATAAGTTGGCTGGTTCCATGAGAAGGAGACAGCAGTGGCCTTTTATTCTGGGACAGCATAGGCCACATGATACACATCTGCCCACTCTGTTGCCATTATACCCTCCAGGGACAAGCTGACAAAAATGCTGCTCACCTTTAGGAGAATCAAGAAATGACTTCCTCGAGGCCTCACAGCTCTGTTGGCACTTCTCCTCCTACCCCACTACATGGACAATAGACGCTGGACCCTGCCTGGAAAATGAGCATCCAGAATTGTAAAATTTTCTCAAAGCAAATTTTCTCTTTCTTTCCCACTGAGTTCAGAAGAATGCAAGATATTTTACCAATACTCTATAGTTCTGTAGAAGGATTCCTTATCATTGTCCCTTATAAACCACATTTGTCTAAAGAAAAAAGTACTGGCTATACCTCCCCTTTTGATACTTGAAAATTAGTACCCTAATTGACTGCTACAGAAGCCTTGCTTAATAAACTGGTGAATACGATGTTGATCTTGTGACCTTCCTTTTCATTCATGTATTTATTGTATTAAGCTTATTGCTAAATAGCAAATCACTGTAAAACTTAGTGGATTAAAACAATAAACATTTTGAACTCACAGTTTCTATGGGCCAGGAATGTAGAAGCTACTTAGCTGGGTAGTTCTTTATCAGGGTCTGTACTGAAGTTACATTCAGGCATTGGTCAGGACTATGGATATTTGAAGGCTGGCCTGGAGCTAGAGGATCCCCTTCCAAGATGGCTCACTCAGTTGGTTGACAAGTTGCTGCCGGGTATTATCAGACAGCCTCAGTTTCTTGCCACATGGATTTTTCGGTAGGGCTGCTTGAGTTTCCTCATGACATGATAGCTGTCTTCTCACAGAGCAGTAATCCAAGAGTGCACAGCAGAAGCTGCAGTGTCATTTATGACTTAGCCTTGGAAGTTACCATCATTTCCCCCATATCCTATTGGTTAAACAGACCAGCCCTGCTCAGTGAGGGAGGGTGCTATGAGTGGGTTTCTAGGGTTACTACGGCTAGCTGCCACACTCATTTATTCAGTTGAGATTTATTGAGTGCCTACTATGTGCAGGCACTGTGCTTAGACCCTTTTGACCTAACGTTGACTCAGTTATCTGACTCACTGCCAGTGTCCTCTCCTCCTCTACTGGGTATCGTCACTCCAGCCTCCTCTACAACTCCCTCAAGCTTCCTGTTCACTTAAGAGATTATTCCTTGAAAAAGAAATTGTATTGTCTTTTAAATTAAGGAAAGAGGTCACTAAACTAGGAACATTACTCAATATCTTTGCTGATAGGCAGTAATTTCACTGCTTGAGAGAACCAGATATTTCTGGCTAAATCTACTGTGAAGAAATGTCCAAAGACTATATCTTATTTTGGGAAGGAGGATCAAAAATCCACTTGAAGTGGGAAGATACTTATTTAGCACTTACTATGTGCATCATTACAACAACCCAGAAAATAATATATTTCTGTCCTCATTTTAAAGATGGGAAAATGTATTTACTCAAAAAAATTTATTGATTATTTACGATGACCAGGAGCTGTTTTAAGTGCTTGGGATACAATAGTGAAAAAAAATGGACAGAAATGTAAACACTCATGGAGCTTATTTTCTAGTGGGTCAGAAAAGAGAATAAATGTAACAAATAGTATGTAAGAAGGCAGTAATAATAGCTGTAGCTATTATTAGCTAATAGGTAGATACATGGTAACAGTGTGTTAGACGATAGTAAGCACTATAGAAAAGGAAACAAGTACTGTAGAGTAAAGTGGTTTTGAGAACCTCAGGTGTGGATGCAGGTTGCAGTATTACATACATGGATAAACTAGGCCTGATCCAGAAGGCAGTATACGAGGCAAGATTTGAGGGAGGTGAGGGAGCTAACCATGTGGATGTTTGGAGGGAGAACATCCAGGCATAGGGAACAGCTGGTGCAAGGGTTTCTAAGATGGGACCACTCCTAGTGTGTTTGAAGCATAAACAAAGAGGCCAGTATCTGGGAGAAATGAGCTGATTAGATATACAAATCTAGAGTCTGGGGAAGATATTTGCGCATGGCATTTAAATACAGGAGTTGTTGGCACAGATGTGATATTTTCAACCATGAGGCTTAGTAAGATTACCAAGGTCAAGACAGTTGATAGGTAGAGAAGAGAACTGTGGCCTCAGCCCTGGAATACTTCAACATTAAAAAATACAAGGAGCTGGCAGGGCGCGGTGGCTCAAGCCTGTAATCCCAGCACTTTGGGAGGCCGAGACGGGCGGATCACGAGGTCAGGAGATCGAGACCATCCTGGCTAACATGATGAAACCCCGTCTCTACTAAAAATATGAAAAAAATCTAGCTGGGCGAGGTGGCAGGCACCTGTAGTCCCAACTACTCGGGAGGCTGAGGCAGGAGAATGGCGTGAACCCGGGAGGCGGAGCTTGCAGTGAGCTGAGATCCCGGCCACTGCACTCCAGCCTGGGCGACAGAGCTAGACTCCGTCTCAAAAAAAAAAAAAAAAAAAAAAAAATACAAGGAGCAGAAGAAAAATAAGGAAAGGAATCTGAGATGAAGGAACCAGTGAGCTAAGTGCCAAGTACAATGAGTGGCTTCCTGGAAGCCAAATGAAAAAAAATCCTGTATTTAGAAGGAGGGAGTGGTTAACTGTGTCAGGTGCTTTCTTAGGTCAATTCCTAGTTGGGGATTTAGCAATGCAGAGATCACTAGTGACCATGGAAAAAGAACTCTGGAAACATGGTGGAGGAGGAAACCTGAAAAAAGTTTTTTTTAAAATTTTATTTATTATTATTTTTATTATTTTGAGACAGAGTCTTGCTCTGTCACCCAGGCTGGAGTGCAGTGGCATGATCTTGGCTCAGTGCAAACTCCGCCTCCTGGGTTCAAGCAATTCTCCTGCCTCAGCCTCCCAAGTAGCTGGGATTACAGGGGTGCGCCACCATACTTGGCTAATTTTTTTTTTTATTTTTAGTAGAGATGGGGTTTCACCATATTTGCCAGGCTGGTCTTGAACTCCTGGCCTTGTGATCCTCCTGCCTCAGTCTCCCAAAGTGCTGGGATTACAGGTGTGAGCCACCACGCCCGGTCCTAAAAGTGGGAGTAAAAGAGGATGGGGTGGGTGGAATCATTGAAACTAGTGAGATTAGAGAACTCTTTTGAGTTTTGCTGAAAGGGCAGCAAAGACATCAGGTGGATACTAGTGAAAAGTAAGGTCAAGGGGAAAGTTTTCTTTTTTTCTTTTTTAAGATACAAATGCTTTTATGATGGGAATAATTCAGTAGAGAGTGAAAAATGATAATTTAAGACAAATAATTGATGGAATAATGTTTTTGATTGGTGAGAGGGGATAAGATGTAGTGTAGAAATATAGGATTAATTTTTGACAGGAACATTGGATAATTCAACAGTGGTGATAGGCAGGAAGGCAGTGATGTTTGCGATGCAGGCATGTGGGTGGATGTGTTGATGGGAGTATGTGGAAGTCGTTTTCTTACTGCTTCCATTTTTCTTTCTTCTTTTTTTTCAGTAAAATAGGAAGCAAGGTTTTCAGCTGAGTATAATGGTGGGAAAAGAGGTGTTGGGAACTTGAGTAAAGAGAAAGCATAAAATGGCAGACTAATGAGAGGAAGAGGGTATGAACTGGAGACATGTAGTGTGAATGATGGGCCAACTTGAAGTTAATGGCCAAGTATTTAAAGCAAGACCAGTCATCCTGGCTTGTATTTTTCTCTATCATGCTGCAGTAGAGGCAGATGTACAGTAGGCTGAAATTTGGATTTAAATAGGATTATCATTTTGCAAAGCAAGAGTAACCAAGTTGTAGAGAAGCAAAGGATTTAATAGCTATTGATAATGGAATTTAAACTGGGTAAGGGCTGGGCACGATGGCTTATGCCGGTAATACCAGCATTTTGGGAAGTCAAGGCAGGAGGAATGCTTGAGCCTAGAAGTTTGAGATCAGCCTGGGAAACAAGGCGAGACCCTATCTCAACACAAAAATAAAAAAATTAGCCAGGCTTGGTCGCACACACCTGTAATTCCAGCTATTCAGGAGGCTGGCATGAGAGGATGGCTTGAGCCTAGGAGGTCAAAGTTGTAGCTAGCTATGATCATGGCACTGCACTCCAGTCTGGGTGATAGAGCAAGATTCCTGTCTCAAAAAAGTAAAAAATAAAAAATAAGTAAATTGGGCAAGGAGAGGAATGAGGGCATGAGGGTGACAAACAGTGAAAAGATGATAGGATCAATGGCTTCGCAGAAGCAGTGGGATGGAAGAATTGTGATAGATGTGTTGGTGGGAGTATAATATGGAGAGAATGAGATGAAATGATAGGAAGTGATGACAGAGAGTGGGGTGCGTGTAACCGACACTAAGGAGAAGATGTACTTGTTAATAGTAACAAGGCCTAGGGTGATGACCATGGAGGGAGTGGCTAGGTTGGGTGGGGAAAATAAGGGGGATTTCTGGGGTTTTGGTGATAGGAACAATGAGGAGTCATAGGTGATATAATTTGATGACAAAGATTCAAAATGAGGACTTTTTAGAAATGAGAGAGGATTGGAAAATGGTCTGAAAGTAGCAGTAAGGAGCAAGGAGGACGTGTCCTCTACTTCTAGGCCTTATAGGTATAAAAATCTTGAAAGACAAGGTGAATTCCACTACAGAGGACTGCAGGAGTGGCTGTTCCTTTAGTGGAAAGCCAGGTTTCCCTCAAAGCAGGAAGGAGAAGAGAGCATTCGGATAATGGAGAAGAGACACAGGTGATTTTGTTGATGGCTGACTGAGTTTCAGAGGACAGAGTGGAAGGATTTTCAGAACTTGAGGAGGGGTGAGAAAAGGGGACAGAATAGGTTCAGATTCCTATAGGGACTGTGGGAGTTGAGAGTCATCTTGGGGGCTGGGGGCAGCCTGTTGTGAAGAGGGATAAAGGGCAATATGGGAGGAGTCCTGGTGGTGGGAGCAAGATGGCGGTAGTGAAGCAGTGAGAGTTGCAAGGGGAACAGAGGGTTCTGGCAGAGGGGTGGGGTCTCTCAGGTCCTCACTGCCAGTAACCAATGAGGTCCAATGTCAGCCCAGGTATCCTCAGCTCCACAGTAAATGCCCTTTCCTATACACCCTTTCTATTCAAAGCGGAGTCTGTGATGAGCTGGTAGGATCACCTGAGAACGCGTTAGGAAGGCAGAAGCTCAGGCCCCACCCCAGACCTACTGACTTTGAATCTGCATTTTAACACGGTCTCCAGGAGCATTGTGAGCATGGGAGAGTTTGGGAAACATTGCTGTACACTGCATATTTTTCAACCTCTTAAAAATTAATTTTTTTGTGTCCAGTCAATAAGACTCCATGGAATAAAAAAGTAGAACTTTTTGTAATGAGGGCTTTCTGAATTTTTCAAGACTTTACAGAAAGTTCTAAAGTAAAAGTGTGCAAAAATTGAAGGGAGATGAGTATGAGACAGTGAAAAAAATGCTTGTCATATTTATTTATCTGGCTGATGATTGATCGAGTAAAGTTTGTTATTTTCCAAAGTCTTAGGGCTATGTGAGGAGAAACTACTCACACATTTGAGGTGAAACTCTTCCAGCTTGGATTATAGTGTTGCCACCAGTCTGATTTATAAGCAAACTAGAACTATCAGGAAAAGGAAAGAGGAGGGGTAAAATGAGTGTTTATATTTTCTCCAGCTATTATTAACCTAAGCTCAGGTGCTTGTACTAAAGAAAGGAATTACTTGTATTTATCCTTACGGATAAGTTGCTAGCAATAAATTATGAAAGGAAAAAAATAACCAAGTGAGATAATTGACTGAAAAACAAATGTCAGTAAAAGTAAACAGAATGGATTCCTCTAAACCTATTTGCAAAAATGTCAGAGGAGTTGAGTTGTTTTCCCTCACAATATTTGTGCTGGTATAAAGGGACTGCAGTTTAATTAAATTTCTCCTTAGAGACCGGGTATTCTACTAGATGTCATTTTGAGATTTTGCTAAAGGAAGGACTGCATTCTGATTAAGTGATGCAACATTTTGCCCTAAGCAATAGAGTAGAGATGATTAACATACCTCTTCCCCAAACCTCCTATAGTGACGGAAAATCAGAAACATCTGCCACCGAACCAGGACTCTCTGGAAGCTGGGTTTAGTCCTGATTTGGCCACTAATCACTGTGTGACCTTGAGCAAGTACCTTAGGACCTCCAGCATTAGAGTATTGGAGACACTGCTTTGTCCTGCGTTATATGTTCAACATCCAGCTCTCGAAGTCCTCCAAGTCTAAAAATTTCTAGTTTTGGTGGATTTTGTTATGGGTTACACAGGTATGCAGTCAGTGAAATCTAGCAAAAATAAGAGGAAATGTGGGAATTTTTAAGACGAATAGATTAATCTCAGTGCTGGAGTCATCAGGTAACTGCATATTATTGTGGAAACAGAAATATATAAAAAAAAATACATTTGTCCACATTTTAAAATCTTAAGGCTTTTCAAATTCTCAATATTTAATTATTTGGCTTATAATGCAAGTAGTTCTGATCTTTCTTGATTTTTGTCTGTTTCCAGTCTATTTGGGAATGAGAGACAAAAGGATAAGCATGTTATTTATGTATTGTGATTTTCTTTTTCAGGGGGATCTAAGACTTTGAGGAAAATGTTGAATCTAATTAATTACTTACTACCTTTTTTTTTCTTGAGATGGAGTCTTGTTCTGTTGCTCAGGCTGGAGTGCAGTAGTGCCATCCTGGTTCACTGCAACCTCCACCTCCCAGGTTCAAGCAATTCTCCTGCCTCAGCCTCCCAAGTAGCTGGGACTACAGGCACGCACCACCATGCCTGACACATTTTTGTATTTTTAGTAGAGGTGGGGTTTCACCATGTTGGCCAGGCTGGTCTCAAACTCCTGACCTCTAAGTGATCCTTCTGCCTCAGCTTCCTGAAGTGCTGGTATTATAGGTGTGAGCCACAATGCCCAGGCTACTTATTTACTACATTTTACTTAAGGCATCAAATTCAGATAGTCATAGAACTGGAGGGAACAACCAGCATCTAACTGTTCAGAATCATTATTTTTAAACACATTTCTACATTGTTAATACATCAAAGACAAGTTAAGGCAGTTTTTTTTTCTTGTATCCTACATGTTATATAGAGGAAAATCTGAACAGACCTGTACATAAAGAAAGAATTATAAGCTGTTGCTTTTCAATAAAATGATAAAGAAATCCTCCCATGGAAGTAATAACCAAAGTGGTTTTTTTCTAAGCAAATATAAAATTGCCTTTTCTTTAGTGGAGAAATACATTAGAAGCAGAAATAATTTTATTTTATTTATTGTTTATTAAGAACTTCTGTGGTATGCCCATTCAGCTTCCATGCCACGTGAGCTAAACAGTTGGGTTTGTGATATTCAGAAAACAAGGACATAAAGAACAGAAGTGCAAAGAAAAGAATGTCTGAACTTTAAATACTTTTTAGCTTTAAGGATTGCCAATGGGTCTTCTAAAACTCCTTCAACCTGCATAATATTTGTGCTGTAAACAATCATGATGTTTGCACCTATGCTCATCTATTTACTAAATTTATGAAAACAATGGAGCACAACTAAAAACAAATTAACCACATGAATACAAAAGGAACATGTACTTATTGATTGAGTATGGTAAATCTAGCTTTACTAAGCTCACATAGGTTGTTTCGAAGATGGCATACTAATTTAGTTTCTACTGCTCTGACGCATAATGGACCATAGATTTAAGTGGGCTAGGGCTGTAGATTAATCATGTAATAAATGAAAACTATTCTAACTGTTCAAGTATAGTGCATGTAGCTAGGAGAGATATGGCTACACAGCCAAATAGCTGCGATTCCTTGAGTGTTTTTGTGTTGTTTTTCTTTTATCTCTGCAGGAACCCTTATGTGAGGCCAAAATCAAATATTCCTAAAAAGTAGCTTACTTCTGAGTAGATGCTACTCTTAGAAGGGAACATATCTAAATGTTTTCATTTCTGACTCAGACTGGGATGAGGATGGCAGGCATACCAAAGAGCTTGGAAATTTTAGCAGGTCTCTGAAACTAAATTTATTCAGTGTTACCTAATTAATTGGATGTTTTGTTATTATGATACTGTCATATTAACAACTTTGCACCTATTTCTGCTCTTTTGTCTCCTTTTGTTTCCCTTATGGATAATTTATAAATATATGAACATATTTTGACCTGGAGTAAAAATTTAGCAAAGGAGTAGGCCAATGAGGCTATGTCATTGAGTAGGAGTAAACCAATGAGGCTATGTCATTGAGTAGGGGTGGAAACTGTAAAAAAACATTGTAACAATAGCAGGAAACCTTTCTTTGTAGGAAGTTGCTGACTTATAGGGAAACTATTTTACAGACTCACGTATTAAAGAAAGAAAAACCGACAATTTGTTTTTTAATTTTAAAGAGAAGAATTTAAAATTTCTACATAGTTGCTTTAAAGAGTAAGGCTAGGAAAGGAAGTTTTTGGGAGAAGCGAGATAGTGGGAGGAGCTCAGGTGAACGTGGAGGGACAGAACTGACATTGCCTGCTACTGCTGCCCTGTGATGCTGATCAATAATTCCTTCTTTGCTAAGTAATGGTGGATTCTTATTCAAAGTTCAGAGTGTTTCTCTGAAGAAAAAGGAATTTCCTCAAGGAATTCTGGGAGTTTCTCCTATCTGTAAAGAAATAGGTAAAGTCCAGACTAATAAAGAAGAAAAGAGAGAAGAATCAAATAGACACAATAAAAGATGATAAAGGGGATATCGCCACTGATCCCACAGAAATACAAACTACTATCAGAGAATACTATAAACACATCTACGCAAATAAACTAGAAAACCTAGAAGAAATGGATAAATTCCTGGACCCATACACCCTCCCAACTAAACTAGGAAGAAGTCGAATCCGTGAATACACGAATAACAAGTTCTGAAATTGAGGCAGTAATTAATAGCCTAACAAACAAAAGAGCCCAGGGTCAGTTGGATTCACAGCCAAATTCTACCAGAGGTACAAAGAGGAACTGGTACCATACCTTCTGAAACTATTCCAAACAACAGAAAAAGAGGGACCCCTCCCTAACTCATTTTATGAGGCCAACATCATACTGATACCAAACCCTGGCAGAGACACAAAATAAAAAAGAAAATTTCAGGCCAATATCCCTGATGAACATTGATGTAAAAATCCTCAATAAAATACTGGCAAACTGAATCTAGCAGCACATCAAAGAGCTTATCCACTACGATCAAGTCAGCTTCATCCCTGGGACACAAGACTGGTTCAACATATGCAAATCAATAAACGTAATCCATCACATAAACAGAACCAATGACAAAAACCACATGATTATCTCAATAGATGCAGAAAAGGCCTTTGATAAAATTCAACACTCCTTTATGCTCTTTATGCTAAAAACTCTCAATAAACTAGGTATCGATGGAACATATCTCAAAATAATTAGAGCTATTTATGACAAACCCACAGTCAATATCATACTGAATGGGCAAAAGCTGGAAACATTCGCTTTGAAAATCGGCACAAGACAAGGATGCCCTCTCTCACCACTCCTATTCAACATACTATTGGAAGTTCTGGCCAAGGCAATCAGGCAAGAGAAAAAAAATAAAGGGCATTCAAATAGGAAGAGAGAAAGTCAAATTGTCTCTGTCTGCAGATGACATGATTGTGTATTTAGAAAACCCTATCGTCTCAGCTCAAAATCTCTTTAAGCTGATGAGCAACTTCAGCAAAGTCTCTGGATACAAAATCAATGTGCAAAAATCACAAGCATTCCTATACACCAATAATAGACAAACAGAGAGCCAAATCATGAGTGCAGTCCCATTCACAATTGCTACAAAGAGAATAAAATACCTAGGAATTCAACTTACAAGGGATATGAAGGACCTCTTCAAGGAGAACTGCAAACCACTGCTCAAGGAAATAAAAGATGACACAAACAAATGGAAAAACATTCCATGCTCATGGATAGGAAGAATCAATATCATGAAAATGGCCATGCTGTCCAAAGTAATTTATAGATTCAATGCTATCCCCATCAAGCTACCATTGACTTTCTTCACAGAATTAGAAAAAACTACTTTAAATTTCTTATGGAACCAAAAAGGAGCCTATATAGTGAAGACAATCCTAAGCAAAAAGAAGAAAACTGGAGGCATCATGCTACCTGACTTCAAACTATACTACAAGGCTACAGTAACCAAAACAGCATGGTACTGGTACCAAAACAGATAGATAGACCAAAGGAACAGAACAGAGGCCTTAGAAATAACGCCACACATCTACAACCATCTGATCTTTGACAAGTCTGACACAAACAAGCAATGGGGGAAAGGATTCCCTATTTAATAAATAGTGTTGGGAAAACTGACTAGCCACTTTTCACATGCAGAAAAGTGAAACTGGATCCCTTCTGTACACCTTATACAAAAATTAACTCAAGATGGATTAAATACTTAAATGTAAGACCTAAAGCCATAAAAACCCTAGAAGAAAACATAAGCAGTACCATTCAGTACATAGGCATGGGCAAAGACTTCATGACTAAAACACCAAAAGCAATGCCAACAAAAGCCAAAATTGACAAATGGGATCTAATTAAACTAAAGAGCATCTGCACAGGAAAAGAAACTATCATCAGAGTGAACAGGCAACCTACAGAATGGGAGAAAATTTTTGCAATCTATCTATCTGACAAAGTGCTAATATCCAGAATCTACAAGGAACTTAAACAAATTTACAAGAAAAAAAAACCCCATCAAAAAGTGGGCAAAGGATATGAATGACACTTCTTAAAAGAAGACATTTATGCAACTAACAAACGTATGAAAAAAAGCTCATCATCACTGGTCATTAGAGAAATGCAAATCAAAACCACAATGAGATACCATCTCACACCAGTTAGAATGGCAATCATTAAAAAGTCAGGAAACAACAGATGCTGGAGAGGATGTGGAGAAGTAGGAATGCTTTTACACTGTTGGTGGGAGTGTAAATTAGTTCAACCATTGTGGAATACAGTGTGGTGATTCCTCAAGGATCTAGAACCAGAAATACCATTTGACCAAGCAATCCCATTGTTGGGTATATACCCAAAGGATTATAAATCATTCTACTATAAAGACATATGCACACATATGTTTATTGCAGCACTATTCACAATAGCAAAGACTTGGAACCAACTCAAATGCTCATCAATGAAAGCCTGGATTATGAAAATGTGGCACATATACACCATGGAATACTATGCAGTCATAAAAAAGGATGAGTTCATGTCCTTTGCAGGGACATGAATGAAGCTGGAAACTATCACAGGAAGAGAAAACCAAACATAGCATGTTCTCACTTATAAGTGGGAGTTGAACAAAGAGAACACATGGACACGGGGCAGGGGAACATCACACACCATGGCATGTCAGGGAGTTTGGAGCTAGGGGAGAGATAGCATTAGGAGAAATGCCTAATGTAGATGTCAGGTTGATGAGTGCAGGAAACCACCATGGCATGTGTACACCTATGTAACAAACCTGCACGTTCTGCACATGTATTCGAGTACTTTATTATAATAAAGTGTAATATGTATACTAAAGTATAACATGTATGCCAGTACTTTTATTATACTAAAGTATAATAGAAAAATAAAAATATTTTAAAAATCAAAGAAGGAAGAAAAAAGATAATAAAAAAAAGAAATGGCTATAGTCTTAAAGTTTTATTTTGAAAGAAGACAACTATCTTTGTCCATACTTATTTCTTCATTCATTTAACACATGTCAAATTCGTCACTAGATGAGGAATTAAGGATTTAATGATGAGCTAGACCTATCACATGTTTTTGGAAAACTTACAGGACTTGATGATGCAGCAACAATCTGAAAATGTATTGACGTGGGGGAAAAATAGACCTTATTTAAGGCAGTGTTTCTCATTCTTTATCTAATCATGATACAAGAGAATTATAATGTTTGAAATGCATGCTGGGATAATCTGCAGGGAATTTATGATGATAATAAGAAAATACAGAGTAGAATAGAAGAAAATCAATATTTAATTGGCATAAAATTTAAATAATTTGAATAAATACCTAGATATAATTCTTTGAGAAATTTTAGTAAGATTTTTAAATGATGATTTCTTCAAATTCTTAGAAATAATAACTGATGAGATATTATTTGCATAAATAGCAGAATATTTAAAATGTATTTTTACCATTTAAAAAATTTAAAGCAGTTGAAAATATTATCTAAGAATTTAAAAGTTTTAATTTTCTTTCTGTGACAGATGTAATATCAAAATATCCTGTGATAATGTAAACAGATGTAGAATTTAATTGGAATTTTTCATATCAAATATTTAAAATAATGAAAATGTAATCTGTAGAAATGCATAAGTAATTACAGGAGTTATCCTGTTACTCACTTCCATACTATTAAAGGACACATAAGTGTCATCAAAGAGAAGTATCCAACAAATGTGAAGGTTGGGGGCCACAGCCTGAGGTGTGCTTGCCAGCCTCCTGCTCAGCATACCAGCCAGCCCTTTGCAGGTATACCTTGAGCTATATATGCTATGCTCTATGGGCACCTGGAACGGGAACGCTACCAGTAGCTCCTTGGGCTTCCACCTATGATGGGCAGCAGTGTGCAGTGTACTTTGTTACTGACCATTAAGTAGTTGTTCAGATAATATGGCATACGTGACTGTATGCAATATGTCCATCACAGAATAGCAAATGGCTGGATGCTCCTCTTAATTTTTGCTGCCCATGGGGACCATGGAACACACCATCAATCTTTAGTTTGCTGGAGCAGCCCTTTGTTGTTGTTGTTGTTGTTTTTGAGATGGAGTCTCACTCTGTCGCCCAGGCTGGAGTGCAGTGGTGCGATCTGAGCTCGCTGCAACCTTCGCCTCCCAGGTTCAAGCAATTCTCTGCCTCAGCCTCCTGAGTAGCTGGGATTACAGTTACCCACCACCACATCCAGCTAATTTTTTTTTTTTAGTAGAGGCGGGGCTTCACCATCTTGTCCAGACTGGTATTGAACTCCTGACCTCATGATCCCCCTGCCTCGGCCTCTCAAAGTGCCAGGATTACAGACGTGAGCCACCGTGCCCAGCCTGGAACAGCCCTTTGAAGAGCACTAGATAAATCTGCTCATGCCTGGAGGTAATTGGCCTAGGTAATCTGGACACTCCAGACTCTCTGCTGACCTAAGAGTTGATGGGAGTGACAGAGTCATTGCACACCCATAATCTATTTGCAGCACATTGGTTGGGTACTTGCAGCCAAATGCATTCTGTATTGATATAGAAGTTATCTTAAAAAAAAAAAGTATTGCACCATGAAATTGAAATTTAAGAAGCAACCTCTCTGGTAATTTGGGATTATATGAAAATTTATGTTTTTACAAAATAAAAATTACATTACATCAAGTTTTTCCAGAGTTTCATAGATTTTTTTCAGTGCCTTAAAATCTCATGCTTTACCTGCACCACCTGTACATGTACCCCAGAACTTAAAATTAAAAACACAAAAAACAGAACTCTTACTTTTTGAAAGGAGGCAGAATTAAAGTCTATCTTTTTTTTTTTTTTTTTTTTTTGTGTGTGTGTGTGTGTGTGTGTGTGTGATTACACTGTTTTTAATGTAAATTCAGCAAACCATTCTCAGTGCTGGGTGAGCTGTCACTTTATGGAGGCCCACGAGCTGGGCCAGTCTCTGCCCTTTTACAAAGACAATTAC
This sequence comes from Macaca thibetana thibetana, assembly GCF_024542745.1. Classification (NCBI taxonomy): domain Eukaryota; kingdom Metazoa; phylum Chordata; class Mammalia; order Primates; family Cercopithecidae; genus Macaca; species Macaca thibetana. The sequence goes on from NC_065582.1 coordinate 77,118,225, forward strand.
AAAACATGTATCATCTGATATCCACCCAGAGGAAATGGAGAAAGACATGGGCAACTCACCCTCTGGACCTAGTACATCTAGGTTGTCAATATTTAGTAATGCACTCTCAGAAGCTAGGTGTATTAGGGTTCTCCAGAGAAACAGAACCAACAAGATGTATGTGTATAAAACGTGCATATATACATATATATCTATATACCCATATATAGATTTTTACATATATGGATATGTATACATATCTATATAGATATCTATCTATATTGAAATAAATCTTTATTTTAGGGAGTTGGCTTATGTGATTGTGGAAGCTGGACAGTCCAAAATCTATGAAGTAGGCAGGCAAGCCAGAAGCTCAGGAAAAAGTTGATACTGCAGTTTGAATCCAAAGGCAGTCTACTGACAGAGTTCCCTTTTTCTCAGGGGACATCAGTTTTTTTTTCTGAAAACCTTCAGCTGATTGGATGAGGCCACCACATTATGGAGGGTAATTTGCTTTATTCAAAGTCAGCTGATTTAAATTGCTTCACAGCCATATCCAGATGTGTTTGATCAAGCATGTGGGTCTCTGGCCTAGCCAAGTTGACACATAAAAATAACCACAACCCCAGACCAGGTACTACTCCTTCCTTCCTTCCTTCTTTTTTTTTTTTTTTGAGATGGAGTCTCACTCTGTCACCCAGGCTGGAGTACAATGGCGCAGTCTCGGCTCACTGCAACCTCTGCTTCCTGGGTTCAAGCGATTCTCCCACCTCAGCCTCCTGAGTAGCTGGGACTATAGGTGTGTGCCATCACACCTGGCTAATTTTTGTATTTTTAGTAGAGCTGGGGTTTCACTATGTTGGTCAGACTGGTCTCAAACTCCTGACCTCGTGATCCACCTGCCTCGGCCTCCTAAAGTGCTGGGATTACAGGTGTGAGCCATCATGCCCGGTCAACTGCTTCCTTTAAGTAGTTACTAACCTGAGGGAGCCATGCAGACAAGGCCCACGTTAATCCAAAACTTCAGTAGCTTTCTCCTAAATATGAACAAGTAGATCTTACCTTTCCCAGGGGAAACAAGCAAGATTTAGTTTTCCCTCACATCCTCCCTATGATTGCTAACAGTAGACACTCTCCATGCTTCAACCAGGAAGTCACTTTCCTAAAAGTCTTCCCAGGGTTCTTGGTTGCCCACCAGGATTTAATAACATGATCTCACAGCTTTTCTAAAGATGTGATGAGTCAAAATAGAATGAAATTTTATCTTGTAGTTCAGCAGCTAGAGAGAAACAACTTGGAATGGCAACCAAAATTTAATAATGGCCTTTAGGACATAATACAATGATTTAGCCTTGGTTGAGCTTCGTAGCCTCTCAAAACTTGTCCACTTATGTACCAAGTTGGAATTTGCTCATATCTTCTTGATGATGCAACAACGTAGATGAGAAACATCCCCCTCCAGTTAAAGAAATCAGGGCCACCACATGGGTATTGCATTCAGATATTTTCTCTCAAATTAGTTGAATAGTAGTTGTCAAATGTGCAGAATAAAATAGGTAACATTTGTTAAATGCTCAACACATGCCACACTTAGTTCCAAGTGCCTTATGTGAATTAGGTATTTTAATTCTTACAGAACACTAGTAGTAAGATCTAATTATCCCCATTATATAGATGAGGCATCTGGAGCAAAGGAAAGCCCTGTAGATCTCTTAAGGCCATGCAGCTAAGTTAGTGACAAAGCAAGGACTCACATCTAAAGAGCTCGGTTTTAGAGTCTGCCCTAAGCCACAGCACTGTCCTGGGTGCTGAATAAAAGAAGTGAGTTACAGTATGCTCAGAGGAGAGCTCTCAGACTGGCAGGTCTAGAGTCATGGAGCCATGTTACCAGAGAGTAAATAGTGGCTGGCGTTTTCAGAAAAGAATATATTGGAGTGAACAAGCCCTAGAAGGCATCTACCAAAAATAATTGCAGTGGAAATGAACACTGATCATCAACTTTGTAAGGAGAGAACTGGTTTACAGTCCTCATATTAAAAAACAGCTTTTTGGTGTTTTCACATGGTATGGAAAGAACTGGAGCACAGAGAAGAGGTTTTAAAAATAAACAAACATGGGCAGTGCAAAGCGACAAGGGAACCTGAATGCACCAGAATAGAAGCCACATTTTTGCTGTGAATTTTTACCCATTTTTATGGAGGAGCTAATTTGAAATTTATATTTGAACCTTACTGTACATGTACTGTAGTTTTAGTATATATATATTATTACACTCAAGTTATCTATGTAATTGTATATAATTATTCATAGATCTCATTCGGTATCATAGTTTGAGTGATTACTCAATAACTCCCTTTATTTTCTTTCTGAAACCTGAATTAAAGAATAGTTTGAGCTATTGTGCCTTGAGCTGCTCATCTGGCTTGAGCAGATGCTGCCTTGACTATCAGGGTCAAGATGCAGATGCTGATTGGGGTTGGTCTGCAAAGCTTTACCTTTCTCATGATACCACCTGGGTGCGCTGCCTGAAGTTGGTGTTCTGCACAGAAATTTCACTGTGGTTGGCTTCCCTCTGATTAATGCAGTTAGTGGCCCTCCACAGGGCCTAGCTCATGGAGCAACAGCAAGAGCTGTTGAGCTGTTTGAATACATCGGCAGAAAAGATTAAAAAAAGAAAAGTTATCTGCAATACCGATTATGTGGATAGTCTTCAGAATGATTTAGACACGTTGGAGTGATCAAGCCGTCACGAGCTTGACTGTGGTGCTCACTCTTTTTTTTTTTTTTTTTTACATTCCTGGCTAAGGTTCAAAATTTAGAGAGGTGGCAGGCTGAGGCCCCACGCAGCTGTCAGCATCTCTGTGGGCATCTGAGATGGCACGGGGCCCACACATGGCCATGAGTGAGGCACGGGCTCTGGATAAAATGCAGGCAAGGCCGGCCTTGAGACTGCGGCAAGAGGCTGTGTGGAGGGAGTGGCTTGACTTCCACCTAGTGGCAATCGCAAATGGGGCAGCTACTCTTTCCAGGTTAGAAACATTTAAGACTAACAACCTTTCCAAATATGGGGCTCAGAATTTTCCTAACTCTTTACCCTGGGAACAGGCCAATTCTTACTGCTACCAAATCAAACCAAACAAAAGATAAGCGAAGCAAACCAAACCAAACCTTGTGGGTGCACCTTCAGAGAGAAGTTTTTAATTTCAAAAGCATGATCATTTTATATAGGTATAGAGAGATTCAAAAGTTATAAGCTATGGTTAAATGTTTTTAAACAATGGAAAAACACAAACTTTAATAGTAAAGTTAATTTAAATTAATCTTAAGAGGTAAAACTTCATGTTTTTCAATAATTAGGAAAAGGAAATTCTATGGCTAAATATATCTCTGCTCTCGAAATACTGTTTTATTTAACAGAGTACAATAATGCTAACTCTAGATTTTTTCCGCGTTTTTAAAACACTTACATTTACGTACTTACTACTTCACCTTGAAAAGTAAGAACAATTAGAGTATTGATTTATGAAAACTCTTCCTATCTTTCATTATTGTTTTTTCCTGAGGATTAATATGTGAAATACACTGTTTTGCAATAATTAATGACAATTCAGAATATTTTTATTTCATAGACTTTTTTCAACATTCTTTTTTCTGATGTAGAAAGTCCATCTTTTATTCTTTCTTTTGCTCATTTCTTAGCAACCACTTTAATATCCTCAAAGCTTGGCTTCCATTATATAATTTAATTGTCTAATTTTTAATATAATGATTCAGTATGGCATTAAAATACGGTAACATTATTAATGTTGATTAAATTTTGTATGTCTAAAATTCTATTTTGTTATTGTTGATATCAATAAAAATTCCATAAAAATAAAAGTAAGAAGTGTTTCTATATAATGTATAGAAGTATAATGTGTATTATGAGCATAAAAAGGATATAGACCATACAAATTAAATTCAAATTTTTAGAATATATGTCAATATGAGTGTGTAAGCATAGTGTGTGTATTTTTTTTTTTTTTTTTTTTTGAGACGGAGTCTTGCTCTGTCGCCCAGGCTGGGGTGCAGTGGCCGGATCTCAGCTCACTGCAAGCTCCGCCTCCCAGGTTTACGCCATTCTCCTACCTCAGCCTCCCGAGTAGCTGGGACTACAGGCGCCCGCCAACCCGCCCGGCTAGTTTTTTTGCATTTTTTAGTAGAGACGGGGTTTCACCGTGTTAGCGAGGATGGTCTCGATCTCCTGACCTTGTGATCCGCCCGTCTCGGCCTCCCAAAGTGCTGGGATTACAGGCCTGAGCCACCGCGCCCAGCCGTGTATGTTTTTTTTTAAAAGTGATGTTTTAAAGGCAGAGAAGCAGGATTGAGGATCAGCTTTGGGTCAGACAGATAGGTGTTGGACCCATCACACGCAACTTAGCTTTGGCTTTGTCATCTGGAAAATAGATATAATAAAATACATGTATATAATAGTTGTCATGATGATAAACTAACTAATGTTTGTAACGCACATAGTATAATGCTGAGAAAACAGCACTCACAAAGGGTGATAGCAAATAAATATATATCTACTATGTTTCCACGAAAATTAAAAATACAAAAAAATTTAAAAAGGGTGATAGCTTTTGTCATGATGTTGTAATACTATTTTATTCTTTTAATATTTACTTCTCAGATAACCAGTTTGAGTTTTATACAAAAGAGGAGCATATTGTATATAAATAGTAGTGTAATAAGCTTTTTAATATATTTAGATTTGTATTCAGGCACTCCTATGTAGTCATGGTTTTATAGACAAAAAGACTATGACTCTTCTATTTTGTGTTTTTCTTTTCCTGCTTCTTTCCTTTGGAATTTCGCTCATAAGAAAGGTGAATTTTTCTCAAGAGGCATAAAGAAATATTTACGATATGTGCTGTGGTTTGAATGTGCACCCAAAATTCACGTGTTGGAAACTTAATCCCCAGTGCAACAGTGTTGAGAGGTGGAGCCTTTAGAGGTGATTAGGTTATAAGGGCTCTCCCTTGTGAATGGATTAGAGTGGGTTGGTTATCTCAGGAGGGGGTTCCTGATAAAAGGTTGAGTTTGGCCCGCTTCTTCTCCCTCCCCTTTCTCTCTCTCTCTTTCCCTCCCACGCAGACTCCATTGCCCTTCTGCCTTGCACCATAAGATGATGAAGCAAGAAGACCCTTGCCAGGTGTGGCCCCTTGACCTTGGACTTCCCAGCCTCCGGAAATATAAGAAATAAATTTTTTTTCTTTGTAAATTACCCAGTCTGTGGTATTCTGATAGAGGGGCATGGAACAGACTAAGACAATATGCATAGACCAATTCCATTATTTCACTCTGGTCAGGTGTGGATATTTTCTATGAAATGATAATGCCAAATCAACCAGCTGAACACTGTATAACCGATTAAATCTTTAAAATTAGTCTATAGTGTACGAAAATCATTTATTGTTTCATTACCAATTATGAAAAATTATTTCCTTCCCTCAATTTAAATATTCAGTGATTAAATTGAATGTAATAAAACAAAATCCTCAAGTTTTTTTATTGAGAAAGGGTGTTTCGGGTTAGTGAAATTACAATTTATATCATTATTTCCACTGAAAAGCCTTATTGTCTTCCTCTTTTTATTGTCTTATAATTTTTTATATGTCTTAGTTTATTTAAATACCCATTGAATGGGAAAAACAAACTTTTTTTTTTATATACTCACAGTCAACATGGTATCAAAATTTCTGTGATCAAAAGTATAGATTTCCTCCCCACATACCACGCATTTCTCCAATTCTCTGCAGTCATCAACTTGATGTCCTTCAACTTAACTCAATTCTGACACTATCTACCTGGAGATAGCATCAGGTGCTTCAGGTTAAGGGCTCAGTCCCACAAGGCTGCCTCCCACTTCAGAGGACAGTTGAAGTCTAAATTGTCACCTGTACTTTTAATGGAACAGCTATCAATTGAAGGTTCTCTTGATCCCCTTCTTGGGTTCAACCATTTGCTAGAATGGTTTACAGAGCTCGGGAAAGCAGTTTACTTACTAGATTACCAGCTTATTATAAAGAATTCAACTCAAGAACAGTCAGATGGGAGAGATGCATAGGGCAACAAATGGGAGAAGGTGCTTGGAGCTTCCATGCTCTCTCCAGGCACAACACCATCCCAGCACCTCCATGTGTTTGGGAATCTGGATACTCTTCAAACCTGTCCCTTTGGGTGTTTATGAAGGCCTCACCATATAGGCATGATTGATTAAATGATTAGGCATTGATTATTAAGTCAATCTCTAGTCACTCTCCGTTCTATCAAGGTTGGGAGCTGGGGCTGAATGTTCCAACCCTCCAATCACGTGGTTGGCTCCTCTGGTCATCAGGCTCCCATCTGTAGAGACTTAAGTCCCCTCATTAACATAAACTCAGGTGGGATTGAAGAAGTCTTCTTATGAATAAGAAAAGATGACCCTTTCAGTTTCATTACTGTTATTTAGGAGTTAAAAGTGTTTTAGGAGCTCTGACCATGAATCATGTATATTTCTTGTTATATCATAATATCACAACCATAGTATTGAATCTGGTCAAATAGCTCTTTGACTTATAGCTTTGGTTTAAGCGGGTCCCATAAATTTGAAAAGGATTTTGGCTGCTAATGAAGGAATTTCAGAAGACTAATGCAGAAATCACAGCAACTTGATTCTACTAGTTTTTTTTTTTTTTTTTTTTTTTTTTTTTTTTTTTTTTTTTTGAGACGGAGTCTCCCTCTGTCGCCCAGGCTGGAGTGCAGTGGCCGGATCTCAGCTCACTGCAAGCTCCGCCTCCCGGGTTCACGCCATTCTCCTGCCTCAGCCTCCCGAGTAGCTGGGACTACAGGCGCCCGCCACCTCGCCCGGCTAGTTTTTTGTATTTTTTTAAGTAGAGACGGGGTTTCACCGTGTTAGCCAGGATGGTCTCGATCTCCTGACCTCGTGATCCGCCCGTCTCGGCCTCCCAAAGTGCTGGGATTACAGGCTTGAGCCACCGCGCCCGGCCGATTCTACTAGTTTAAACAAATACATTTACTTAGTGTTTTCAGACTACATAAAAGACAATATTTACTTATTCTCTGTTTTGGTTTATTTCGTAGGAATTCACAGCAGAGCCCCCATTTAAGTTGCGGAGTTAGTTATTCAGGGAGCTCTGTTCCAGGAGGTAGTGTGCTGTTTCAGCGCTCCTGTCACTCCCTACCTCTTCCCTTTTTCATGAGTCTGAAGTACTGCCCATATAGTATCTGCACTGCACGTGCACTGGAAGGTGGAGGCCCAGAAATTGATCGAGAGGGCTCTGTGGTTCTTTCCGCCACTTAACATTAGGCTCAAATAATTTCAGCTTCTTCAATGATTCCAATGTCAGCAGATGCTGAATGTTCCTCAACCACATCTTGAAGTGATTATAGATATAGATATAGAGATTGGTTTTAACAATAGCAAACTGTGATTTAAACACAGTAAAGAAAAATACTTTGGAGTTCTAGAATGTAAAGTATATAGGGAAAGAAGATAGTGGCTAAGTCTTTCAGCTTTATATTTTGCATTTTGTTTGCATTACAGCCTATTTCTAAAATATTACAGAGAAGTATTTATGTGTATTATAATATTTATATATATATAAATATTTATATAATATATATTATGTGTATTATAATAGATATATATCTCCTTTCATCTATATGTACATAATCCATATCTATATATGTATATGATATGTATATGTGTATATATGCACAATGTGTATATGTATGCACAATCTATTTTATTGGCTTTATAGGTTTAATACATGAGTCTCGTTGGATTCAATTTATGCTATCGCTGATAAGAAACAAAGAAACAATTTGGTTGGTTTGGTTTTAATCTTTTTTTTTAGCAATAAACAGAGGTACTCTAAGCTATTTCTTCTAGTTTAGTTTTATGGTATTGATACAATTATAAATCAAGTCAACTCCTTCTATTTTAGAAGTTATATTTTACATGTAAATTTTTTAGCAAACACTAATTCTTTCTAGACAAAAGAAATGAGAACATTTTATTATGTTTTTAATAAACCACACCAAAATTTATAAAAATTCCTCATACAGCTTAATAGCTCAGCATAAGAAAAAATATATTTGTTTTTCTAAATAACATATTTATGATTTGATACATTCAGTTTTCTAGAGAGTGTACTTATGACTATAGTTTTCTTTATGCAATCAACAATGGCAGAGAGAGGAATGTAAGAATAGAAAACATCCGCATTTGGTTAGCAAGCAATAACCCCTTGGTGTCCTCCTTGTCCTTTACCCCCTTTTCTGATTAAAATGAATTTAAGTAAAGCTAACTTATATTGATAAAAATATATCATCTACTCTGGAAAAGGTGTTAGATCACTCCTCCCAGCTCTGCGAAGGTCACTTCTAGAGGACTGTATTCAGTCCTGGGCATCACACTTTCAAAAATGTATCAAAATACTTCCTCCAGAGGAAAGGAGCAAGAAGATGAAGGACTTCAAATCATTAGATATAGAAGGATCACTGAATTGTGACTGGTTCAGATGGAGAAGGAAAAGCTCAGGGGAGTGGTTGGAAGCTATGAACTAGTGGATAACCTGTTAGAAGAGGTCATTAGAAGCGATCTGTCTTTAGAAGTGTGGTTGGGTTAAATTATCTTTAATGGTTTTTCCAAACCTGAGATTCAATGGTTCTTTTTCTGACCTTTTGCTAGAGTTGTTCTGAGGAGCTGAGGCTTGGTGCAGGTATTGTCTTCACATTTCGTTGTAGAAATTTACATACTTACCCTGCCTTGCAATACTGCAATTTCTTAATTGTCTGTATGAGGAGAATACTTAATATTTCATGCCAGATATATTTCTTTTTGTTGAATGAGTGTTTTACTCATGTAATCATGATATGGAAATATCCCCATGGAACCATTACAATATGTTAAGAGAACTTTATGTGAAATTTTAATGGTCAAAATTTATGGACAGTAGTAGATTTGCATGCTTAACTGTGTAAATATTTCTGCTTGATTGGAGGAGTCTCTTCTTTCTTTTTTTATCTAGATAGTTTTTGTTTTTATTTATTTATTTTTATTTATTTTTTATTATACTTTAAGTTCTAGGGTACATGTGCACAACGTGCAGATTTCTTACATATGTATACATGTGCCATGTTGGTGTACTGCATCCATTAACTAGTAATTTACATTAGGTGTATCTCCTAATGCAATCCCTACCCCCTCCCCCTACCCCACGACAGGCCCCGGTGTGTGATGTTCCCCTTCCTGTGTCCAAGTGTTCTCATTGTTCAATTCCCACTGATGAGTGACAACATGTGGTGTTTGGTTTTCTGTTCTTGTGATAGTTTGCTGAGAATGATGGTTTCCAGCTGCATCCATGTCCCTACAAAGCACATGAACTCATCCTTTTTTATGGCTGCATAGTATTCCATAGTGTATATGTGCCACATTTTCTTAATCCATTCTGTCATTGATGGATATTTGGGTTGGTTCCAAGTCTTTGCTATTGTGAATAGTGCCGCAATAAACATATGTGTGCATGTGTCTTTATAGCAGCATGATTAAGTCTCGGTCTGTCACCCAGGCTGAGTGCAGTGGTGCTATCTGGGCTCACTGCAAGCTCCGCCTCCCGGGTTCACGCCATTCTCCTGCCTCAGCCTCTGGAGTAGCTGGGACTACACTACAGGTGCCCGCCACCACGCCTGGCTAATTTTTTTTTGTATTTTCAGTAGAGACAGGGTTTCACCGGGTTAATCAGGATGGTCTCGATCTCCTGACCTCGTGATCCGCCCGCCTCGGCCTACCAAAGTGCTAGGATTACAAGCGTGAGCCACCGCGCCCAGCCTCTTCTTTCTTTTATACCTCTATTCCAGGAGTTGCTTGGCTCAATGAATAAATACGGTAATTTTTAGACGTGTGAGATCAGAAAGCAGGTCTGTCTGGGATGCGTGTCATTCTTTGAGATAAGAGGCCAAATAACTTGCAGCAGAGTCTAAAGATTAATAAGTCAGGATTTAAAAATATATCAGATTAGTTTGTTCCATATAATTCTTTCCAGATTCTTTTATATGATCACTATCTCTGACATTAATAAGCACGGGGAAACAATTAGAGAAAGAAATAATTATTTAGTAGGAAGAAAATTGCTCAAGTCCCCCTATTTTGCTTTAGTCACAGCTTGTAAATGTTGTATTTAAGAACTTTAATACAAAATTTGAGAAACTGGAAGGTAAAGAAAATATTGGAAGATGAGAAAAATATAATAATGTAGTTGCTTATAAACCTAGAAAATGAAGAGGCCTTTTGCCTTTAGACCTCCTTCTTTAGAATTAACCTCAGGGAATAACCGTGAAACAAATGCTCTCCCATTGGTGCATTCTCAGGAATAGAAATGTTTGAGCAATAACTTGATTACATAAGACATTTACAGTCTATGAGGGAAGAGAAGAATAGATACCTTTACAACGAAGCTCAGCATATAGTGAAAGACCTGAAGATGGAGCTCTTTGCAAAGTTTTGATAGTGAGTATGATCCCAGCATTTGGATATTGGTGCTTATTTACAGTCTTAGAACTTTCCTTTTCCCCAAAACTTTGATTTATAATCTGCTTGAAAAGTAAACTTAGGCATCATATTTTTAAATCTGAAAGAATTAAGAAAAGTTACACAAAATCTATGATTTTTTGGATCATATTTCCGAAAATAATAGCCTAACGTAATCCTCAGCAGTCTTTCTTATTTTGTTTCCCTCTTTAAATCTTGCATAGTGTCATTTTTGGTGACAGTGATGATAGCTGATAATGTAATGTTCATGGTGAACATCTTCCATTAATTGTACTTGAAACCTCCTTTTCCACAGCTACCATATTTACCTTTCTTGCTTACTTTCCTTTTAGATAGGAGATAATACATAAACAAACAAACAGACAAACAGACACGTCTTTCAGATATACCTTAGCAACGTTTTAGAGTTGTTTTGGGATCCCAAAGAAACATTTTCTTTGGCAGTCTGTTGTCTAGTTTTATTTTTTAAATGAATGAGCTTCCAAATCCTTCTCTCATCCCTTTCTCCCTCTTATATTTATTCAAAAGAATTTGCTGTTACTCATTTTTTCTTAGTATATAGTTGTGAAATCTTTTTGGTGTTTTGTATTCCTCTGTTTTTTTCATATTTGTATATGTATACTTTACAAACCGAGGATCAATTTTAGAAATCAGTTTTTGTATTTATCTAATATTTTAGGATGATTAACAATATATTGACTTAAAAAATCTTTTTATTAGGATTCCATGTGAATTCTGTTTATGAGAAATAGTTGTTTTCTATATTTTCTGTTTTCTTTGTGTTTCAGTCAATGCTGTGAGCATTGCTTAAGATAACTCAATTAGTTTTAATTATATTTCTAATAAACAAAGGCAATGTTTTTAATTCCAAAATTTTAGGTTACAAAGTTTAGAGTCATTCTAAACCACAGTTGAGATACTCTCCAATGTGCGTAAAACCTATCCTCTCATATATATTTCTTAATTCGTTGTTATGTGATGGTTTAATTAAGATGCTTAATCAAGCTTCAGAGATAAGAATTAATCTTGTCAACCTTTCTGGTTATGAGCAAGCTGCTTGCTCATTTTTTTTTGTAGTTTTGAAAGAGCACTGCATAAATACTGGAAAATATCATCTTTGTTCCTTTTAATTACTAAAATGAAATCCCAAAGCGTTACTGTTTCAAACAAAAACGAAAATGCATGCAAATCTCAGAAAGCATATTTTGGTGTAGTGGATAACTACCACTTTGCCATATTTGTATGTTTTAAAGTATATATATTATATATAACATATATATAATATATATGATATTTGGTGAGAATATTAGGATGACTTTAAAAAAGTAAAATAAAAAATAAAATAAAAAAGTATGCATATTATATATATAATGACATTTGGTGAGAATATTAGAATGTCTTAAAAAATAAAAAATAAAAACAGTATATATATTATATATAATGACATTTGGTGAGAATATTAGAATGACTTTAAAAAATAAAATAAAAAATAAAAAAATAAAAAACAATGAATGTGTGATTAGTGAATAAAATATTAAAAATATCTCATGTATAGCAGTAACTAATTTGTTTTTTCCTTTTTTAATAAATGAAAAACTAATGGTTGCAGATTATATAATAAATATTTTAAAATATGTTTCACAGTTGGTAGTTTTAAATGACCATTTACAAATTATAATAATTATTCCTTCTTTGTTACCATAGTGACTTCATCAGATTAATCATTTTAAGTCAAATTTTTAAGGAAGAGTAACTCTCTAACTTTTCTTGAGAGACATGAAAATGCAGCAAACACTGATGACCTTGGTTATAATAGTGCTTTCATTAAATGTGTCAACCTGGCATTGCCAGTTTAGTCCAAATTGAGTCCATTTGATTTAATTTGAAGAGTGAAGGGCAAGAAATGTGAACTTCTCTGTAAGTAACCTCTCTTTCTTCTACCAGGAAGCCTTTCCAGGAAATCTTGTGGAACTTCCAGTCTCTCCCTATCCCTCACTCTTCTTGACCAGGCACTCTTCAATGTGCTCCCACAGTGCCCTGCATTTAACTCTTGCATAACTTCTATAACACTATAGTCCTGTATTGTCATTGCCTGTTTATCACTCTCCCCCTTTTCCTTCCAGTAGATTAAGTGCAAGAGCATGTCTCATATTACTGCAAAAATTAACACAGCAAATAGCACATGTTAGCATCCAATAATTTTTAATGAATACATCAGAAGTATACAGAATCTGGCTGCATATACACAGTTGTCTTCAAAACAAGCCCACAAATGAGGCTATTACTCTTGTAAGCACCATTTTTATATACTCACATTTATGTATGTAGAAACTTGAATTTTTATATACTCACATTTATATATGTAGAAATTTGAATTTTTTTCCCCTGAAACTAGCAATGTCAGTTGAAAATCTTTTTATTCATAATTTGGTTTTTGATAACTTAAAATGCAGTTATTTTCTTCCACAGTAGTATATTGATACATTTCTTTGACATTCCATTTAGAAATTGATCAAATTTAAAAAATAATATATTTTTTATAAAGGTAAATAGCTTGTATTATTAATTTGTCAATATAATGGTGCCATGAGTAATCATTTTTATATGAGATTTTGGGAGAGACAATGAGTAGTATTGTCATAGTAGTTTATGAATGAATGGAAATACGCTGTAAAACTATCCATTTGGTTTTATGCTTTCAGTAATGTGGATTATTTTCTCAGCACTGTAATAAAATCATCTGAAATCCATTAAAATCCACCTGGAGCCTGTGAAATTCAGAAACAGAAGTAATTTAATCCCTTCATGGCCTGACAGAGCAGAAGGAAATCTTACATGGTGCCAGCGATTAAAATCCCAACCCACTAGTCTTCTCAGTCCCTTGGTCTCTTCTTCATTTATTCCTATCTTTCTAGATGAGACCCTTGAAACTTAGGTTTAATTCTCACTAGTTTTAACATGACCCCAAAATGCCACAGAAAAATGCCTCATCCACTGCTAAATTGATTTTCTCTTAGTCACTGATTTGTATGTTTAAGAGATTATCCAAGGAACCTACAAGGGTGTTTTTTTTCCTCTTTCAAAATCTGCTATTCACAAGGTCTGTGAACATCTTAAGTTACTTCCTTTACCACCTTGCCACATCCTCTTACAAACTTTTATTGTCTTGGGCTCTGCAGTCAATTATCCTCTTTGAGACTGATGAATAAGAACTATTCATAGATCTCTCACTAACCCAGTGGATTAAGAGTCTCTCTGGGTATTTCCAGTACTAAAACATTAGACTGTATAGAACAACAATTACTTTATATTTTGAGAAAAAAATTATTTTTAGTTATATATATACTCAGCTGTGATGTCTTTGAACATTATATTATTTTCTCCCTCATAAAAATATTAAAAATATTGCTTCTTGGAGTAGGGAATTTAAAAATTAAAAAAGAAAAACTATTAAAAATATGAAAAATAAGAATTTTATTTTGCTATGATTTAAGGTAATATAGGAGGAAGACTCATGCAAGCAAACCATGAAATGCAAAGATACACAGTGGAGATGGACTTAGACATTCTTCTGCAGGGAAAAACAATTTGCAATAAATAGTGGGTTATAACTAGTATTTAAGTGAGCACTCTCGTTAGTAGAATGAGCTCTATGATGATCCTAGACTTTAGATACTGAAATGTGGAACCTAAATGATGGGCTTTATATTCATCAATCAAATGTTTATTGAGTGCCTAATAAATGTCAGGCTCTGTAATGTTCTGAGGATATTGTTGTGAACAAACAGTTCCTGCTCTCACAGAGCTCAAATTCTCACAGAAAAGGCCAACATCGCAAGTGTTGAGTATGGAATTATACGTGTAGTTCAAAGATTGGAAGCGAAGTTGGAAATGGCATCCATGGTTTGCAAGAAAAACTACATGATAGCTCATATTTTTGGTATATTTTTTTCCCTTGAAATATGAGTTTTTTTCTTTTTTTTCTTTAAATCCCTTATCAATTAATTTCTATTGACACAAAGTAAAATCTCATTCAATTGGGACGTTGTTTATTTATTCTATTACTATTGTTATTAATATTCTGCAAAAGGTACTTTTTAAACATTTGAATATAAATTATATTTTAAAATTATGCACAGGAAATATTTTGGTATGACTTACTGGTTACATATATTATTTTTCAATTTTTCTCATTGTCCTATTACCCTATATTTATTTTAAAATTTTTTCAAATATCACTAATCTGAAAAATTAGATAAATATTTAATTTTTGTTACGATTTGTCTATTTAAGTGATAATGAGATTTTGAAGACCATAGAAAGAATAAAACAGAGGGATGGCAATGCAAACAAAAAAACCTGTTGTAGAGGAAAATTTGATTTGAATAATCTGGAAACATTTCTTTTTCTTTGAATTAGCATGTTTAAAGAAAAAAAAGAAGGAATGAGACATGTTTGATTCTATTATACATGATTACACAATCTCTGAAGGGTGATATTGGGCATTTATTTGTCCATAAATGCTACAAATAAGAAAAAAATAGATGTTAAAATAAATATGAATAATATTAAATGACCAGTTATGACATCAAACTAATGAGCACCATAATTTCTTGGAATTTATTTTAAAGTCTTGTCTTTTGCATAAAGTATTGGAATACATTTGAATCTGCATCTAAGTGGTAATACTTGATTTGTTTTGGCGATTAATACATTGAAATGAAACATAATTATGATTTTATAAAAAATGTTGGTTTAATTGGCCTTTGCAAATTTCTTCTAAGGATAATGCAAAACCATTAATTCTTTATTATTGACATGTATAGAATAAAGCATAGGCAAAGTAAACATATTCTTGATTTGCTGGACTACCCCAGTTTACACCTGCTGTAGATCAATTAATGCCAGTTAATTATTTCAGCCCCACTTCACTCTCAACAGTGTCCCAGTTTGGACAGAAATACATCTTCACTTGAGTAATAGGTTCAAGAGTTTAATTTTGCCTAGACAACTAAATTAAAGAAATAAAATCATTATTTTTTTCACAAAAATGTAAACCTAATTTAAAACATTTTGAAAAGTAACAAAGATCACAAAATCTACATATAATTTTCCAGAGCTGGATCTTGAGTAGTAATTAATTCCTGGGACAAAATGAAGATTTTACTTTTAATTCCTTAAGCCATGATATTCGGTTCCAATTTGCTAGGTTTTATAAAGCTTTGAAGGGCCACCTTAGAGTTTCTAAATATGGGTTTAGGAGTAGTCCTACTATTGGTAACAATTAACATTTTAATCAGTGTATCGTACCAGACACCATTCTAAGAGCTTTTTATACATGATTTCATCTAATCTGCACAGTAACATGATGAAGGAGGTACTATTATTATCTCTATTCTACAGCTGAGGAGACTGAAGCTTAGAGTAGTTAAGTGATTTGTGTCCTTCCTACCTTCTGCTTTGCTGAACCGTTGACTAGATAGCTGTGTTCCAAGTCAGCAGGATAAAATAGGTCCATCTCTCCTACCAGTGAATGTAATACTAGTATTTGCTTCCTAACTCATGAGATGTTCAGTAACTTCTGAGGTTCCACATTGTTATATGTGGAAAGATTGCCATAGAAGATGTAGTCTATACATTCCTTGAGATAATCTAAATTTTACTCTGGGATCAGGCCACATCATCAGGCATACATACTTGGATAACATTGCTTGGGAGCATTAAAAAATGTGCCTCCTCTGAGCTAGGTTCTGGTGGTGTTCTCTGAGTTTTCTTTTAGGGCAATTTGAGTAGGTGCTACATTTTTTGTTTGTTTATTTATTATTATTATTATTAGAATACTCTTTTTTTTTTTTTTCTCATAATGTCTACCAGATTTTAGAGCTAGGAGAAGCCATGTGTCTTTTGAGTTGTTGATATGCCTTTTATTTTATGGGCACCGTGTATTTTGTTCCTGATAATGTCGTTTTCTTTCTTTGATTTCCAGAAAATGAGAGCCAAATGTCTGATTTACTTTTTGGTATTAGGCAAAATTTTCAATGCACATTTCTCATGCTGACTTTAACCCTGGCTATCTTTTCTTTCTCTGTCATTAATGGCAAGAGCATGGATCTAGACTTAGACCACTGGGGTTCAAATCTCATCCTAGTTGCTCTTCAATTTTATATCTTGGGCAAATTAGTTAGCCTCTCTCAGCTTTCTCACCTGCAATAGAGGAGGGTAACAATAGACAGACCTCATAAGGTCATAGGAAAATTAAATGAAATAATGAAATAATACATGCAGAAATCTTTGAACACTCCCTGGCATATAATGTAGGTGTGTATTACTATTATATAATTACATTGTCATTTGTAAATCTACTCAAATCCTCTTTATATTGAGGCTTAACATAAATAAATGTTAAAATGTTGCCTTGCTCTGTATGTAGTATGAAAACACAAACATACTTTGGCCAAATTGAAGTATATGTTAAACTGAGACTACAAATCACAAAAGATAGATTTTGTTTACCTCGTTTTGCCTAGTTTCAGAAAATATTTAGAGAATTTAGGCAAAACTCAGAGAACTCGTGTAGATGAATAGTTTTTAATAATATGTAAATGATACTCTGCAAATTTGAGAAACTGATTAAATAAGCATAAACTTCTGATTTTGCTAAGATAGAAATAGAAGAATCTATCAAACAGGTAAATGTTAGCCTAAATAAAAGAAAACAAATATATAAAATAAATATGAAATTTTGCCGATACTTTACCTTTTCAGGAAATGAAAGTATTTTCTGTTCCATTGCGTGGGAGGAAGCACTTGAGTTTCAACCACAAAAGCAAGCATGTCCAGGCAACCGAACACATGCAGAGATGGTTGGCCAGGCCTCATTTCTGCAACAAGCTCATGAAAGATGGGTTAACTAGGTTAATACTGTAGCCTACGAAAAGCTCATTGAGGGTAATTAGCTTTTGTGGGGACATTGCATGTATCATTTCCTTTTATTTCTTAATGAAAGAAGTACTGTAGCCTACGAAAAACTGTTAATACTGTAGCCTATGAAGAACTCATTGAGGGTAATTAGCTTTTGTGGGGACATGGCATGTATCATTTCCTTGTACTTCTTCAAAGTTTGACGAAGCTATACAATAAGGTGACATTTTCTGTTGAAGCTTGGAACTAACTTTAAATTACAGATAAAAAATTATTTTCATCTTCAATTTATCTGAGTTTTGTTATTAAGACCCTTTGCATTATGCTTAAACTTATTTTACTTAAGCATATAAATAAGTTATTTACTTATTTATTTTAAAAATTTAAAAAAGTTTATTGATGGAATCTCTGTCTGTTGCCCAGGCTAGAGCTCAGTGGTGTGATTGTAGTTCACTGCAGTCTTGAACTCCAGGGCCCAAGCGGTCCCCCTGCCTCAGATTCCCAAGTAGTGGAACTATAGTTGTGTGCCACTGCACCTGGCTTGTTTGTTTTTATATTGTTAAGGTTAATCCTGGCCTGTATTTTTTCATTTGATTATCCATAAATACCAAAATTATTGTCGTCATCATTGCTATTTTGAATACCACCCAGGTTACAACTTGGACCATATAATATGTTAATGAAAAGGTCCAGGGGAAAGGATTTTAAGAGGAGGAGACTTCAAAGTGGAGCCTTTGATTTTACTGAAGTAACAGAAAGAAAAATTCAAATTGTGTAATAAGTGCTTGAAGTTAACTTGTGGGTCGTGAGAGGAGAAGAGAGTGTGTGATTAACAGATTTAGAGGGTTAGGATGCATCTAGCACTATGTCAGAAGGTAAAGTTAGAGTGGAAGTAGAAGGGAACTGGAAAGAAAAAAGGTATCTAATGTGTTATATAAATGGTAGACAAGATGCAGACTACTCTTGAAACAGGATCAGTCTTCTTCTCAGCAATCCTAGAGTCAAAAACAAGTAATCAGCAGCTATCTAAGGTTTAATTAGTCCAGGTTTAAATGAGGAAAGGTCATCAACATAGCTCCGGCATATAATACTGATAATCTCTAGTTTGGTATCACTTTATGAAACCAAATCCATAATTAAGAGGCTATAAGGTCAATAAATCCTCTGGTCCATATCCCAAGCTCATGCAGGTATGTAAGCACAAGTGAAATTGTTAGATTTACATGGATCCCTGGGTAGTTCTAAGGAAGAAAAAAGAAGACAGCCCAAGAATGTACGTGATTTCAATTCCTGAATTTTTTTTTTTCTTTTTCTTTTTTTTTCTTTTTTTTTTTTGAGACGGAGTCTTGCTCTGTCGCCCAGGCTGGAGTGCAGTGGCCGGATCTCAGCTCACTGCAAGCTCCGCCTCCCGGGTTCACGCCATTCTCCTGCCTCAGCCTCCCGAGTAGCTGGGACTACAGGCGCCTGCCACCTCGCCCGGCTATATTTTTGTATCTTTTTTTTTTTAGTAGAGACGGGGTTTCACCGTGTTAACCAGGATGGTCTCGATCTCCTGACCTCGTGATCCGCCCGTCTCGGCCTCCCAAAGTGCTGGGATTACAGGCTTGAGCCACCGCGCCCGGCCCCAATTCCTGAATTTAAAAGTAATATTATCATGTTACTTTTATTTTTCCCCTGAAATGCTATATTTTGACAGCTATAATAATAAAGGTAAATATTTACTAAAAAACTTATTTTTTAATAGACACTTTAATATTTCATTTATTTTAATCCACATAAAATGCTGTGATTTATTTTCTTCAATGAATGAATAGGAAAGGTGAGAGTCAGAGAAATTACATGACTTTTCCAGGTTCTGTAACCATTAAGCACAAATATATTGTAAGATTTTTTATAAACTCCATTTACAGAATTGAAGACATGGAATAGATTGCAATATAAATCTTATAACTTGATCAAATATTTACTCAACGCTGAATGAGTCCATCAAACCAATACACACTTGCTTTATGAAGCTACTTCACTTAAGGATCCTTCTTAATTCAAATAATTTCAGATAATATAATTGAGATTTTCACATTGAGTAGGTACCTTAAAGCTGTTAGTGATATCTGAATATTGATGGTAAATGGAGAGCTAATCTCTGCTTTTACACTGGACTATCTTACATTAAAGATCTGCTATCAGTGCATATTTGCACATTTATTCATATAGAAATAGGAGTGTATGTTTATATTCTTTACTGTTGAAATCAGACGAAACAATGAACAAAATTGTTTTATCTTCAGAAAAACTTTAACACTTTAAAGATGAGCTTTTAATGGGGAAAGGACTCTCTGTTCAATAAATGGGGCTGGCATAACTGACTGGCCATAGGCAGAAAAATGAAATTGAACCCCTACCTTTCACCATATACAAAAATTAACTCAAAAGGTATTAAAGATTTAAATTTAAGACCAAGAACTACAAGAATCCCAGAAGAAAACCTAGAAAATACCGATCTGGACATTGGCACGGGAAAGAATTTATGACTAAGTCCTCCAAAGCAATTGCAACAAAAACAAAAATTGACAAGTGGGATCTAATTAAACATAAGAGCTTCTGCACAGCAAAAAACAAACAAAAAGACACATACAAAAAAACTACCAACAGACAACCTATAGAATGGGAGAAAAGGTTTGAGACTATGCATCTGACAAAGGTCTATTATCCAGAATCTATAAGGAACTTGAAAAATTCAGCAAGCAAAAAACAAATAGCCCCATTAAAAAATTGGCAGAGGACACAGACACTTCCCCAAAGAAGACATATGGCCAAGAAACATGAAAAAATGCTCATCATTACTAATCATCAGTAAAATGCAAATCAAAACCATAACGAGATACCATCTCACAGCAGTCAGAATGCCTATTATTAAAAAGTCAAAAAAAAAAAAAAAAACATACTGGCAAGGCTGTGGAGAAAAGGTATCGTGTATATACTGTCAGTGGGAATATAAATTAGTTCAGCCACTGTGAAAAACAGTTTGGAGATTTCTCAAACAACTTAAAATGGAACTACCATTTGATCCAGCAGTCCCATTACTGGGTATATACCCAAAGGAAAAAAAGTCATTCTACCAAAAAGACATATGCACTTGTATGTTTATGAACTATTCACAATAGGAAAGACATGGAAACAACCTAGATGCCCACCAAGTGGCTTGGATAAAGAAAACGTGGCACACATACATCATGAAAAACTATGCAGTCATAAAAAAGAATAAAATCATGTCTCTGCAGCAACATGAATGCAGCTGGAGGCCACTATGCTAAGCAAATTAACACAGGAATAGAAAACCAAGTACTACATGTTCTTATTTATAAGTGAGAGCTAGCCACTTAGTTCACATGGACGAAAAGATGGCAACGATAGACAGTGGGGACTACTAGAGGGGAGAGAGGAAGGGAAGGGGCTGAAAAACTACCTGTCGGGTACTATGTTCAGTATTTACATGACAGGACCATTTGTTCCTCATACTTCAGTGTCACACAATACACCCAAGGAACAAACCTGCATGTGTACTCTCTGAATCTAAAATAAAAGTTGAAATTATAAAAGGAACATAAAGATGGGCTCTTACAAACTGTCAAGAGGTAAACAGGGGATAAGTGAACTAATTGGAAAATACTTGTGGTACAACTAGGTATTGATGACTTTTATGTTTTTGCAATATGACATAAGACAACAAAGCAGGTCTTACCCGGTTAGACCAATTATATATGTGTGTTTTTCACTGTGGATGGTGATAAGATTATTGATTTTAATTGTCCTTTATTTTCTCCATATTTAGAAAACATCAGTGTGGTCTTTTATCATTTTTCCCACATGGATTATTACAGGCATATATGAAGAATGAAAAAAAGTTGTTATTTGAAGGAGGATTAGGCATTGGTAGTATCTTCTGCCTTTCTGTAAAATTTAAATACATATAATTTTAATTATGTTTTAAAGAAAGTTTTTTCTTTTAGTCTAAAATTTTGGATCCAATGGCCTTGTGTACGTGTACCACAGAATAATACAAAAACACTATTTCACAGTTTGTAGCTTAATAAAACTTAATAAAACTAAAATGGTCTCAGCTAGTTCTTATGAAGTATTTATAAACATAAGTTCTATGAAACTATTTCAGATTAATATTTGATCTAGTTTGCTTTTCCTGCCCACAATTTAGAGATATCTTTGACCTTTTGTCTTGAAGTATTTGCTGGACTTGACCATGTCATGTGCAAAAGATGTAGCTCACAGGTAAAACTAGACCTGGCAAAATTAAGTAGTCAGGATTTGTCTCTGGGAACAGGGAGAATTATTATCCCCAACAGAAGCATAAACACTTTCATAAGGATCAAAGTTGTCAACTAGAGGGATAAAATTCTGATAACGAAATTTCAGACAATTGGCTCACAAGTGAGAGAATTTTTGTGCGGGTGGAGCCTCACCTCCTTCCTGAAGCCATGAAATCCCTTCAAGATTTTGACTGGCTCTGCTTATTTAGTTACTATTTTTATAGTTTTTAAAATTCAGTTTATAGAGATTATACCTTAATTCCAGTCTGGGTGGTGATGTGTACTGGGCAAATGAGGACTGCCATTTTTGTCTTTCAGAGAATATAGATCAGCTTGTAAGATCTATCTTATGAACCTCTAAAGAGGAACAGGAAATCACAGCATTTGTCAGAAAACCCATTTTCAATGGAATAAACGCTTCATATTTATCATTTGTTATTGTCTCTGAGTTGCCTACTCATATCTTGGTGGCACTCAGGTTCAGCTATTGCTTTATATTTGGTAGTGTAGGTGCTAGCATATTTCAAGCAGAATGTAAAGATAATAAAGTTAACTCTGGATTATTAAAGCTCACGAAGAAGGGAAATATCACAAAGTGATTTTCTACAGGCAATTCTTTATTTTCATACTCCATTAACTTCTTTCTTCTGAATCTTTTATTATAGTACCTATTAAATGTTAAAACAAACATTTGAAATCTAAGGCATGCTTGAATCTCTCTTGCTTTTTTAAATGACTAATATCAATGTTGGCTTTCCTTAGAAAAGCAAATGCAGACATTAGTTAAGATCAGTCATACATCATGGGATATAAACTATCAATTTCTATTGGGTAAAAGTTCAGGAACATTCACTCAGGCTATTTGCCACTTCTTTCCTAGCTTTTTCAGAGACCACTGGTGGATCTTAATTGAGAAAACATTTAACTTCATTTATTGAAAGGATATAAAATAAAGCCACCTAAGATAAAAAAGATAAAATTATTGAGCATTCAATGCTACTGGGCTATTCTTATTTAACCAAATTCTGGGTTATTCAATTTTTTATGCTGTGGTTTGTGAGTTAAGCAGTTCGGTCACTTCTAGCTCTTCTTTCAGATGCATTTCAGTGATCAATAGCCTAATACATTTTAGGCTATTGCTCTCAATGATGAAATGAGTTATATCTGTTGACTTTGATATTAGTTAATATGGGACTTAAAATGTAGGCCTTTCCAGGCAATACATGAATGAGTATAAAATTGAAGGGATAATTAATCCATATGTATACTTCAAGTTGATAGTAAACATAAAATGCATTTGCTTACTTGGCTAATTATTGACTTCATATGGTTTCACAAGAAAATAAAGCAATGATAGCACTTTTCTTGTGAAAGCATGTGAGAGACTTTGACACTTTTCAGAATTAAAACAAAAAAAAATAGAATGTTCATGTAAAGTTGGCATCACGGCAAGCTAAAATCACTTTCAGTCAAGCTGAAAGTTTTGGGGGAACAGAGATGCCTTGAAAAAGCAGAGGAAAATGGACCAGAGAATCAGAGCTGAGAGATGTGCCAGATAAGGACCCAGGAAAGGACCATCGCTTTACTTCCTCACTTTCCAGGTGGAATGGCTGCATGTGGCCAAGCCGTACATTTTTCTTTTCTGTGTTATCTACAAAATTTTGTTTTATCTTTAATGAATCCCATTTTCACTTGAGTTAATTTGAGTGAAAATGATTCCTGATTGAGACCTTGAGGCATCCATATTTAAAATCAAACACATCTTTTACTCCACCAGAACTCCCAGTGCACTCATTCTTACAGTCACTCAGGTCGCAGACCTTTGCATGGTCTTCAACTCATTTCTCACTCTTATTATCTATAGTCAGTCATAAATGTGTGTAGCATACTTCTCGGTTACTATACACCTCAACCTAAGTGATGGTATTTCTTATGCTTCCCTGACTTACATCCTTCATTCATAAAATATTTAACGGACGTACAGATATCTCAAATATATTTCTGCCTTTTTGCCTTAGTGACTCTTACTTTCCCTGTTCTTCCTCCTTTTTTGTTTATTTTAGATTTTTCCTTTTTTTCCAGGCCAGTTTAAATATCACTTTCTCTATGATTTTTTTTATTTATAGTGGCTCAAAAACATGTCTTTTCTTTGAATACTCAGTTAACTTGTCTGAAAGCTCTTAATTACCAATGTTTAAGATACGATCTCCTTAGGAATAAAGATAAAATTATTAGTTTGATTCTGTTCCACAAAATTTACTGAGCATCAGCTATTTGCCAGGTGCCATGCAAATTGCTAAGACATATTGAACAATAAATTATTCATTTTTCCAAGAAATATAGATTGAATTCCTAAAATATGCTACATCTTGTTTTAGGTAGTAGTCTCTGCTCTCCTGGAGCTGAAATTCCAGTGGAGGTGAAAAATTACACTGATGTTACTTCATGTATGCTAATGATGCCTCCTCAAGTAAATTGTAAACCCCATAAAGGGAAGAAACTGGTCTTCCTTATTTGCTGAATGCCTCCTCATTCTTCTCATGTGTGTTTATTTGTGGAAACTCCATAGCCTAAATTCTCAGTTCTACTCTCTCTTTTTCATATTCTTCACTAGTAAATTCAGATGACTTGTTATTGCACAGTGCCCTGTTTCTAATGGCTATTATTCTGTTCTGAACATGAATTCCACATCCAAGTCCGTACTCAGCAGTTACTAAAATTCAGCATACCTAAACATAAACTCATGCATTCCCACCGCATGTTCTTTCCTCATTTTAACTCTTCGTGGCGCCATCTCTTCAGTCCCCAGACTTGAAACTATCCAGTCATCTTTGACTCATCCTTCGTCCGCTTCAGTCCTTGCATCTAATTAGTTATAAAATTGTGTTGATTCGTTCTTTTGACTCATGATCACATTGACCACTCCAGATTAAGTCTTCATCATTTCTTACTTGAACCATGAGATTAGTTTCCTAACTGTACCCTTATTGTCATCATGTGCTCTCTCCAAATCTTCCTGCCATAAAAGAAACATCTTTGAATACTCCCATTTATCATCCTTCTTCCAGTTCAAAAAATCTATAAGGAAGTCTCATTTATTATTATGTCGAATCTAATTTTCCTTGAGTTTCCAGGCACTCTCTAACTTGGTCCCACTCTGTCTGTTGAACTTTGTTTTCCTCCACTCTCAACACGAACTCTTCTTCAGTCAGGCTATCTTCACATATGCCTTGCTAATTCTCATGCCTTTTCTCCAGAAGTACTAGAATAGAGAGGTTAAGAGTGTGGCTTGGGAGCCAAAGAGACCAGGGGTGGAATTCAGCTCCTGCTTTGGTCATTTCAAAGGTCTGTGACCCAGGGCAAAAAAAAAATAATAATAAAGAAAAAAGAAAGTTTTCTAAGCCTGTTTCCTAATAGGAAGTATTTAACTTAGTATATATTGTGAGAAGTAAAACATAATGTAGTTTACATGCTTGTTGTCTGATAAAATCATGTGCTTAAAAATGTCGTTGTTGGTATTTTTAATATAACTATTGTTTTTCCCCTTCTGGCAGGCATTTCTTCCATCCCCTCACCTAGCCTACCTGGTGCTGCTTTTTTTTTTTTTTTTTTTTTTTTTTGAGATGGAGTCTCACTCCTTCACCCAGGTTGCAGTGCAGTGGCACAATCTTGGCTCACTGCAACCTCTGCCTCCCAAGTTCAAGGGATTCTCCCGCCTCAGCCTCCGGAGTAGCTGGGATTATAGGTATGCACCACCATACTTGGCTAATTTTTGTATTTTTAGTAGAGATGGGGTTTCACCATGTTGGCCAGGCTGGTCTCAAACTCCTGATCTTATGATCTGCCCACCTCAGCCTCCCAAAGTGCTGGGATTACAGGCGTGAACCACCACACCCGGCCCCTGGTCCCATTTTTAAGGCTTTGCTTAAAGCTCTCTGACCCTGTGAAGTCTTAACCAACTTACCTGTGCTTTCTTTGAATTTCTAAAGCACAAACAAACTACATAAAAAATTGGGGGTGTGAATTACATGTTAAGAGGGGAACATGAAGCGGGATATGGGAATCCAGGAGGCTTGGAATCGAACTCACTCTTTCAATAATTAGCTTGAGGCCACAGACATAATCATTCTGAATCTCAATGTTCTCATCTTTAAAATGGAAAAATTACCAACTTTTCCTACTTTATACGGTTGTTGGAGGATCAAATGAATTTATCTCAGAGATTGTCCAAGATTATTATAAGCCTGGATTTTCACTGCGTATTTAAAGATTGATTGTGAGGATATTTTGGTAAAGAACAGGCATTGATCTGTGGGGTGTTTATAGGTTTTTAGAAAAAATAATTGTATATAAAACCCTACTTATTAAAGGTGTTGTTGAACAAATACATTACTTTAGGACAAAATGAAAATGACTAATTATGAAGAAATACAGTCTTCTAAATTCATTTAGATGTGTAGTGCAATAATCATGTTTTATCTAGTTCCTTGAGAACTATACTTCCAGAAAGGATAGGGGCTTAAAACAAACAAGTCAACTCGCTTTTGTTATTATCAGTGCTCAGTGATAATTCCAGAGTAATTTATTATGTCTTCTTGAGTTATTTTCAGAGTTCTCAAACAGTATGAAGAAGATACTGTGAATAAACACTGATTAGTAATGTTTATGTATTTTTCTATTTTAAAGTCTGACTTTTCCCTATCTTTAAGCTGTCTAACTTTATTTTTAGTTTGGTTCTACAGACCGTTTTCCAAGGGAAAATTGTTACTAAAATGGTCTCGTATGTAAGGTAACCTCTCTGTTAACCCCACCCAGGCTAATTGGCATCATTAAAGGTGGAAAGAAGGAATTCTAGCCACAGGGAGTTGCCCATTTTCTATGATTCATAAGAGCCACTAGGGTGAAATTTAGAGGGAATCCACTCCTATTTAAATGACAGGTTCTCACTCTTAGACAATTATTTTTCAGTACACAAGTTTTTTTTTTTTTTTTTTTTAAATCTGGCCACACCTCTTAAGAAAACAACAGCAAAAAAATACGTCAAGCCATCACGGTTGCATCTTCAGTCTTATTCATTCACAGTGTCATTAACCGCAGACACAATGAAGAAATAAGAGTAATTCAAGGCGGTACTTAGCTAAGTTTTTTTTGTTGAGCCTCAAATCTGGGAATTTTGAAGATGTAAATGTGTGTAGTGGAAATCAAGATGACTTTTCCCCAAAGAAACAACTTTAAATTTCCAGGAGTTCACCCCTGCAATCACCTGTGTTTTGAAACTTTTGGAATAGATAGTATTCCAAAGTTAATGTAATCCATGTAGGAATCCTTGGGGGCTGTCACCCTCTCCAAACTGACCATTAATAGTGCATGCACTGCTTTAGCTTCTTTGGTAACTAGAAGAACTAATAATAATAATAGTCCAAATGTACCACTAGAATCTCTGATCAGAATCCTTGGGTAAATAAGTGAAAGCAATGAATGAACATACCAGCAAAAAATAATTTGACTTAAAAGGTGTGGTTTATACAGAATTTTAAGCACATTGGCTGTTACCTTGATATTGAAACTTATCCTCATGCTTCCTTTATCTGAATTGTGCAGCTCAGAAAGTCTTCAAATTACTTCTTAAACTTACTAATTTTTTCAGTGAAGACTTGGGTTTAAATGAAATTTGAAATGAAAATGACCTTATAGTAATGTGTTTATAGTCTTGCTTTAAGGTTCACATTTGAAGTTTACTAATGTAAGAATTTCTGAAAAATGAGACTTTCCAAGTTTCTTTTTTTTTTCTGGATAATTCTTCCTCAGTGGGTTTCCAGGCTTATGTTCCAATAACAGAGTGATGGTTATGTCATTTTCTGGTTTGTTTCTTTTTTAATTAGTCCCTGCCCCTCATAGTTTTTCTATCAGTTTATTTCAAAATCAGATTTTAAAATGTATTTGACTATTAATTTTTTCTGAAAATAATTACATTTAATAGTGAAAATTCATTAATTTCAAATTGAATTTAATTATTTAGTAGAAAAAATGGCTTAAATTTTTTATTTAATTGGTAATATTCCCTTGTGAATTGTGGAAAGTCAAGCTATAAAAGAAAAAGCAAACAACCTCTTTGTAAGACTCTCTATCAAACTATTACTTTGACTTAAAATTCTGTTTTTTTTTGTTCTGCCTCAACTCAAAATTCATGAGTAAATCTTTTTCATATTCTTTTTTTACAATAAAAAAAGGATGAATACAAGTCTTTTGAAGAATGACAGGTTTAAGAAGGTAGAAGAATTCAGCAGTGAAGGTGGCTCGTGGTGTTAGACATGGGTAATAAAAACAGTATTTTCAACACGACAACTGGGGTGAAGAGTGGCAGTTTTGGGGAGCCAAAGAGGAAAGAATGAAATTGTAGAAATAACATGAATCGAGGCTCACATATATATGTGAATTTGGAAATTTTAGTCACCTCCCAAAGAATATTCCAAAAATTTGTTCTTGCAAGTGGCCCATTGCAGAAAAAAATATGAGCATCGTTGATTGAAATCACTGCTATTAAACAAATTGTCTAATTTTCATGCAGCCCCAAATAAAGTTATATGAATAAAAGTGATATTACAACATTTTGTATTGGGCTGGCTCATTCTCATTTTTCATGATAGGTATGATTTCTCTCCCTAGTGCAGATGCCATGCCCACTAATTTTTTCTCTCAAATGTCTATGATTCAGAACTGACAGCTAAGGAGAAAATGGGAGGACAACCCCAATATGAAGGGTGGAAAAGATTAAAACGCAAATGAAAGATATCAATTTTTTTCAGTCTAGGCTGCAAATCTAGATTGTATTTCACAGATGGGAGAGGAGTTGCAGGAAGGTTTTCCCCTGTTGCTGTGACAGGTCACCATTTCTAATCTGAGGGTCACAGCCAAGTTCCCTGTTTAGTAATTGCTTGATTTGACATCTATCTTGACCTTTATTTATTTTGGCCTTTCTGGCTAGAGGTCACAAAAGCAAAAGAAGATAGAAGTCTTATAAATGCCTTGATGATGAAAAATGAGAATGGTATCACTTTGGCCCTATGTATGAATATATGTATAATGTGTTGAGGTGTTTTAATGCTTGGGTGCAACCTACAGTGGAAACACCTATAAATTTTTATCTGATACTAGAGATGCATTTTATAATGAGTTTGTAGTGAAGATCATAGATAATAAAAGTAGCAAAATCTTGTTCTATCTAAAACTTGACTATAAGAAGTACAGGCAGATTGTCCTGGATTAATTATTTTTGATCTGATCAGAATTCATGAGCACATAATTGTGGAGTCGCACACAGAAAATGTTACTTTCCAAATACTCTAAAACAGGGCCTACTGAGCATTAGATAAGATATGTGCTTTCATTGTATGCTTATCATTTATCATAGGAAATGTGATGCTATGAATAAATTTATCTTTTATATGTTATTAGGTACAGATCAGACATAAGTCTCAGACTTTTCCAAGAACAAGCATTATTTTTTTCCCTAAAATAATGTTAGTGAATAAAATTCACTTTGCTTTTTTAGATAATAAGCCTAGGAATGTGAATTTAAGGTTGAGATGCTGCATTTTGTTTGCCAATTGTTTTGTCCTAACCAGGGGATTTTAGCTAATAATCTTCAAGGCACTGCGTTAGAAGAAACTAAGATAAGACAGGAACTTAAGACAGAATATGATGATTGACTTTCTATAAAACTGTATATTATCACTTGCTTTAGTTTGTAGGGTCTAATAACAGGAACACTTTATTTTATGCTATTGTAAGTGACCCGTAAGTTTAAAATTTCAGGGATTTTAAGTGTTTATCCTTCTCCATATTTTCTTCATAGTATTCATCACCATTTGTGATTATACATTTATTTCATGATTTATTTGAGGAATATATCTAGTTCTCACTCAAATAAAAATTCTAAGAACAGGAATTAAGTTTGTTTGTATACAATTGCATGCTCTTAATTGGTTCTTCTAGTCCCTAGCTTAGTTCCTGGCACATAGTAGGCCTTCAATACATGTTCTTGAATATCTGTGAAAACAGAATAGTTGCAATAAATGAATTATCCTTTGAGACTCCACCTTACTGAGGTAGAAGTGAGGTTAGCGGAGGGATTAGAAGGTGGAAAAGTGAAGGGTTTTTACTTCTCTCAGTATAAAGAGATGGGGCTTATTGGCCTATAATCTCTCCAGTTTTGAGCAGGTTGTGTTGTGCCTTCTTACCCAGGGTTTCTATTCATCGTGGTTCAGATGTGGGTTTATAGACACAGGAAGGAAAATGGTAAGGTCTTGTGCTGGCTCTCAAAACAGTAAGGCTCTGATTTGTAACTTCTGCCAGTTTTTGTGGTGCAGATCCTCTCACCAAGGCTGATTTTAAGACACAAAGCTATGTCACTGAATACAGCATTAGGAAGCAATGTGTATAATTGGCTTTTTCTCCCCCTCAGAAGTGCTAGCATATCACTGTGAGAATGTGTCTTTGAAAAATCTTTGTTTTCAGTCACTTTTTATACCACTCTCCAGATGGATGGACATTTACAGTCTAGTAATACTGGACCTAGATTCACACTTGTGGCAGACACAGAGATGCACCACACTGGACCCCTTCAAGGAAGGACTTGCTGCCTAGCTGCCTCTCAATCAATTCTCTACTAATTGCTTCAGCATGCAGCCCTGTCCAAGGCCACACTTTCTTGGCATATTGCATGCAGTGGCAGAGCCAGGAAGGGATCTAAGGTCTGGCTGCAGTCCCTCCATGGTGCTGCAGACCACTAGTGTCACACTCAACTTCTCTCTCTGCCCAGGCCTGGGCTTCTTCCCATTCACTTCCACAGGTATTATTTCTCATGAGCATCTTGTACTTAGTGTCTACTTCAAAGGGACCAAATTGTGACCACACTTGTGTATTTTACTTCATTTTGTTTCATGGTCTGGGAGAACCTTCCCATCTTCCCCACGGACCAGGCTCATCCATCTTTCCTGAAATTAAGTCAGGCCTATCACTTCCAGGAAATCTATGAACAACTCTTAGGTAAAGCCAAGTGCTTTTTTTTTTTTTTTTTTTTTTTTTTTTTTTTTAAATGGAATCTTTCTCTGTAGCCAGGCTGAAGTGCAGTGACATGATTTCGGTTCACTGCACCCTCCACTTCCCTGGTTCAAGCCATTCCCATGCCCCAGCCTCCTAAGTAGCTGGGACTACAGGCATGCACCACCACACCTGACTAATTTTTTGTGTTTACTTTAGTAGAGACAGGGTTTCATCAAGTTGGCCACGATGGTCTTGATCTCCTGACCTCGTGATCCACCCGCCTTGGCCTCCCAAAGTGGTGGGATTACAGGCATGAGCCACCACATCCGACCCAGCCAAGTGGTTTTGTAGCGCCCTATGCAGATTGTTATCTCTTTCTCACTCTTCCTTTTTTTTTTTTTTGAGCACATTATGTCATATCTGTTTATCTGTCACCATTGTAATTTCCTTAAAAGTTTTCTTTCATCTCTGTTGCCTGATGCTTAGCACATAGTATGCACTCAATAAATACATACTTGTTGAACTGAACCAAATCAAATGATTTGCTTACACTCATCCAGTTCCAACTGTGAACCGATTATGTAATAATTGGGAGACTTCTAAATCCCTGTTCTGCTAAGATGGAATCCTGTGGGAAAGAATGGCTACCTTAGTTCTTGAAGGGTTGGAAAGATGGTCAGTTGGGCTGCAGTGCTGGTCATATTCTCTTAGTGTGAAGGCAATGACATTGACTCCCTTCATGACAGAAGACAACTAAAAACTTGAGAGAGAAGGAATATGTCTCTTAAAAAACACCGCCAACTTCTAAATGATATTTAGAAAGCTGATAGTCCTTGTTCTTTGTTCATGTAATAAGATCTGTTTATGACAAACCCACAGTCAATAGCATACTGAATGGGCAAAAACTGGAAGCATTTCCTTTGAAAACCAGCAGAAGACAAGGATGCCATCTCTCACCACTCCTATTCAACATAGTATTGGAAGTTCTGGCCAGGGCAATCAGGCAAGATAAAGAAATAAAGGCATTCGAGTAGGAAGAGAGGAAGTCAAATAGTCTCAGTATGCAGCTGACATGATTGTATATTTAGAAAACACCATCGTCTCAGCCCCAAATCTCCTTAAGCTGATAAGCAACTTCAGCAAAGTCTCAGGATACAAAATCAATGTGCAGAAATCACAAGCATTCCTATACACCAATGATAGACAAACAGAGAGCCAAATCATGAATGAACTCCCAGTCGCAATTGCTACAAAGAGAATAAAATACGTAGGAATCCAACTTACAACGGATGTGAAGGACCTCTTCAAGGAGAACTACAATCCACTGCTCAAGGAAATAAGCGAGGACATAAACAAATGGAAAAGCATTCCATGCTCATGGATAGGAAGAATCAATATCACGAAAATGGCTACACTGCCCAGAGTAATTTATAGATTCAATGCCATCCCCATCAAGCTACCATTGACTTTCTTCACAGAATTAGAAAAACCTACTTTAAATTTCATTTGGATCCAAAAAAGAGCCCCACAGCCAAGACAATCCTAAGCAAAAAGAACAAAACTGGAAGCTGGAAGTATCACACTACCTAACTTCAAACTAGAATTACAAGGCTACAGTAACCAAAACAGCATGGTACTGGTACCAAAACAGATATATAGACCAATGGAACAGAACAGAGGCCTTAGAAATAACACCATACATCTACAACCATCTGATTTTTGATAAACCTGACACAAACAAGTAATGGGGAAAGGATTCCCTATTTAATAAATGATGTTGGGAAAACTGGCTAGACATATGCAGAAAACTGAAACTGGACCCCTTCCTTATACCTTATACAAAAATTAACTCAAAGTGGATAAAGACTTAAACAGAAGACCTAAAACCATAAAAACCCTAGAAGAAAACCTAGGCAATACCATTCAGGACACAGGCATGGGCAAAGACCTTATGACTAAAACACCAAAAGCAATGACAACAAAAGCCAAAATTGACAATTGGGATCTAATTAAACTAAAGAGCTCTGGCACAGCAAAAGAAACTATCATCAGAGTGAGCAGGCAACCTACAGAATGGCAGAAAATTTTTGCAATCTATCCATCTGACAAAGGACTAATATCCAGACTCTACAAGTAACTTAAGCAAATTTAGAAGAAATAAACAGCCCCATCAAAAAGTAAGAAAAGGATATGAACAGACACTTCTTAAAAGAAGACATTTATGCAGCCAACAAACATGTGAAAAAAATCTCATCATCACTGGTCTTTAGAGAAATGCAAATCAAACCCACAATGAGATACCATCTCACGCCAGTTAGAATGGTGATCATTAAAATGTCAGGAAACAACAGATGCTGGAGAGGATGTGGAGAAATAGAAACACTTTCACACTGTTGGTGCGAGTGTAAATTAGTTTAACCATTGTGAAATAGCATTTGACCCAGCAATCCCATTACTGGGTATATACCCAAAGGATTATAAATCATTCTACTATAAAGAAAGATGCACACATATGTTTATTGTGGCACTGTTCACAATAGCAAAGACTCGGAACCAACCCAAATGCCCATCAATGATAGACTAGATAAAGAAAATGTGACATCTGTACACCATGGAATACTATGTAGCCGTTAAAAAGGATGTTCTTTGTTCTTTGCAGGGACATGGATGAAACTGGAAACCATCATTCTCAGCAAACTAACAGAAGAACAGAAAACCAAACACCACATGTTCTCACTCATAAGTGGGAGTTGAACAATGAGAACACATGGACACAGGGAGGGGAACATCACACACCAGGGCCTGTTGGCGGATGGGGGTCTAGGGGAGGGATAGCATTAGGAGAAATACCTAATGTAGATGACAAGTTGATGGGTGCAGCAAACCACTGTGGCACGTTTATACCTATGGAACAAGCCTTCACGTTCTGCACATGTATCCCAGAACTTAAAGTATAATAAAGAAAATTTAAAAAAGAAAAAAGAAAAAAGAAAAAAAAATGGGCAGGATTGGAAAAATCTTTTTTTTTTAAATTTATTTATTATTATTATACTTTAAGTTCTAGGGTACATGTGCATAACGTGCAGGTTTGTTACATATGTATACTTGTGCCATGTTGGTGTGCTGCACCCATCGACTCGTCAGCACCCATCAACTCGTCATTTACATCAGGTATAACTCCCAATGCAATCCCTCCCCCCTCCCCCCTCCCCATGATAGGCCCCGATGTGTGATGTTCCCCTTCCCGAGTCCAAGTGATCTCATTGTTCAGTTCCCACCTATGAGTGAGAACATGCGGTGTTTGGTTTTCTGTTCTTGTGATAGTTTGCTAAGAATGATGGTTTCCAGCTGCATCCATGTCCCTACAAAGGACACAAACTCATCCTTTTTTATGGCTGCATAGTATTCCATGGTGTATATGTGCCACATTTTCTTAATCCAATCTGTCACTGATGGACATTTGAGTTGATTCCAAGTCTTTGCTATTGTGAATAGTGCCGCAATAAACATACGTGTGCATGTGTCTTTATAGCAGCATAATTTATAATCCTTTGGGTATATACCCAGTAATGGGATGGCTGGGTCATATGGTACATCTAGTTCTAGATCCTTGAGGAATCGCCATACTGTTTTCCATAATGGTTGAACTAGTTTACAATCCCACCAACAGTGTAAAAGTGTTCCTATTTCTCCACATCCTCTCCAGCACCTGTTGTTTCCTGACTTTTTAATGATCGCCATTCTAACTGGTGTGAGATGGTATCTCGTTGTGGTTTTGATTTGCATTTCTCTGATGGCCAGTGATGATGAGCATTTTTTCATGTGTCTGTTGGCTGTATGAATGTCTTCTTTTGAGAAATGTCTGTTCATATCCTTTGCCCACTTTTTGATGGGGTTGTTTGTTTTTTTTTTCTTGTAAATTTGTTTGAGTTCTTTGTAGGTTCTGGATATTAGCCCTTTGTCAGATGAGTAGATTGCAAAAATTTTCTCCCATTCTGTAGGTTGCCTGTTCACTCTGATGGTAGTTTCTTTTGCTGTGCAGAAGCTCTTTAGTTTAATGAGATCCCATTTGTCAATTTTGGCTTTTGCTGCCGTTGCTTTTGGTGTTTTAGACATGAAGTCTTTGCCCATGCCTATGTCCTGAATGGTACTACCTAGGTTTTCCTCTAGGATTTTTATGGTATTAGGTCTAACATTTAAGTCTCTAATCCATCTTGAATTAATTTTCGTATAAGGAGTAAGGAAAGGATCTAGTTTCAGCTTTCTACTTATGGCTAGCCAATTTTCCCAGCACCATTTATTAAATAGGGAATCCTTTCCCCATTTCTTGTTTTTCTCAGGTTTGTCAAAGATCAGATGGCTGTAGATGTGTGGTATTATTTCTGAGGACTCTGTTCTG
This sequence comes from Macaca thibetana thibetana, assembly GCF_024542745.1. Lineage (NCBI taxonomy): Eukaryota > Metazoa > Chordata > Mammalia > Primates > Cercopithecidae > Macaca > Macaca thibetana. The sequence continues at coordinate 77,153,494 of NC_065582.1, forward strand.
TTCCATTGGTCTATATCTCTGTTTTGGTACCAGTACCATGCTGTTTTGGTTACTATAGCCTTGTAGTATAGTTTGAAGTCAGGTAGCGTGATGCCTCCAGCTTTGTTCTTTTGACTTAGGATTGTCTTGGAGATGCGGGCTCTTTTTTGGTTCCATATGAACTTTAAAGCAGTTTTTGATTGGAAAAATCTTAAAGCCCAACTGGATAATGGCAACATTTTCCTTGAGTGCTTTGAGCTCAGTGCTGTGGCAAGTAAGAGTTTAGACAGATAGTTTAAGGAGAGGATACTGAAACTGCTTCCTGAAGGAAGAACTGTTACCCAAGTAAAAATTAGGAAAAAGTAGGGAGAAATTTCCAAAGAAGCAGGAGGGAAATCTGTACCAAAGCGTAAAGGCAAGAAATCACCCAGAATGTTTCTACAACTACTGAACATTAAGAGGGGTGGGATGTAGTCTGTGATAGAAAGAGTAGAGAGAGATTAGGATGGAGAGTTAAGCAAGGCACAATTAACAAAGGACCCTAAAAGAGGTAAGAAGGCTTTGAGCTTTATTCTTAAGGCACTAAGGAACTATTTAAGGCTTTTACATTGGGATTGCTATATGACAAGGTGTGTCCTTTCGAAAGCTCATTCTGATTGTGGTGTGGAGAGTAGATTAGAGACAGGTAAGACTGGAGGCCCGAATATCAGTTGAGAACTTTTACAACCATCCTGGAAAGAAATTATGAGAGCAGAACCAAGGTAGAGAAAATGTAGCTGGGGTAAACCTGGATTTGAAAGATACAAAGTAGAAGAGAGGACATGATGACTTATTGGTTATTGAAAATGAGGAAAAAGGAGTTAAGAATTATCCCTGTTTTCTGGCTTTTGCAGATAAGTGGAAGTAGGGTACCATCCATAGTAGTAGGAAATGTCACAATAGAGACAGATTTGGGGAGTTAGCAGAAAATATATGAATTCAACTTTATATGCCTAGGACTTGGAGTTAGACCTGCGTTTGAATCCCTGTTGAACAAAACTGGGATTCGAACCCTGTGTCTGTTCTTCACAGTCCACGTGTTTTGAACATACAGTTTAACCTCTCTAAGCCTTGAAATTGTAATCTGTAGTATGGGGATGTTATAACCATAACATTTGTCTTACAGGGACTGTGGATCATCAAATGAAAAAACTCAGGTAAAACGTGTACTTGGCACTCAATAACTAGTAATTATTCCAGTCCCCAAACAGAAGAGGACTGGAAACTCTTGACTAGTTATTCTATTTACATGAGTTTGAAAGAAATAGAGTTCTTGCCTCCAAAAGAAATAGTGAGGGCAATCTCAGATATGCTTATCATGTTCACGTTCTAAATCCTATAGCATCTTTGCAAGCCAGGTGTGTGTTCTCAATTCCTGTTCAAAGTTGATAGGATATACTGGTATAACACTTAGAAGTGCTCAAAAATAAACTATACTGCCATTCAATTTTGAAGTCAAAAGTTTGATCATGGAAATGCTAGCAGATTCAAACAATGATGCAAAATGTACTTCTTCGTAAGTCAGTAAAGGAGAGCTGAGCCATGAAATCTACTTCCAAAGCTTAATTTTATGTTTTCCTGAAATGTTGTGCAACTGAGCCTTATTCTCTGAAATAAAACTTGGCACAGAAAAGTGAAAACTTAGGTGTTGTTTAACCACTCCGTGGGGTATTTCTCCTTCTTTACTGTGTCATCTTTTAATTTTACTGTCATATAAAATTAGATAATTTTAATAATAATACTACCTTTCAATGAACAAGGCTTTCTTCTATTTTATCACATCATATAATTAAGAACCATTAACTACTGTTAGAGGATTTGGTTAAATTATCTTTAAATTCATGCAAACAAAATGAATGGCCTTCCATAATCTTAAAAAACAGTCATGACTTTGTCAGCTAGTGAGAAGCTACTGTCAACAATTCTCCTTGGTATTACTGCATTGTGTGATCTTCATCACCGACGTTTTTGAAGACCTTATCTAAGTTTTAATGTAAACTAACTAAAAGGTTTTGGGTTTATGAAGCAGCATTAGCTAATTATAACAAGCTATTTATTCTTAAAGTCACTTTCTAGGGAGATGCTATATTTTTAGTAGTGATACTTTATACATTTTAAGTATGAAGGCAATGCTAAATAAGCAGAAATGAAAATATAGACACAAGTTTTAATGATAGTATTTGGAACTATACTTATTTTTGCTTTTCTTTCTTTACAAAAGTTATAAGGTAGGCTTTGTTGTGAAAGCAGGCTTTATTGTTTCATGAGTTATGACAAACCTTTTTTCTGTAATTATTAAAAAAAAACTTTAAAAATTTTCTTCTAGTTGTATGGTGTAACTTCCCTAACATCAGTATCTCTTCAACTTTCTTAAAAGAGAAAATTTCTTTCTCATCATACCACAGTGTTGGGATAATACATTTAATTTTAGGTTGTTGAAGATAGCAATTATTGAGATAATGTATTTTGTTCAGCATGACTCAATGGAAAGAAGAATTGGTCAAATATGGAAATAGGCCTGGGGAAATATCTATGATGTCAGACCACTGAGCAAAATTTTGAGGACACCCAATCATTGTTGTCTCCTCTACTGGTGTTTAAAAATACAAAACAGTTAGGATTACTTCATAGGTCATGGACACATGTAATCTTGGTGGGAAGCCTAAGTACAGAGATACAAGCTCTCGGTTGGAGGAAGGAGTCAGTTACCAAATAAGGGGGAAATATAGTCATTTGTCGCTTAAAAGAGTGAATCTCATGATCTGCAATGTGAATCCTATCCCGTCCAATGAATTAGAGATTTGTGGCACTTTTCTTCAGTGAAGGAGCAAACGAATCCTATAAGTAGGGATTCAAACATCTTCAATGTGACATTTGTAAAAAGATATTTTGCAAGAATATAGGTAATATTGATGATTCCTTTCAAATTGTCTGTTAGAGGAAAAGAAATTTTTAAACAGAAAAGTTTTGAATCCTGAAAAATGCCATCATCTCTCTAGTAGCTGTTGGGTGTACAACAGTCCCCTTATGAGTAGCAAATCTAAAACTGGGCTCAGAACCTTTAAAAATATCACTTCTCTGAATTCTAAAAATAATCTCCTAATTGATATTTTCCCTCCATGTCAATCTCCTCTAAGGTATACCTCATGCCCCAGCCAAAATTATTTTCTCAAAATTCTTATCTATAACGTAGCTTCTTTCATTAAGACCCTCCCCTGATGCTTCATTGTTCTCATGATAATCTATAACCTTTCTTAAGGCACACGTGGCCCTCCATGAAGTAGTCTGTGTCCACGCCCTTGCAAGACCTAATCATTCTCAGCCTGTGCCCTGGTGGTAGGCATCAATCTGAACTGTTCTAATAGCAGGTTCAAGAATTTCCTATGTTGTTTCATGCTTCTATAACTTTGTTGGTGATATTCATTCTGTCTGAAAGGCCTTCTCTCTCTCTTCCCCTCTCCCTTCTCTCTCCTCAGGCCCCATTGCCCATCTGGCAAAATCATATTCATTCCTTCTTTGAAATTCAGACTTTTTTAGGAAGTTTCCCCTGAACTCTGCTTATCCTTGTATTATTAGCACCTACCACAATACCTAGTGCATGGAAATGCTCAACAATTGTTGGATAAAAATGACGGTGATGTCACAAAATACACACTATCAGATCACATATAATTCTGTCTGGTTCGTTGATTTGTCTGTTGATTGAGAGGGGCACAGAAGCTGTCTTTTTTCTACTTGTTGCTCTTCTATCATAACTAAAAGATTCCTTTCTGGTTGTGCCCAAAGAAAGAAGAGATCTATATAACCTGTATTTAACCAAGCCTGGTGTTAAATCCTGAGGTAATCCTAGCATTTGGGCACTGAGAAACTTTGACCCTTGAAGGTCTTTTATTGATTGATTGAGATGTTGAAATTTACAGAGAAAAGCAGAAGGACTGAGGATATTACTTTATTAAGTGTCTAAAACATACCCTGTTACTTAGAACCAGTAAATATTTGTAGATTAATTGCAATTTATGTATTTATAAACATATGTACTTAATGGAAAATGCTTTGAGGATAATCATTACAATTCTCATAGAACCGGAAGAGAAATAAAATATCCTTAAAATATTTTTTTTTTTTTTTTTTTTTTAAATGTAATACGGTTAATGTCCTTTATTTTATATCTGAGGAGACCTGCTTTATGCAAGTTATGTTCCTTACATAGCTATTGGTTTTCTTTTCTACATTCCTTTTTTTCCATGTAAATAATTTCATGTCAAAAAACTGTCTGTTTATAATGGTGTGTGTTTGCATAAACTTAAATATGCAACATTTAGCTGCAATATCTAATAATTACATAGTCAGTTGTTTTTAGAACAACCAAGATAGCTTCCACAATAGGTCATTTAGACTTGTACAGGCTTGATACATTTGTATTATAGCTAGGTCATAGTCTTTGAGAAATTATCTTTTTGGTTGGTGTGTTTATAATGTGGTGATTTTCTAACCATGTTAGAGATACTATGCTATACCTAATCTTGGAGTTTCTCTAGGATCTGTAGGTATGATATAGAATGCTATAGGTATGACTGTTTCAGATGGTCTTTTCTGGAAGTCATACATAAGTTAAAATGATCTCTCTCTCTATTAACTTTACTCTTGTTATACATTTTTGTGTCAAAATGTCAAGTGAGTAGGAAGAAATAAGGATAAAAACAGAAAGAAAATAGTAAAATCTGAAGATGAAAAGTAGTGCAGATTATGTAATTTTTTATTTTTTAAAGGAAAAAGTTGTTAAACAAAAAATTTTATTTAGAGACAATTACATTTTATAAATATAATAACCATGACATTGATGGTATTTTCCAAAAGAACTCAATGCATTTAACAGACACAGCTTCAAATTTTTAATGTAAAAAATAGGCATCTGCTGGGTGAGGTGGCTCACGCCTGTAATCTCCGCACTTTGGGAGGCAGAGGCAGGTGGATCACTTGCGGTCAGGAGGTTGAGACCAGCCTGGCCAACATGGTGAATCCCCACCTCTACTAAAAATACAAAAAAAAAATTAGCCAGGCATGGTGGTGGACACCTGTAATCCCAGCTACTCATGAGGCTGAGGCATGAGAATCGCTTGAACCTGGGAGGTGGAAGTTGTGGTGAACTGAGATCATGCCACTGCACTCCAGCCTGGATGACAAAAAAAAAAAAAAAGTGCCGTAGTGTTTACTGTAAAATTAAAGAAGCTTAGAATTAGAAAGCATCTCAATTGTAGAAATAAAATCTTCACACTTGTTATTAGAGTCTACAAAATTTGCTTTTCTTTACCATGTCCTTGTTTAGATACTGATCATTGACTATGTGAACAAAGAAGAAATTTGTGATAGATGGTATGATTGTCAAAATATTTGAGACTTCTTTTTATTGGACCCTTGTTTACTTCATCCTTTTCTACTGGGTCTCTTAAATATCAAGCTTAGCCAAATATTTTGACGAAAGAAATGTGTTACAATGAAGTAAGTATGGCACAAGGGATATGTGCCACTTCCATGCCGAAGCCTTGAGAGTTATTGCCTCATCCATTACCTACTTGTCCTATTAGCATACCTCCTCCTTAATTGCCCAAGAAGCCCAGAAAATCCTTAATGTTAAAGGAGAGGCTAGTCTTGTTTCAAGTACTAGGGCACAGGAGGCACAAGAAACTTTATTCAACTCATGAATGCCTTTGCCTTCTTCTGCCACATGGTGTCAATGTCAGAGACCTGTCCTGCATTTTCCAGCTGGATGCCCACCCACTCTGTAAGACTGGGCCCTTTGCTTGTATGCTCGGTTACCAGTCACTACAGCACAGCCTTGACAGAGTATCTGAGTGTGAAAGTTACTAGTCACTACAGCACAGCAGCCTTGCAAAAGTGGCTGAGTCTGAAAGGCTTCCAATGTCAATCACACATTGTGCCCAACAACCTGACCCCAAGAATGCCTTCAGTTGGTGTTCAACCCTGAGCTTGTAACAGCCTAAACTTTCCTTTTCCTTTTTCTTTCTTTCTTTTTTTTTTTTTTGAGATGGAGTCCCGCTCTGTCGCCCAGGCTGGAGTGCAGTGGCCGGATCTCAGCTCACTGCAAGCTCCACCTCCCGGGTTCACGCCATTCTCCTGCCTCAGCCTCCCGAGTAGCTGGGACTACGGGCGCCCGCCACCTCGCCAGGCTAGTTTTTTTTTTTATTTTTATTTTTAGTAGAGACGGGGTTTCACCGTGTTAGCCAGGATGGTCTGGATCTCCTGACCTCGTGATCTGCCCGTCTCGGCCTCCCAAAGTGCTGGGATTACAGGCTTGAGCCACCGCGCCCGGCCAACTTTCCTTTTTCTTAAGGACTCATTGTTCTTTACTCTCATAACCTAGTTTAAGATATCATTGGTTCTGTACTTCCTACGAAAATGATCTGCCATCTCATTCCTTAGTGACAAACTACTTGTAAACGAGTGGGGCATCTTTGGCCCACGTACACTCAAAATGCACACTCTATTTTTATATCAGCCTCCTAGGACTTCACGTGCCTCCTCATCCTATATTCACATCCTGTGTCGTACCCAAACTAGCCATGGTTTGACTACCCAGAAGGCAACTGGATTTTAAATCTATTTAATGGTAGAGGAGAAAGTATTAGGCTCCTGTGGCCCTTGCAGGGATAATGTTGTACCTGTTGACGTTGACATAACATTATCAGAATGTGCTTGGCTTGCTGACTGGTTATGGGCTGAAATGCCTGGACCCCAGGTATACTGTCCTGTCTATATATGGCTTGGCCTAAAGAGGTAAATCCTTTTCTCAAATACACTCCTTGGTTTTCCGCAATTATTTTCTGACCATTTGCATTGATGATACATTTCTGTAAACTTTTAGACCTTTTCCTTTGCCTTTACTCTTTGAGATTTTTAATCCACTAAGGAAATGTAGCCTGGATTATGATTCTTTGATGAAAGATATGGTGATGAGTAGTGTACAAATCTGGTAAGACTAGGCTGGAAACAGTGTCTCACCACTGTAATCTCTGTATTTTGGGAGGCTGAGGCAGGAGGATCACTTGAGGCCAGGAGGTTGAGACCAGCCTGGGCAACATAGCCAGACCCTGTCTCTACAAAAGACAAAACAAAACAAAGAAAAACTGGTAAGACTGACACATTCGCGCACTTTGCTGCTAAAGATCCTGTTTTGCTACTTGACTTCTAAGTGTGGTTCAGAGCAGGCACTTCTGAAACTGTGTAAGAAATGTGATGTTTCTTTTATGACAGTAAAAGAGACCATGACCATTCTGTGGAACTGGAGCTTGGGCTTTCTATCATTTTTTTCCAAAGGTTATTGTTATTTTTTTATTCCATTCTCTGCTTTAAGATCTATCTGACCAACATTTATCCTAAAGTCTAAGCATTGTGTGGTGGGAGTGATGGTTCGAGAGAGGGATAGCAAAGTCAATGCAAAAGAGAATAAAATATAGAGGAAAAGAAGGAAGAAAACTCAGTTACAGAGCTCTCTGCTTACATGCTTTACTAAGCAGGTAGTATATGTTATTGACTGTCTTAACTGACATTTTCAAAAACAATAAAAGCATCACCTTTAATATACACTATGGCCCTATGGAGAAAATGTGAACGCTGGGATGTTAAGTAACTTATTCATATGATGTAATAGGTTGAGGATCCAGAACTTAAATTCAGATCAAGCAATTCTCCTGCCTCAGCCTGCCGAGTAGCTAGGACTACAGGTGCGCACCACCCTGCCCAGCTAATTTTTGTATTTTTAGTAGAGATGGGATTTCACTATGTTGGCCAGGATGGTCTTGATCTCTTGACCTCATGATGTGCCCACCTGTAATAGATTCTTTGTGTGTTTATTTTTAGTAATCTGTCTCCCTCCCTTGGTTGCACGCTTAAGAGCTGAGAAAGGATTGTTTTGTTCACTATCTTATATGCAGCATATAAGCAGAATGATTGTCATATAACAAATGTCAGTTAATATTTGTTGAGAGAATGAATGAACAAATGAACCATTGGATTAGTCTGTTGAAGATCAACTTGTAAGCATGCTACACTTGTAGGAGTGGCTCTTTATCATGGGCCATCCTCTCATTCCCTTCTCAGTCTGGAGGAGGAATGTCTACAGTTGAAATTCTTCTCAAATATTTATTAGTCCTTGAGGTTTAAAAACTTGACATATCTGTTTGGAGAAATGCTTCTGAATCCACTTTGGTCTGCATAGATACTAATCTGGAATTATATATTGTTTTTCAGGAGAGTTTTCTTTAATTATCCAATGTTTTCCACAAGATTTACTGCTTTTTGCAGTTGAGACTCATTGACTTTTTCCTACTGGGCTGTTAGATTCTGTGACTTTATAATTTGCTGGTGTATTTTAGCTGTGATTTTGGTTTGCTATGCTCCAATTTCTTCTGAATTCTAATTCTTACCTCTGTTGCATCATTCTCTTTTTTTTTTCTGGGTCCATGCATATTTGTTGTGTAACTTGGTAGCATTAACAAGTGCACCAATCTTATTTTGAGTCATTACTTTGGGGTGACCAGCTGAGTTTTAGCACCAACTTCTGGCACCTATTTTGAGTACATCGTTGATTAATTTTCTGCCTTTCAGTCACTTGTTACTGGCCAGGGATTCAGGACCGTTTACCCTATTCTGGAGCCTAATCAGATTTTTCCAGGAAGATAGCTGTAGTATTGAGACCCTACCCCTTAGAAAGGAAGAGTTGGTAAAGCCTTATGCATTTCAAGGCCTAAGTATTAACCTAAACCAAATACTGACTATTCAACATCAACCATCTAAAAAAAAACCTCATGACATAAATTTGATGATCATATACAAAAAAGCAAAACACAAATAACAGAGCTTAAATGGTGACATTTACTTTAATTTTAATAAAGCTCTATATTTTATGAAAAATGGTAGATTCAGCACACTTTACCAGAGTATTGAAAAAGGAAAAGTGTTTGCAGGGAATTTCCAGTGCACTTTAACTTCATTGTGCTATTTGACCAGGTTAAAAAGTTAGTTATCTGTGGTTTGCCATCCCTTGAAATATTGTATAGCAGACCTTTTGGCCTACAAGTCCCAGAGTCATCCTGGATTAGTTCCTAATTTTAGCAATATCCTGAGGTGACATTTTGACCTGGAGAGCCCTGGGGCCTCCAAAAGCTGATTTGAATCCACTCGCCATCTGTAACTGGCTTACATTTAAACAATTTGTCCCACAAAAAGTAAACTTTGTGTTCATAGTATCATCCAGTAGGAAGGGACCCACTAAAATTATAAAGTTTATTTTGATGGTTATTATACAAGCATTTTAGACAGCTCTTTCCCATTCACTAGTACTTCTGAAAATGCAATGTTATCCAATTTCATTAACCTTCCCTTAAAAATTAGATCCATCATTTTTCTCTGTAATTGTTTATAAACACCAATATTTTCTAATACTAATATATTCAAGTAATATATTAGGCATATACCTAGTTATTATCCTCTTAGAATTATATAAATCTTCCTGATCACTTTTGATTATTCTGATGTTCAGCACAAATATATTGTCAGTGAGAATATAATCAGCAGAGATTTTGTTATCACTAAACCAATTCTGTCCCAATCTAGTGACCCTTAGTTTAAGTAAGAAGAAATGAAGTTAGAGTAAATGACTATTGATTGATATTGGTCTCTAGTTTGTAGAATCCAAAGTAAAGGTAGAGGTTGAAAGAAAAAAATCATTATGTACTAATGCCTTTATCCCAAATGGATTTATAAATTAGTATCTAAATATTTATGGGAAAACAGTAGATAGTAAATGGTTGGGTTGCATGGGTATTATACATCAAGTTTTATTCCCTCTCTTTCTATTTCAATTCAGCTTTAAAATCTCTTCACTTAAAAGAGTGATTGCCTAGAGACCTTTGAAGCCAGGGAGGATGATGAGGGGGCAAGAGGTTTATTCCCAGGGTCACACTTCATTTGCATAAGCTAGTAACCATAGGGCACTATGGAATGTCTGTAAATAGATTTCATTACAGAAGTTCAGCTTAAAGGGACTAAAAATAATCCTCAAGCAAACATTTTATATTGCTTCAGGTTCTGTTGTAATAAAAATATTTTAGTAACACAACATTCTATGGAGGCAGGAAATGAAACAGGAGGGTCTTCATATCTTTCTTTTGGTGCACTGTTATGAAATGTTTTAAATAAGACAAACACAATATTCTTTCTTTAACAAAACAGTCCTACAAAAACAAGATTATGTCATTCTATATGGCTGTCACTAGGTAGTAAAACAAATACAGATCTTTTTCTCTTCCCTCCTCTCCTCCCTCTTCCTCTCTTTCTCTTCATCTTTTGCTGTCCTCTCTTTCTGTCTTGGCTTTTGTTTCTCTTGAACGCTTACTTTTTCATCCTGCCACTCTTTCAGGTTCACTGCTGCAGGATACATCCAACAATAACATGCCTGGAAATAATGAATATTGCATTCTGTTCTCTAAAGATGTTTTGTCTGCAAAATTTGATTCAAAACCCAAATGTCAGGTTTAAACATTGGCATCTCTAAAAAAAGGAATGTATATGAAATGCACTGTTTTAATTCTGACACAGAAAAAGGGAATGTTCCATTAATCATAATAAAGCTTGAATTGGAGGAAAAACAGTGGAAGACATCAATAAGCCGAATTTCTCAGATTATTATATGTATCTATAGACACACAAACACACACACACATATATATATATGACCACATATCCTGGTACTTAAAAAGGTGAGTAACTTATATCAATTCTTCAAATAGAAATATACTGCTGTGAAGGTTATTTTAATTACATTTATACCAATGACATAGACTTTCATGGATTTTGTATTTTGGCTTTAAGAAATTGTGATGGTACATTTCATTTGTGGGTCATGTTCTAATATTTTATGTATTTATGCATTTCTTCATTCATCCATTCAACATTTACTAAGCACCTACTAGATGTTGGACACTGTGCAAGGTGCTGAGCAGGGGATAACGCTTGGGTGCAAGTCTCAGCATTGGATACCAGGAATGTGAGTGGCTAAGTAGTGTACTAGACTGATCATTCACTTTGGATTTGGGTCAACCAGGGCTCAAATACTACTTAAGAAACTAGTTAGCTGAGCTGTTTAGGGTAAGACACTTCACATTTCTGAGGCTCAGTGTCCCCATCTAGAAAAGAGGTCAGCATATCTCTCTTGCAGAATGCTTGTGAGGTTTAGGGAAAATATAGGTAAAATGATAGCTACATTTAGTATACTGATGCTGGAAATATCATAACTAATTTTATTATTAGAAATGGTACTGATTTATTCCTGCTCTAACTCAACTAATAATTTAATACTTTAAAAAGTAATTTTAATAATTTTAAAATATTCATTTGTCATTAATATAGGAACACTTTTAGTGGTTTCTAATTGAATGGTATAGTTTTGTAAGGCAGTTTTATTTGAGTTATTGAGCAATCAAAATAAGGCAGTTTTATTTGAATTGAGTTTATTGAACAAAATAAATTTAATAGATTTAGCCATATTATCAGAATATTAGGATTAGCATCTTTGAAAACCTTATGCTCTGGATGTCTGAAATTGATATTCAAGAAGAACTTCTGTAAAATCATTAACATATTTGTTAGCCTAGAAACTATTAGATCAGTCTCCATACATAAAATGCCATCATATTTCTTTGATTGCATGTGGCCCAAACTTATATTTCTACTTAAAATATCCCCCATCCTCCACGTATGTTTGTTTATAAGAAAGCACAAGTAATAACATAGTCCTATAACAAAAAATGGAGAGAGAAAATGCAGAGCACCTAGATGCATCATTTTTCCATGGAAATACACGTCTTTTTTATAGTAATTTAATCAGATAATTTCAGTTTATGTTACTTTGTGTTTCATCATGTTTACTTTTCTAATAACTACAATTGTTCTCAGACTGACATTACATTTTTCCCTAGAATAGATGTGCTTAGATTGAAAAAATCCAATTGAATAAGAGCATGTAACGAGAAAATGTAATCCATCGTTATTAAAAAAGGCAGCTTACCTTTATCTGGGTGTTAAATAGTACAAATCCATGAGAGCCAGTGAATGTTTTGAAGTCAAAACGAAGGGCATTACCAAGGCTGAAGTGGATTTGTCACAGAATTATCCGTATTACTTCAGAAATAGGTTATTATATCTAGGCGGGGTAAGGGGAAATAGGAAGGAATAAAATGAGAGAAAGACCATTTTATTTTTATATGTCCTCACCAGGGTGAAACACTTCTGATTTAGGTTTTTATGCCAAATGTATCTAAGATAAATAAAATCCAAAGTGGTTAACTGAATAAAGAGCTTTACATCTAATTTATTAAATAGGATATGATTTCCAGAAGGAAGCTTTAGATGAAGATGTCTTTGGCTAATGAAACCTCTTATAATAGCATTATAAAGAACATCAGCATAGAGGCCAGATATTATGAGAAACTGTATCTGTTTTGACTGGGAACCCATACACTGAACCTGCAGGAGTCATGACTGGTTTAACGCTGTTACGCATGTTTTTAAAGTATTTGTGAACCATGCCTTTCTTGTTAGAAGATGTGACCATTTACATAGTTTTAAAAAATTTTACAGTGGCAGCAACAAAGTCAACATTACTTTAAGCATGGATTTTTAAATAAAGCATTAAAATGTACTGATTCATATATAGTTGTAGTGCTCTTGAATTTATTTACAATGAAAATAACAAAAAGCAGTGAGAAACAGCATTTCACTGAATAACAGCACCTTAGTATTATAATAAGCAGAGCATGGTTTGGGATAAAATTACCTGAATAATTGAAAGAATTCCATCGTAACATGATTTCACCTATATGTTAGACCCAAGGATTTTATAAACTCACTTAGAGCATTGTACCAATGTTTAAATTACATGCTTTACAGAATCCAATTCAAATGTATTTTTGTATGTTATCAGAACTGCCATGGAAAGTGGTAACTATACATGCAGTGTGATTTTAGGTAAATTTTCTTTTAAAAAGAAGAATTGTATATGTCTTCATAGGAAGTGATCCAGGGAAAGCTTGATTTCTTTTAGTAATTCTTTTCTTAATACTTTTATACTCTTTATCCTACTCTCATTTCTTTACATTCATAAGAAAGAGGCTTTGTTTACCTTTCTGCTCACTCTTCTACATGTCTCTCTCCTGGTACTTTGAAGAAAAACAAGACACACTCATGACCCAAGGTTATTTTGATTATAAGGCGATATTTTCCATCTTTTGGAGTCTGGAATATACTGTGTATAATGATACTGTTGCCACAGAAGTTGGTTAAAGCTGAGTGGTCAACTCTGAGAAATACAGACCCTGTATAAAGTATCTATCATTATTCCCCATGGATTGAAGTTGGGGTCAGCTTCTAAATGGTAGTTATGAAGTGCTTAGTAATTTGGGAATTGACAAGTCACAGGGTCTCTGAACTTTTGAAGGAGATGGCTTAACTAAATAAATAAAAATAATAATAGTAGGTTTTATTTACTGAGCCTTAAATAGAACCCAGTGCTATACTTCACATGCAGTACCCTAACTATAATTCTGAGAGGCCGGTATTATATTTATCACTGCACAGTTGAAATTGGACTTCAGATAATTTAAGTAACTTGCCCAATGCCACATACATAGTGACAGAGCTAAGACTCAAATACGAGTCTATCTGACTCCATGGGACAAGCCGAGAAGAAAGAATGTCCAGATAGAATGAGAAAGGACAAAGAAGGGAGCAGGGGAAGAGATTCTGTGAGGTGTGAGTATCAAATCCAAATAAACAATTTGGCTGTGTAGTTGGGGTATTGTGAGCTCAAAGGCTAATGTCAGGAAATAAGACTTCTCAAATGTGTTGATGCTCTAGGATTTGCTGATACATTTACATGAGCAGAGTACAGAAGGGATATACTGCCACAGGGAGTGACATGCTCACAGGACTTCAGGGCACTGCCTATATGTAAATCAGTTGACTGGATCTCAGGGTTCCTTAGTTTTTTAGGGATATATATAAACTATATTTTACTTGTGAGATATATATATATATGTAAGCAATTTAAAATATTCATTTGTCAGTAATATGGAAACACATTTTTAGTGGTTTCAAACTGAGTGGTATAGTTACATAAGGTAGATATATATGTATGTTTTATATATATCACACAAGTAAAATATAGGTTCATTATGCATATTTTTAAAAGATTTAATAGAATAAAAATGGGTTGCTCTTATTTGCTCCCTCACAGTAATACTCTCTCTAAAAGGTAATCATTTTAAAAATTATTATTTAATTATTTCATTTTATTTTATTTTTTAGAGACAGAGTCTTGCTGCGTCACCCAGGCTGGAGTGCAATGCTGTGATCATAGATCACCGAAGCCTCGAACTCCTGGGCTCAGTGACCCTCCTGCCTTGGCCTCCCAAACTGCTAGAATTACAGGCATGAGCCTTCACACCTAGCAAAGGTAATCATTTCAAATATTTTTATGCATACATGTGTATATATTCAAAAATAGATTTCTACTCATATTATGTATATATACTTCTTTTTTAATATTGTGGTTTCATATAAAGTGTTTAAAGTTTGATTTTTTATTTGTTAGCATGTCTTTGAAATATGTTCTAGTACTAGTGATGCAAGGATATATAATACAAGCAAATATCTACCAAGCTCTTTTTAACTGCTAAGCGTATACTGGATGGAATCATTCCCTTATTGGTGGGTGTTTAGATTGTTTCATATTTTCACCACTGCAATGAACAAAAAGAATATTATTACTAAAACCTTTTTTGCACACGTGTAAATATTTCTGTAGAAGATATGCTTTGAAGGAATTCTTGAATTAAAGTATATTCAAATTTAAAATTTGATAAATACTGCTAAATTGAATCTCCAAAATTCTTTACTCTTTTGCTCTACCATATTGAAGTACATGAAAATATTCGCTTTCCCACACTCTCACTGATAATACCTAATATAACTTTTATCAATATGATTGGATAAAAATTATATATCCATACAAGTTTAGTTGTTGAATGTTTGGTGAACATTAAGAAATGATCAGCAAATAATCACACATGTACTTATGCTGACTATATTGTTCTTAACCTGGTTTTTCAATCAATACATTTTAAAAATTGGCCATGGATTATTTTATGAAGTCTTTCAGTACAAATCTACTTCAGATGGTAGCTGATGAATACAGGTTAGCCATAGGTTCAGGTACTAAAATTTTAGCTATATCAGTAGTAAGGACAAAGTGATTTAATATGTTGAGATTTTCTTTTTAAGATCTATTATAATTTCTCTGTTAAATGAATTGTGGCTAAGTAAGGGTTAACTGTAGAGTGCACATCAGAAATGATGTATCTGTCTGTCTCCTTCTTTCGTGACTTTAATTTAGGTTCACAGCCAAATTGAGAGGAAGGTACAGAGATTTCCCATATCAACCCAGTTCCCACACATGTAAAGCCGTCCTCATTATCAGCATTTCCTATCAGAGTGGAAATTCCTATATTTGTTACAACTGGTGAACCTACATTGACACGTCATGATCATCCAAAAGTCCATAGTTTACATTAAGGTTCACTCTTGCTGTTGTACATTCTATGAGTTAGTATAAATGTATAATGACATATATCCAATATTAAATTATCACACAATTTTTACTGCCATAAAAACCCTCCGTGCTGTCCCTATTCATCCTTCCCTCTAACCACTCCTTCCCAATCATTGGCAACCAGTGATTTTGTTTTACTTTCTCTAAAGTTTTGCCTTTTCCAGAATGTCCTACAGTTGGAATCATACAGCATGCAACCTTTTCAAATTGGCTTTATTCACTTAGTAGTATGCATTTACGTTTCCTTCATGTATTTTCATAGATTTTTAGCATTTAATATTGTATAGATATACCACAGTTTATAATTCATTCACCTAACAGAGGACATCTTGGTAGCTTCCATGTTTTGGTAATTATGAATAAAGCTGCTCTAAACATCTGGGTGCAAATTTTTATGCGAACATATGTTTTCCAGTCCTTTAAGTAGATGTCAAAGAGCAGGATTTAGTTTTCTACTCATGTCATATGATATGAGTAGAAATGTATGAGTTTCTTTCTTTTGTAAGAAGCTGCTAAACTGTCTTCCAAAGTTGCTGTACCATTTTGCATTCCCACTAACAATGAATGAGAGTTCCTGTTGCTCCATATCCACACCAACATTTGATATTGTCAGCTTTCTGGATTTTGGCCATTCTAATAGGTGTACAGTGGTATCACACTGTTGTTTTAACTTGCATTTCCCAAATGACATATGAGGTAGAGCATATTTTTGTATGCTTATTTGCTATCTGAATATCTTCTTTGGAGAGGCATCAATTAAGGCCTTTGGCACATTTAAAAAATCAGGTTGTGTGCTTTCTTACTGTTGAGTTTTAAGAGTTATTTGTGTATTTTGGATAACAGTCCTTTAGCTAATGTGTCTTTTGAAAATATTTTCTCCCAGTCTTTGGTTTGTCTGATCTTCTTGACATTATCTTTCACAGAGCAGAAGTTTTTTTTTTTTTTTTTTTAATTTTAATGAAGTTCAGCTTATTGATTATTTTTTTCATGGATCATACCCTTGGTATTATATCTAAAATGTCATCATCATACCCAAGGTCATTTGATTTTCACCTACTTCATTTTCTAGGAATTTTATAGTCTTGTATTTTACATATAGCTCTAGTAATAAATTTAAGTTTATTTTTGTGAAGGGAATAATACCTGTGTCTAGATTCAGTGTTTTGCATGTGAGTATCCAGCACCATTTGTTGAAACGACTGTCTTTGCTTTGTTGTACTGCCTTTGCTTCTTTGCCAAAGATCAGTTGACTGTATTTATGTGGTTCTGTATCTGGGTTCTCTATTCTGTTTCACTGATCTATTTGTCTATTCTTTTACCAACACCACAGTGTCTTGACTACTGTAACTATTTTATAGTAAGTCCTGAAGTCAGGTAATATCAGTCATACAACTTTGTTCTTTTTCAGTATTATGTTATCTACTCTAGGTGCCTCTCCATATAAACTTTAGAATCAGTTGGTTGATATCTGCAAAATAACTTACTGGGATTTTGATTGGGATTTCATTGAATCTAAATATCAAAATTTTCATTTCTTATTGTATATAATAAAAATAAATAATTGTTTTCTATTATTGGTTCCTCGTATGGAGTTCTAAAACCCTTGGAATTTATTCTCTTTTGTATGAGATGACCAATGGTGAGGATGAAGGCTGGTCACAAGAAAAACTAACCACATGATTATAGTTAGAACTTTCAGCTTTGTCCCCCTAACTCCAGGGAGGTGAGAGTGGCTGGAGATTGAGTTCAGTCATCAGTGGACCATGATTTCATTTATCATGCCTAAGTAATAAAACTCCCATAGAAATCTTTAAATGGTGGCATTTGGGGGGCTTCTGAATTGGTGAGCATATCCACATGCCAGAAAGGTGGCACACTCAACTCCATGGGGCAGAGGCTCTTGTGCTGGGGACTGTTCGGGACCTCTGGATGACCAACTGGCATATAGTGAATGCCAACTTGTTGACTTATACTTGTAAGGATTATTTGAGTTTCAAGCAATTGGAAGCTGAATTCCAGCTAACAAAAATGAGATTTATTGACTTATGTAATTGGAAAGATCACAGATAGTACTTGCTTCAAGCAGCACTGGGTCCAGAGACTCAAGTAATGTCATGATTTCCAGTATTTCTACATCTCCACATTTTATTATTTCTTTCTATTGGCTGCATTTTCAGGCAGACTGTTTTCTCATCACAGCAGATCTGAAAACATAACATCCAAAATTCAGAACACAGTGTATGAGTTTAACAGCATATGGTGCACAGCAGAAGATAGGATTGATGAACCATAACACAGGTCAACACACAGTATTAAAATTAAAACACACCAAAAACATAGGAAATATAAAACATAGCCTAAAAGATGTGGCACATAGTAAAGAAATATAATATATGTTTAATGTGAGTAGCAGAAACAGGAGAGAGAAAATTGGGAAGAAGCATATTTCATAATGGCTTGGTGTGTCCCCAAACTGATGAAAGCACAAACACACAGATTCGAAAACCTCAGCAAACCCCCAAAAGGATATAAAAACCAAAAAATCAATACACACACACTCACAGACACATATACACACACACGTACACACACATATACACACATGCACACACACACAGATGTGCACATCATAGTCAAACTGCTGAAAATCCAGAACAGAGAGAAACTTTTTTTTTTAAGTTGGAGAAAAATTATTAACTTTAAATAAATAATTTTAAGACTTGCATCTGTCTTCTTAACAAATAATATAAGCCAGAAGACAATATTGAAAGGGTTAAAAGAAAATAAATACCAGCCTAGAATCCCATGACCAGGGAACATATGCTACAAAAATGAAGTGGTATATAAATATATTTTAAGCAAATAAAAACTGAATTTTTCATAAGCATGCCTGTCTTGAAAGAAATACTCGAGAAAATTCTTAATGAACAGGGAAATGATTCTAGATAAGATAATGAAAATATAAAAAGAAATGTAGGGTACTAGAAAAGTAACTATGTAGATTAATATTGATGATCAAATAATGTCTTATGGAGTATAAAGCACTTGTAAAATATTTGTAGAATTAAATACAAAATTAATTTAAAAGGCAGAAAAAAGGTAAAGTTAAGACCCTTCAAGATTTTAGCATTTTTTAGGAAAGTAGTAATAATTTACGTGAGAATATAATAGATGCATGTTATAGGTTGATAGCTAAAAGAAGGCATATTTAACAATTTAACCAGTCAAGAAATGGAACAATAATTTAAAAAAAATGTTTGATTAGACAAGGATGGTAAGGAAGGATAAAAAACAAATGCACTTAAATTAATGCAACTGGAATAAATATACAAAGAAAAAGACTAAAGTTGTAAATGATGGGGAAAATAAATTATGTAATGCTTACAAGATGCATATCTCAAATGTAAGATAATGATTGAAAGTAAAAGGATTAAAAAAGACATGTCATGTATATACTAGCCCAAAATAAATAATGTCAGAGAAATTCTACTTTAATTTAAGAAGCCAAGTTTGTGTCATTATTGGTGATAAATAGGGACTTCAAATGAGAGCCAAACCACTAGGACAATGTCACAATCTTAAAAATATTTGTGTATATAACATGATTTTATTACATTAAAAAATACAAAGGAAAATTAGCTGAAAGAAAAGGAAAAATATACAAATCCATAATCAGAGTTAGGGACTTAAACAGACCTATCCTAAGAGCTGCGAGAACAAGCAGATGAAAATCTTAGTGGGAGTATAGAAAATCTGAACAGTACAATTATCAAATTTGACCTAGCTGACTTATATAGAACAATATGCCCAACAATGACAGAATGCACGTTCCTTTCAAATGCACATGGAATGCTGATCAGACTTACTATAATTGGGACCATAAAAAATCTCACTGCATTTGCAAGGATTGAAATAATTCAGAATATGCTTTCCTAAAGGTAATAAAATAATAATCAAAATGTATCAAAAGTTCCAAAATTGTCTTTAAGTTAAACGAAATACTTATAAAAGTCTGTGGGACAAGGAAGAAATAATAATAAGCTTGTAAAAATTATTTCAAATTAAATTACAATAAAATGTGGCATAGCAAAACCTATGGAATGCAGCTAAAGCTGTATTGCAGTGTAAATTTGTAGCATTAAATGCATATAATAGAAAAGAGGAAAGGCTTAAAATCAGTATTCTAATGCTTTCATCTTAATAAGTTAGAAACAGCCACAGCAAATCAAACTAAACAGAAATATTGAAAGGAAATTATAAAGATAAGAAGCAAAATAAATAAAGGAGAAAATAAATGTAAAGAAAGTTTTGACAATCAAAATTTTCTTCTTTGAAAAAGTCAGTATGATTGGAAACCTTTTTTAAGAGTGATGAAGCAAAAGAGAGAACACAAATTATCAATATTAATAATGAAAAAGGCAACAATGTTGCAGATACTAAAGATATTCAAATGAGAATAAAGGATGTTACAAATAAATTTACACTAATAACTTGGACAGCTTGGAAGAAATGGATAAAGTTTTCCAAAAACACCACCAAAATTGACAGAAGAAAAAAAATATAAAATGCTCCAAATCTTAAAGAGTCAATTACTTTCAGTATAACATACCGGGTTTTTATTATTAACAAATATTTTCTTATGTCATAGTATTTTGCTATCTCTCAGGGATCCCCCCCACCCCTTTTTCTATTTCTGCTTATTCTTCATTGGGTTAAATTCTCATGTGTGAACGCTTGCAATGACTTTCTTACTGTTTTTTTTTTCCTTCCTATTTTAGATCTCTTCTCAACTACAAATATTTTCTGAATATTTATGGCCTCAATAATCTTTGCAAAGCACCATTTTCATGCAAGGCAACTCATAGTCCCTAAACAATTCTTGAACTTCTAATTAGCCTTAAATATTTGCTTAAACTATTTCCCTTTTCTACTTCTACATGATTATTCTCAATGTATGGTCCTAAGATCAGCAACATTAGTATCACTTAGAAATTTGCTAATGCAACTTCTCAAGTCTCATCCAAACTTACTGAATCAGAGACATCTTTATCTTTATTTATTTTTATTTTATTTTATTTTATTTTATTTTAGAGATGGCTCTCACTCTGTCACCTGGGCTGGAGTGCAATGGTGTCATAGCTCACTGCAGCCTCAAACTCCTAGGCTCAAGTGATCCTCCTGCCTCAGCCTTTGGAGTAGTTGGGACTAGAGTTGCACGACACCATGTCTGACTAATTTAAAAAAACAAATTTGTGGAGACAGGGTCTCCCCTTGTTGCCTAGATCTTGAACGCCTGGCTTCAAGTGATTCTTCCACGTAGACTTCCTAAAGTGCTGGGATTACAGGCCTGAGCCACCATGTCCAGCCCCAGGTGAGATATCTTTAATAAGATCTTCAGAAGATTCCTGGTGATCCTGATATATGCTATAGTTTGAGCAACATTGCCCTATACATAGAAAAAAACCCTACCTTTTATCTAGACTTCCCTAAATGACATTGCTAGGCATTCCTGCTACTCCCTGGATTTACTAATTACATTTTTATATGTTTAATCTTACCTTCCTAACTAGATTGTATGTCATCCAAGGTAAGGAAACATTTACTCTAGCATAGAACTTTACATATGGCATGTCCTGAATTAACGACATTGAGCAGAATACTCAGGCATATTCTTTCTTTTTGTTGCTGCTGTAACGTATTACCAAACCCTTAGCAGCTCCAAACAACACAAATGTATTATCCCCCAGTTTTTGTAGGTTATAATTCCTTGTGGACTTAGCTGGGTCCTCTGCTTAGGGTCTCACGAGACTAAAATCCAGGTTCCGGCTGGGCTGCATTCCTCACTGGAAGCTCTAGGGGGAAGAATCTGCTTCCAAGGTTATTCAGTTTCTTGGCCAAATTTAGTTCCTTATGGTTGTAGGACTGAAGTCCTTGTTCCTTGTTGATTGTTAGCCGCGGCTAGTCTTTGCTTCTAGAGACTGGCTGACTTCTCTCTCATGCTTTCCACAGGTCACCTCTAATCATGGTGAACAAATTCCCTACTGTGTTTCAAATCTCTCTGATTTATCCTTCTGCAATATCTCTGACTACAGCCGGAGTCATAGCTCATGTGATTACACTGGGCCTACCAGGATCCTCCATGATAATTACCCCATTTTAAGGATTGTAATTTTGATTACATCCTCACAATCCTTTTGGCCATGCAAATTAGCATATTCACAGGTTTCAAGAATTAGGGCATGGACATATTTAGGGGGGACATTCTGCCTACCACATCAAGCAATTGATTTAATGGCTATATGGAAAAGAAGCAACTGAAATGATAAATTCTATATTGCATTTGTAATCCAGGTACAGTCAAAAACAAAGAACCAAAATTACAGCACTTTAAATTTTACTAATAGCCAGAAATATTTACATATATAGGTAGAAGTAAATGATATATTTTTAAAAAAACAAACTTGAGAGTCTTTAACATTTTTTAATAGTGAAAAAGAAGCCTTGGATCATATTCTAATACCTAATAGATAAGTATAGACTACATCTATGTTTTTCAGTTTATTCTGGCCAGTGTAGCTTCAAACACTTTCTGGATGATAAAGGCTTCTCCCTTGGAGACCCCCTGTGACGGCCCTCCCCACTGGACTTGTTGAGCAATTATTATTTTATGTCTCAAGTCAGATCATCACAAGCCAAATTTGGTGAAAATCTGTCCAGCCATTTTCAAGTGATGGTGTAGCAGGTAGTTGATAGAAACTTTATTTATATAGATTAGGACATAAATGCTTTGTATGCCAATTATGATACAATAGTCAAGCTTTGAAAAGCTTTGAAAATTCTTAAAACAAATATAAGGTATTATTATCATCAATAATTACAATTATCTTTTATGATTTTCATTGTAAGCACTGTCATTTTATTTATGTCTATAAATAAAGGGATAAGACTTACTATCAGATATCTGTTTAATAGGGCTTAATTATTTATTATGGGACTTTATAGCATATTTAATAAAATTAATGAGATTCTGATTACTTGAGCTTGCTGCTCTCTTTGGCTGGAAAATCTCTTTGATAAGAAGTGAAGCAAGATTGCCAGTTTTCTTATGAGAATTACAGGGTTTGAGGATTAGTCAACTGAGAATTGGTGAGGTCCTTCTCTAATTAATGTCTTCCCACTGATGTTTGCCCTAATCTCCCCTTTTATTACATTTATTACAATGTTTCAGTGGGATGTCTGTGTGGCAGGGAAGATCTATTAAATAAGGTTACTGTTCGGTTAGTGAAGTAGCAATAAAGGTCCTATTTCTATATTTGTTACTTTGTTAATTCCTTTTAATTTAAAGGGTCACCTTGAGGGAGGCATACATTTAAAATAGAAAGAACAATAGAACTGGAAACTAGAAGATCCATTTCCAGTCTTGGCTTTGGAATCTTGGGCAGGTCACTGAATCTCTTTAGTCCTCAATTTCCTAAATCATAAAATATATGGGATTTGAACAAGATAATTTCTAAAATCACCTTATCACTAAAATGAACAATTTGCTAATTTAAAGGAAAAATCTTGCAAAAACTATTTAGCAGAAACATTTTCATAACTTTGTTTACTTCCCACTCGGATTTTTGCAATTGTCTCCTAACTAGTGTTTTCTGCTTCGATTGTTTTGGTGCACTAACTGCTGCAGTCTATTAGAAGATTTAGATTTTAACAAAATGCTATTCATTCCGTGTTCAAAAATCTTCCACATTTAACCTAGATTTCAAGGATTTCTGAATTTTGATCTTATCTGTCTTTTTAGCTTTCTGTTCTATTATTATTATTATGAAATCCATCTCCCCAATCCCACATTTCAGTTAACTTTCTTGCTATAATTGAATGTCTGTATTTTATCTTTATTTGTGTTATCCTATCTACCTGGTAGCCTTCCTTCCTCAACTCCACTCCCTTGCTCCTCAACATGGAAATACACACTTTTAACCCCAACTACTGAAATTCTAACTCATTCTTCAAGATCAGCTCAAAAGCTATTTTGTTTCCACTGCCTTCTATAATTGCTCCAACTGGAAGCAATCACTTTCTAAAATCCTACAGGACTTAATGATATATACAACTCAATAATACACAGTTAACAAATGATGGTTTAAATGTGAATGTTTTCTAGGTACTGCCTTTGGTACTGGGAATAAATCAAGAAGAAAAATAGACATAACCTTTGTCCAATAAGCCTTACAGTCTCATGGATGAGACAGATGCTAATAAAATTGAATCTATTAGAATAAATATATGAAAGAGAAAATCCTACTTCATTTTTTTCTTTCCTTTTTGTAACCATTTGAATCTGAGACCCTACGCTAAATTGTAAACCTGAAAAAAAGGTTTTATAAATCTTTATGGTATTTAATTATTTCTAAATAAATATTCTTAGAAGAAATACTTGAGTCTTCAGGTAGGAGTTATAAGTTTAAAATGGTTTCTAAGACTGTCCTAGACCAAAGAATAACTTGGCATTTTCTTCTACTTCCTGTTGTTTTCAAAGTTGAGTGGGAAAGAAGTTAGATGGGATTGTATATAGATAAATATCTCTCATTTTTATTTTGGATCTAAGAGATTGGTGGGTCTTATTTTAGGGAAGTCACCTTACCATGATTTTTTTTGACCACCCATATTTTAGGTTTTACATTAAATAATTAAATGCTTTTATTGTTATATTTTGAGTAAGATGTTCATCTTTATTTAATAAAGAAGTCATAACTTTTCCAATATGTATTCACTGAATACCATCCATATACACAGGACTGTGGAACTGGTTATGGATGCTACAAAGTAGTATGAGTTTGTTCAATAAGCATTTGTTGAATGCATACTGGAATCTCGCAGTGTAGTGGGCTTTCAGCATGAATGAGACACAATTTATGCTATTTGGAAGATGCAGTCTTGTGGAGGAGGCAAAACAACATTATATCAATATTGTCGTATTGATAATATGAAAATTGTAGATCCAAACATAGATCTTTATCCAGAGGAAGTAAGTCTATATACATTTCAACAACAATGCTCTTAAGAAGATAAAATAAGGCCTCACAATGTGAACATAATGAACATTCGAAGGAATGCTGTGGTCAGGGAAGTTTTATTCATTCCATTGTCCAGCCTCTTGTTTTTAAGATAATAATACTGATAATCTACATTATTATTGTAGAGGAGGTAGAGACACTTTAATGAAATACTTTGAGCAATCATAAATATTTTCAATTTAATTTAATTTTTTTTTTTTTTTTTTGCAAAATCCATTGATCACTCTAATTACAAGCCTTAAAATCTGGTCTTGTAGCTTGACAACTGTTTTTCTATTACTGGAAAGGCAATTCATGATTGTAGTTGAACTTTCAACTCTAGATTCAGACAGGTCTGTGCTAGTATCAAGATCAAGGCTTCATTGCTTACCAGCAGTATGACACTAGAAAAAAGCTGTGTCTATCTAAATCTCACTGTTCTTATCTATAAAACGAAGGTAATAATAGATCTATCTCACAGCAAATGCCAAAGAAATGTAGCTATTCTTTATCTTATTTCAAACCAAAGTTTAATTTGAAAATGGAAAATCTTTATTATATTTGTTAAATACTTTCAATTGAATGCAGAAATAAGGACACCCTGATTCTGGTAGAGATAGTGAAAATGGAGCTTTGAGTAGAGCATACTATTTGGACCAAAGAAACAAAATTAAAGGCACTTGTCTGAAGTTTACTGGGTTCATACATACATGTTCACAGTACGTGCCAAATTGCTTTTTATTGCTCAAGGGAGCATGGATTTTAAAGATGTGTGTTCCTTAATGGTAGTTTTGTGTTCATGTGCTTAATTTTGTTTACAGAATAATCATGTGATGCTTTTTGAAAAGGTCTATAGAGCATCTATTAAATGACAACAAAAGCGTAAACCATTACAGTTCCAGAAATTAGAGATAGTTCCAAAATTTTGAAGATAAAAAGAAACTCTTAAATTTAACATTTCAGAGAAATAGACTTAGGAAGCTCACTGGAAAAGAGGTAAAAAAAGATAGAGGTAGACAAAAGAAAAAAGGGAGAAAGAAGACAAGTAGCCCTTCATCCAATAAATTTTATTATTTTCTCATTGTAATATGCATTTAGGGAAACAACTTACAATCAAGTAGAAGTAATATACTCTTTTCATCATAAATACCTTGGAAAATATTAAAATTATACATTTGGCTGCTAATAGGTTAATGAAATCTGAAAATTAAAGTTATACAAATCTCATTGTTGAGGTAAAGTTACACAAATTATAGAAATGAAGTAAATGTTCAATAAGTATTATTTTGGTAATGTTTATTTTATTTTATTTAGTTTGTCTTTTTCTGCTTTATGATGGTATAAGATAGTGGTATTAAAACGAATGTATAAAGAAAATAAAAATAAATATTCTATCATTACTTCATAACTGACAGCAACTTTAATTCACCTCTTGGACATGTAACCCGTAATGTTCAAAATGTCATCTTGTCATCTTGTAATTCTAGGTTTTATTGTATTCTCCTAAGGGTATGATGACAAAGACTGTGGGCAAATTTCGGATGGAAACAAATGCCAAACAGAGAGAGATACAGACAGGACTGGCAGGGAGAGAGAAAAAGAGAGTGAGAGAGTGAGTGAGAAAGAGAAGAGAGAAGGAAGAAGGGAAGGAAGAAGAGAGAGAATAAAGAAAAAATGAAATGAAAGCTCTAATAATTCCATCAGAAGGCAATAGCAGATCTACAGTAGTATTTCTGCTAGCTCAAAAAAGCCTCAGTTTACTAGCTAGCTCAGAAGGGATATCTTAAGTCCAGTTTCTTATTTGGGGGTACATTTTTTTTTTTTTTTGTAACATATAAACTCAGGTAAATCTCAAGCTAACCTAGAAATACATGAGAAACAAACTCTCTCAGTGATTGTACCATTAAATATGTGCAGTTTTATTTATAAGAACTCTTCAGATGCAAGTTAATATTCAGTTAAATGATATAAAGTTTTTACTGATAGAAACAATAACATGGCTAGTTTGCAGTTATTCAAATAAATGCCAGGGAACAAATGCCGCAATATTGGTTTGCTTTGATCATCCTTAGTTCAAACGTATTTAAGCAAAGTAGAAATAGTGCACTTTTAATTATGTGACTTGATTTAGGACAATTAATAAACCACAGAGAGAGACTCCGTCTCAAAAAAAATATTTAAGATATAGATGGAAAGGCTTCCATTTTCATGAGCTATTACTTTTTCTTCTCTTGTAGTCTTATGTTGAAAATGGGAAAGTGGACTCCCTGTGAAATTTCCAGGTTTCTAGATTAAAGGAGTAACTTCTGTGAAAATAGATAGTCATGAAGCAATTTGTTTTGTAATTATATTCCCCAACTTGCTATTTCTGGGAGGGCCAAATTAATGAAGAATGTATTATTTAATACTTATACAACATTTTGAAAACCTAAATCACATTGTTGCAACTAGGCAACTGTTGAAAAGTAAGTACCAGATTTATTAGCAGCTATTTTCACAAAGATTCCATTTAATAATGTTGATGTACCCTCTGTAATTTATTTGATTAATAATATTTGATTTGAACCCAAATGATGACTTCTCACATATATGACAGAACTAATGAACTGTGAAAGAAGAACTGTTCAGATGGTCACCAATAACCACTGCTTAGTTAATCCTTTAAATAAACTGGAGCTCACAATGTGTCCCTTTGAAGTCATAAATAATGTATATTTTTCTTTTGACTTTTAATAAGCCAGTAGGGTTCATCTCACAGTCTCCAAACACATATATTTTATTATGGGCCTCTGCAGTTTACTTTAATTAGTGTGTCTGAGTGCTTTGGGAGACTTAGCCCTACTGAAAACAAACAGAGTCTTACCATCTATAAAACATTAGCTCCCTTTGGTTTATCCTGACACAGCGGGGAGGCTCAGTGAGAAACACATGGTGTAAGTAAACACTCATAATTGCATTAGCATTCTCTGGTGGATTGGTAATTCAAGCTCTGCTCCATGATATTGTAAGAGCAGTTAGAACAGGTTTACCAATCTTGTGGTCTGCTGGGGATTTCATCAAATTCCATGTGAACAGAACTTTAAGTGACAAATCTACTGGAAACAGAGTACGAGAAAGGAAAGACTTTCTGTTAAATGGAAGCTTAGTATAGGCAGTATAATTTGTTTTATTTCTTAGATAGCTGTGAGATTTTTCAGTTCTATTTGCCATTTCTTTTCTCATGTTATTTAATATGAAAGTGGTTCCAATCTACTCTTCGGATACACCCACTTTTTTGACTATGATTGTTCGTTCAACACTGTACAAAACAGCTAGCTGGTTGGTTAAAATGTTCAGTTTTCAGTATCTATTTTGATACCATTATACCCAGACATACTTGCCAATGAAATAATCATGCTACTGATTGTTGATAGGATTAATGTCTTATTTCTAAGGAATTAATATATTACTTAAAAAATAATTGGTAGTTAAAACCCTAGGTTTTGTAAAGATCCTTTGTATATATAAGCCTAATGCCCATTATCACTCTTATGCTTTTGAATGTAATATTCTAGCGATTGCTTGGAATAATATCTGACAGATATATTTGGGACAATAACAAGAATGTAAGATATTCCCTAGTTGGATTAATCTGATTGATTTAGATAAGAAATTGGGTTGTATCACTAAGCACAAATGGTTTAGCTGTTTGAATAATGTGACCAGTAGAAAATTGCTCAATTTATGTATTTTTATATAACTTCCCTGTTTGGTGTTTTTTACTGACTTTGGATTTACCTCACTTTTATTTTTCTTTTAGCTAATTTTGTCAGTTAGGTTGATCAAAATAAACAAACTTACCTGCTTAAGATATCTTTTAGGCTTTTCAGAAAAAATAAGTCCCATCAAAATTTTGATTGGAGTCACTAATTATTTATCGTGCAATGAATATGCAGTTTACACTAGTGCTGTTCATTAGAAATAGAATGCAAGAAGTATACTTTTACATTTTCTGGTGAATATATGAAAAAGTAAAAAGAAACAGGTGAAATAAATTTTACTAATATATATTATTTCAATTAACATATCCAAAATATTATCACCTCAACATGTAAGCAATATAAAAAGTTACTAAGGAAAATATTTGATATTTTTTATACTAAATTTTTTTATTATACTTTAAGTTCTAGGACATATGTGCACAACATGCAGGTTCGTTACATATGTATACATGTGCCATGTTGGTGTGCTGCACCCATTAACTCATCATTTACAATAGGTATATCTCCTAATGCTATCCCTCCCCCGTTCCCCCAAATTTTTGAAATCTCAGGTGTATTTTACACTTAAAGAACATCTCAATTTAGACTAGCCACACTTGAAATGCTCGTAGCCACATGTGGCCAGTGTCTACCATGTTGGAGAGTAATATTACACCTTTTCATACAGATTAAATAAATGGATGGTTTAAAAAAGAACTATGTTGAAACTTAAAAAAAATCCATAAAATCCTTATTCCCTATTACATATAAATGTCCTTAAGCATTACTCTTTCTGGAATCTCTGGTCTGATTTGTAAGTTGTAATTTTTCTATTTTATTTTACCCTCTTCCTTCTGACTCTGATGTCATTTCATAGTTTGCTTTCACTGTTTTATATTTTGAAAACTACTTGGCTCATATGTCTAGTTAAGATATATTTCAATGTATAATTTTTCACGTTGATGTCAACAAGAGAAAATTGCAATGTTAATGGTGTGAAACTTATTAATGAGCAATGAGAAAGAGTTGTGTAGAAAATATTATCTTTCAAGTATAGAAAAGAGACTGGTTATATTTTCCAAGCTATAGTATATTATTTTTGCATTGTTTTAATTGGGAGCATGTACTGCCTACTATTGAAATACTGTGAAAGGAAAAATGTTGAAGCTTTAAAATTTCTAAGTGTTACCAAAGTAAATAGTAGCAGAGTACTATAAATTATTTCTCTTTTTCAATTCTCATGTTTTAGAAGTTAATTTAACTTCTACACAGAGGATATTTTTAAAATTTGTCCATGTAATGTGAGCTTTATAGTGTTTATATAATTATTAAGAAAAATTTCCTCAACGTTGTTATTTTGTATTTAGAGGAAAATACCTAAGATTGAGCCTTACTGATGGTAAGGCAAATAAAAAGAAAAACTAAAAAAAAAAAAAAGAAACAAAGAAAGGAACTAAAACAAAGAAAAGAAACTAAAAATAAAGAATAAAAGAAAAATGTATGAGTTTCTCATTCATAATTTGCTATATTTACAAAGATATTCCCATCTTGCTGTAGCTATTCAGTTCTGTATCTATGTGAGTTCAGCTTAAAGAGCACAAATATTTGGATATTTTCAAGTATTTATATTGCTGACATAAAAAACATTTGTCTTCTAATGATTAATTTAAAATAAAAATTGTCAGAAAATGCTATTAAATGAATATTAAGAAATTATAGGATCTTTCAATGCATTAAATGATTTAGTTTGCTGAGCCACTGTTTAGTCAAAATGGGTCTTTTTATTTATCAGCTTTTCACTGGTCACATTTTTCTATAGCTATAATAGATGTCACCTTTAAAAATATCTGAGTGTTTAAAATTCTTTTAATTTGGTTATACTACGTAAATTCAAATGTATATTTTAAAATTTCACATGTAACTGAACACCATAAGATATATAAATATATCTTATACAAATTATGTAGACTATAAACACCTTAGGTATGTAGATAAAATAAAAATGCTATTTATAATGTGAAAGTATAGATTATATTTAACTTGCATCACAGATAAGCTTCTATGTGTAAATTTGTTGTGTCAGTGATGTATTTTGAATATTATTTACATAAAATTTGGTGTGAGATTCACTACTTAGGTATTTTACTAGGTCATCATTAATATTCAATTAGCAAATTCTCTAATTTTATATCAACTCCTTGAAATTTCTTTTGCATTTCCAAAGTATATTGATGTGTAGTCTTATTACATGAGATTCAATTTCTTAGACTCAAAAAGTTGATAACATAAATAACACAACAGAACAAGAAAACTTTTCTTAAAAATCTAAACTATTAGGATAGGGCATATTGGAGGATTATTTAAATTGAAATTTTCATATATGATGAGTCATGTCAGCATACATTACAATTTTAAAAAGTGGTAGTAACACCACTTTAATTTTGAAAAGACATATTTCAAATGAAGATTTTATTTACAGAACAACCTACTTTATGTTTTTCTATAATTTATGCAGGCTCTTTGTTTAGGCATTATGAGTATTTAAATCTTACGAAGGAAATCATTCCTCTGTCAAAACTTTAAAGATCTGAATTTAGTAACTAAATGAACAACGCTAAATAGTTCTTTGAATTATCTCCATAGACTTGTTCCTAGTGATCTTTTCTAGGAGTAGGAACCAGATTTGCTTTGAAATTGCTCAGTGTTTGCCTCCTGCCAAAGCTGAACTGCTGATAAGCACACCCACCGGCTTAAACAAGGTGCCTGACAGACTAGAATGGTTGATGAGGAATCAAAAATATGCTTTAATCCAGTGTTCATTCTCATATCACAAAAAGGGGTTACAGAATGACTGCCGTTCGCAAAAGAAAAAGGCAAGCACAATTAAAAGCCAGGTTTCTAATCCCTTCTGCCTGGGTTTAGAATCAGAGCCAAAAGAAATAGTGTTTTAACAGGTACATATGCCCTTAGGGGAAAGCACACCCCGACCACCTAGCTGGTGAGATGAAAAGATAATAGGATTCAGTTATATCAGTGGCCAACAAATTGTGCCTCAACTGCTATGGCTGACAAGAGGCCATAGAACTAGTGGGTGGCCAAGAAAAACTCTATTTTGTGACAATGGGCAGATACATGTTGTGGCCAAATATCATCTTTCCAGCCTAAAGCTTCTGTCTTAGCAGTCAAGACATATATCATCAGTATGTGAGAAAATTTTAGAGCAAGTGCCTGACTTTTTGGAGAGCCATTTCCAAATGATTGAAGGGCAGTCTGAGCTGCTAACCACTAATTAGCCTAATTGACACCAAATTGAAAGGGATGACTCAGCTGTTGTAGCAACACTGCCTAATGGCAGTGTTGTGTCTCAGCTGTTTGAATGAGAAATGATTATTAATTGCACCCTGTGGAAACAGAAACTGCTGCATTATATTAATATTGGGGAAGTAGAGGATTAAACCTGTTCTTAATCTGACTATAAGCGTGCCCCACCCTGCTGGCACTCTTATCATCAGGAATAGCTGACACAAGTTGGGTAAAGTGATTTCAGCTCTACTATTGCCACACTGGGGTTTTTGCAGACAGCCCTTGCTAGCCAACCAGTTTTCTAGAGCAACAATAGTACTAAATCTAAAGTTAAAAAGAAAAACAACAAAAAAAAGCCAATAGTAGATACTGAATAAGTGTTTACTATTAAAAACATGAGTTTCTTTGTTTAGTATTTTTTTAACACAACAAAGCATTATTTTTAATTGATAAGTAGAATTTTATTTTCTATTCTAAACATTAATTTTTAATCACTGGATATAACAGTTGTTCAGTTGTGTCTACTGAAAAAGGAAAGGAAGGAAGGAATCTTGAACGTACTGTAAGTTACAGGTTAGTATATGACCAAACACTGGAAAAGTAATTTGACTTTAGTTGGATTTGTCTTCTTATATTGGGAAATTAATTTCTGGGACCAATAGGAAGGCAAATGTTTGAAATACAGCTCTTACTATCTAGGAGGGCAGTAGTTTTTCTCTTTCTCTGTAAATTGTTAGATTCCTTTACTTAAGATGAGATCTTCCCTGCGTAGGTTTGTAGCTACAGGATTGGAAGGACCTCTGCAGGCCTTTTGGTTTTTGGCAAACAAAAGAGTCATACCAACAATTGAGGAACTGTCTTCTCTAGAAGTGTGTTTGAAACTTTTAATTCTAATGGAAATGACTGAATTTTTAAGAAGGCACAGTAATAAAAACAGATTTAATACCAAAATTTTAAAATTTTCTTGGGAAAGCTCATCAGAGAGAACAACATTTGATTCTACTATAACAACTATAGCCACAAAGTTTATAAAGATTTGGCTTGGCAGTTGAAGAATAACATATTTTCAGGTCTCTAACAAGAATGCAGAGTTGAATGAAATATATAAAGTGTGGTCAATTTCCAAGCTAGCAATGAGATGGGTTCTAAGTGAACGCTTTTCAATTAGATTGGACATCAATATGCATTTAGATTCCACAATAGTGATTTTGACCTTAGATCATTAATTCATTCACTCATTTATTCATTAAGACAGCAAACATTCTTGCAACATGTATTTAGGTACCATATAAATCTCTGAATTAAAAGTCAGATTAGCCAATCAGAGACTATAAAGTGGTAATATAGTTTCAATCAGTATATTTCCAAAGATAATAGTGGGAAATAATTATTGTAATGCAGCTTACAAAATAAAAGGATACAACTTGGGATAATTTTGTGTATTTGTAATGAAACATATGAAATTATTGAATTGAGTCTTCCTCAAAAATCCTTGTTTTCCACATCAGCTCAAGGAAGGACAGATCTACATTTATCTGCACACATGAAAATATGGGACTGGTTGCTACTGCTCCCCGGTTGAAGCTAGGTTCCTGATAGAGATTATGACAGTGCTCACTTGTGATTATAGTGCTAGTGAAGGAAAAAGAGCAGGGAAAGCATTGGAAAAGCAGAAAGCTCACACACACACACACACACACACACACACACACCCCCCAGTATTTGTTGAATGCAATTCTGAGCCAAGTGCTTTCATTTATTACCATTTTCTAGTTGTTCACTTGGCCTCCTGGGGTACAAGCAGGCTCTCCCCAGTGAATGTGGCCTTTGAAGTTTGGAGGAATAGCTACAGCACAGGTACCAACAATTTTGGACAATTTTAGAAAAGCAGTATTTTCTCGTAACTGCAATTTAGCAAGTTAATTCTTCCACTGCTAAATTCAGAAGTATTTCAACCATATTCCCTTCCATCACTGATCTTTGTATTACTTATACAGTAAAATAACTGAGAATACATTATGGTGGTACAGCTATCTTATATTAATACGTACTTCCTTCTAAGAGCTGTCCATAAAAGGGTACCACAAGAGTGACAGAGGATTGAGAGAGGAGATGAATATTCACGTATTTATTCAACAGACATGTGTCCATCATCTCTCTGTGCCAGGCACTTTGCTGTGCACTTACTATGTGAAGCCATTGGAGGTAATTGTAAAAATGAAGAGGTGGGAAAAAATTTTTGAGGAGGTTCCTAATGCCACAACTTTGCATGTTGAAAATATTCCTTAGGGAGTAATTATAGTTACTTAGCCTCCCTCTTTACTCTAGTCCTGCTGATAGGAAATAAACATCTACTGCTCTAGGCTTAAAAAACAAGCATGGAAGATGCCTTTACATTTCCTTTATTTCTCCTTATTTTTTAAAAAAACCATGGTATTGCCAAATGTGCCAAGTGAAGAGGAGACTTTAATTCACAGGTTCAAGGGAAGAGGCTTAAGATCAAAAGTTTAACTGAGCCCTTAGACTCATTAGACTCAGTATTCCAAAAGAGAGAGAGAGAGATGTAATGGGAAGAGGGAAAGGGAAGATATTGACTAGGGTTCTTTTGGTTTTTCAGGTAATCATGAGTGTTGCTCTTGGGAATG
Organism: Macaca thibetana thibetana; assembly: GCF_024542745.1. NCBI lineage: Eukaryota > Metazoa > Chordata > Mammalia > Primates > Cercopithecidae > Macaca > Macaca thibetana. The sequence continues at coordinate 77,187,938 of NC_065582.1, forward strand.
AAAGGTTTGGATGTCACTGCATTTCTAAGTTACATTTTTAACATCTCTATGAAGCAATATGCTGGAGGCAACTTGTAGAGGCTCTCAAGAGCTGAAGGTGCACCTCTCTTCCCAACTCTGAAGTCAATGACCTCAGGTTGGTATCTTCAAATTGGCAATGGTAGGGATATTTATTCCATAGGAACTGGAAAATGCTGCAAATCAGGGCTGGCCTTCTCCCCATCCCACAGAACTGGTTGTTAACCATTTACCAGCATACCACTGGCTGTAAGGATTTAGGATCTCAGTGAATCATCCTACCACATCCAACCACACTGTGACCAGTTTTAGAAATTAGCACTTGGATGCTGACACAATATAAATCCAATCTAAATCACTCACAGTCACTGGGAAACCCAGGGACTGCAGTTGCTGTATCAATGACACACAGACAGCTAATATGGGAATTGTTAATTTTCATCACACTCAGGTTATTGGTATAAATGAAAGAAAAATCACAAATACTTTAGAACTTAGTAGCATTAAATGATGCACTTTATTGTACATAAGAGCACTGACATTAAAGGAAGTCTTTTTTAATTAAAGTGTTAAGAAGTTAAGGGACATTTTTAAAACCAGAAGCAAAAGAAAAAAAGTCGGTAGAATGTATGCTGGAATTGGTAATGCTCTTGGGATAAGCTGCAAATATGGATATTTCTGGCAATGTTTCTGAAAATTTTACCTTTTAAGCTTATCTGAGTCCTTACTGAATAGAGATATTGTATACTGTCTCTTCCTTGCCTATTTTTTTTTTTTTAAAGTTGTCTGGCTTAGTAGTTTCCATGGTTCTTACTATGATTGTTTTTACCTGGCAAGTTATGCTAATCTTATTTCCACAAAAATTGCCTGGAAGAATGCAGAATTGTACTTGGCTTCTATTCATCCTGGATCGGAGTTACTGAATAGTTATTCATTTTGGAGCAAAAAATATTTCATCTCTTTGGTGCTGTGACTTTCTTACAGTATTTTGATTACGTTGAAAATACTTGAAAGTTAGGGTAAATGAATATTTAATTACATATGCATTCTATAGTTACGTATACTGTATATGCATAGAAAACACAAAGGATATGTATTAACATTAAGGGAATGGGATAGAGGAAGAATGGGGCCTTTATTTTCTGATGTATACATATGTGTTGTCTGAATTTGTTTCAATAAATATATATTAATTAAAAATAATGCTTGCAGGCTGGGCACAATGGTTCACACCTATAATCCTAGCACTTTGGGAAGCTGAGGCAGGCAGCTTCAGATGGCTTGAGTCTAGGAGTTCGAGACAAGCCTGGGCAACATGGCAAAAACCATCTCTACAAAAAATACAAAAAAACTGAGCATGGTGGTGCACACCTGTAATCCCAGCTACTTGGGAGGCTGAGGTGGGAGGATTACTTGAGTCTGAGAAATGGAGGTTGCGGTAAGCTGTGATTGTGCCACTGCACTCCAGCCTAGTTGACAGAGTAAGACTCTGTCTTAAAAACAAAAAAACAAACAAAACACCACTTTGGGAGGCCGAGGCAGGTGGATCACTTGAGGCCAGGGGATCAAGACCAACCTGGTCAACACGGTGAAACACTGTCTCTACTAAAATTACAAAAAGGCTGAGGGTGGTGGTGCATGCCTGTAGTCCCAGCTACTTGGGAGACTGAGGCGGGAGGATTGCCTGAGCCCAGGGAGGTTGAGGCTGCAGTGAGCCAAGATCATGCCACTGCACTCCAGCCTGGGTGACAGAGAGAGACTCTGTCTCAAAACAGTCAAACAGCACCACCCCCTATTCAAAACCCCCAAACAAGCAAAACAAAAAACAAACAACTTACAAACAAACAGAATAAAAAACCCAAAAAACTTGCCAGTTTCGTTTTTACAATGCTTCCCTTACTCCCTAACTGCAGAAAAAGGTGAAATAAAAGGAAGATGAGAAGGGATTACAGTATATAAATGGCTCTGTGGTTTTTGCCTTTGTTTTCAAAAGAAACATACATAAGATTTGTTATGCTTCTAAAAAACCAGTGTACAGCCACAATAGGGTGTCTATAATTAAGGACGATTTATTGTATATTTAAAAATAACTAAAAGAGTGGAATTGAAATGTTTCTAACACCAAGAAATGATAAATGGTTCAGGTGATGGATACCCGAATTACCCCAATTGGATTACTACACATTGTACGCTCTTACCAAAATATCACATGTACTCTGAAAATATGTATAACTATTATGCATCCATAAAAATTAAAAACAAAAGTTTTATAAACTGAAAAAATAAAAATCTAAATTATCTATTTTCTATTGCTGTTTCTATTTTTATACCAAGAAAATCATCATTACATCTATTTCCCAAATGGAATTTTGGCAAAGGTGTTTGTTTACTGCTCTGCTGATGTTTTGACATTTACAAGGTAATTTTTATTAGTTCAGTTCTCAGAAAACCAAAAACCACGTGTTCTCACTTGTAAGTGGGAGCTAAATATTGAATACACATGGACACAAATATGGGAGCAATAGACAGTGGGGACCGCTTGAGGTGGGAGGTTGGGAAGGGGTGGGTATTTGAAAGGCTACCTATTGGGTACTGTGCTCACTGCCTTGGTGATGGGATCATTAATATACCGAGCCTCAGTGACACTCCATTTACCCATGTAACAAACCTGCACATATGCTCCTGAAAGTAAAATAAAAGTTTAAAAAAAACCAGTCCCATTTTGAACTGAAATTTATTATTCTGTTGAGGTTTCTTGCCTTGAAATCTTGATGATACAGGCCAGTATGTCTAACCGGAATAGCACACACAGTCTCACAGTTTTCTGTCTTCTGGTAAAGCAAAGGAAAATGCAGCTAAAATGGATTCATTTATAATTTCAGGAGATTACTGTAGTTTTTATGTTGTCACAGCTTGCATCGTGGAAGTAATTTTTTCTATTACAATAAAAAACTTCTAATAATTCAAGCTACAATGAAGGAAGACTCCAAACCTCGCTGTTCTTTATGTACCTTTTAAGGAGATGAAAGTAACATCTTAAAGTCTCAGGCAGTCAGAAGAAGAGTTTGAGGTGTGCTGTCACCACATCACCTCAGCTTTTTTCAGTCAAGAGCTGTTTCAGATCTCTTCGCGGTATGTTTGGCAATACACTTAAAGGATTACTACTTAAGCTACTGATAATCTGGCTTCAAGCGATTGTCTGTCTGTCCATCCAGTGGCTTATTCTTTCTTTGGTTTTCAAAAACCCAAAAATGAGTGGCCAGAAACACAACAACAATGAAAAAGGAAGAACCATAATCTCGTTTAGAGTTTTCCTCCCAACTTTCAGACAGCTATGGCATTAAGAGAAAGCTAATGTACTCTGGTTCAGTTTCGCAACACTAATTTTTAAGGTTTTTTTTCCAGGGGGATGAGGTGGGGTGAGATAGAGTGAGTGACAGGAGGTAATATGGAATGGAGTAATTTTTTTTTTTCTTTTTTAAGTATCACTCTGTCACCTAGGCTTGGGTGCAATGGCATGATCTCAGCTCACTGCAACCTCTGCCTCCCTGGTTAAAGCGATTCTTCTGCCTCAGTCTCCTGAGTAGCTGAAATTGCAGGAAACTGCCACCATGCCCAGCTAATTTTTTGTATTTTTAGTAGAGATGGGGTTTCTCATGTTGGCTAGGCTGGTCTCGAACGCCTGACCTCATGATCCGCCTGCCTCGGCCTCCCAAAGTGCTGGGGTTACAGGTGTGGGCCACCGTGCCCGGCCAGAATGCAATAATTTTGAAATCTCCATACCCTCTTTCATGTTTTAATCTGTTCCTTTCAGTGTTTTATTTTAGGAAAGATAAATCTCTTTTTTCCAAACTTCACTTTTGAAGTTTGGTTTTTGGTGGATTATCTTGATGGAACATTACTCTCATGAGTCCAGCTAAAGACAAAACTAATTTGGATTTCTGTAAAGGTAGAGGTAATTCAAAGTAACAAACATCTTGTTGCCTTTGACTTCTTCTTCCCAAATTTCATATTTTATCTAGAATCTTATATTCTGAGGACTCGGACATTATTTTATATATATACACACAGTTTATATATAAAGTTCAGTTGACATTTATTTGAAAGTTATTTGGTCTTAAAAAAGAACTATAACATTCATTACAAATTTTAAAAATAGAAAATAAAAACAAAGAATAATTGTTCAATTCTATCATATCTAAATTTCATTTATATAGGCAGTGATACAAATATTTATTTTTCCTATTAATACTGTTAACAATTATTAAATATGTCAATACCCTAGAATTTTCTGATGCATGTTAAAATATTCTTATATTGCTATTTATACTTATATCTAATGGAGTTTTCCTATTTTTGTTTTTATAGCATTTTTGGTTGCTCTTAAGTGACTATGCACTGTATATCATAGAGTTAATACATAGAACTAAATATATATGTGTATATGTTTATATATTATTAATGGCTATACATATTTTTCAATCCTAAATATTAAATATGTAAGGCAGATTCTTTATATTAGTCACTTTTTCTCCCTTTCTCAGTGCCTTAAACACAGAAGAGACTTTCAGTTATATTTGATTGATTGATTGAGCTTTTGTCTCCAGTGAGCTGTGTGGCCTTGAGTAAGTCAAGTTTCTTTTGCAGTAAAATGAAGCCAGGTCTAAAGAATTCCTAGGATTCTTTCTTGTTATTGGATTTTCTGTGGTCTGCCCTCAATTAAGGACTCAAAGTAATATAAGCCAGTTTCTGAAAAATGTATATAAATGAAATATTTCCCTAGCTAAAGATGTGGTATTTAGAAACTATAGAATATGATCCATACAGCAAAAGACAGTAGAATACAGTCTAGACCGTCAAGAAAGACTATGGAGTGTGGTGGGTTTTTTTGCACTTCAGTCACTTCCTTTCTCATTGTCCTGTATCCCCTGATAGATGTTCCCCCCAAGGTAATGACTTTTCTCCTGCTCTGCTCTGGCTCATAGGAATTGCGCATTTCTGAGCTCCTTTCAGGTGGGCCAACCCTGAGAGTGAGAGCGTCCCTCCTTTGCCACATACCTGGCCATCTGCTACTGTGTTTCATTGTGGACCTGTTCTTTGTCATGAAGCTGGGGATTTGATAGGTGATAATCAGAGGCGTGTCTGGGTTTTGTGGCACTGGAAGTTTATACAATTTGAGAGGCTCTCATTTAGAAAAATAATACAAAATTGGGTACAAAGGAAAACATTTATTGAAAATGAAAAAAATCTTAAATCACAAATTTTCAAAAGTTAACAAATATGGCAAACATTACAAAATCTAGAAAAATAATATAATTATTTTAATTGACTGTCACACATTTTAAATATCTTTTCCCTATACATTTGTCAGCATATTTGTTGATTGCCTCTTCATTATGATGGCAATATTATGTAGAGAAAATGTAAAGATATTTTCTTTAGAGAAAATGAAAATGTAGAGAAAATGAAAAGATAATTTTGTCTTTCCTCTTGCATAATGAATCAAATTTTCTACTACTGATATTTTAGAAAAGTTTCTTTTTCACTTCACTATTTGTAATTGCTCTTATGTAAACTTATGTAAATGTTTATGGTTATTATAAACTTTTAAGCTTTTGAAATTTTCTTGTGTAGGGAGCAATCTTAAATCTCTTTGGATTGACTTTTTTTTTGGACAGGGTCTCTCTCTGTTACCCAGGCTAGAGTGCAGTAGGACAATCACGATTCACTGCAGCCTCAACCTCATGGTGATCTTCCCACCTCAGCCTACAGAGTAACTGGGACTACAAGTGTGCATCATGACGCCCAGCTGATTTTCTGTTGAGATGGGATTTCCCTATGTTGCCTAGGCTGGTCTTGAGCTCCTGGGCTCAAGCAATCCCAGGCTGCCCACCTCAGCCTCTCAAAGGCTGACATTACAGGAATGAGACAGCCTTATGTCATTCTTTATCCACATTGCTTAGAACCTCCTAAGGTAATGGGGAGGATCTCATGTGGTTAAGGGGTCCTGAAGCTTAAGCATTGTTTAGTTGTGGCAAATCCATACCTAGTGGTAACTGGCCAAGAAAAGTCTTTAGAGTTAGTTCTATGCTCAAGTTTGAACTTCACTACATTTTAGCTATATGACTTTAGAAAAATCATTTGGTTCTCTGAGCTTCAGTTTCCCCAATTCTAAAATGAGACTATTAATAGCATTAACCTTATTGGATTGTTTTGAGGATTAAAAATAATAGTGTGGGCCGGGCGCCGGTGGCTCAAGCCTGTAATCCCAGCACTTTGGGAGGCCGAGACGGGCAGATCACGAGGTCAGGAGATCGAGACCATCCTGGCTAACACAGTGAAACCCCGTCTCTACTAAAAATACAAAAACTTAGCCGGGCGAGGTGGCAGGCGCCTGTAGTCCCAGCTACTCGGGAGGCTGAGGCAGGAGAATGGCGTGAACCCGGGAGGTGGAGCTTGCAGTGAGCTGAGATCCGGCCACTGCACTCCAGCCTGGGTGACAGAGCGAGACTCCGTCTCAAAAAAAAAAAAAAAAAAAAATAATAATAGTGTGTCTTCCCAAACGATTAGCTTCTTCCATCATCTTCTTCACAGTATTTTCTAATCTGAATTTTAAAAAGGCTTTTTTGGAACCAGGTCTTCATGTCAAAATTAGATGGTGATTTTTAAAAGAATTATCTCATGTAGCTATTTGTGAAAAAATTTGGGGACAAAATTGAGAAGATAAAATACATATGTTTTGCATTCCTAATATGTTCCTATAGCTTTCTCATGTATTACTTCAGCTGAAATATCGTGAGTCTCCTTGTCTACTCAATCGTAGATACACATATGAATCACTCTCAAATGATCCTATCTTTTCTTCTCACAACCAAGGTCTAACACCAACTTTAAACCTAGTTAAAGCTCAGTAAGAATTCATGAATAAATGAATGAATTGTCTCCTACAATCCTGCAATAACTCTGATAAGGAGACTGACCTTGCTTTACAAGAAAGGGCTCTGATAGATCAATTCACCTGTCAATGGTAGCACAGCCAATAAGACCCAATCCAACCAAAGTCTAAGTTCATCCTCTTTCTTTTACACTTTGCATTCTTCACATTTCTTGACGCTCCTCAAGTCACTCCTTGTAGGTAGATACCTAATCCACACACTTTGGATTGGTGACTTTGAAATGCTTTTTAAATCTTTAAGGATCTCTGTCTGATATATTTCATTTATTTACAAGTCAATTATAACATAACCATAACATAAGAAAAAAACATGCATTTATATTGTGAAGATTTAGTGTGGTTTTTATAAAAACATTATCACCATTAATTTTCACTGTTAAACTGTTTTATTTAAATATCTTTCTATATATATTACTCTGCAAATTTATTTACATGAGAATTTTAATTTCTCACTTACCTCTGTTGATTGAGGAATGGGCATTTTTATTAATTGAGTATTTTGTTAATGTAGGAGTTATAATTCTACAGTTCATGCATTGCTACTTTTCTTAAAAGTATAAAGCACATTGCAATTATAGTGAATGTAAATTTGCTTTGATAATTCAGATGACTCATTGAGTTCTCTTGTATCACAGAATTTTCAGGATGAACATTGAATGCTATTGTTCTTCATATACAGAAGGTGTAGGAGATAGAGCTGACAGGAATCAAGATTGAGTTTGTGATCCAGCCTGGATTTTTTTTTTAATCACTCATGTCAGCTTGTTTATTTTTCATTTACATCCTTATCCATTAGAGAGAGAGGAGAGTAAAATTACATTTTATATATCCCTTTGGATTTTGGATAAATATGAATTACATCATTATTTTATAATTAATCTTGGTACATTCATAGGTATCTGAGGAAGTCATTAAGAAACCCAGATGCATGGAGAGTATGAGCTCCTCTGTCTCTTCGTTTCCATATATCACAGTGTCTTCGAGGGTTCCCACTCACTCCCCAACCTCCAAACATTAGGTTGCCTCTTACTTCTTCCCTTTTCTATGTACACATACTGCCCAGGTAGGCTCTTTTAATATTAACTGTGCTCTGACAAAGCTCAACTTTATCTCTTTATCTCTTTAGCTATACCCTCTCCTTGAAATGCAAACTCAATATCAAACCGTCTACTCTAGAAATCAAGTTTGGAGGTGTATCTTAAGCATTTGAAACTTAAACTGAACCCCTGATTTCTCACCTCTACTCTCCCACCCCTAATCCTCTAGAGGTCTTTCCTGTTTCAGCAAATAACAACTGCAAATATTCAGTTGCTCAAGCCCCAAATTATCTTTTGGTTTTCTTTTTCTTTCATAACCCAAATCTAGTCCACCTCTTATCCTGTGGGGCCACTTTTTGCTACAGACACCATTACCGCACTGGTCCACATGACCACCATCTGTGCCAAGATGATTGTGGTTGTCCCTCTTTTTATTTATTTTCTATTTTATTTTTTTGAGAGTCTTGCTCTGTCACCCAGACTGGCGTGCAGTGGTGCGATCATGGCTCACTGGACCCTCTACCTCCTGGGCTCAAAAGATCCTCCCACCTCAGCCTCCCAAAGTGTTGGGATTGTAGTCATGAGCCACAGTTCCTGATCAGTCTCACATTTTAAAGTGTAAATCAGGTCATGCCACTCTTCTGCTCCAAACCCTCCAGAGGTTCCACCACTTGGCTCCATCTCTCATTATGCTCCAGGAATGCTGGCCCCTTACTGTTCTTTCAGTCTGTCAAGCACACTTCCTACGGGCACTTATGGTTTCCTCCGTCTGAAATTGTCTTTCCTCAGATAATAACATGGTAGGCTGGGTGCGGTGGCTCACGCCTGTAATCTCAACACTTTGGGAGGCTGAGGCGGACAGATCGCGAGGTCAGGAGTTCTAGACCAACCTAACCAACATGGTGAAACCCCGTCTCTACTAAAAATACAAAAATTAGCCGGGTGTGGTGGTGCGCGTCTGTAATCCCAGCTACTCAGGAGGCTGAGGCAGGAGAATAGCTTGAACCCGGGAGGCGGAGGTTGTGGTGAGTCAAGATCGCACCACTGCACTCTAGCCTGAGTGACAGAGCAAGACATCACCTCAAAGAAAAAAAATAAAAAAGATAATAACATGGTGTGCTTCTTTCTTTCCTTCACTTCTCTGTTCAAATGTCACTTTATCAAGGAGGACTTAATTATCTTATACAAAACAGCAACTCCCCCAGCCTCCCAGCGAATTGTCTATGCTCCTTTCTTGTTTTACTGTCCTTTCCACTCATCAGTATCTGACATATCTATGCTTTAATTCTTTGTTTATCATTTGACTTCCCTAAGTAGAATATAAGTGGCATAAGGACAGGGACTTTATCTGCTTCTTTAGCTATAAGCTCTATCGCAAACAGTTCCAGCTATAAAGTAGACACTCAATAAACATTTATTGAATAATGGCCATCTCCCTGAATGAATTAGTAGTAAGTGACTATAAATTATGTTTTCATACTAGCATGGATATATGGGTTTTATATATTTGACTCATATAGGATCCCATAATTTAAGTTAAAATTAAAGTACAATTTAATAAGATATGAAATATAAAGGCTATAAACTTATAAAAGCCATAATTTTAAAGTTTAGTTATGGAAATTAAAATCATTTTATTTTATTACCATTATTTGAAGAGTTGTATTTAAATATCTCTTTCTGAATAAAATACCTAGGAATCCAACTTACAAGGGATGTAAAGGACCTCTTCAAGGAGAACTACAAGCCACTGCTCAATGAAATAAAAGAGGACAGAAACAAATGGAATGAATGGAAGAACATTCTATGCTCATGGATAGGAAAAATCAATATCATGAAAATGGCCATACTGCCCAAGGTAGTTTCTAGATTCAATGCTATCCCCATCAAGCTACCAATGACTTTCTTCACAGAATTGGAAAAAACTACTTTAAATTTCATATGGAACCAAAAAAGAGCCCGCAGAGCCAAGACAATCCTAGGCAAAAAAACCAAAAAAACCAAAAAAACAAAAAAAAAACAAACAAAACAAAACAAAACAAAAAACAAAAACGAAGCTGGAGGCATCACGCTACCTGACTTCAAACTATTCTACAATGCTACAGTAATCAAAACATCATGATACTGGGACCAAAACTGAAGTATAGACCAATGGAACAGAACAGAGGCCTCAGAAATAATACCACACATCTGCAACCATCTGATCTTTGACAAACGTGACACAAACAAGAAATGGGGGAAGGATTTCCTATTTAATAAATGGTGCTGGGAAAACTGGCTAGCCACATGTAAAGCTGAAACTGGATCCCTTCCTTAGACCTTATACAAAAATTAACTCAAGATATATTAAAGACTTAAATGTAAGACCTAAAACCATAAAAACCCTAGAAGAAAACCTAGGCAATACTATTCAGGACATAGGCATGGGCAAAGACTTCATGTCTAAAACACTAAAAGCAATGGCAACAAAAGACAAAATTGACAAATGGAATCTAATTAAAGAGCTTCTGCACAGCAAAAGAAACTATCATCAGAGTGAACAGGCAACCTACAGAATGGGAGAAAATTTTGCAATCTATCCATCTGATAAAGAGCTAATATCCAGAATCTACAAGGGAGTTAAACAAATTTACAAGAAAAAACAAACAACTCCATCAAAAAGTGGGTGAAGGATATGAACAGACACTTCTCAAAATAAGACATTTATGCAACCACTGTACATATGAAAAAATGCTCATCATCACTGGTCATCAGAGAAATGCTAATCAAACCCACAATGAGATACCATCTCACGCCAATAAGAATGGAGATCATTAAAAAGTCAGGAAACAACAGATGCTGGAGAGGATATGGAGAAACAGGAACACCTTCACACTGTTGATGGGAGTGTAAATTAGTTCAACCATTGTGGAAGACAGTGTGGTGGTCCCTCAAGGATCTAGAACTAGAAATATCATTTGACCCAGCAATCCCATTACTGCATATATACCCAAAGGATTATAAATCATGCTACTATAAAGACACATGCACACGTATATTTATTGAGGGACTATTTACAATAGCAAAGACTTGGAACTAACCCAAATGTCCATCAATAATAGACTGGATTAAGAAAATGTGGCACATAAATGACATGGAATACTATGCAGCCATAAAAAAGGATGAGTTCATGTCCTTTGAGGGACATGGATGAAGCTGAAAACCATAATTCTCAGCAAAATATCACAAGGACAGAAAACCAAACACCACATGTTCTCACTCGCAAGTGGGAGTTGAACAATGAGAACACATGGACACAGGGAGGGGAACATCACACACCAGGGCCTGTTGGGGGGTGGGGGTCTGGGGGAGGGATAGCGTTAGTAGAAATACCTAATGTAAATGACGAGTTGATGGGTGCAGCAAACCAACATGGTACATGTATACATATGTAACAAATCTGCACGTACCTTAGAACCTAAAGTATAATAATTAAAAAAACGTAAATTAATTCCTTCCTTCCTCCCTTCCTTCCTTCCCTCCCTCCCTCCCTCCCTCCCTCCCTCCCTCCTTCCTTCCTTCCTTCCTTCCTTCCTTCCTTCCTTCCTTCCTTCCTTCCTTCCTTCCTTCCTTCCTTCCTTCCTTCTCTTCCTTTCTCTCTTTCTTTCTCTCTCTCTTTCTCTCTTTCTCTTTCTCTCTTTCTCTCTCTCTCTCTCTTTCTCTCTTTCTCTCTTTCTCTCTTTCTTTCTTTCTTTCTTTCTTTCTTTCTGTCTTTCTGTCTGTCTGTCTGTCTGTCTTTCTTTCTGTCTGTCTGTCTTTCGAGTTTCGCTCTTGTTGCCTAGGCTGGAGTGCAGAGGCGTGATCTCAGCTCACCCAAACCTCTGCCTCCCGGGTTCAAGCGATTCTCCTGCCTCAGCCTCTTGAGTAGCTGGGATTACAGGCATGCGCCACTACGTCCGGCTAATTTTTGTATTTTTAGTAGAGATGGAGTTTCCCCTTGTTGGCCAGGCTTGTGTTGAACTTCTGACCTCAGGTGATCCGCCCACCTTGGCCTCCCAAAGTGCTGGGATTACAGGTATGAGCCACCTTGCCTGGCCTTAAATATATCTTTCTATATATTTCTCCCTGCAAGGTTAGTTAAATTAAAATTGCCATTTCCTGTTTACCTGAAATGGCTGAGGATTAGTTGTTTTTGTTCATTGAATATCTCTTTGATGTAAGAATTACAATCAATCAATTCGCAGACTGCTACTTTTCTTAAGTGTATATTTGCACGTCACAGTTACAGCAAATACAAATTTAATTTGATAATTTGGAAAATAACTTGAGCCCTCCTATTCTTCTCAATATTCATCTTAAACATGAAATGTTATTTACTTTAGGTACAACAGCAGATTGTTGAAGTAACAACATCAGTAAATAAAGTAAATAATAAAAGTAAGTTTTTTATTTAATTTTTTTCATGCCACTTTCTGGTACAGAAAGTCCTCTTCCTTGGCCACCTCGCTAAACTGATCTTTCTCCATTAAACTCTTGTGGTGTCACATTACAACTACTGTATATGATTCAATACCTCATTCTTTGGATATATTAAAGCTCAAATTACAAATGCAATGCCTTTGTTTCTGCAAAGTTTGAATATTGAATATAGCAATATGTAGCACAAGAGAGTGGTTATGTTAAACTGGAACAAGAAACATGACAATATTTTAAAAATTTAATTAACCTTCCAAGTGTTTTTTTGGTAAATGTGTGTAGCATTATACTTCTGAAGTTTTTAAAGTTTAAACCTATACAAAGGGCCGGGAACAGTGGCTCACGCCTGTAATCCCAGCACTTTGGGAGGCAAGGCAGGCGGATCACCTGAGGTCATGAGTTCGAGACCAGCCTGGCCAGGGTGGTGAAACCTCGTCTCTACTAAAAATATAAAAATTAGCCGGGCGTTGTGGTGGGTGCCTGTAATCCTGGGAGGTGGGTGTCTCCCAGCTACTCGGGAGGCTGAGGCAGGAGAATCACTTGAACCTAGGAAGTGGAGGTTGCAGTGAGCAGAGATCGCACCACTGCACTCCAGCCTAGGCGACAAGAGTGAAACTCCATCTCAAAAAAGAAAAACAAAACAAAAACCTATACAAAGACCTTTGGGACTTTCATACCAGATAATAATGTTGTATGCTTCAGTTAAGTCTTGCATGATACCCAAATTTGGTCAATTAACAAAATTACCTGAAAAGTTTACTAAAAACACAAATTTCTGGGCTTCCCATAATGTCCTCCTCATCTCCACCAGAAATTCTGAGTCTGTCAGTCTTAATGGAGCCTACAGTCTATCTCTATATATTTCTATCTCTATCTGTACTAGGAGATATCTCTGTGTGATTTTGATGATAAACCAGATATGGTAACTCCTGACATGGAAGAGCATTTCTGGAAGTGTGTATGAAAGAACATTAGTCTCCCAAAGAGCTTTGCAGTGAATGGAGTCTGTAGTGAGATAAGATCAAGAAATGCTGTGTCCTACACATCTGGAATATTCATAGTGCATACTAACATAGCATAGGCTCTGACAAGTCCTGTAGTTTATGAAACACAAGCTTTTGCTTAACCCATAGTTTATAAAACTATGTGAACAGGGAATCCCATTTCCCCCCACAGCAGCTGTTACCCTCCTTGAAACGGAGGAGCTGGCATGCTGCTTTCAAACTTCGTTTGTTAGACAACTGACATTCATCAGGCTGTTCCCAAATAAAAGATAAATGTTTTCTATTCTTTATAGAAAATAGAAGTTTTTGAAATATTTTAATTTCTCATCCAAGCCCAAGTTTATTTGTATACTCTCTAAGGTAAAGTTCAATCATTATTATTTTCTTAAAGATTTTCAGATAATTTTTATACTTAAAAAAGGTAAGAATATTGCACTAAAGTGATCAAAATATATTTGTAATACTATATCTAGGGAATTGGCATTTTATAAGATTTTGGGGGTGCAATCCTTTCCTAGTATTTCCACTATTGGATTTACTATGAGCTCTGCAGCCTTACTCATTGTAACTTTGTTTGCTAACAGCACACGGGGCCTTACTCTACAGTCTGTTTTACGTTTGTCAGCTATTCCAATAGCTTCTATGTCTTGTCTGCTGATTGCCACAAGTGTGGCAAGATGAATCCTAGGAGTATGATCCAAACCCTTCCCTGTCACTATCCTTATATTTCAAAGAAAACTGGTTTCTTTCTCTGTAGAAGAATGTTTCCAGTTTATCTGAAAGTCTGCTACTTTCACAACAAAGAGTCCAGAGATAACAAGAAGGCAATACTTAATTATTTTGGTTATTTCCTAAAGGGAGCACTCTTTCTCTCTTTCTGTTTTTCTTCCCTAGCCCCTTGGTTTTCCATTTTGGTCTTTGGCCTGGTTTCCTTTTTGGTCTGTCTTACCATCATTGTTCCTCCAAAGCCACTCTCTTGTTTTGTTTATTTACTCTTATTTCCATTTCCATTTTACATTCCCCCTTTTTTATGGGCAATCATTCTACTATATTTAATGTATATCCTTCTGAACATATGTATTCTTTTAAATGTATTTTGTGGTTAATGCGTATATTTTTAAAAATTTACATAAGTGGCATTGTACTATAGTCATTCTTCTTTGCAGATGTTTTTCAGCACTCTATTTGGTGTGTCTCTTTTAGCTTCATAATGGTCACCATATTGTATGTGTTCACTCCCCCAAAGAAATACATCCACTCCCCATCATTATCAGCAACACCGTAATAAACATCCTCATGCTTTCCCACCTAGATATCTGTTGGAATTTCGGTGTGACACATACCCAAGAAAATACGTAACTCCATTGGATACTGCCAGTGCACTCTACTCCAGGCTGGCTGATGATCTCCCACCAGTAGTGCCCACCATGCATAGCCTATATCATCACATTCCTATCAACATTTGGCTTTTTATTGCTTTATGGCTTTTGCTAGTCTATAGAGTATAGATTGAAATTTCAGTGTGGTTTTAATTTGTACTTCTGATTAATAATGAGCTTGAACATCTCTTCATTTTCTTATTAGCCTTTTGGGTTTCCTCTTCTCTAAATTGCCCATGCACTGATAGCTCTTTATCCTTTTTCTATGGAATGCAGTTGATTAAATTTGAAGACTTATCTGTAGCAAAAATTAATTTCTTTATGTTGTTTATTTTTTTTCAGATTGTTGATCTTATCACTGCATTTTGCCCATTTTTATGTCAGTTTTTTTTGTTGCAACATCAATTTTTTTGCCTTAAATTTTAAAATGCCTATTTTTGTTGTCTCTTTATCTATAAATGATAATGACACAGATCTTTCCTTTTTCCCTAGTCCATAATGAAAATATCTATAGTACAACAAAAATTCTCTGTAGACACAGCAATATAAGTGAAAATATCAATGGAGATATGTTGTAGAGATCTTACGCTCTCTTTACTCTCTGCCGATCAATGGTATTAATACTAACATTTGTCCTAAAAGGAAAATAATGTAATAGAAAACCAAGGCAAGTTTTGCCTGCTCTTGCAGTGTCCATAGTGGGCATTCCATATGCGCTTGTTGAAACGGAGACCGTATAATAGTTATTTCTCTAGAAAGGTTCAGAAAGAAGAGTTGATATTCTCCCCTAAGGGAGCTGAGAGGCACCTGTGATTAGGCTCTAAGGATAACTCCTTCACCTCTCCTAAGTCATTGTGATGTATGACTGAGCAAGGCTCACAGAAATGGGATTCAAAGATGGAGAAGAAAGAAAATCAGTAATACCAGGAGCCAGCCCGCTATGATCCCATGTCTGCTTTTCTGATGTGGCAGTGCTGAAGGGAAGCATGTTCAGAGGGATTCTTCAACACTGAATCTTTCACTTCACACATGTTATTAAATTTTTGTAGAGACAGCATTTCACATAAAGTCTGTCTGGTTAGACCACACATCTACACAGAACAACTCTGAACAATCTTTAGCATTTGAGCGTCTGTGAGGATTTCTGGGGCTCATGGTATTAGCACTAATTGTTTTGTTGTTTGTTTGCTCTTAATTGTGTGAAAGATTAAGTATACGGCTTCTGTTATTCAAGGTGTTTATATATAATTGTTAGGGAAATTGAGAGGCAGAAAGATGAAGTATTTGGCAAGATTAAAAGGTGTTCATCACAAACATATCAAAGAGTAAAGGCCACAATTCCTGAACCTCACCTCTTGTTCTATTAACTAGAGGCTGCTTTCTCAGTAAGGATGAGAAGTCAGCAAGACCTTGTCGTGTTATTAAAGTATCAAACATGAAACAAGATGGAAGGTTATGAAGGTGAAATTTTCATATTTGTTCATCTTCTTTGGCTTCTTTGAGTTTCCATACTTGACTCTACAAAAACACTTGCTACCACGTAAAAGATCATTACCTTAATTTACTGCTCATAGTTTTTGTTCTGAAATTCTTTCCTTTAGCAACTTTTAAGGCCTGATTTTCTCCTGATCCTCCTGACCACTAATTCTGTTGCTTTTTTCTTGTTTTCTGCCTCAGCTTCTTTTTGGGTCCAGTTTTCAATATTTCTCTTGCTTTTCCGTGCTGTGTCCCATTGTGTAGCATTACATTTAATGAAACTAAGATATTAAATACTAGTTAAATTTGACTCAGCAGCTTCTTTTGACCCTGAAAACACCAGCAAGGGAAATAATCCACAGGTATTGTCCCAGATATTCAGAAGAAATCAGATAATTTTAAAATTTCAATTCAACGTTTAAAGGGCTGACAACAAATGTCAGTAGACACCTCAAAAAAGAATCATTAGTTATAGGAAAATATGGAATTAAAACTACAATGAGAAACCCTTTTATATCTATTATAGAATGGCTAAATAAAAGGACAGACA
This sequence comes from Macaca thibetana thibetana, assembly GCF_024542745.1. NCBI lineage: Eukaryota > Metazoa > Chordata > Mammalia > Primates > Cercopithecidae > Macaca > Macaca thibetana. The sequence continues at coordinate 77,204,812 of NC_065582.1, forward strand.
ATACCAAGTGTTGATGAGGATGAAAGCAAATAGAACTTTCATACATTGCTGGTGAAAAGATAACACAATATAATCACTTGAAAAACAGTTTGAAAGTTTCATATCAAGTTAATGTATAATTACTACAAGACCCATAATTCTGCTCCTAGTTATTTACCCAAAGCAAAAAGAAAACATATGATCACACAAAGATCTTTATAATAGCCTAAAACTTTATTCATTATAAGATTAAAAGCTGAACTTCACTCAGCTTTATTCATAGTTTAAAACTAGAAGCAGCCCAGATGTTATTAACAGGAGAATGAGTAAATACATTGTGGTTTATCCATATAATAAAATATCACTTGGCAGAAAAAAAATGAACAAACTTACTAATACAATACGGATGAATCTTAAAAATATTATCCTGAACAAAAGAAACCAGACACAAAAACGTACATACTGTATAATTCAATTTATATGAAATTTGTGAACAAACTACTCCATGGTGATAGGAAGTAGAGCAATGATGGGAGGGGACCAGTTGCAGGGGAATTGACTTCCAAGGGTAACAGAAAACTTTTGGGGCGAAATGGCGATATTGATATTTTGACTGTGGTGGTGGTTATGTGGATGCACATGCTGACCAAAACTGATTCAAATTTAGATTTTTAAATGGGCATATTTTATGGCATGTAAATTGTGTCTCATAAAGTTATATCATATCTTATATCTCGTAAAAAATCAAATAAACTCAGTGGCCAAAGGGAAAAGAAAAACCCTTAATTAAGGGTTTGTAGGGATTTGGGGTTGCTTACAAAAGATGTCATATAAAATGTGCAGTAAATTCGACTGTTTTGTGACCAAAGTATGTTGTCTTTGAAAAGTGGAATCAATGTGATGCGTTATATGTCATTTTGTATTAGAAATTATTCAAGGCATTCTGTGAGCATAGTCTCATTTAATGTCAAAACACTCCTATGAGGTGGATATTATTAGCCTTATTTTAAAGATGGTACATTTAAAGGTAAACAGATATTTTGAGGGGGACTTATTAAATGTAGAATGTAATCAGAACATAGACAGCCCATTATATGATATTATATGTCCATATATTAACCAGTACATTCTCTTGTTTTTCCTATAAGTAGAAAAAAAGATTGATGAATCAGGTGGAACAAACCATTTATATTCTTCAGCAATATCATTTATATCTGATTATAAGAGTAACAATATTGAAAATATTTAAAACACAGTTATTATAGTTTGACATTTTTTACAGAGAATTTAGTACATTCATTATATTTTATAATATTAACCAAAGTGAATAAATATACAATAAATGGAACCTCAGGGTTACAGTAGTAATTCAAAAGTTAATTGAAAACAATTTAAGGATATCATACCACTTAGACAAAAAGTAAAATCCTATAAAATTGTTACTTTTTTTTTATCAGACCATGAAAGACTTGAGATTTCTTAACTCAGCAATGTCATCTTCAGCAATGTCATCTTCTCGTCATCGATTTATCTGTGTTCTTGACAGTAACTGCTGAACAGATTTTTAAAATAACTTTTCTATTTCTTGAATTCTTGTTACAAAGAATTGTTTATTTAAAAAGAAGTTTAATGTAATAAAGATCAAGTTAATAGGTAATACAGAGGCAGTAAATTTGCATAGAACCCCAATATTGCAATATTTTGAATGCTATTCCTTACTCTCAGGGCAGCTGATATGGGAAATGTCTTTGATCTAATTTCCCATGTGGAGTCTTTGGAATCTTTGGGTTCAGTGTTCTCCTCTGGGCTGTGTACCTCACGGTCAGGCCCTTGGGGAATCACTCAAAACTGTACCGTGATAAAATAATTCTTAGTTTTTTGCTTAGCTCCTGCATTACTCTGCTATTTACTTATCACCTCAAACCAGGGACAGAAGAATGCTAACCTTTCTACAACTTTTAATGTGTATTTCCTTTACAATTCACAGTCTCAATTTCTCTGTCTCTTTATTAGAATATGTTGAACTCACCTTCAGTTTATGTGCTCTTAAAAAGATCTCCCACCTATCCACATACAGATTCTTCCTCTCTTATTTTTTACCTTCCCATAATCTGAATAATACAAGTGTAATTTGGTCCAGTGACTTGAGAGCTAAATGAGAGACTTAGTTTGAAATAAGTATGCATAAAAAGCAGTCCTCATTTTAGTTTAAGGTTGATTATTTCTAGCTTTTTTTTTTTTTTTTTTTTGCCTATAAGTCTCCATTCATAATGGTAGTAGAATGCGAAAGGATGCGATGAAAATGAAATATTTCATGAAATATGAGCTAATGATTTGGGCATTGTCTTAAAAAGATGAGCTATGTGTGGCTGTTCCATAGCTACCAAGAAAGAGCCCAGTCCATATATCACTGCCACTCAACTGTTATGTGCAGAGATCAGTGTACCAGCTGCTTTACTGGGTAGATGAGATGATAGAACTGTCCTCTCAATCAGAGGAAACAAGACATAGACGGCATTCTAGAGATGTTTGTTTCCAGTTACTCTTTCTTTGTGGAGGATAAGACTCATTAGATGAGACACATGACTTTCTTATTTGTATAGTGTGATTTCTTGCTTATCAATTTGTACCACTTGAGTGAATTGAATTTGCTGTACTGAAAAAACACAGATTGCAACAGGATTTTGCTTGTTTGTTTGTTTTAGCCAGGTTTATCAGAGCTAAAATAATAATGCATCTCATGGGTAAGCAATTCCTGTCTTTCCGATCAAGTTCAGCTGGGAGCAAACTGCAGTAGTGTGCTTGACTAGTCATTCCGCAGGTAAGCAGGCAGGATCCAAACACTAGAATTTCAGGCATCTTGTAGTTTAGAGTTTCTCATTAGGTGCTTTTTTCCCCTTGTATTCTGACTAATTAACTAGTTTTGATGTCTGACAATGTCCTTTGTGGTCAATGGGACCTATATTTTGGGAGATAGAGCTAAAACCATGCCACAAAAAGCACTTATGTATCAGCACCTAACAGTCCTATAGTGACAAACCCATTGATTTCTCTGCTTATAGCTTGTACTTCCAAATGGAGAGTCGAAAAAATAAAAAATATATATATTTTTGAGTCATTCTTGTTCCCCAGTTTGGAGTGCAATGGCATGATCTCGGCTCACTGAAACCTCCACCTCCCGAGTTCAAGCGATTCTCCTGCCTCAGTCTCCCGAGTAGCTGAGATTACAGGCGCCCGCCACCATGCCCACTAATTTTTGTATTTTTGGTAGAGACAGGATTTCGCCATGTTGGTCAGGCCAGTCTGGAACTCCTGATCTCAAGTGATCTGCCCACCTCGGCCTCCCAAAGTGCTGGGATTATAGGCGTGAGCCACCATGCTTGGCCAAAAAATAAAATCTTAAATAAAACTACAAAAAGTTTATGAGCATACTATTTGGGGCAAAATATGTAATGATGGCTACATTAATGTGTATTCATGTGAACAATGACTGGAAAGTTAAAGCAAAAATTAAAAATATTTTATTAAGATGGTGAGATGGTAATGATTAAAGAATTTTAAATTTTATTGCTATATCTTTTTTTCCCATAGAGATAGTAACCTGTAAAGCCAGACTTGCAGTGACAGCCCTTTTATTTTCAGAAGTTACAATTTGATTTGATACTTGTTAACCACAATAAACAGACAAGCATTTGGTTTTATAACTGCTGATTGTTCGGCCATAGAACACTAAAGTCATGGTAGCTGGCATTTGTGTCACTGTAGCTTGTATTTGTGTTGCTATTTCAATGCTTTAGTAAAATTTCTAGCAATTTTCTGTTTACTTCAATAGCTAAATATTTTCAAGGGACTCCGATCTTCCTGATGTGACAGACTAGTTTATATATCTCTATATCTTTATGTTTTTTGATAGCTATATTTGTGTTTTTCTGTTTTAAAAAGTCAATGGTTTAAAAAAGGGAAGTATCACGAGGTCAGGAGATCGAGACCATCCTGGCTAACACCGTGAAACCCCGTCTCTACTAAAAAATACAAAAAACTAGCCGGGCGAGGTGGCGAGCGCCTGTAGTCCCAGCTACTCGGGAGGCTGAGGCAGGAGAATGGCGTGAACCCGGGAGGCGGAGCTTGCAGTGAGCCAAGATCTGGCCACTGCACTCCAGCCTGGGTGACAGAGCAAGACTCCGTCTCAAAAAAAAAAAAAAAAAAAAGGGAAGTATACAAGATATGTAAGAAACACACATTATGTAATTTTTAAACACATATTATGTAATTTCTCCCTAATAGAAAGAATGCACAGTTTTTACTTTGCTTTGAATGTTCTCTGTCCTAAGATCAAGTTCTAATTTCAATTTCTCATAGTGTTAGTCTATGACAAAATAAATTGTAGGTGACAGATTCACATATCACTTACACTCCTAATTCACCAATGAAGACCTAATATCATTGCAGACATTTAAGAGCTGTTTTGAGGAGGTAGGGAGGAGGGACACTGTTCATTAGTGTTTCCATGTTATCATCTCAGTCAGGAAGGAGAACTTGTGATCCAAAAGTGATGTTGAAAACAAGGCCTAGCCTCTTCCATGGCTTTAAGAGAGTCCAGTCTTACTAAAGTCAAAAGCTGGGTTTACTGCTGTAACCTGTGAAGGCAATAGGAGCAAAGGGCCTAGATCTAATTGGTATTTATTGCTGTCATTGTTTTGGATTCCAGACCTTTGATAAACCTTTCCCAGTGAAGCAAACCCATGGTTAACTCTGCAGCAGTGAGGAAGCTATGGAAGCAGGACTGCAATTAACCTTCACTGGGAAAACAAAACATAAAAAAACTAAAAGGAAGGCTTGGTTTTTGCAGATGCAATTTTAAATGACAGGTGGCAGGTGAAAACATTACCCTTAAAATGAGAACGTATTTTGTATTCGTACACAATAACCAGGGAAAAGACATCATCAAAAAAGGGGTAATTATTTATATTGAAGTGAAGAAAAAAAGGTACAATGTAAAAGACAAAGTAGTTATAATTAAAAAGTAGATTACTGTAATACTGACATTCAAATATGTGTTGTCAGGTGGATTTTATTTGGGCGACAATACTTGAAGTGTACCAAAAACCTAACCCTTTCCTCAAAACTTTTTCTGGATTGTTATCTTTTAGAGGTACTGTTAAATAATAGGAAATACTATGTCCTAAGAAGCAGCAAGTTCTATGTAATCGTCAGTTGGCAAGACACTTGCTTTAAGCCTCAATTTCAGTATCTGAAAAATTCCAAGACATCTTAACAGTCTGCCAGCTGAGAGGTATGTCGCATTATATAGTGACACCATGTGGGGCTGTAAGCTTTTCAACTTGAATGCTTTTTAGCAGAGTGTCTTTGGTAATATCCTTTAAGAGACCCTGCTTAACATGTTAGTCATAACAGATGGCTGAAGAAAGTTCATTAGATGGCTGAAGAAATTTCATTAGAGGATGTTTAAGGGAAATAAAAGACAAGAGAGAGGAATCAAGCTCTTAACCTAGAAAAAACAGGATTTGGAGGTGGGGTTGATGTGACTTGGACAAGGTGGTTGTATTAGAGAGAGAGTCCAGGTTAAAGTAAAGAATGGAGGAAGGAAAAAATCAGAAAGGGAGCAAAGGTAAGAAGAGGGTTATGCATGAATTAGTTAGGGAGGGATATTTAAGAGGTGGGATGAGGTATCAGAATTGATGAGTCAGCTCTGTTGGTAGGAGTGGGATTGGCCAAGCCTCCCTCCCATCTCTTACTTGTGCAGTTACCAGTGTCTGTGAGTTATTGTGCATAGTGCTTGTGGCCTGGCTAGTTCCGATAAATATAGAGGTTTATAAATTTGGAAGGCAGATCTATCTTCCCATCTTTGTTCCAAAGCATTTTCCTTTCTCAGAAGTTATGCTTTGAATTTAGTAGCTGCTATGAAGGTTGAACTCTCAAGGGAACCAAGGCAATGTTGTATGTGGGACATGGTTGAAACCTGGGCCAAGGTCCAGAAATTCTGATACTGTGAATCTCTCAGTGCCTGCCTAGAACCTTTGGGAGTTGCTGGTATTGAAGACTCTCAGCTGGAATATATTCTGCACATAAACATTTTTCATTGTGTCTGTTTCCATCAAATTACTTGTCAGGTTGGGAATATTCTGTTATTAGCCTATCCCCTGGTGTTGTAGTATTTATTCTACTTTTCTAAACCTGAAGCTATTTATGAAATGGTATATGGAGTGAAGCTTTGCTTCTATCTTCTCCCTTAAGTCGAGCCATGTTTTTTAAGCTTCGGAAGTTCTCGGAAACTTACCTTGGGACATTCGTTACTTGAAATTGATTTTCTATACAAGGAAAGTCCTCCTGGATCCGACCTCTATCTGTTTTTTGTCTCATTTTTACATATATACCAGCTGTTGCCAGGTGGTGAAGAAGACAGACAATGAGCTTTTGCTGGAGATAATTCAAAGCATCACTTTTCTCAACTTTTATTTCTGAACTATGTTGATATTCTCGGTGGCCACTAAGGGGAGCCACATACCCATATTCTCTCAGCCTTAACAGCTTCCTTTTATGAGAAAGGTGAGACCATATTCAGCTTGTGGCCAATACAAAATGTAAATTGCCAAATGTCCTTGGAAATAAAGCAGCAATTTAAATTGACAAATTCATGGGTTTAAAATTTAAGCAATACTTTTATTCAACTTTTCTTGCTTCTTTCTTCAGAGGATGTGGAAACTCATGCAATAAGACTGCATCTGTCTTTAGGGAGAAATGCATACTTTCAAAGCACTGTTCTAATTTCTTTCTTTTTTGCATGTACCTCTGAGGGTAGTAGCTGTGAGGCAGTTAACACTCCAAACATATTTGTTTTGTTTAAGTCATAAGTACATGTTGTAGACATTAGAACACCCATATTCTCTGGGAAGATTAGACAAACAGCATTCATTAAAAGGCATATTTTAAATTTCATTGTCTTTGTTTTGCACCTCTTGGCTGTCTCCAAATTGAATTTATTTTTAGCTCCATCATCTAAAAACAATCTTAAGTCATAGAGTCAATGGAGTATCAATACCGTGGGAAGCAGAAAGATGAGTAATGGAGAGAAATATCCCAGTCGCTGCTACTCACATCAGTTTATAACACTGGTTATTCTGTGTACTATTTCAACACAGTGATCAAAAAACTGAGAGAGAGTGATGAGATAAGATAAAGAATGGCATACCACCTCAGGAACTGGGACTTATTTTAAGAGTCTTCTTTTGAAGAATGGGGTCAAATCTATATTTAGAAATATTAGATGTGGGATTTAAGGAGGTTGCAAACCCAGTGACTTGAGACTTTGATTAGTGTGATGCAAACAGAAGGTGAGGGCCTCTGAGACCCTTTTGCGTGATTTGCCTTGAGAAGGAACCCTCGTTTGATGAGACTGGTAGTGGTCTCTTCGTTTTCCCACAATGCACTTTACTGAGTTTCATAATCTTGTTCCTGTTTCCATTTAATCATGTTATGATCAAGTATCTCTTTGGGGAATAATAATAAAAAATGCTAGAATTTTAATCAGATTAATGCTGTACTAGATTTATGTAAACTGTGTACATTATATTTGAAGAAATAGAATCTTGGTAATAAAAAAAGTCATATCCATAATGTTTGAAACAAGGTTTAATTTTGCAAGTCAATTTTAATTAAAGAAGTGATTGGCAAACTGTTTATCATAATTATCAAGAGATTATTTTTTTCCTGCAAATCCCCTGAGTTCTAGGGAAAAAAAGCATATTATTTTTGTGAAGAAAGAAACAGGGATGGTGAATCATTTTAGGGAAGTAGTTTGGGAGAAAACTGGCATTTGTTGAAAGTTTGTTGCGCCCCAAGCACTTCATATGCATGCATTTATTTATTCTTCCCAATAACACAATGAAAATCACACACATTTTACAGATTAGGAAACTCAAGTGCAGAAGTTAAATAACATACACAAGCTTGTGCAGTGTGGGAGATATAGTTAAAATAGGTCTCTGTTCTACCAACATCTATTATTTTAAGAAAAATTATTTTTAATTTGTACCTTTTAATTTAAAGTTTTATAGTTAATTTATGTAATTTCTTACTAATTCAGAGTGATATGTTAAAGTGTAAAACAAATCCATATTGTCTACTTGTGTCAACTTACACAGGGAAGCTTGCTCTGCTATTCTTCAAAGGCTGTGCTGATTAACTGTTTAACTATCTTCCTTTTCTCCAAGCTCAGAATTTATTAAAATTCTCACTCTGAAGAAATAAGTACAGGTGTCTTTTCCAGGTGTGTGGTACTGCCTTACTGAGCTTCATGTGTATAATTAATACACATGAATATATAATCAGCTGCTTCTTCCAGTGTCAGTGTTGGATACTATTATGATTTAGAAGTGATGGAAATCATACATGAATATCAGAGAAAGAATTAGAGAAAAATGTAATTTTTATTTCTTAAAGAGCTCAAATATTCCATTGAAGCAGGTATTTACCAGATAATAGGGAGAAGAAGGTCATGGTGGAGAAGGTAGATAGGACAATAAAATCTGTTTTCATTTCAGGTATGGGAGAACTATTTATAGAAGCCAGAATACCATAGCAAATGTAATATTCTTCTTTTATTCCCTTAATGTGTTTCTTGGGTCAGCATCTTACTCTTACTTAACAAAAAGCTGTGTTTTAACTAATGATAGCTTAACAATAAGTAGACAGTAAGAGATATTTTATTAAGGAATACACATTATTATAGTTGAGAAATAATTTTAAATGACAACAAATTTTGTTTGCAACAAATTTTGTTTGCACAGTCTGCTCAATGAAATAGCCAATATGCCAACCATGTATAAAGATATATTTTAAATTAGACACAAGAAGAGGTTCAAAAGGACCTGGATAAGTTTTTCCCATGAGCATATTATTTTCCATGTCCTCCTTTCACTGTTCTAGGAACAAAATAGCCTTGAATAATTTAATCTGGCTTCCAAAGGTCAGTTATTTGCAGCCAACAGTCTAGCCTCTGAGACAGTCTACATTATGTTTTTTTTAAATAAGAGAAGAATTAGAAAACATATTTTCATAATGTTTGTAAATTTACTTCTACCTTACTCGAGTCAAGACAGTCCTCATTTCTTCCTAACATTTTATTTAAAAGAAAACTCAAAATTTCCTTTTTCTCTCTTGGCATACATTTACTTAAAAAAGAAAAACAAAACGACTATTTGAAAACCAGTTGCAGACATCATGACACTTGACTTCTGGATCCTTCATCATGTACCTTCTAAGAACAAACGGCTTTTTCATACATAACCACAAAATCATTATCAGACTTAAGGAAATGTATATTCAGCAATTATTTACTATCCAGTTCATTTTAAAATTTCTCCAATTTTTCCCTGATAAGAATTCCATGATGGTCTTGGGAGTTCTTTTCAAGAGCTTTGCAAAGCACTTCTCAGCAAGTCTAAGTTAGCTCCATGGAATAAGAGGCTAATACCAGCCACTGGACTCCGGAGGTTTCATATTTTTAGTGAGACCATTTCTCAACCTGCAAGCTTCCAGTGTTGAGTGGTTGCAGAGATTATCCCCGCCTGGACTATATCCTATAAATATATAGGGCTTAATCAATAAGAAAGGGACTCTTTCTACTGGAACAGGCACTCAGAGGTCCTGTACGTCTAGTCTAAACTGTGAGATTATAAGAGTTACTGGGAATGCATGCACTCTGCTTCAAGTCTTTCACTCAATAAACCTTATTTTATATCTTAGTACTATGTGTCTGCGATCTCTTTTAATTGCATCCTCCAGAAATTTAAACAATTTTTTTTCCTTGTGCACAATCCAACCAAGACTCACATATTACATTTGTTTTTTATTGGTCTTTAGTCTTATTTAGAACAGTCGTTCATTTAAAAAAAATTTTTTTCCATGACAGAGCATTTTGAAGAGTCTATGACAATTTTCTCTTAGAATTTCATATATTCTAGATTTTTCTGATTACTTCCTCATGACATTATTTAACTTATTCTTCCATCTCCTATATTTCCTGTAAATTGAATGTTGAGAAACCTGATGAGATTAAATGTAAACATTTATGACAAAAAGATTTTACAGGTGATGTATACTTTGTATTACATTATATCAGGGAGCATATAATACAAAGTTATCCAACTATTAGTTATTGGCTGAGTGCTAATTGTCAGAATTGCTATTGAAAAAGGCAAACGTTTTTGCTATTGTTAATTAATATTCAACATTAGATGATATTTTGGCACTATGTGACTATCGCGGTACACACTACCTTTGACCCAATGGTTTTAACTCCTTGTAGTAATCATTGTCTGAATCCTTTATTACTTTTGGGGGTTATAAAATGATGATTCTCTAATTCTATCATTTCTTCTACATTTATTAGCTGGAATTCTTTTATAAATAAGACTGTAATTCTCTCTTTCCCACTTTTAAAAAATCACTATGGACTCATGGCTTTTTAAAATCCATTATATAATAATAAATTATTATATTTACTCTTATAGGTAGTCAAATCTCCCTAAATGGTCAACTCAGTTGGAGCCCATTCAAGCTGTTCCTTTGACCTTTAACATGATCCATGTGATAGGCAGCCTCTAGAATGGTTTTGGATAATCCCTGCTTCTTGGTATTCATGATCTTATATAAATCTTTCCCTTGAGAGTGGGCTGGACCTAGTGACTCATTTCTATCAAAAAAAGACAGGGCAAAAGTGAATAGTATGTAATGTCTAGTGTTAGGTCATAAAAAGTCTGTGGCTTCTGTCTTGCTTACCTTCTCTTACTCTCTTGCTTGCTCTCCATACTGAAAGTGAGATGCCATATTGTAAGCTTCCCTATGAGGAAGTCCACGTGGCTGGAAGACAAAAGAGGCCTTTTATCAATAGCTGGTAAGTAGCTTAAATTTTCAGTCCAACAACCATGAGGAAGCAAATATTGTCCACAGCTGTGAGTGAGCTTATAAGCAGATCCTCTTTCAGTTGAGCCTGTGGAGAGCTTCAGCCTGCCTGACAACTTCATTGCAGTCTTGTTAGAGACTGAGTCTGAGGACCCAGCCAGTTAAGCCACTCTTGTATTTCTGATCCACAGAACTGTGAGATAATGTATGTTTATTGTTTTAAGCTACTAAGTTTGGGAGTAATTTCTTATGTAGCAATAAATCATTAATACAACCTCAATAGTCTTTGAGCACTTCTACTTTTTTCTAGTGCAACAAGATTTCTTGAATTCACTTTGTATTTTCCCAGAATCAAACATGAAATAAATATATTTGTTTTAAGTTCCTGTGGTTTCTTTCAGTGAAAAATGGTGTTTAGAATACAAGATCTGGGCACAAAATGTGCTCATTGCTACAGAGATGCCATTATTTCTATATTCATTAGAAATTAGAGCTAGAAAACACATATAACAAAATTGTGAACTCACACTGAAATTTCCAATTTATGTTTAATATTGCATGGTTCTTCCTGAATTTTTTTTAGTGGTACATCTTTTATCTCTTATAGTAAATATGTTGGTTCCTTAACAGCAGAGGGTTAACATTACAAGGAAGCGGAGTAGCAGATATCATAATGTGGGCAGTGATGGTATATACTCTAGCTTTCTGGAACTTTTTTTTTTACATTTCTACCACTTAAGATTTATTTGTTTGATCCTGAAGGGCTTTTTGAATGTTAGAGTTTTCTTATTGAAAAATTTTTTTTTGTATTATTTTCCAACCTAAAAAATGATCCAGAAACAGTAGAATAAAAACATTGGAATAAATATGGAAAAATATAAAAGAAAATAACTCTGAGTGGTGAACTTGTGGGTATGTTTTGTTTATTTTAATAAGAAATAAATATTGAGTCCCTAATTTACAACATTTACTAAGGCACTGAAGGCTCAAAGTTTCTGTCTGGAAGAATTTATATTTTGGAGAAGGAGTTATATAAATATGCCAATATATTTGGTAGGTGATATCATAAAGAGATACCCAGCACTTTCTGAGGTTAAATGCTGCCTAAAAATAGATACTATTTTAGTAATAAAAACATAATAATTCATTTTAAAGGGAAAAAAATATAAATCTGGAGGTAAGAGGGGCAAGAGGAAATACAAATGGGAGGAAAAGGTTCTTCCTTGAATTGGGGGAGATGTCAAAGGCAAGCTAGTTTATTTCACAATTTTTATCCAATTCTTATTAATTTTAACATGAAAATTTCTCATATAAAGCTTTGCCTTTTAAGCTGTCTGCTTCAAATTAAACTAGATTTCCATTCTGCATTTTGGTGAATGACAGCATACATGTTTCTGGTCAACTGTGATGTTGTTAAGAAACATGAAGAAAAATATTGAACAATATATTCATTTTGTGATTTCCTTAGATGGTTAAGTTCTTCCTTTGTTTATATCTCCTTCTAGAAAATGATTGTTATTTAAAATTTTTTTACATGTATGTTTTAGCTAAGCTTATAGATGAAGCCTTTTACAAATTTGTACAACTGTAATTTATGATCACACTCCCGAGGAGCAAGAGTCAGGGCCTTAGAGCATTAGTCAGTTCAGTATAGTTTATAGAACCCTTTGGGGAAAAGAAAAGGAGAGGGCAGGGACACAAAGGAAAGGCAAATCAACTGGCATTTACATTCTTCATTGTTTTGTTATTGGCACTTTTGTTTAAGCTTATTCGTATCAGTTTTCTTTTTTAAAATTTATTTTTCATCATTCATACTGGTTGAACTTATGATAATCCTGATGGAAGCAAAAAAGCATGCATAAAATTGCTTTGATAGAACATAAATTAAAAGTTGACATTTTAAGTCTGTTTGGTAGTCAATATGCACAACTGCAAAACTTTCATTAGTGTCATAGAAATTAATTCCAGGGAAGTGCAGTATATTCACGGCTGATAGCTCCCCATACTTCGTGGAGTTCTTGCTAGGCATTGGCACATCAGGCTTTGCAGAAGTCAGCCACGTATGACTGGATGAGAGAAAGTCACTGAGGATGGATTCTCATGGGCCATTTACTTCATAAAGGACTTTAATAAAAAAAGTTTAATAAAAAAATTTACTAAGCGCTTGATTTTTCCCCCCATTTTAGTTCCATTTCTAGCTCAATCACTGGAGCCATGTCACAGCTTTTAAAGAACATGTTCCTGATTTGAAAGCTGAAATGCGAACCAACAATTTCCATCTACTGGTCACTGTAGGCACTACAGACACAAAGAAGAATAAGACAAAACCCTTGCTTTCAAGCAATTCTCAGCCTAAGCCCATCTGGGTCATTACCATAGACACAGACATCTGTTGTAGGAATGTTTTATAGGGCAGTGTCAACCAGTGAGGGCCATGGGATATCACCGGAAAATATCCATTTAGGAGACTACCTTATGGGCTATTTGGCCTTTTTTGTTCTTTGTAACACTTGAAACAAAATGAATTTATGTACTTACCGTCTTGTCATTGTCTGATAGATAACAGCAAAGTAAAGGCCATGAGGAACTAGCCTAGTTCCAAAGCCTTGTAAACAACAATCAATTTCATGTAGGTGTCCACACAAAGTGATTGTGAGTCATGGTTAAGTGATTGTGACATGTCTGAAAGGCGAACTTATGTCACAGGAAAGAAGAGCTCTCTGGATAAATGGTTCCCTACAGTTTTGTAAAGACATCTGGAAACTTTGATCTGGGAGACACCACATCACAGAGAAATTGTTATCGTCTGAGAGCACACTGGCGATAAAAACGTTTAAATACTTATCTTAACTAAATCTTATATGTGCTCAAATTGCCACCTGTTTTGTGATCACTGGAGTTAATAGTCTGCCAGACACAAGGATAAGTGGATGTTCTAGCAGGAAAATGCATGCTTCCTCTCTGATATTTGATTTTGTTTCCAACATTCACTGAAAGTATTGTATTAATAAATTTCACTCAGGATTTTTATGTAATCCCATTGTCCTTGCATAGGATTATAGTAATAATGGAGGTCAAAAGAAGGTATTTAAGAAAGTTGTAAGGAAATGTACTCATTTACTTGACAAAGGATACAGCATTCCCCATGGTCTAGCTCCTAAGTCTCCAGTCTGAATTTTTTTGTGTACCAATATACACTTTTTTTTTTATTCATCCAAACCAACCAGTTGGTGCCAGTTCTCTAATGGTCTCATTCCTCCTGATTGCTATACATGCTGTCACCTCACTGCATGTCTCTTGTGTGCTTCTTATTAAAGCCTGCAACAGCTAACATAACATTTCCAGAAAGAAAATTGTATTACTATTGGCCAAGTTCATCCCATGAGAGGCCAACATTTCTCTTTTTATCTCTGGTTCTGTTTCTTTTCTTTTCTCTTCTCTTCTTTGCCTGCACTTCTCTGGACTTTTTGGACTTACCTTGCCTGTGATCATTGGGTTCTCTGAGAAGCAAATATAGAGACTGAGTAGGAGTGCAAGAGGGAAGAACGCAGAAATGGGTGGGGAAATCATCAGATTGCGATGCCATCTGATGGAGCCCAATAGGGAGGTCAGGAGCCATGACTGCTCTCCAGGGGAGCACACATTGGGTGGAAATAGCTGGCCCTGTGTATCACTGTTCAGTCATTGGCTGGCTCCTGTTTCTGGAAAAGAGTAACTTCTGGAGGATGTCAGTCTCGCATTTCACTCTTTGCAGCTGTGCAGCTTCTCTTTTCTTGAAGAATCTCTCTCTGCCACATCCCCCACCAGGATCGAAATTCCATGCCTGAGACACAGCAGAATCCTCAACACTTTCCACTTCTAGTTCTACCAGGGTGGATCAGGGTGGTATTTCCCCCTCTATGTATCAGGAAGGGGCCTTAGATTTTCAGAGTTCTCAGAGTTGAGATAATAAAAATAAAAAATCCCTTCTCCAGCTGATTTTAACAACCCCTCATAACATGACTTTGTTTCCCTATTTTAAAGGCTCTATCTCTTTAAAACTGTGTCTCCTCCGTCTCTAACCTATTTTGAGAAGAAAAGAAAGAGTGAGGGAGAAGAGAATGAGTCAGATCAAAGGTTACTTTCTCCTTGGAAATTTTTCCAATCATGCACCCTCCTTTCTCTGGGGTGAATTCACTTAAAAAAAAAAACTTATTATTAAGTTCAGGGGTACATGTGCAGGTTTGTTACATAGGTAAACTTGTGTCACGGGGGTTTGTTGTTCAGATTATTTCATCACCCAGGTATTCAGCCTAGTACCCATTAGTTATTTTTCCTGATCCTCTCCTTCCTCCCACCCTCCACTCTCTGACAGGCCCCAGTGAGTGTTGTCCGCTCTTCTATGTGTCCATGTGTTCTCATCATTTAGGTCCCACTTATATGAAGAACATATGGTATTTGGGGATTTTATTTCTGCATTAGTTTGCTGAGAATAATAGCCTCCGGCTCCATCCATGTCCCTGCAAAGGACATGATCTCACGCTTTCTTATGGCTGCATAGTATTCCATGGTGTATATGTACCACATCAGTCTATCACTGATGGGCATTTAGGTTGATTCCATGTCTTTGCTGTTGAATTAACTGTCTTTTGACTGTACTTCCACCTGAATGTCTCCGTTATCGCATTTAGCAGGTTGTATTCTAGTAGTTGACGTTCTTGTCTGTTTCTTTGCCAGACTGTATGCTTCTCAGGTGCAGGAAAATTCATTGCCCTTCTGCCTGTCTCTAGTCTTGCAATAGATACTGCAGATTTGAACTCTGTGCAGCTGTGCCAGGCTCATTGGGATATATTTTAAGTGTTTTCATGAGATATTTCCAAACTATTAAAAAATATGGTCAGTGTTAAAAGAGCACTTTTAAAACTTTTTATAATACATGTGCATTACAAAATTTAGAAAATATTGAGCCATTTTGAGGAGAAAGTTCAACTTTTGTAACAGTACTACCTAAATATAATTAAGGTAGTTAATTATATTGTTTCATTTTCTTTGTGTTTTTTAGTGTGATTTAGAATTTGTCTGAATTGAAACATAGGAATACATATACTTTTCCACCTAATGCTACGTTAAAACACTTGCATGTTAATTTAATCACATGTAAATTCTTCAAAAATTATTTGTTTAATTATTTTTCTATTATTCAAAGTTAGGTTGTATCCAAGATTTGTTTTTCTGTATAACCTAGTACGAAATTCTTTCAATATACATCTTCATTCTTGTTTCTGCCTATTTCCTTTGGGTTAAATTGCAATATATTTGTTAATTTTTGTTCATGTTGTCTAATTATTTTCCAGAGAGTTTATACCAGTTTATCTTCCCACCAGGTGTGTGTGAGCGATTCTTCTCAATACACTCATGGCAGCACTAAATATTATCTTTAAAAAGGGACAACTTAGAAAACATAGTATTGTCTGTTTGTTTTAATTGGTATTTCTATTTATTAATAACTAGAATATTTTATTTCATATCTTAATAATTTATATGCCATCTTCTGTGAATTTTCTATTCATATCTATTTTCAGTCTAAGTTTTAGTGTCTCCATTATGAGTTTGAGTGAGTTTTTAATATAGAAAATATTATTAAATATCTGTCAGTGTGGATATAAATGATATTCTCAGTTTGAATTGTCTTACAATCTTATGCTGAGGCTTTGCTCTTCAGAGATCTTCAAATTGTACGTAGGTAGTTTAGAATTTCCTAATGAGGAATATAATTTTTTCCCCCAGTTTAGAAAGCTCTTATTTATTCTGAGATCAGTTAAATAGTTGTCAATTTACATTTGGTTTCTGCTTTTATTTTTAAATTAAATTTATTTTCTTGAATGGCATTTTAAAATTGCAATCCAACTTAATCTGTTCCTAGAAGTATAATTTCCTCAGAACATTTGGATAATTCATCTGCATGCATTAGTTTGTAATGATTCATTCATATATATAGATATATATATATAATGGTTTCATTAAGTTTTTGGTCTCTGTTGTTCTGTTGATTTGTTTGTCCATTCTTGAAACAATATTTACAAACATTTTATGGGTGTTTGAAAAGAAGACATATTCTTTGTTGATGCAAGACATACATATATATGCATCTATACATTCAATATTTGTTTCAGGTCAACCCAAACACTTTTAGAAGTCAGGACATTGACATGAAAGTGCTCAACAGCCAGATATAATTCAATAAAGAGAGGTGTCAATGAAGTAAGAGGAAGAGCACATATTTGGCCTAAAGACACAAATTCAAAAATTTTTTTAAAAATGATTATATGAGCCGGGCATGGTGGCTCATGCTTGTAATTTCAGCACTTTGGGAGGCCGAGGTGGGTGGATCACGAGGTCAGGAGTTTGAGACCAGCCTGACCAACATGGTGAAACCCCGTCTCTACTAAAAATACAAAAATTAGCCAGGCGTGGTGGTGGGTGTCTGTAATCCCAGCTACTTAGGAGGCTGAGGCAGGAGAATTACTTGAACCCAGGGACCGGAGGTTGCAGTGAGCAGAGATCGCACCACTGCACTCCAGCCTGGGCAACAGAATGAGACTCCTTCTCAAAAAAAAAAAAAAAAAAAAAAAAAAAAAAAAGGATTATATGGCTATACCTCCTCACCCTTAGCTGTGTTTACTGAGTGAATTTGGCCTATTACTTCTTCACTTGGATCCTCCAATATGCCTACTTATATTGGAGGTGTGGTGGTTATTTAAAACAAAATAAAACAATTGTAACTCCTTTAGTTTTCTGAGAGAGGGCAAGAATGATGTTATTCATTTTATTGGGAAAAGAGATTGGTGTAGGAGGAGAGAAGAAAGGCTGAACTTTCAAAGTTTCTATCAGTTATTCTATGTTCAACTCAAAATGTTGGGCCATTTGCTTATCAAAACATATTATCCAGACTTTGGACTTGTAGAGAACTAATGCGGTGCAAATAAATAGTGAGGTTTGAGAGTGGCAATTTGAGTGGAGGGAGAGGTTAGAGACCTTGTCTTTGTTGAGAAGTAAAATGATGAAAAGTAAAGTTTGCAATAATATGTATTTAAGTTTAAATAATATTTTAAAAATAAGTAGCCTGCAATTTGAGGGAAACAATTTTTGAGTTAAAATAATAAGAAAAAAAACCTTACAGGACTGTAAGTACATGGAAAGTGAACAAAAAAAGATAAACCAGTTAGTACCAACTTGTGTTTATTGTAGAAAACAAATGTTTGGTTCTTTGCATTACTGTAGCAGTATATAATATCTTTTGCACAGACTTGGGAGTAAATCAACTAACATTGGATTTATCATCAAGGAATGATTGCATAAGTGACAGATGAGAGCTAGCCTAAGGCACCAAACCACTTATCATATGCTACGGTTTGAATGATGGCGTCCTTCCCCAAATTCATGTTGAAACTTAATTCCCATGGTAGTATTAAAAGGTGGAACCTGTGGGTTGGTGATTAAGTCATGAGGTCTCTGCCCTCATGAATGTGATTAGGTGCTCTTATAAAAGGGGGTGAGTTTGGCCCTTTTCACCCTTTTGCTTTTGGCCATGTGAGGACCAACAAGGAGGACTTCCCCAGATTCCGAATGTCAGTGCTTTGATCTTGAACTTACATCCTCCAAAACTCTGAGAAGCACATTTCTATCTTTTTATAAATTACCCAGTCTCAGGTATTTTGTTATAGCAGCACACATGAACTAAGACACCGCAATGACCATTATACAAAGACATGCCAATGAAAGGATCTGGAAGCACTGGCTTGATCTGCCTTGCCAGAGAGCTGAGCCCCAGGCTAGGGTGAAGCACTCACAGGTACCCTTGGCAAGAGATTACCTCTTGCAGTGCCTTTCACAGGAGATGTCACCATCAACAGACTGTCAGTATTAGCTAGAAGAGCAGCATAAGCCAGCATCAACCCATGGGGAGCCATGTCACATTAGATTTCCCTGAAGGAACACTGACAGGGAACTGGGAGGAGAGAAGAAAAGAAACAAAGGAAGCAAGTTTTGTTTGAGTTTCTGTTTTGGGTAAATCCAAATAAGCTGTGTCTTTAAAGAAGTGGATCTCAACTGTGTGGAATATAAACATGAAATTTTTTGTGTTTCTCTAATCACTGCTTTCAATATTTATCAAATCCTCTATTTCTTTCTTTTAAGGACCTTGCAGACGGATTTAGGATCTTTGAACACTCTTAGATTTAAAAACTCAACGCAATCAAGTTTAAAGTTCCCCTCTCATTCTTGATCTAAAGCTTTCCCATATCAAGTCACGACTTAATGCCATGTTTCAAGGGTTTTTGAGTAGGGAGATTAACTTGGCCTGTTCTTGTGCTCCCTTACCTTTACCCCTCATCCAGACTCTAACTTCTGTGTTTGGGGACAACAGGAAGAAAGAAAGTGCCAGAATGCCAATCTGCTTTACCCAGGGGTAGTTGTGCTTCTTCCTTTGTTGGCTCATGCAGGTTTATGTTGCTCTTCTGCTAATAATCTTGACAGGCTTCTCCTGATGGCATCTTCGTGTGCAGGCATTTAAAGAATTGTTCTTATGGAAGGTGTATGTGAGTTTTTTGCCCTGTCCTGTGAGAATTTCCTATGGCTCAGTTTTGTTGCAAGGAGCATCTTCTTTGGCACAAGGGCTTGTAATTCATTCCACTCAGCTCCTATCCACAGAGTGGTGGATCCTACAGCCTCCCCCTGCTGGAGCCCCTTTGCCTGGAGGATAGTCTCTTGGATGAGGAATTGGCAAAAAGGACTCGAGACTAGCTCCTTTTCTGGTGTCCTTGGACCTATAAGAAACTCACACACTCTTACCATCGCATATGTTAACTTAGCTGCTGTGCTGTCTTCCTCTTTCTTAGTCTGACGTCTTCTCTCTTTAATTCACAGGGAATGGTCAGCAAGTCCTAGGAGATAGATAGTATAGTCTTTCTCCAAATGCAAGGTAGTCGCTCATCTTGAAGGCAGTAAGAAATTCTATTCAGTAATCGTCAAATCCCATTCAGTAATCGTCAAATCCCTTCCTGCCACCTTGGCTTAAGGGCTGGGTAGTACCTTTTTTCCATGAAAACTATAGTCCACACAAACCCAGTGACTATAGCAACCCTTTCCTGTCTCCCTCCAGTCTTCTCCTTATATAGCTGGTTGGGGTGGACATGGATGGGGACAGGCTGGGGGTTACTTTTCACTAGATCGTGTGAGAGATATTAATCCCTAGTGCCTCACTTTAGAATGTGGTATAATAGGCGGGGCATGATGGCTCACACCTATAATCCAAGCACTTTGGGAGGCCAAGGTGGGCGGATCATCTGAGGTCAGGAGTTCAAGACTAGCTTGGCCAACATGGTGAAACCCCGTCTCTACTAAAAATACAAAAATTAGCTGGGTGTGGCGGCAGGTGTCTGTAATCCCAGCTACTTGGGAGGCTGAGGCAGGACAATGGCTTGAACTTGGGAGGCAGAGGTTGTAGTGAGCTGAGATCGTGCCGTTGCACTCCAGCTCTTGTTGTTGGGCAACAAGAGCGAAACTCCATCTCAGAAAACAACAACAACAACAACAACAAAAGAATGTGGTATAATAGTGTTTCTTTGTCCTCAGGACTGAACTCTGGTCAGTTCAGTGTAATTGATGATTTTAAGTTACTAAATTATACAGTTTCATATCCATGTTGCCTCAAGTGTTTTAATCAATGTTGTTGCATGGACTAGAATAGGCAGAGTGTCATGTTCCTGTGGTCTGTGTGGATCCAAGTGATGGAGTCATCTTTGCTTAGAGTCCTCTCCCTCTTCTTATCACTGCCTTGGAGGGTTTAGCTGGCTCATGTGGGAGGAACATGAGTCAACAGACTTGAATTTCATTTGCACATTAAACACAGTTTTCTTAAGATTTAGGCAGTGTTGTGCTGGTAAGCAGGCTCCTCAAACAAACATCTCACTAAAAACCACAAAGAAACCCTCAATCCCAAACCAAGCCAAAACAAAAAATCACTGAAATTTGGAGTGTTTGCCAGCTTCTATGTTGTAAATACTTTCACTCTGAGGATTTCAAACAACTGATGTGAAGTCACTGCATGAAGAGTAGGGAAGAGATCTTATAATCCACTCTTATGAACAACTATGAGCTGGCTGCAGTGCACTGTTGAGTATATGTTTATTTTGCATGACTCTATGGAGTCTGAGGGGAATTATGGTGATATTATAGCCCCCCGACATGTTTCACTCATGCTGTTTGTTGGAGTTATCTCTAATATTTAAAAAAATAAGCAAAATTTATTTTCTGAGATGATGCAGAATGGGGTAGACCTGAAAACAGATAAACAGGAAAATGTTAAGACAGAATTCATAAGGCAAGCAGGAACCAGGTAACAAGGCAAGAAGCTAGATTTACCAGGAATTTGAGTGAGAAATTTGTGGCAATGTGGTAGCCAAAGCCTAAAGACTTCTAAGAACAGTCTGGGTATGTTTATAAGCAGTTTGCTTGTCAGCGCTGTAATCCCACTCCTCTGCCCCAAACTTTCAGTTAACTTGACTATAAACAAAAAAGGCCTTTTTGAGCTGTTGTTAGATAGATGAAGAAAAAGGTCTGTGTCCCGCATCTGGGTCTATGCAGAATGTATAAACGGGAATGAGACAGGAGGCAAGAGCTAATGAGATTCGGAGGGCAGGGACGAGGCCAGAGGGAATCTCAAGAATGAAAGACATGGAGATTGCCAGAACTTTTGGGGAGGCCATTGAACCTTTGCCAGACAAGTAATGGGGGCATTTGCCAATTTTATTTTTGACAGAAAGATGACCTTAGCTGCCATCTGGATGTTATTTATTCTACTGTTAAAAATAATTATAGTCTTATTTTTGTTTGATTTGCCAAAGGTTGAGATCTACTACTATAATTGTGTTTCTGCCATTTACACATATACTTAACAGTTTTGCTTTATAAAAATTTATGCTATACTACTTGAGGCATCCAAATTCATGGCTATTAGACCTTTTTTTTGTGGATTACCAAGGTAAAATCTCTCTTTGCTCACCCAAGAATGTGGTGTGCTTTGTAATTGTTTAGATCTTATTTTGTATCTCCCAGGCAATTTGAAAGTATTTCTTAGTAGATATTACATATTTTTTTTCCTTAAACTTATTCTTACATGTGACAGAGACCGCTAGTTGTCTCCCAGTATCATTTCCCCTTTTCTTTCTCGATAGTGGAAGCTCTGAATTTTAGCTGGCGTATGACCACTCAGAACAAGGGCTACATTTCACAGCCTCTCTTGCAGTTAAGCCTGGCCATATGACTGAATTTTAGACAGTGGAATATGAGTGGAGGTGGTATGAACAATTTTGAGGACTGTTTTCCAAGCAAGGGGCATGCTCTTCTCTTTCTTCTTTCTTGTAGTAAGAATGGGACACCAGGGCCAGAGCAGAAAGCTGGAGGGAGCCTGGGACCCTTGGGATATGTAAAACAGCTATTCCAGTCTTGGATTGGACCATGGGACATTTCGCATTAAACAATAACCACTGTGTGACTAAGTCACTGTTTATTTGTTGTTATTGTTGTTGTTGTATGAAGCTGGATCTAATGCTAAATTACATACTAAGTATTTTTTAAAAATCTCTTTTATTGGTGTTGTAAATGAAGTATTTTTCCCCTTTATATCTTCCAGCTGGCTATTATTGCTATGTATGAAATGTGTTGTTAGGCAATTTTGTCATTGTGAGAATGTCACAGGGTACTTACACACACCTGGATGGTATAGTCTACTATACACTTGGGCTACATAGTATAGCCTATTCCTCCTAGGCTATAAACCTAGACAGCGTGTTACTGTACTAAATATAGGCAATTAATTATAACACAGTGGTATTTGAGAGCCTAAACATAAAAAAATGGTTTAGTAAAAGTATGGTATAAAAGATTAAAAATGGTATACCTGGAGAGGTTACTTACCATGAATGGAGCTTGCAGGAATGCAAGTTATTGCAGGTGAGTCAGTGAGTGAGTGGTGAGGGAATGTGAAGGCCTAGGGGCATTACTGTACACTACTGTAGACTTTATCAACCCTGGGGCATTACTGTATACTACTGTAGACTTTATCAACCCTGGGGCATTACTGTATACTACTGTAGACTTTATCAACACTGGGGTGTTACTGTATACTACTGTAGACTTTATCAACACTGGGGTGTTACTGTATACTACTGTAGACTTTACCAACACTGTGCCCTTCGGCTATACTAAATCTGTAAAAAATACTCTTCTTTCTTCAATAATAAATTAACCCTAGCTTACTTAACTTTTTAACTTTATAAACTTTTCTTTTTTCAATGTTTTGATTCCTTTGTAATAAGACTTAAAACACAAACACAGGTACAGCTGAACAAAAAATATTTTCCTGCTTTATATAATTTTCTATAAACTTTTTTTGTATTTAAAAATGTTTACTTTTATTTTTACTTTTTACTTTTTAAGCTCTTTCGTTGATAACCAAGACAAAAACACATACACTAGCCTAGGCCTATGCAGGGTCAGGATCATCAATATCACCGTCTCCACCTCCACATCTTGTCCCACTGGAAGGTCTTCAGGTGCAATAACACACACGGAGCTGTCATCTCCTATGGTAACAATGCCTTCTTCTGGATACCTCCTGAAGGACCTGCCTGTTTTACAGTTAAATTTCTTTTTAATAAGTAGAAAGAGTATACTCTAAAATAATGATAAAGGTATAGTAAATATATAAACCAGTAACATTGTTGCTTATTATCAAGAATTATATACTGTTGATAATTATATGTGTTATACTTTTATACAACTGGTAGTACAATAGGTTTGTTTATACCAGCATCACCACAGACACATGAGTAATACGTTGTGCTGTGACGTTAGGACAGCTATGATATCACCAGGCAAAAGGAATTTTTCAGCTACATTATATTTTGGGAAGTCCATCGTTGACTGAAGCATCATTATGGGGTGCATGATTGTACTTCAATAACAAAAAAGTAAAGAAAGAAGAGTTCTTACATATTGGGAGAGCCATCAACTGTCTGGTGATCTAATGAGGCCAAAGCACCGTTGTAGGAGTAGCTGAATAAGCAAGCCGGAAGGAGAAGCAGTTATGGTGAGAAAGCAGGATACGTAAGTGTTTTTGGAAGTGGAGCCTTTGTGGTTGTAACTAAGACTAAGGTATAAATCTAGTTGTGGGTAGTTGAGTTGCATGTGGAAGCAAAGGTGACTTGGAACCAGCAGGCTAAGGAACTGAGAAAGGTGGGTTAGTGATGGGGCACTGAAGTCCTTCCGACAGATGGCAGGGTTTAACATGGAGAGGAAGATTGTGGGCCAGATGGCAAAGGCTGTGATTACTGTAACAGGAAAGCAGTGGAGAGTGTGGTAAAATCGCATGCGTCTCTCAGAGTGATTTTTATGTGACAGAGTAAGGAGTAATAATGGTCTGGAGCAAAGATACAGTCCTAAGAGCTCTGAATCCATGAAGAGACGATGAATAGATAACATTTTTCTTCTTGTATTTTTTCAGGTAGGAAATTATTTTTTATAAGTTAGATTTTTTTTGGTTAGACTTTACAGTTGATAAGTTAGATTAACCTTATCATTTATAGAAATTTCTTCAAAATTGTGGCAATATCATTTCTATCATATAAACACATTTCAAATGGGAAGTTGTGAGAGGATAATTCATGGAGCTGCCAACTCACTGCCATTTCAAATGGCAAGTTTAGGTAAAATCTTTATATCAGTACATTATATAAATGTCAATAGCATGCCATTTTTAGTTTGTGCAAATGTAAGATTTTATAATATTCTCCTTCAGTATTAATGACTTGAGAGAAAGTGATGCTAATTTAATTAGACAAATTAATTATAAAACTCCAAAACCGGCCGGGCGCGGTGGCTCACGCCTGTAATCCCAGCACTTTGGGAGGCCGAGGCGGGCGGATCACGAGGTCAGGAGATCAAGACCATCCTGGCTAACACGGTGAAATCCCGTCTCTACTAAAAATACGAAAAAAAATTAGCTGGGCGTGATGGCAGGCACCTGTAGTCCCAGCTACTCGGGATGCTGAGGCAGGAGAATGGCGTGAACCCGGGGGCGGAGCTTGCAGTGAGGGGAGATCGTGCCGCTGCACTCCAGCCTGGGCGACAGAGTGAGACTCAGCCTCAAAAAAAAAAAAAAAAAAAAAAAAAAATTCCAAAGCCAGTTTTTAGTTTTTATTTTTATTTTATTTTTTGAGATGAAGTCTTGCTCTTGTCACCTAGGCTGGAGTGCAATGGCATGATCTCAGCTCACTGTAACCTCTGCTTCCCGAATTCAAGCGATTCTCCTGCCTCAGCCTCCTCAGTAGCTGAGATTACAGGCCAGCGCCACCACCTGGCTAATTTTTGTATTTTTAGTAGAGATGGGTTTTCGCCATGTTGGCCAGGCTGGTCTGGAACTCCTGACCTCGTGATCCACCTGCTTCAGCCTCCCAAAGTGCTGGGATTACAGGCATGAGCCACCTGCACCCGGACACCAGTTTTTAATAAAAAGACAAATCTGGTTATTCAAAATGACTAATGTGTCAATTTCAGTGCTAGTTTAAGAGTGAAATTATTAGCCTTGCAAAGCTTTCCATCACAGCTGTTTTCCTTTATTTGATTCTATTGTTGCCTGTTAGGCCTTAAAAAAACAAGGAACAGAAAATTCTAAGACAGATGGCAACCATGTATTTTATAGTTTATTTTAAAAGTACAACCCACAACATCTGACATAATCTGGAACCAGTGTTCAGAAAATAATTTTGACTTGATGTTTAGTGTAGACCCAGTTGGAAATGATAATGGTATAAATGGAGTCTAGACAAAGACTAAGGCGAGCATTGTGCTTTTGTGGCTGCATTTGAAGAGTTTCCTAAGGTTTTATTTTACTTTTTAGTTAAGTTCTTCCTTTGTATCGACACTCTATTATGTTTCAACTTAGTCTTTGTGCTTGCATTTGTTTTCTTTCCATCAGACATCTACACTTGCCCCCATTTCTCATGAGATCATACTTTATTTTATAGGTCTAGCAATACTGCAAGGTCAAGATTCCTGTTATTTCCAAATAAGATATAATGTATTAAAATTTGACATATGTACCTTCTTAAGATAATCAGCAAATATATTAAGATATTTAAATACCTACCTGCTTCAAAGGTTAAATATTAATAAAATGCATGTTTTTACTAGAATTATCATGAGAAATTCAGATATATCCAGACATTCCATAGACTATCATTTTGATATTTTGAGGTTTAAAGCTTTCTATTGATGTTCTAGAAAATGTGGAGATCTTGCACATAAAAGAAGGGCTGAGTTGCTCATTATTCTTAGAAAAAGTAGCAATACTAAAAGGAAGAAATTCAGTTAGAATTTCAGCAAATATGTATGTGTGTTAAATTAACATTGTTCACCTAGCAAATATATATATCACATATTATGTGTATATGTTTTCATATTTTAAATTGTTTTTAGAGAATATGTATTGAATTTTTATTATATTTCAGTTACTACTTAGGCATCAGATGTTAATAAAGCAGACAAAATTCCATATAAGTGAGAGAGATAATAATTTCAAAATAATTTCAAAATAAATGTAAAAATAACTTAATTTTAGAAAAAGATAAAATTCAGGTGAAGACAGACAATAAGCAAATAAATAGATGTCTAAATAGTGTAATTTTAGAAAATCACAAATACTGAGCCAAAGAAATAGTATAGTAATAAAACAGAGGATGACTAATAGGGAGGGTTAGGAACACATTAGATACATTATTTCTTCATTTCAAAATTATAAAATGAAATCTGTGATATTTCCTGCATAAAATTTTAAACTTTAAAGATCTTTTGTCTCTGTGATTGATATAAAAGTACAAGTCCCTTTCATTTTTTCTCTTCTAATTATTATTATTTGTAGTCCTTACCTAGAATTTTACATTTGCAACTTATACACTAATTTTTTTTCTTATGTACCCATCTTGAATTGCTTGGTAGGGGACAGCCAAATCCATATTCACCATTTGATGCATGAGAGGGTATATTAGTCTGTTCTCACGCTGCTAATGGAGACATACCCGAGACTGAGTAATTTACAAAAGAAAGGGGTTTAATTGACTTGCAGTCCCACATTGGTGGGGAGGCCTCACAATCGTGGCGGAAGGTGAAGGAGGAGCAAAGTCGTGTCTTACATGACGGCAGGCAACAGAGTGTGTGCAGGGGAACTGCCCTTTATAAAACCATCAGATCTTGTGAGACTTATTCACTGTCACGAGAACAGCATAGGAAAGACCCACTGCCATGATTTAATTACCTCCCACCAGGTCCTTTCCATGACATGTGGAAATTACGGCAGCTACAATTCAAGTTGAGATTTGGGTGGGGACACAGCCAAATCACATCAAATGGTGTAAAGGAAATATAACTAACGTTGAATTTTCAGGTATGTAGAAAACAGTATGGTATATAGACCTGTATGAGATTTGCATTTTAAATTCCCCCTTTTATTTATAAATTTTCATTAAAACTACTTTGGTCTCAGTAGCCTCATCAGCAAAATAAAGACAGAAGACTTTCTAATTTGAAGAATGATTGTTGTATAGTAAAATCAATTCAGGAAGTTCTAGTAATTTTGATTCTGTGAATCAAAATTGATAATTCGTGCTGTAGATAATAATACCTTCTGTGTTGAGATTTCAAAATTTGCAAGTATCACTGTAGCAAATACTCCTTTTTTTTTTTTTTTGGTCTGGAAGAATTATTGAATTACTTTAATGAAATTTTTTCTTGTTACTTTATAGATAACATAGTGAACTTGTTTGTGTCTTGTTTCTAAACTACCGTCAGATTTATTTTTTCACTCTTGCTATTTCCAAACTTTTATTTTCTGGCAAAGAACCATAACCTTCAGCTTTCTTTACTTTTTAAATTAGTACTAGCCTTTTTTTTTTTTTTTTTTTTTTTTCTGCTGAGAGGAGCTGCATTTCCCAAAGAAATAAACTGCTCTAGTGACACTATAAGCAAAATAAATGAAGAAGAAAAAGGACAAGATGGTGTCCTCTTAGTGATTCCATTTTTCTTCCAGTGACCCTCCTTCACAATGCTCACAAACCGTCCACTGATGGCTTTTTTCACAAACTTTGCCAGGATCAATACTAAGCTTGGTAGCCATCAATTTGTGTTTCTTCTGTTTTTTTTTTAATATTTTTTTTTTTCAGATAAGGCATTTCTTCATCTCTAGCGTTCACTGATAGAGGTATTACAGTCTTATTTGCAAGTTATTTAAGTGTCCTGGGTTGTAATACATTGGGGTCAAGAGCCTAGGAAACAACTAGTCCAGCCAAGTACTTCCTGTTGCAGGGTCACCTTCATTGTTGAAAGTGGGCATATTCCACAGAACAGGGATATGTTTATCCTCTGAGTGTTGTGGTTGTTCTAAGCTAAATTCATCATTCTCTTAGGCTTACATCCCATACATGTGTTCAATCAAATTGAAAATAGCTCTTCTATTGCAGGAGAAAAAAGTGTGAATACAATTGTATTTTAACCATCCTCTAGGCTGTGATCTTTGCTAATGTCAATTGCTATGGAACCCAAAGACCTGGAAACCAAGTAGTACAGAAATGATATCTACTAATTCTACATTCATGAAGCTTCTTTTGTTTACCATCTTAGTGAATACACTAAGGAGTATAACTGAAGGACACTTCTGAGCTGAGGCAGCTCTGAACTATAAATGTGATCTTCTGCAAAACCTTTGATAACCCCATCCTACCTCAAATTCATGGCCTAATGGAGTTTATAATTCAGCACAATCCACAAAGTTACTATTTTTTTACTTTGAAAGGTTGTGTTGTGGAAAATATGATGCAAACCCCCTGTTTGTTGATCTCTTGTATTACCACATAGGACAGAATATAGCTTGCTTGTTTAGTACCTTTTCATAGGGTTATCATTTTTCTAATCTTTTAGTAAAGTTAGTTGATTCAATTTACCACACTAATATAAATAAATCAAGAATCTGTCCACCACCAAGGGGGAGGACATTAATAAATTTTTTATGATTAAAATTACCATCAGTGAAGTAAAGTCATCTCTCTCTTTACCAAAATGCCATTGCTTCCATCCTCTCCTTGAGGTAATGCAGTGGCTTTTTGCAATGATTGATTTGGGCCATTAATGACAAGCCCAAGTAGGTTTTAGTTCATCCATCTTCCTTTAGCCCAGACAAAAATGCTACTACAAATAAACATCATGTCTGAGTGATTTTTGACAGAAAGAACAACAGAAAGCCTCCTGGCCTATTATATATTTGTCTCTTCCTCTGTGATAGAGCTCCAAGAAAGGCCTCTGAGCCCATGAATTTGGAATGTCCTAAAAATGTAACTGTGAGATAATTTTTGGGGGTTGCTAACTTGACACTTGGTAATGTTGGTGTAGTTTTAGGAGTGCCTAGGGCTATCTTGGGTATTAGCAAAGAATGGCATAGAAACATAAACCTTAAATACAAACAGTACACACAGGTGCTTGAGTGTATTTCTGCAAGATGTCCTTGCATGTTGACTTGCAAAATGACAAAAATCAGAAAAATTTTGCTGAAGGGATAATACATTTCTGATCAGGGTGCTGTTTTCAAGTCTTCCTCATCCTGGCTGTGATTCTTGAAGAAAACTATTGACAAATACATGATAAACACATCTGACAGAAACAACTTAAGCATGTCTTGAAAACAAGCCTGTATGACAGATGCACCTGAATGTGTGTTCCAAGCCAGGGAGTCTGGAAGTGACCAACCTGGCAATACATTCCTTTTCTGTGAGGAACGTCTGAGCCCCGACTCGTCCTGTGGAATACTGGTCATACAGGACATGAAGGCCTTGAATTTAGTGTTGAATGAAGGTTGTCAGGTGGAGGTCGATAGGGAAAGGATGCTCAGTGAAAATGTTATATAAACTGCATGCCTTTGCAAGTGGTTGTGGCTCTCCTGTTCAGCCTGCTGCCACTGGACTCTCTCCCCTGTATGTAAGACACCAGCAAAACCCACGTCTTGTGCACTGGCTCTGGGTCTCTTATTCGGCCTCTTGAACCTGGTACCATACCCATTGGAGT
This sequence comes from Macaca thibetana thibetana, assembly GCF_024542745.1. Lineage (NCBI taxonomy): Eukaryota > Metazoa > Chordata > Mammalia > Primates > Cercopithecidae > Macaca > Macaca thibetana. Next base: position 77,234,860 of record NC_065582.1, read on the forward strand.
TGATAGGGGTTTAACAGGACAGGAAGATGTAATTTTTTTTAGTTTATATTTTAAAGAAGATGTGGCTTTAAGTGGCAGCTGAGTTGGCATTAGATTCACAGTCAGATTCTCCTGACCACACTGCACTGAACGCTCCATGTTCCTGCTTTTCCTTTAATTATCTTGGTGATTCTGTTCTTGTCTCTGCAGGAAGGTATTAATTATCCCCTACTAGTAATTTCTGAGCTTCTGAAAGCAAAAACACTCAAAGCAGATTTTGGAGTAATTTGAGAAACTCCCTCATGAGAGTGGAAATCCAGTGACTTTATTAGCAGGACTAAAATTATTAGAACAATTCTGTGCAATCTGCTGTACTTCTGTGAGGTAAACATTTTTTCCTCCTAATCCTCTTATTCTTATTGTATAAAGGAATAACAATTTTTCTTTTTAAGTTGAATCAATTTGCTATTAGTCATATAAAGTTGGAACTAAAGTTGAAGTCTGGCTAGAAATTGCAAGATGTTTCTAACCTGTGAAAAGTCAACGGTGACACTCTTGGTACATTTGAATGTCATGAAACTACTACAAAGAAAGACTGGTTTCTGGATTCATTTTTGGTGCAACATTTCTCAAGCTCTTTTTCTGCTATCACTCCCTGCCTGCATTTTCTGAAGTTTCCAAAAAGAGGCCACTCCTAAGAAGTATGAGTCTTGAATTGCTTGTCATAGAATATAGCATCCTGCTGATATAGATAAGGGCTTTGAAAAGTGAGTAAATAATTATTATTAAAAATCCCAAAGGAAAAAAAATCAGTTCTGAACTGTCATACATTAAGTATATACTGACAAGCAATGCAGCTATCTTATAAATTACATAAATATAAGACTATTATATTACCTTTAATTCAGGCTTTTACTTCCCCCACTTAAAAGAATCAGTCTGAGGAAATGGAATCACTATTTATTAAAATCTTTATTAATTGATTCTTAGAAGGGTGATTGACCACTAAAGTTCTCCTATCTTGTCTCTTCCTGAGAAAACGGAAAGGAAATTTTACAAAGAACAGGCTATATAGTCATTAAAATCGTTTCTCCAGCCAGGGCAAGAAAACTTTCCTGTCTCCCAACCTTCAGTTTTTCCTTGGAGAGTAATTGGCATCCACTGTCATTGTTCTAGCTTGATCCCTCCCTGTGTTTTCTGTGGACTTTCATAAGAATATTCTAAATGACTCACTGACTTCAGTTTACCTTCATTTCACTTCATGCCATTCTGCCAGAATGTCTCCCTAAAGGATAACTCCAACCAGGTCACTCTGTTGCTCAATATCTATTATCCAGTGAATCTAAGGCAAACATCGTAAGCTGACTCACAGAGCCTTCTATGATCCAGGCCTATCAGATTGTGATAAATGGTTAATTGCCTTTTCAAGTATATGACATTTCTACCTAAATATTGGAAATTGTTCAGCTACAATCATATCACTTACTTCCACAGTGTATTATTTCACTAGATCAGTTATGTCTTTCTGTGATATATATACTGGTAAATGTAAATAAAAGTCATTATTTAACTTTTTCAAAATATACCAAAACCTTGGCATGAAACTGCATCAACTAGATTCTGGCACAGTTGATCCATATGGCCAGCAATTCTACTCCATAGGTATGTGTCTGACAAAGTCGAACACTTATACCAACCAAAAGAGATATATAAGAATATCCGAAGCAGTGTTATTTGTAATACTTTAATGCCAAGGTAATTTCACAGCTACTGATAGAATTCATAGATCCTAAGTTGCTCATAAAAGTAATTGTCTTTCAATAGTAAATGTCTACTAATGGTAAAATAGAAATAAATATATCTTGATATATTTATAAAATGGATTACTATATAGTGATAAAAATGGCTAAATTATTGCACATGCAACAGCATGATTGCATTTTATAAGTATAGCATTGAGTGAAAGAAGCCAGAAATTTTTAAAAATATATGTTTTAATTTATATAAAGTTCAAAAATAGGAAGTAGTGGTAGAAGTTAAGATTGGTGGGTACATTTTGAGGTAGTGAGAGTAGTGATTGGCAGGTAGCAAGAAGGTTGCTTCTGGGTTGCTTGTGATAATTTTCTAATTTTTGTGCTGGGTGATGGTTGCATGGGTTTGTTCATTTTTTAATAAGTGATTGTACTGTTCATTTATATATACTTTTCTAAATCAAGATTGTTTTTTAAATCAAATGTTTTGTTAACACAAACTATTTATTGAAAATGTCCTGATTTCTATCTCTAGGAATCATGTTTTACCCAGGATGTCAAAGATAAACTAGAGTTTCAATCTTGCTATCTTAACAAGAGCAGAGGGAGAACAAAGAATAAAACAAGAAAATAAAGCTGACTATATTAAAAGAACAGAGGTATGTCCTTAAGAGAAAACCTCCATCCTCAAAGACTTAAGAGAAAGTAGAGTGGAAAATAGGATATCAAAATGCAGTACAAATTGAAAACAGTGGGAATAAAAGAAACATATCCAGGATTAAGCTCTCTTAAAGAGGGGCCAAAAAAAGTCACAAGAGGAGTATATATTTGAGTTGTTATTGATCAGAAACTATGACTTTTTCCCAGAGAAATTTATCAGAGGAATAGGATGAAGATCATGGAGAGCAAACTAGAATGACTTTCCAGATAGTAAGATCCAGGAGATTAATGTAAAATCGTCCCTTAAATCTGCCAACACATTTCCTAGACCCTGTATTTTCTGTAAATGATATGTCATAAGACTATATGGTTATCGATTTGGGAGAAGATAACTTGAAGGGCCAATGTAAGATTCTGAAAGAATATCCAAATGAGTTCAACAGTACGGCAGATGACTCTGCAGGCTGTGCCTTGTGGGAACATAACTAAAAATTGTGAAATTCAAGGGAATGTGCAACAGTGAAGAGGCTTATCAGTCAGCAACCTGGTAGAATAAGAATAGATGAAGTTGGACTAGATCTTGGTTGGATGAGAGAATGAGCCTGAATGAAATTATCAGACTCTGAAATGATGGTAGATAAAAATTATATGAACAACAGATGCTTTGGGAAGACAGTGATCATTGCTTTCATAATTGCTACAATATGGGATTTCACAAGATGAAATCTAAATTATTAAATTAGAAAAACACAATGTGTTCACCAGAATGCAAAGGAAGATAGGATAGAGGGCTCGTAAAACTAACAAGTAGCATTGGCCTTACTTGTAGAAGGCCAAAAAAGAGTCGACAAAGAAGTCAGAACTGTTATAAACTCAGCTGAAATGTATGGTAGTAGTATTTCAATGGTGGCTGCACATTAGAATCAGTTGGAGAAGTTAAAAAATATTGAGACCTGGGCCTCTCCACAAACCAATTTTGCTAGAATATATGGTGATGGGGTCCTGGAAATAGCCTCGTTGCAGTGCTCCCCAGGTGATTCTAATGTCTATCAGGTGGAGAACCAATAGAGTAAGAGATCAGGAGAGAATAATAATTAAGGCTCTTCTTAGTGGCAAGTGAAAAACAGTTCATGCCTCACAAGGCACTAGGGGTCACAAACTTCAGAGGCATTAGTAAATATTCAGTAGAATCTTCAGATAAAGGTTCTTCTAAGGCTGCTTTTCCACCTGAAAAAAAAAATATAGATATATTGGAGATGGGTGGATGGATTGATTGGATATTTGCCTATGGGTTTCACAGGCATATATGGGAAGCTGACCGGGGAAGCTGACAACACAGGCCCAGAGGGTAATTAAAAGGTTCTAAATAAGCTAGATTTGGGCAAAGGGTGAAGGCTCTTCAAATAAGGCATACTGTCTGGGTTTACTACCAATGTAACGTTCTATGCAAAAAGACAAGACTTTCCAATGCTACAATCTGAGAGAGGTGACAAAATCTTAAGAGATAATTTTCCTTTAGAAATAAACCCATTAGGTTGGTGCAAATGTAACTGTGGTTTATGCATTGTTGGAATTTGCTGTTTGATCCTGGAATACATTCTTAAATAAATGTGGTTATATTATACATCATTTTAATGGGCATTTCTCACTTTATTTATTTATTTTTTGCTAATGACTTATTACTTGCTGTTTATTTTAGACTATGGAAATGATGTTAGACAAAAAACAAATTCAAGCAATTTTCTTATTTGAGTTCAAAGTGGGTCGTAAGGCAGTGAAGACAACTGGCCACATCAACAACACATTTGGCCCAGGAACTGCTAACAAATGTACAGTGCAGTGGTGGTTCAAGAAGTTTTGCAATGGAGACAAGATCCTTGAAGATGAGGAGCATAGTGGCTGGCCATCAGAAGTCGACAAAGACCAAATGAAAGCAATTATCAAAGCTGATCCTCTTACAACTACTTAAGAAGTTGCCAAAGAACTCAATGTCGATCGTTTTACAGTAGTTGAGCATTTGAAGCAAACAGAAAAGGTGAAACAGCTCAACTCATAAGTTGAGCAAAAATTAAAAAAAATCATTATTTCAAAGTGTCATCTTCTCTTATTCTACACAACAATGAACCATTTCTTTTCTTTTTTTTTTTTTTTTTTTTTGAGACGGAGTCTCGCTGTGTCTCCCAGGCTGGAGTGCAGTGGCGTGATCTCAGCTCACTGCAAACTCCGCCTCCCGGGTTCATGCCATTCTCCCGCCTCAGCCTCCCAAGTAGCTGAGACTACAGGCGCCCGCCACCACGCCCGGCTAGTTTTTTGTATTTTTTTTTAGTAGAGACGGGGTTTCACCATGTTAGCCAGGATAGTCTCGATCTCCTGACCTCGTGATCCACCCGCCTCGGCCTCCCAAAGTGCTGGGATTACAGGCTTGAGCCACCGCGCCCGGCCCAATGAACCATTTCTTGATTGGTTTGTGATGTGTGACAAAAAGTGGATTTTACATGACCACTGGCGATGACCACCTCAGTGGCTGGACGGAGAAGATCCAAAGCACTTCCCAAACCCAAACTTGGTCACTGTTTGGTGGTCTGCTGCTGGTCCGATCCACTACAGCTTTCTGAATCCTGGTGAAATCATTATATCTGAGAAGTATGCTCAGCAAATCTATGAGGTGCACCGAATACCACAATGTCTGCAACCAGCACTGGTCAATAGAAAGGGCTCAGTTCTTCTCCACAGCAACGTGCTACCACATGTTACACAACCAATGCTTCAAAAGTTGAATGAATTGGGCTACAAAATTTCGCCTCATCCACCATATTCACATGCTCTCTTGCCAACTGACTACCACTTCTTCCAGCATCTCGACAATTTTTTTTTGCAGGGAAAACGCTTCCACAACCAGCAGGATGCAGAAAATGCTTTCCAAGAGTTTGTCAAATCCTCAAGCACAGATTTTTACGCTACAGGAATAAACAAACTTATTTCCCATTGGCAAAAATGTGTTGATTTTAATTGTTCCTATTGTGATTAATAACGATGCATTTGAGCCTAGTTATAATGATTTAAAATACATGGTCTAAAACCGCAATTACTTTTGCACCAACATAATAATTAGCCTCTATGAGCCAGGCATGGTGGCGCACGCTTGTAATCCCAGCTACTCTGGAGGCTGAGGCAGGAGAATTGCTTGAATTCAGGAAGTAGACATTGCAGGGAGCTGAGATCACGTCACTGAACTCCAGCCTGGGTGACGAGGGAGACTGCATCTCAAAGCAAAAACAAAAACATAATAATTAGCCTCTAAAAGGGAAGTTTCTTGCAACTGAAGTTAAGCTTGGGTTTTAATAACGGGCAGAATAGACTGCCATCTGGCTGTGGCTGAAACTAGGGAGCTTGGGGTATTGTAGATACAACAGCCTCTACTTGGGAAGAGTCCCTCAGTGGGTAGGTGGCCCAGTTTTTCTTAGAGCAAGAAAGTAAAATGAACACTCAGAGATGGAGTTGAGGATAGAGAAGTTGTTGCTGATAATAAACAGAAGTTTAAGAGGACACATAAGAAAATGCTATGTTTCTTAACAGATTGGCAATTTAAGTGAGATCTTTTTTACAGTGCGGAAGCTCTCCAGGATAAGGAAGGACATTTAGTATCTCTGGTTTCTGCACCAAAATGCCAGTAGAACCACAAATGGGACCCACTGGGAGAATCAGTTAGGACTGAGGGCTTCAGTCAGATTAGAGGGTCTACATAGCTTAGAGGATAAGATCTGGGAATGAAAGCTGCCTAAGAACGTGGGGTGGCTTGCACTCCCAGTGATGGGATTACGTGAACTAGGGACATAGTGCATGTTGGCATTAGCTTTAATGGTCTTGCAGGAAGAGTAAATGGTCAGATCTAATGACATTCTACTTTGGTGGGTGGTTTCTTAGAAAATTTGCATTGTGGAAGCAGGGAGTTTTATGTGGTAGGAGAGAGGTGGTCTCATTGGGACCGCGTGTTAGTCCGTTCTTATGCTGCTATAAGGACATACCTGAGACTGGGTAATTTATAAAGGGAAGAGGTTTAACTGTCTCACAGTTCCACAGGGCTGAGGAGCCCTCAGGAAATTTACAATTATGGTGGAAGGGGAAGCAAACAATGATAGGGGCAGCAATGAGAGGGAAAAGCCCCTTATAAAACCATGAGATCTCTTAAAAACTCGCTATCAGGAGAACAACATGGAGGTAACAACCCCCACAATTTACCTCCCACTGGATCCCCCCCATGGCAACTGAAGATTATGGGAACTACAGTTCAAGATGAGATTTGGGTGGGCACATAGACAAACCATATCAGACCATGTGGCACTCTGAGTTCCCTATCCTTGTGTGGGCAGTGCTGAGGCAAGGGAACAAGATCTTATGTGGAACACTTGGAGCTTTATGGTTTCTCGGCCAAACAAGCCTTCTGCAGATGATTTCAAGGCTAAGAATATGCCTTAGATTCTGTATGAGGGAGTTGAAGCTAGTGGTACCAGGGGGAAATCTAAACCTTATTTCTTATACCAACCAATTAAGTAGAAAACTGTATGACTATACTCATGGCTGCCACAAAGACATTCGATAAAACCTAAACAATTATTTGTTATATAAAACTCTAACTGAAAGGAAGAGAAGGACAAGTTTATTTATCTGCACCAGGAAGTGAGAAAATAAATGGTACAATGTTAAGCTATTTCCATAAAAATTAGAAAAATATTCTGGAATATCCACTTTTACCCCTGTAAAAACATTTTAGAGGTGTTAACTAATGCAATAAAAAATAAAACAATGTAAACATTGGATAGATTTGTATCTTTTAGATGACAAAAACCCAAAAGGATTTTCCTTAAAACTCCTAACTTTAAAATGAAAAATCGGAAGATCAGCTGAATTTTAAAAATCCAACTTGTAAAAATCTATAGAAATTCTTGAATTAGAAAAAAAAATAATTTAGGCTGGGAATGCTGACTCATGCCTATAATCCCAGCACTTTGTGAGGCCCAGGGAGAGGATCATTTGAGTTCAGGAGTTTGAGACCAGCCTGGGCAACATAGTAAGTCCCCATTTGTACAAAAATTTAAAAATTAGGCATGGTGGCATGTGCCTGTAGTCCCAGCTACTTGGGAGCCTGAGGTGGGAGGATCACTTGAGTCTTGTAAATTGAGACAGCAGTGAGCTGTGACTATATCACTGCACTCCAGCTTGGCTGACAGAATGAGACCCTGTCTCAGAAAAGAGAAAAAAGCTATTTAAAAATGGAAGCAGAAAAATATCTCATTTGAAGTAGTGATAAAATAAATTTGATAAGCAAGCTATTTTCTTTACAAAAATAACAAATTATTGGAGGGCATTATAGAAAGTCTAAACAAACACGCAGGCATGATATCTTTCCCGGGGAAGAGACTTAATATTGTAAAAATATTAAATTTCATTAATATATTATGTCAATTAGTATTCTAGTGGAGTAGCATTTTTATTTATTGGAATGTGATAAAGTCAGATTTCATATTTAAGTATTATCTGAGAATAGGTATGCCAATTTGAAAAAGTATAGAGTCCTTGATTTACCAAGTATTAACTGTTACCATAACTCCATAATTCAACTGGTTGTTCGTCTAATTTTGTAGCCAGCATCCCTGAAATTTCAGCAGCCAAACACAGTTCATACTCATGTAACAGGTGGTAGAAGTGGGAGACCTTTTCTAGCAGTCACTCAGTGATATGCTGTATCAACCAGGAGACAGAAACCACATCAGTTATTGGAAGAGGGAAAATGTAATATAAAGATTTATTAAGTAGGGGGGTTAACTACTAAATTGTGGAGAAAATTCTAAAGAATAGAAGAATTGGGGAGCAGTCACTCCTTGTAGGACTGAGGCAGAGTACCCAGGGAAAGAATAGACTTGAAGACCCAACCCCACTCAAGACTGACAACTGGAGCTCTTTGTGATGTGTCCCTTGGAGGTGGAAAAGTTTGCTATCACTGGCTGGGACTGATAAGCAGAAAGCTGATCTCTGTGGTGCTAGCAAGACTCTCTGAGAAGCTGCCTGCTGGTGTGTCTAGGGAAGTTGCTGGAGGGTGAATGCCACCAGGTGCCACGTGCTCCAAGAATCAACAGGAAGGGCCAGGCACAGTGACTCACACCTGTAAACTCAGCACTTTGGGAGACTGAGGGGGGCAGGTCACTTGTGTTCAGGTGTTCCTGACCAGCCTGGGCAACATGGCAAAACACTCTCTCTACATATATATATATATCCGGCGTGGTGACATGCACCTGTAGACCCAGCTACTTGGGAGGTTGAGGTGGGAGGAACACTTGAGCCTGGAAGGTTGAGGATGCAGTGAGCCATGATTGTGCCACTGGACTTCAGCCTGGGTGACAGAGTGAGCTGTTGTCTCCAATCAATCAATCAATCAATCAAACGATTCAAAAGGAAAAATCACCTCAGAAGGAGTAAGAGAAATCCCTTCCCCTTCAAGTGTCCCTCTAACACCTTCCACTGACTAAGGTTAATCTGTTGTTTAATCTTGTGCCACCTGACAAAGGAGAAATGTTTATAGGCTCTAGTTCCAGTGTAATGAAGCAGGGCAAAGAAGGCAGATTTAAGCCGAGAGGCAATACCTTGATAAAGTGGCACAGCTGTGTTCCTTCTGTCTTGGCGCTCTTCCTTCTGAAAGTTTTCTCTAACATAAAGTTTATGGCAAAAAGATGGAGAAGCCTCACTTTTCCTAAACTTCCACGGAAAGTAGACACTAATCATGTGGCCTTCCCTAAATGCAAGAAGAATAAGGAATGTCTTCTAGTGATGTACCCAGGAAAAAGGGGATATTGATGAATATTCAGATATTGATGAATAATCGTCATCTCTACCACACACTATAATCAAAGCTGTGTTACTGGCCCAGGAAAAGATAATCAGATCAGGCAAATAGAATAAAGCATAGACCAATATATGTTAAATAGACCAATTTCGAGATTGAAGATAAACATCCACTGGCTCTTTGACAATCTACCTTATAGTAATAAATAAAAGTTCCATTCTATAAACAAATATATAAAAGGGTATTTATTGCAGATTTTTTTGTAGTAATTAGACAAACACAAACGAAAAAGCCAAGGAGTGTTCATGTATAATTAAATAGTTGGATCAATTATGGTATTTCATATTAGAGAATACATTTTTAAATGAAAATGAATTAGATCTATATCTATGACCAGGAGAAATGTTCATAATATAGGTGAGAAATGCATTGTGGATGGTACAATCCCATTTACATCTAAGAATCTTATGTACCTGTACGCTTGTATGTATTTGTATGCTCAAGAAGAAGAATATTAACACTGGTTATCCAGTGTGGGAGTGAAGGGAAAAGGGGTGAAATCATTAACTCTTCCTACATTTTAGCTTGTTTCCTTGGATGCGATTAGCATGAATTTCTTCTCTAAGACAAAATAATAAAATGTGAGGTGAAAGAGTTCAGCTTTATCTACATTACACAATCAAACAAATGTCTTAGGTCTGGAAATCCTGGTAACAACAAGCTTCCTCCTCGCAATGTTGACTGAAACAAATTTGAACTAAGTAGTTACTTTGGTTTGCTTAAACTTAGTCTTATCTCATCTGTCCACCCTCTTTGAACACTTGCAAAAGAGAACTGCTTTTAATGGTTAGATGGCATTGCAAGCATAGTAGCATTGGAGTGATAACATTTTTGCTGAAAGAATGTGTTGATATATTTATACTGAAGGTATAGGGAGGCAATGTAAGTTTCAGTATGGCTAGTGTGTAATATTCAGCTTATGCTAATATTTAGCAATTATAAACACATGTATAGTTTATATATCTCAAAAATATACAAGAGGTAGAGTCTACTAAATAATTAAAAATATAAAAGTCAATATATAATCCAGTGCCTCTCACACTTTTCCCTTAAAATAACCTCAGAGCAGAATGAACATGTACACATCGTAGTGGGAAAAAATTCAACCTAAAGGGCTCCCTTCCTGTATACAATTTTTTTGAAGTCTCATGTTTTCTCTATTAAAAAATTAATGTGAAGTTTGCATTCTACTTCATATTATATTCAAGTTTGCCTTATAAATTTAAAGTTTTAAATTATGTACAAGTTAAATAACGCATATCTGACTCCACCCCTACCCTACTCCCCCAACAAGTTAAGATATTCCAGGAAAATGCACAATGTTTATAGTGCAGCTTTAGTAGCTCAGAAAAACAATTGCCTGATGGCAAATGTATCTCAGTGCAAAGAGAGAGGCACCTGAAACCAGGTAACTGTAAAGTGGTCCAGGAAGAACTGAGATTTTTTTTTTTTTTTTTTTTTCTGAGATGGAGTTTTGCTCTTGTCGTCCAGGATGGAGGGCAGTGGAGAGATTTCGGCTTTACTGCAACCTCTGCCTCCTGGGTTCAAGCGATTATCCTGCCTCAGCCTCCCAAGTAGCTGGGATTACAGGCACCCGTCACCATGCCTGGCTAATTTTTTTTTTTTTTAGTAGAGATGGGGTTTCACCATGTTGGCCAGGCTGGTCTTGAACTCCTGACTTCAGGTGATCCACCTGCTTCGGCCTCCCAAAGTGCTGGGATTACAGGCATGAGCCACCGCTCTTGGCCAGAAATGAGGTAATCTAATTTCTCACTTTCACTATGTTCTTGGAGGTGTTCCTTATGGGACAGGAAACAACTTTCTCTTTGGCATTTGTAGCAGAAACTGACTAGATGCTTATCAATTTCATTTTCTCTTCCGGGGCGAACAGAGGGCTATGTTTACCAGCTTGCTTTGCTGGTGGGTTGGAAGTGTGGGATCAGGTTCTGGCCAGTGAAATGTTCATGGAGGACTTGAACTTTATTTACAGACCTGGTCATAAAATTATCCTGTATGATTTTCCTCACTCTTAATATTTTTGTTGGTTCAATGCAGAGAAGCCTGAGGAATTTGTGCTAAATAGTGGTACAGTGAGATGAAAACAACCAGGATCCTGAATAACCACGTGGAAGGATGCTAAATGAACACTTGAGATTGCCCCGATTAATATGCATATATACACCCTCTTATAGCAGTCTTTGCAGCAATCCTAAAAGGATAGAGTTTTTACAGGTGGAGAAATTAAGAGATTAAGCACTTGTTCAATTTTCCATAGCTAAGTGGTAGAACTAGAAATTAAAATTAGTTTTTCTAATTCTGAAGTAACTTCCACAATATAGTGGCTTACCTACAGCATTTCAAGTGAGTAAGGACTCTTGATATTTAAATTTGCTATTGGTTATGCTTACTGGGAAACTTGGCTAGTGTACAGGGACAGGTTCTTAAAAGTGTAGTGCTACCAAGCAGGTGTGAACAAATTTTCCCATATGTTGATTAAAACTATCTTCTGGTAGCATGTTGGGGTTTAAATTTTTTTTTCTTACTGTAGTAAAATACACATAACATAAAGTTTACCATGTTAACCATTTTTAAGTGTATGGTTCAGTACCATTAAGTAAATTCACACTGTTCTGCAACTATCACCACCATCCATCTCTAGAATATTTTTCATCTTCCCAAACTGGAAGTCTGTAACATTATAATCCCCATTTTCCCCTCTCTCCAGCTGCTGGCAACCACCATTCTACTTTTTGTCTTTATAATTTGACTTATTCTGGGTACCTCATACATGTGTAATCATAAGCTATGTGTTCTCTTGTGACTGGCTTACCTCACTTAGAATGTCTTCAAATTTTATCCACATTGTATCATGCGGTAGAATTTGACTCCTTATTAAGGCTGAATAATATTCTATAGTATGTATATCTCACATTTAGTCTATTCATTTCTCAATAGACATTTGGGTTGGTTTTGACTATTGCAAACAATGCTGCTATAAACATGGCTGTGCAAATACCTGTTCAAGTGTCTGCTTTAAATTATTTTGGATATGTATTTGGAAGTAGATTGCTGAATCATATAGTAATTCAATTTTAAATTTTTTGAGGAACTCCATACTGTTTTCCCTAACAGCTCTTCCATTTTGCATTCTAATCAGCAGTGTACAAGGGTTCCAGTTTCTCTACTTCATATCAACATTACTTACCTTCTGTTTTTCTTTCCTTTATTTTTCTTTTTGAAAAATCAATAGTAGCCATCCTAATGAATGTGAAGTGGTATCTGATTGTGGTTTTGGTTTGCATTTCCGTAATGAGTAGTGATGTTGACCATCTTATTATGTGCTTATTGGCCCTTTGTATATCTTCTTTGGAGAAATATTTACCCATTTTAAAATCAGGTTTCTTTTGTTGTTGTTGAGTTGTAGAAATTCTTTCTAAATTCAGGATATTAACCCCTTATCAGATGTATAATTTGCAAATGTTCAGTGCGCTTATTGCCTTTTCACTTTGTTGATAGTAACCTTTGATACACAAAGTTTAAATTTTGATGTTCAACTTATCTACTATTTTTCTTTTGTTGCTTGTGCTTACTGCCACATCCAGGAAATCATTGCAAAATCTAATGTCATGAAGTCTTTCCTCTGTGTTTTCCTCTAAAAGTGCTTCAGGTCTTACATTTAACTCTTTGCTTCATTTTAAATTAATTTTTGTACTTGGTGTGAGGCAAGGGGCAAACTTCATTATTTCACATGTGGATATCCCATTTTCCCAGCACCAATTTTTCAAAAGACTATTCTTTCCCTAATGAATGGTCTTGGCACCCTTGTCAAAAATTGTTTGACCACATAAATAAAGGCTTATTTCTGTTTTTTCTTTTTTTTTAATCTTATTCCATTCGCCTATATGTCTGTTGTTATATTAGTACCACACTGATTTGATTATTGTAGCTTTGTAGTATGTTTTGAAATCAGGAAGTGTAAGACCTCCAACTTGTTCTTTTTCAAGATTATTTCACCTATTTGGGATGCATCGAAATTTCATATGAGTAATAACTTAGATTTTAACAGTTATAAATTTAGATCTAATCTAGGTGTTCTTCCAAACACCAGTACTATTCTGAGAAAATAGTATTGAGAAAAATATCTTGACTTTTCATCAGCTTTAATGATAAGCTGTGGGAAAATATCTAAAGATCTAAACTATAGAGACTTAGAACCTGCACACAAGAAATAACCAAGAAACATGAGCTGTTTATTACTCCAGAGTCTCTATTACTATAAATACTGTTTGTAGCACAGCTATTTCTTTTTTTTTTGAGATGGGGTCTCGCTCTGTCGCCCAGGCTGGAGTGCAGTGGCCAGATCTCAGCTCACTGCAAGCTCCGCCTCCCGGGTTTATGCCATTCGCCTGCCTCAGCCTCACAAGTAGCTGGGACTACAGGCACCTGCCACCTCGCCCAGCTAGTTTTTTGTATTTTTTAGTAGAGAGGGGGTTTCACCGGGTTAGCCAGGATGGTCTCGATCTCCTGACCTCGTGATCCGCCCATCTCGGCCTCCCAAAGTGCTGGGATTACAGGCTTGAGCCACTGCGCCTGGCCCTATTTTATTTTTTCCTTTTTAAAAATAGGCCCCTGTTTCACTGCCAACTGATATTTGTTCCGTATAGATCCTTAATAGATAGGCATGCCTTTCCTAACAGATTAGGGCTGAAGGAGTCAATTACTCTTACTTTAATCTCTCTTTGAAGGAATGACTTTTATACTGAATGCTTAATATGAAATGTTGATTTGCTTCTTGTATTAGTTTTCTATGCTGTGTAGCAAATTACCATGAATCAACAGCTTAACGCAACACATACATGTTATCTCAGTTTCCCTGTGTCAGGAATCTGGGCATGGTTACCTGGGTCCTCTGCTCAGAGTCTCACAAATCTGCAGTTAGAATTTTCACCAGACTGCAATCTCCTTTGGAGCTCAGAGTCTTCCAAGACCATGTGGTTATTGGCAGAATCCAGCTCCTTATGTTTGTAGGACAGAGGCCTCTGTTTTCTTACTGTCAGCAGCAAGCTGCCCTCAGTTCTAGAGGCCACCTTAGTGCCCTGCCACATGGCTCTCTTACAACACAGCAGCTTCCTTCCGAAGGTCGAGGCTAGTAGGATAATCTCTTTTTCTTCAGTCCACTAAGGCATTGTCTTGTATAATGTAACACATCAGGGAATGACGGTCCCATCACTTTGCTCACAGGACATAATCTCATCAAGACCTATCATTCCATCATATTCATGGCTCCAGACTGCACTTGAGTAGATTATAAACAGTGTGTTCACCAGGAGACAGGAATCTTGCCACCATCTTAAAATTCTGCCCACCAAACTTCTCTTGAGTTGAGCTTATTAAACAAAACCATGCCAGCCCACATAGGGGGGAAGACAGTACTAAAATAATCAGAAATCAAGTCATAGTTAGTAGGGGATTTAAAAACAAAATATTATATTGATTATGTAAAAGTAATCTAAGCTGTTTTTAATTCTAATATTTTATGACTGCTAAATGTAATTACCCAACAGGTTCTTCCGGCCCTCTGCACAGACAAAACAAGTTCACTGAGATCCATAGAGAAAGAGTTTAATTAACTTGAGGCCAGCCACAGGAGAACTGGATTTACTACTCATATCAGTCTCTCTAAAGGCTGGGAGGGTTAGGGTTTTTATGGACAATTTGATGAGCATGGGGCTTGGGAATGGGTGCTGCCGATTGGTTGGGGGTGAAATCGTAAGGGTGCAGAAAATGGTCCTTGTGTGTTGAGTCCTCCTCTGGGTGATGCCACAGGACTGGTTGAGTCATGAGTCACGGTCAGGACAGGGTCCCTTGGTTGCCAGAATGCAAATATCTGAGAAAAATACCTCAATAATACCAATCTCAAGTTCTATAACAGTGATATTATCTATAGAAGCAATTGGGGAAGTCACAGATCTTGTGACCCCTGGCACGTAACTTCTGAGCAGTAGGGATTATAGAAACAACTCCTATATCTTAGCAGAGTGGAGGCCTCCCTCATAATTCTAATCTGTGGCCTTTCATCAGTTTTACAAAGTTGGTTTAGTTTTGGGAAGCGCTATTATCATCCTTGTTTAAGTGTAAACTAAATTAATTCCTCCCAAAGTTAGCTTGGCCTATGCCCAGGAATGACCAAGGACAGCTTGGAAGTCAGAAGCAAGATGGAGTCAACTGTAAGTGATTTGTCTTGTCATAATTTTGCAAAAGTGTTTTCATAGGAAAGAAATAATAATAAGTCACATGTCTAGACACTTATATCTACTTTCTTATTTAATATTCATAAATCTAAGTGGTTAAGATAGAATTTGAACCAGATCTAACTCTAAAATGTCTTTCTTCCCGTTATAGCATTTGAGCACTTAAGTACATATATGCGTGTCTGTGTGTGTATACTTTCTATACTCTCTCTCTCTATATATATCTATATTATATAAAGATATATATTATATATACATAATATATAGATCTATATTATAGTTTATAATAGCTATATATTATGTTATATTATGTATCCTATATATATATAGATTATATTATATATAGATACTATGTATATAGATATATATTATATATAGAGAGAGAGAAAGAGAAGAGAGACAGAGAGAGAGAACAACATACTGTGAAACTTATTTTAATTATGAGGTATATATTTGAAATACTGAAATACTACAAATCAATTCCCTTTTGGGCAAGTAGTTATATTACAAGTAGGGAGGCTTGAGGCTAAAAAAGATTGAAGCCATCTTTTCCAAAGGGCTACAATACTTAGAATGTAGAATCTTGTGCCCCTGCTACCCTGCCTCACATTACTTTGTGACCCTCTTTGTATTTCAATACATAATTAATAATAGGACTGAACTGGAACTAATGGGAGAAAAGGAAGCTAAAATGACAGTGTTCCAAGTTAAAGGTGGATCAATAAAGGCTTTTGCTGAAGCAGTTGATGGAGCTTCAGAAGTGCAGTCTTCAAACCTGACTGCCAAGTGACCTCCTCTCAATGCATCCCTCAGTTTATCTCCAGCTCTTCAGCCCCTGGGCAGTATTTACAGGCAAACCAAAACAAAATGAGTGTTCTTAATTTTTCAAGTATGGATACGTTTAGATGATTCTTTGAAATTTGTTCTTATCGGTTTCTATTGATAAAATTTTTTAAGAGGAAAAGCAACTTAAGTAAAGATTTTGGTATCAATCTTCTTCTGCATGTAACATTTATGTCAGTCTAAAGAGAAGAAATCATTTGGAGGGCTTGTCTTAAAAGGCTAGATAGGAACCCCGTGCCATTTGGTGCTAGGCTCCATTGACAGATTTACTGCCTTCTCAGAGGAGCTGCGGCCACAAAGCGATGGCAGTGGCAGGTGAGGGCTGCAGCTAAGAGGATTCCCATAGTCCATGCACGTGTGTAACTTGCGGCATCCAGGGTCACGGAGGGTCAGGTCTGCGTTTACAGTTAGGGTTTGTTGGGGGGTAAAATGTTATTTTTCTTCTATCCCTCAAGGTAAAAAACTCTTCTCTTTGCTCGGTTAGGAGACTTTCCAAAGTAACCAAACCAAGCCAAACATTGGTGTTTTAGAAATAGTACAATGGTTATGCCTTTCTGTAGCATGGAAGGAGAAAAAAAAAGAATCACAAATGAAAAATGACAAAAAATAAATAAAATAACCTTTTTACCCACCATGTTAAATAAAAAGCACTCAATGCAAGCTAATGTCAGTTAAGGCATGAACATGATGAGAATTGGTAAGCATTTTCCTGTCTCCTGTCTGCAAATAGCACTGATAATAAAACAGAATATAATATGTGGAATTTCAATCTTACCCTGTTTATATGAATCAACCTTGAATTTGAAAAACATGCAGGGTAATTGATCGGGACCTACTGCTAAAGTGCAATAATGCTATCTAAATTTATTAAAGATTGTAAATGTATCCAGTCCAGAGGAAAAAGGACTATTTCAGGAAATAGTCAAGGGAGTCTTGGACAGAGGAATTTTGTATAATATCAGAGAGTCCAATACTGGAACTAATGCCCCAGGACAAAGAGAATTCTGTACGAACAGTACTGGAAAGCCATGAACAGTACTGGAAAGCACTTCCTTCAGTATTTTTGGCATTCTGCAAATTCCCACATTCTACTGACTCTTCCTAGAGAGAAAAACATTTTAACTCAATTAATAAGGGAGTATCCCTCCCCTCATCCACTATTAAAAACATGTCTTCTATATTTAAAATTGGTAGTTGAAGAGCTAACGAAGGAGAAAATTCTTATAAAGATGTATTGTGTACTCAAATTTGCTGGTAACAATTCTGTTACAAACACATGTCTTAAAGCCAGTTTCTTTATTTTAATAACAATTGCTAGAGTACATAATCCTCTACGGCAGCGACCCGGTATCACTCATTTCTGTCCACAATACCCAGCATAGAGCCTGGATCCAGCCCTGTAAGTGCTCAGAGTATATCAGGTCTGTGTTTAAAAGGAAACTATCAGACATTCGTGCCAATGCTTTTGTTCTTTTGAGTCAAGGACTCTTAATGCCATCCTCATTTTGTGGCCCACTTAAAATGTTTATGTTTTCTTTGATGTATTCTGGAAGAGCAACAGAACTAATTTTGCTCACTGATAGGTGGATGTGTTTGTGGTGGGGATAGTTTTGAAATCACTTGATAATGACATTGAACTGCCACCAGGGATGGGGGTTTACATCCCTGAGTTAAAGCACGCAGTTAACCTTCATGTGTAACAATGGTAGTGTGTAGGCTGGTAGAATAGATGAGGGTGATATCACAAGTTGATGAGTTATGAGGAAACTCCTAGACACAGAAAAAGACCCAGACTTGAAGCTTTTAGGGAAACTCAACTAATGGGTCTCTTGTTTTGTATTTGTACTAAAATGAAAAAAAAAAAAAAACCAAAAAACTCTAATAAAGCACTTTTCACACTATGTTGTAATTATCTGTGTGAATCTGTCTCCCTTAGTAGTGTGTGAGGTTCACAAAGTTAGGTAACATGTCTAATATTTTTACCCAGTGTGTATTGGAAAAACATATGGGTGTGGTTTTACTTATATAATTTTATAAGCATATATTTTATATAATACACATAGATAATTGAATTTTTTTTCTTTTGTGCTTAGTAGAATAATGTTCAGCATGATGGGCACCTTGAACAATTAAATGAAAATAAATTCAAGATTAACTGTCCAAGAGCTTTAAGAGATTTTGAGACTGAGGTAATGAGCCATAAAGGTTTTTAATCCAGTCTTTTTAGTGTTTTTTGGGATGTCTATGGACCTATATTTGCTTCCACTCTGAAAAAAGAATGGGAAAAATAAACACATTATTCATTGTGAATGACTTCATTAATACAAAGGAGGAATGGACCTTAAAGTCATGTATATATCTTAATGTGATAAGGCTTGAACTATGTTCCATTTTATATATCATGGAAGAAAACAGTTCATGACATCACCACATCAGCTACTTCCCTCCCCACCACACATGCAAAAAGAACTAAAGATTTAGGGCATCGTAGGAGAGTGCAGAAGATCTGACTAGGATACACCTGCTCCTTAACAGCCTTCTTGTTCTTCAATAAGAAGTTAAGCTTGTTTGAGCATATGTCTTTCAGAACCTGAGAATATGGAGTGGAAGTATCACGAGACTTTGCCTTATCTCACTTAGGACTTGCAGAGAATAGAGTCCCCATTCTTTATTGCACTAAGACAATGGTTCAGTGGCTTTGGTGCTTTATCTTTTTGTCTTGAGCAAATTTGTTAAGTATTTCCCAAGATGTATTTTCTTATCACATTACATTAGGTAGTTTTTCATTATCAAACAGTTTATTTGAGATTTCATCAAGTTACAAGTTGCTTATTTTACCCATGTTAGGGATAAGTTGAATGGAATGTTCATAATATACATAGTTGGAATCACAACATATACTTTTTGCTAGAATTGTAAATTACTTATGCATTTGCAATAAATGTAAATATTTTATAATAAGCCTGGGTGTATATTAAGTTTGGAAATTCAACAAGATCGCTGTCAGTAATTTACAGTTTTCATGGTTATTAAATATGACAGGCAGCCAAAACTTTAATTATTTTGCATAGGAGGGAGTACTGTGTGGATTTTGTAATCTAGTTCTCTGTAGTTCATAGCTACATAGCACCCCTATCCACTTACCCATGGAAAAACTAGTTTCTGAGTCCATTTATTGTCCCTAATTATGTCAATGGTTTATATCAGTTTTCCAGCAAGACATCAAACAAAGGGAAATGGAGACTCTTCTCTACATCTATTTATTCGAAAGCTTTTGAGAGGGCTATTGAAGGACTTGTTGGAAAAGGTGTTAATGAATTTAAGATATTTATTTTAGGAAGCTCATATGCATTCATATTGTCAGCACAGCAACCTGTAGTATAACTTACATTTTCAATCATGCTAGCTAGTGCTGTCAGAAACAATGCTGTGTAGTTCTCAATACTATCTGATCTATCTTTACTATACACAAATACCTCATAACATTTTTCTAGTAAGCCAGAAGATTAATAAGAAAACTGACTCAGAAGGTGATATCAGGCTCTGGCCGAAAGCATGTCGTACGTTTGGTTTTGACAAGTAGGTCTGCAGTAGAAATATATTAACACAGCACTGCGACTTAATGGAGGAAGAAAGAAACTTTGGTCTTTTAAAATGTTCTAAGGTTTTCATGTTGTAGAATAATGATTTGTGGTCAAATTGAACAAAGTAGAGCGGTCTTTCTTGGATGCCGACTTGAACCCCCAGGATATTTTTAAGACACAAGGGACATCGTGAAAGGATCACTTTAACAGAACTTCTTTGTCAAGGGTCCATTTAAGAAGGTAAAGTGCGCTATTCTGAGTGACACACGAAAAAAAGAGTAAGTTTGGCATTACCATGGAAGATAAGTGTGTTTACATGCTACGAATAATTTTATTTTTAAAGTTCTTTATTTTCTTTCGCTCTTGAAAATAAGCTTATCTCAGAAAGAAACTTCCAATGTTCTTGAAAGTTTTAAATTAAATTTTAAAATTTTGTCCAAACAGCAGTCTTAACACTATAATTTTTGTGTTTTTATATTTAATAGTAGTGAACTAGCTGGAGGGAATGGAATTACAATTAACCACCACTACCAAAGCTTGCCATCCCTCAATTAACTTTGTGTAAAGGGATACTGCTATTTACCAAATATTTCTATTGGGAATGGAATCCAAATTATCCTTGATCAAAACTTACTTGGTAAGATTTAAAAAGCAAAAACAAGAATAAAGTCAAATTCCCAAATAAAGAATTGATTGCTACTAGAAAGCCAACATTTGGGGACTTTAAAATGAATTGTGTGTCTGAGGCACTCCCCTCTTTGAATTTGTTGAGCACAGCAGTGTCTGGTGGAAAAATTGTCACCACATCACGTCCATGCCTCCTGTGGTAATCGCTGTGGTAGTCTGAGATGTTCTGCGTACTGAGGCCGCATCTATGTTCAGCCTTGCCACAGTCTTAAGCAATGGGTTGTATTTTATTTCAGAAGACTTGTTTCTCCAGTGAACTATTTAATAGCTACCTTGGCACCTAGTACTAAAGTAATGCTATTTATTTATGTTTGTATAGTATTTTAGAGAAGTCATTCTCAAGGTATGGCTCCTGGTCCAGCAGCATCAACATCACCAGGCAACAGGCCGGGCGCGGTGGCTCAAGCCTGTAATCCCAGCACTTTGGGAGGCCGAGACGGGCGGATCACAAGGTCAGGAAATCGAGACCATCCTGGCTAACATGGTGAAACCCCGTCTCTACTAAAAATACAAAAAACTAGCCGGGCGAGGTGGCGGGCGCCTGTAGTCCCAGCTACTCGAGAGGCTGAGGCAGGAGAATGGCGTAAACCCGGGAGGCGGAGCTTGCAGTGAGCTGAGATCCGGCCACTGCACTCCGGACTGGGCGACAGAGCAAGACTCCGTCTCAAAAAAAAAAAAAAAAAAAAACATCACCAGGCAACTTGTTATAATGAAAATTTCTAGGCACCACCCAAGACCTACTGAATTAGAAACTCTAAAGGTGGGGCACAGCCATCTGCATTTTAACAAGCCTTCCAGGTGATTCTGAGGCACACTAGAGTTTGACAGTACTGCCTTAGAATTTTCAAAGTGCTTTTGTTTTGGTGTTAGGTAGTAGGGTACTGAGTCTGTTTTTCAGAGGAACCTAAGGTTTACAGAAGTCAATTGATGTGCTCAAGCTCAGTCAGATCTAAGTAACAGAATCTGGACTTGAACCATGTTCTCTTAATTCCAAATCGTCCCATTTTTTCCATCCGATACTTGCCACCCTGTCTTGTCAAAATAACTCAAACTACGAGCACGGGGGTTTGGGGAACAGACCCAGGCTCCCGCCACACAATGTCAGAATGGGGAATATTGTCTGAGTTTTAGGAGTAACTTGCTTAAAGGGGCAAGATTATTTTGCTACTCTTTAGTTGGCAGTCAGGAAAGTGAGTCTTAACATAGCTGTGATTCCTGTCAAGTCCAAAAAATCAAGTCATGTTCCTGGGGACACTAGATGTGGACAGTAGCTTTCTAGTGATATGTCTACTACATTGATTGTGTTATCCATGACCACATTCAAGATTTTCTTATTGAGGGATGATGGGGTATTTATAGCTCTATACTGTAAGTGTGAACTTACTTAAACTGGGTTAATAAGACACAAAGTGCAGATAGTTCAATTGAAACAACTAATTTATGATATATAACATTTATTTGGAAAAACTGGTCACGATTTGCTTTCTATGTTGATGCCACTTTGAAAACAATCTTGACAATTTCTCATTATAGTTAAGTTCCCCTGACTCTTCTTTCCTTTGGATTTTTTCAAGGAAAGAAAGCCTTAAACACTAATGAGAAAGGTAATTAAATCCCTCTGTTTATAAAACATCAATCTGTATAAAAGTGCTTCCAAAAAACCTCTAAATCCCAGCACTTTGGGAGGTTGGGGCGGGTGGATCACGAGGTCAAGAGATCGAGCCCATCCTGGTCAACATGGTGAAACCCCGTCTCTACTAAAAATACAAAAATTAGCCGGGCGTGGTGGCGTACCAGTAGTCCCAGCTACTTGGGAGGCTGAGGCAGGAGAATCGCTTGAACCCGGGAAGCGGAGCTTGCAGTGAGCGGAGATAGTGCCACCGCACTCCAGTCTGGCGAGAGAGCAAGACTCTGTCTCAAAAACAAAACAAAACAACAAAAAAAGAAACAAACCTCTAAATTATGCTCATGTACTAGTCCCTCACTATTTTGCTTCTGTAATATATATGTGTATATATACATATATATGCATATATACATATATATATATTCGAGATGGAGTCTTGGTCTGTCACACAGGCTGGAGTGTAGTGGCATGATCTCTGCTCACGGCAACCTCCACCTCCCAGGTTCAAGTGATTCTCCCACCTCAGCCTCCTGAGTAGCTGAGATTACAGGCATGCAGCACCACACCCAGCTAATTTTTGTATTTTTAGTGGACACGGGGTTTCACCATGTTGGCCAGGCTGGTCTCCAACTCCTGACCTTGTGATCCACCCTCCTCTGTCTCCCAAACTGTTGGGATTACAGGCATAAGCCACCGCACCTGGCCGATAATAGATATCTTTTGAAATGTGAAATAATTAATTCCTGTGCTGAGGTACTGAGAATCTGTGACTTCTAAAAAATCAGAGAAGCCCTGTAGAAAGTTAGAGAGCCATCCACAAGACCTCTCAGTTCTGACAACAACTCCAGAGTTCAGGGCTTCCTAAGACCACATTCAGGTTTGAGAGTTCACTGGAAGGACTCAGAACTCACTGAAAACAGTTTCACTCACGTTTACAGTTTATTACAGGGAAAGGATACAGACACAAATCAGCCAGGGGAAGAGTTGCATGTGGCAGAATCCAAGAAGGTTCCAACCAGGAGCTTTCAGTTACCTTTCCTCACGGAGTCATGGACAGTGTTGCTTTTCTGGCAGTGAAACATGACAATACACAGTGAGTACTGCCAACCAGGGAGTTCACCTGAGCTTTGTGATCATACTTTTTAGTGGGGCCCAATCATGTAGCTGACTGTCTGAGTGTCTGGCCTTAAGTCTTCAGCCTCTTTGGAGGTAGAGTGGTTACTACATGGCAGAAAGCCCCTATCATAAGTCATGTTGTTAGAATGTCTGGTGTGCAAAGTCACTCTTCCTAGAGAACACCTCCCAGGAGACAAGGGCAAAGGCTAGACTTCTCTTTGGGTAAGGTTAGTTCTTTTATACACACTCTGAAATTTAACTAGCTTGAGTGACTGAATATCTCATCCTTTTCTTTCTCTCACTCCCTGGTAAAGAGGGATGTTGCCTCTGATCATTCAGGGAGTATCACAAAATGTGTGTTTATTGCCTCATCTTAAATAGTTATCACATTTTGATGATAATTTGCAATGTTTTATCAGTGAGGAAATGGTGAAGTGTGGCAGCTTAGGTTCAGCTTTTAGGCACATGTTCAAATGCAAGTAAGTGTTCCGGCTCTTATGCAGAAATTGGTGGCCCGACAGTCATTAACCCCAGAGCTTCTCTTTGCCTTCCATATATTACACTGACTTTGCCCTTAAACATCAACATTGCTTCCTTTTCCCCCCTAATGATTATCTCCCACCTTCTCTGCACTCCCCACCACTGGGTTAATTAACTAATATTGATTAGAAAATAATGCATCCAAATAATTTGTATTTTCTTTTTGGTCAAAATGGGCTTGGTTAACGACTTTACTTGATTTGCTTTTTTGTTTGTTTTTTGAGAGGGAATCTCGCTCTGTAGCCCAGGCTGGAGTGCAGTGGCACTATCTCGGCTCACTGCAAGCTCCGCCTCCCAGGTTCATGCTTTAGCCTCCCCAGCAGCTGGGACTACAGGCACGCGCCACCATGCCTGGCTAATTTTTTGTATTTTTAGTAGAGACGGGGTTTCACCATGTTAGCCATGATGGTCTAGATCTCCTGACCTCCTGATCCGCCTGCCTCGGCCTCCCAAAGTGCTGGGATTACAGGCGTGAACAACTTTACTTGAAATTATTAGTGCCGACTTATCAGAATGGAAAGTTTTTGCTTTACCTGGTTTCACTCACTCATTTATTGAGAATTTATTAATTTCCTGTGATGTACCAGGTACCGATATGCACGCAAATATTCATGCAGTATATCTCCTCCTTACAGTAGGGAGCTTTGTAAACTGCACATGACCTCTTTTCATTTTCTGCTGTCCACCTGCTTGTGTTCTGTTCGTCTTCTGCAGTGGGTAGAAGTGCTGGGAAGGTGAACATATAGACACAAAGAGGTCCCTAAATGATCTGTTCGGCTCCTTTTCAATTACCATTGAGAACTGCTGTTAGAAGTTTACAATATAAAGGAACAGACAGAGAAAATAATAACAACCTTGCAGGTGAAATACTAATAGAGGTGTGTTACTAAATACATTACAATGTTTGGCTAACATTGTTGGAGTTAGAGAGGCAAGGTAGAGGAATGGATTCTCTGTAGGATTCCCCAGTAGGTAACAGATTTTCAGGAAAGCTAGTTTAAAAGAGAATGGAAAGTGTGTGCGTAGCGGGGAGATGTATTCGGTTAGTTTTAAAGCTGACTTTTATTTGTTTTTGGTCCTATGAGTTGATGCTTGTCCAACACAAGTCATAGGTCGTATTCATGATTAAATTGATTGATGAGTTACTGATAGGGATGGCTATTCTAACCATGGACTCACATATAGATTCAAAGGAGAATAAAGTTAGATAGCTTTACAATAGTAGAAATTTTAAAAATGCAGTCATTAATTATGTAACGCCACACAAAGGCATTTTACTGTAAGCAAAAAAAAAAGCCTTTTCTTTTTCATTAAAAAGAAATCTATATAGATGTAGCCTGGAGAGGATGAAAGTGTCAGTTTTCACATTTAAGGATTTGTACTTTATGAGCCTTGATATGTTAATGCCTCCTCTGGGGTTCTTTCGGATGAGCACATTGCACAGGTGGCCTACTGAATTTATAGACACAATAACTGAACTGGAGAAAAAAGAGGCCAGAGCATTTGTGGCACATTGGACACAGCTGGCTTGGTCCCTTAAGAGCCGACATGAGTTTTATGTGACAGAGCCACTTACTGAGTCAGGAGACACTCCTTTTCCTGGGATCCCGACCTGCTGCTTTTTTCTCTTCCCTCCCTTTAGTAGAGACCAAGGCAAGCTCTGAGAGCTGCTTTGTCAAACTATGAAATGAGGAAATTAATTTATCATAATTTATAATGTTCTGAAGGTCTTTGAAATGGACATCTGTTAAATGCAACTTCTCTTTGTAATATTCTAAAACTCGAGTGACTTAAACAATTAAGGGGCTGGGAAACTTGAAAATATTAAAGTGCCTGTGTCTGAAAGAAGTTTAAATATGCCAGAGAACCGGCTTTTGTAAATTAAAGTGGTTATTTTATCATCTAAATTATAAACACTGCATATACACTTGCCGTATTTGTCAGGGTGGGTATGAAGTGTTTGACTGGAATTTCCTCGAGATTATTGGCATAGTTATTGCCAAACATTGTTGAAAATAGAAAAGAAAAATGATTTCTCTGTCTCTGTCTCTCTCTGTCTCTCTCTCTCTCTCTCTCTCTCACACACACACACACACACACACACACACAATATTAAACTTAAAAGATGCAGAGTTCGTTATTAACAAATACTTCTACAGATTCCCCTGCCAGTTTCAACTAATACTGTAGCAAAAATGGAGGCGCTTTTCAGCACCACTATTTCAAGTAAGGGGTATAGGTCCTGGAAAGATAGGAAAAGAGAGAAGAAATCATGAGAGAAATGGTAAAGGTTAGAGAGGGTGTGATTTATAAAGCAAGAGTCAATGAGAAATAGGGCATGATAGAGAGAAAAGAGGAAAAAATATTGTTTTCCTTACCTTTGCATATTACTTATGGGCAATACATTATTTTTTGTTTTTCCTCTATTATTTCCCCCTGGGTTCAAATTTGTAGCCAGACTCTGTGCCCTCAGGGGAAGGTGGCTTAGATAGCAAAAAGTAGAAGCTATTTGTAAGCCGTCTGTGTTTATGGATTTTGTTTTCTAGAAGCTTGAACACTGAGGAGAGAGGCTGCAGTGCAGGCATTACTTGAGGCTGAGGTGGCCCTGGAAGCCATGAGCTCCCCATGGGGAGGTTAAAACTCGTTACAACGGAACGTCCAAGAGGTTGGCCCTGGACACTGGTCCTGAGCCTCAGGTTTCCAGCCTTAGCCAAGACTCCCTTGTGCCACCTGTGGTACACAGCAGGATTTCAGGGCCCGATGTGAGCTTGGACAAAGGTTATCTCTGTATCAAGCCATTCAGAGAGAAGTCCAGAAGAGGCTTCTTAAAGTACTGGCATTACACTATGCTGTATTACCTTTGTAATACCCACATGGAGTAAGGGAAAAAATTCCCTGCCTTCCAATGGCATGGGGCTCCAACAAGGGTTTGTAGTTTCACATTCTTCTCTGCCTGCTACATTTGCTTTGTGGGCTTGAAGTCTCCTTTTTCAATAACTCTTCGGCATTTCCTTGCCCATCTTCCCCAGTTTTGTTGTCTCATTTCTAGCAAAGAAAAATATTCACAGATATTGTTATGTCTGTATGTATATATGTATTCAGTTACTTTTAACTTCATCTATTCCCACAAAGGACTTTAGATAATGTAGGAAATTTGCTTAGGAATATTATCAATATAATAATAGTATCGTTTCCACATTGAAAAATCAAACATAGGTATAAATAATTGTGAACCAATGGATTTGAGACAAGAGCTAAATTTAAATTTATCCATTGTTTAAGACAAAAGGCCTATTAAAATCTTAAGAATATACAAAAGGCTGTGGGTTGGCTATTTGATATTTTCCTGAGCCTATATAGTGCAGTAGCTAATGAACTTGGGCTCTGAGGTCAGACATACCTGAGATTCAGTTCCAGCTTTTCTTAATTATAACTGTACGATATTGGGCAATTTTCTTTATTTTTTTTCATCTGCTCTACAGGGTTGTTGTGAGGATTGACTGTAAATGTGGGTAAAGCACTGAAGAGTGGCTGGCACAGACTTGATGTTTAATGTTTAATAATATTGTTTAGTATGCTTGCTACTAAAGAGTCCTGCTTTCAAAAATTTAGGATATGCACATGTGAGGCAAACAATTGTTATGCTCATAGCAAGTCATGATCCTGGGTTCATTTCAGTCAGACTCCTAAGAATCTCTGGCAGAACACAGTTTAGTATTATTACTGTGTGTACTCAGAAAAATAATCCTATATATACTTCTTTGATATGTTTCTATAATTCAAATTATCTATTATTTCAGATTGATACTTCTCTCACCTGCAATGAAAAATGAGATATTCTTATAGAAGAAAAACACATCAGCATGACATGTTTTGGCTTGCTTTGTCTGAAAGTAGTAGTGAATTGCACTAAATTATTAACATAGTTTTTCTAGTTTTCACTGTTGGTTTTGTGTAGTGTGTGTGTGTGTGTGTGTGTTTGCCTGTGTACTGTGCACGTGCACCATATACATGCACTTAAAGCAACTTGAAGTTATTTAACCTCAATAGTTTAATTGATGTTGAGGTTATCACATTGGCCTCATAAGCACTGTGCATCATTTAAAGGACTAGGCAATACAGATTAAATGTACAAAATGATACGATAAAGTGTTTTCAAAGCACTGTGTGCAATACATGGCATATGCTGATAGAAATCATTTTTCTTAGGGGGTATTCTATAAAGGATAATGCTTACTTGCTCTGTAATTTTTTTAATTTTTTAAAATAAAGCCTTGATTTGAGTAATAAAATAACTTCTACCTCTTTCAGATGTTTATTTGACATAGATATTTTACTTGGAAATATATTATAGCTCATAAAAAGGATTAGCTAAGAATAATTCAAACTGTACAATGAAGTGAGAAATATATACTATTAATTACTTGTTAATTTAAATGATCATATAGTCCACAAATACATATAACCAATACATTAGTTAGATGGTCCTTCCTCTCTGAAAATGGGTGGAAACCTTGGCCGAATTTATCTGGCAATATTGTCTCTTAATTGACTGGTCGGCGTTGGAATGTTTGTTTACTTACATAATAATTTAATGCAATTTGTAGAGAATTCTGTTTCTCCTTCTGCAAGCAATCAAAGTTCTGTCTTTCAGGTTCTCTTTTTTCATCTTGTTATTTTCCAGATCTGGGCATATACTGGACTGTAAGAAGATTTGCTCTGAGGACACAGGCTGTCTGTGAAACATCTTCTGCTTCACTCTGGGAAGAATGATTGTATTTCTTTAACCACAGTTTTGTTTTCTGTCTCAAGGAATTCACTGCCGAGGTAGAAGGGACTCAGCATGTTCTAGGTCAGGTTTTTACTGAAAAATATTTTTATGTCTTTCTTGAAAAAGTAATAAAAGGAAAAAGAAAAGAGAATGGATAGTCACAAACTAAACGGTTCAGTTGCAAACGTTGCCTCAAATATTTCCTTAAGGCTCATAAGAGGAGATTATTCGGCAATAGAATGAGTGAGTCAGAAGGTTAATATCTGGTACATTTTTTATAGGGTTTTACTAACCTAGATAATACATTATTCTATTAGTGGAAATATCTAATTGCAAAGAGTAATTCATGGGTCGGCCTTGCTTACAAAAGAGAGTTTAGTTATTGAGCTAGTAATAGGCTTCTATGACTTCTGAGAATTTATTGCAAAACAGTTAAAACTGTACGTATAGACTTGACTAGAAGGGTAGTCATCTTAGTGTTGTGTATATTAATAGTAGACAACAGGCGGGGCATGGTGGCTCATGCCTGTAATCCCAGCACTTTGGGAGACCAAGGTGGGTGGATCACTTGAGTTCAGGAGTTCGAGACCAGTCTGGCCAACATGGTGAAACTCCATCTCTACTAAAAATAAAAATAATAATAAAAAAAATGGGCTGCGGATGGTAGTGGGTGGCTGTAATCCCAGCTACTTGGGAGGCTGAGGCAGGAGAATTGCTTGAACCCTGGAGGCAGAGGTTGCAGTGAGCCGAGGTTGTGCCATTGCACTCCAGCCTGGGTGACAAGAGCAAGACTCCATCTCAAAAAAAAAAAAAAAAAAAATAGTAGACAACAATGAGAAAAACTAGGTATGCATTAATTCAAAGTTGTTTAAATAAATTATTGTAACAAGCATAATGGAACACTCTGAAGTAATTTTAATTGACTTATTTCCATGAAAAGATGTTTTTGATATAGTTTTAATTGGAAAAAATATAGAATAGTATTGTAATTTCTATGTTAAAGTTTTAAAAATGTTCCTTAAGTGCGACAAGATCATGAGTAATTTAAAATTTATTGTATGTGCTTTCTGTATTTTCTAATTATCTGGAATGAACATGTATTGTGATAAGATATGTCAGAATGTTATGCACATAGTCCAGTCTTATTAATCAAATATTTCAATTAATAGAAAATTATAAGATAAATTTCATATTGATTAACTTGCTTTTTTACTTAACCCCACACTATGAACATTTTTCTATGACAGTAAATATTTATCAAACATTTTTCTAAAGTTGTTTTCTGTTTTATTGCTTAAAGGTACAACAGTTTAACCAAACTTGTATTGATGAACAATATGATTGTTTTAAGGCTGTAATAAAACTACTATTGCATATACCTCTGCTTATTTGTAGGAGTATTTCATAAGAACATTTCTAGTAATGTAATTGCTAGACTAGAGAGAATACGAACGTAAAAACACTGTAAAAATTACTGGTAAAAATATTAGAACTTTTTTCCTCCAAATATTCCTCTTAAATCTATCAGTTTATACTCATACCATCAGAGTATGATTGTTGCTATTTGCCTAGCCCCTTGATATGGTTTGGCTTTGTCTCCACCCAAATTTCACCTTGAATTGTAACAATCCTCACCCGTCAAGGGCAGGACCAGGTGGAGATAATTGAATCATGGCGGCAGTTGCCCCCATGCTGTTCTCGTGATGGTGAATGAGTTCTCACGAGACCTTATGGTTTTATAAGGGGCTATCCCCACCTTCCTCAGCACTTACTCTCTCTCCTGCCGCCCCGTGAATGTGAAGGGATGCCTCCCAGCATGATTGTAAGTTTCCTGAGGCCTCTCCAGCCATGCGGGACTGTAAGTCAATTAAACCTCTTTTGTTTATAAATTACCCAGTCTCAGATATTTCTTCGTAGCAGCATGAGAATGGGCTAATACAGCCCTTAAAAACACCATTTATTATCTGTAGCTGTGCTGTTCAAAATGGAGACAGTGCCAATGTGTGACTATTTAAATTTAAACTAATTAAAATTAAATAAAATTTAAAAATTAGTTTCGCAGTCTCATTAGTCATACTTTAGGTTGCACAATAACAACCTGTGGCCAGTGGTTACCATAGTAGGCAACATATACAGACTATTTCTATTATTTCAGAAATTTCTATTGCACCGTGCTACATTGTCTATGCAATAGCACAGTTTTAACCCTTAATAATTTAGCAAATGAGAAACATCTTAATTTTCATTTCTTTAATTTTTTTCAGCTGAGCATCTTTTAAACATAATTGTTAACTATGTTTCTGTTTACTGTGAATTACCTTTTTTTTGTCTTTTGCTGATTTATGTACTGTGTAGACTTTATAAGATCTTTATATTATGGATATTAACCCTTTATAAATATGTTGCACAGTTTCTTGTTTACTGTTTATCTTTCAAGTATATAGTATCTTGCAATATAGAAGTTTAAATATGTGGTCAAATGTGTGAAGCTTTTTCTCTGTGGTCTGATTTTAATTTCTATCTAAATAAACAATCGCCACCTAAAGAAGCATAAAAATATTCTCTTAGATTCCTTTAGTACTTTTTATTTTTTTATTTATGTAAAATAAACCTATATGATACAAGGTTCTTCTTGTTTCCACAAGTAACCAGTTTTTTTTTATCATAATTATTGAATAAATTCATTTATTCCCTAATGCTTCAAAATGCCAATTATTGTTTATTACATTTGTCTCTAGGACTATTTTTAGATTTATTGATCTGCCTATGTTTGTCCATACCATATCAACTTTATTATTGTAGCTTTATATTATGTTTTACTAACTGATAGAACAAGTTTTCTAATGTCATTTTTCAATATGTCAATTATTGTTATTCATTCATAAAATCTATAACTGTTAGATTCTATCTGTTCCACCATAAAGTATTTTTATTTGAAGTTTATTAAATATACAAA
Organism: Macaca thibetana thibetana; assembly: GCF_024542745.1. Classification (NCBI taxonomy): domain Eukaryota; kingdom Metazoa; phylum Chordata; class Mammalia; order Primates; family Cercopithecidae; genus Macaca; species Macaca thibetana. The sequence goes on from NC_065582.1 coordinate 77,266,523, forward strand.
TAAATGTGTTGTCATTAGATCTGTACAATTTTGAGATTTTTTCATCTAAGAATATTAAATTATTTTTTAATTTTGAGGAAGTATATCTGATGTTCAATTTCATATTTATAGTTTGCACTCATTTTTATGCCTATCAAGATCATTTTTTATCTTGCTTTGGTCATCTAGTATATAACCCAATTTGCTGTTTTGTGTCATTTAAAATTGTTGATGAGGATTCCTTTACATGTTCAGCAAAATAATTGCTAAAACTGCTATCAGGACAGAGCCAAGCATACAAGACCATACGTGTACTAAATTTAATGCCACAGATCTGTGATTAACTTAGGAGAGTTAAGCAATCTCTAATTCTGTTAAATACGAAAGCTATATTTTTAACATGAAATTACATTATAAAAAACGATTTTAAATCATTCAGAAAGGCTTTGAAGACCTTTATTCTCTGCATATTATTATTTTATGTGCTAATAATTATTTACTACTTGATACAGTTTGGATGTTTGTCCCCTCCAAATCTCATGTTGAATTGAAATCTCCAGTGTTGGAGGTGGGGCCTGGTCGGAGGTGTTTGGATCATGGGGGTGGATTCCTCATAGATGTCTTGGTGCTGTCCTAGTGATCGTGAGTTCTCACGATGTCTGGTTGTTCAAAAGTGTGTGACAACTTCCCCCTCGCTCTCTTGCTCCTGCTCTCACTACGATTGGCTCTGCCATGATTGTAAAGTTCCTGAGGCCCTCATCAGAAGCAGATGCTGGAGCCAGGCTGGTACAGCCTGCAGAACCTGAGCCAATTAAACCTCTTTTCTTTATAAACTACCCAGCCTCAAACATTTCTTTATAGCAATTCAAGAACAGTCTAACACACCGTTCGTATATGCTAGTATTGATTACTGAAGTTGATGATTAGCAGAATGCCTAATAACTAGGCTTTCCATAATAAATAGAACATGAAATATCACTTCCTCCCCAACAAACCCTGTATTTCTCTGCTTTCTTTGCAAGAGCTCGCCCTTCCTCAAAAGCTCAAATCAAATCCTTCCATGTGTTCATTTCTGCTGGAACATTTTGCCTGATATTTGGTATAGTTGCTGAGACAATGAAAGTTAACTCGGACTACCTATAGGGACCTTAAGTCTTGCCACAAAGAAGGGGTAAGAAATCACTCTGCTGCCCTCTTCCTTGAATCTGGTGTTCAGTGGGTGACCCCTGATAGGAAAATAGCTTGTCTTTTTCTCAGCCAACTCCATATGGATCCCATGATTACTAGTTTGAAGTCCAAGTATCATGCAAGATGAAATCTTGCCCTCAACATCAGGCTGATTTGAGTCATACCCTCATTTTCTCTTCCATTTCTGGGAAGTTGAATCCTATATTTACCACCACACTATGACTGAGGCATTCCCTCATCCCATCTTCCACTGCCACACCAGGTCCAAGATTCTACTGTACTATAGACAGGTGTTACCCTGCTCTCCAGATTCACATTATTATGGCCCCACCTCATAGAAAGCAATGCATATAGCATAACAGCTTGAGTGGGGCAGTTCACCATCTCCCGCTTAGGCACTTGGCTGGATTCTTGTTAATTCTGCTTGAGTCCAACTCTGATGTCATTTTAGTTTTCACAGAGACAAAATTGTTCCTGTTACAAATACAGTTGACCCAGGAGCAACATGGGTTTGAACTGCATGGGTCTACTTGTATGCAGATTTTTTTCAACCAAACACTGACCAAATGTACAGTTTGTAGGATATGGAGGTCTGACTCTACATCTGTGGGTTCCATAGGTCCTACTGTGGGACTTGGTTATGTACCGATTTTGGTATATGTGGAGGTTCTGGAACCAATCCCCTGCCTTTACTGAGGGATGACGGTACTTGTTTTTCCCTGCCAGCCTACTGTTCACGTAGCTTTAGACAGTTTATCTGAGACTATGAAGATTATGAAGTTTTGATTTCCTTGACAAGTCTAGCTTAATTATGAAATTATTTTAGTAACTCTTTCATGCAGTTTGTAATTTATCCCACACTTCTAAAGTTCAGGAATTATACTTTATTATATCTCTCATTGTTGTAGTAGCCATATTTTCTGGGGAAAAAAATCCAGATACATTATCTGATAAATTCTATACTTACAGGGTCAAAGTATGAATTATTTGAAATAGAACCTGACATTTTTATTCTGGCTATCATGATTGCCTTATTTAAAACATAGTTTTCTTGCAGGTAGTATTCAAAAAGTTTCTTGTTTAATATATGTGAATAGCATATGAAATGCATTAGTTGAAGAAGCATTTTCTTGATTGTAAAAATAATTACTTTGGAATAAATTACTGTGCTAATTTTTTTTTTTCCTGAAAATTCTTAGCACTTTGTCTTGCGTTGGAGAGACCCTCCCCACTCTGTGCATAGAATAGTCTTTTCAGTATAGCACCTGAAGGGGTCACTCACGCACAGGATACTTTCTCTCTATCCTGTAATACTCTCTTGGTGATGCGTACTCTTGATTTGAATAGCAAAATGTCTTTGAGTAGTGGTGGAAACATTTCGTGTTTCTGAGGGACAGAGCAGTTGAATTCTGTCTTGAAATAAAGGTTGTTTTCATAAGAAGTGTGTTCAAACTTAGGAATTTCAGGGATATTCTTTTTGTTATTTCTGAAAAAGTTATTTTCTTGACGTTTTCCTAGAAGTTTGTTTTAAGGATAAGAATGAAACCTAGAACACATATGCATTAGAATGAGTAGATTTTCAAAAGCTTTGTAGGAAATGAGGGCAAAGTATTTTCACACCTTTATGTATTTTTTTTCCCATCGAGACAACATTTTTTAGCAGAGGAGTGGGAAGGGTTGTAATTGCATAAGCATAGTTTTCTCCCAAATTTAAATTTGCTAGTATTTTTCTAATCCAAAATATAGCTCAAGAAAATGTCCTCATTTTATGGTTTTTTGGCTTTTTTTATGTCTTTTGCTTATTTATACTGTGTAGACTTTTATAAGATCTTTATATTATGGATATTAACCCTTTATAAATATGTTGCACAGTTTCTTGTTTACTGTTTATCTTTCAAGTATATAGTGTCTTGCAATATGGAAGTTTAAATATGTGGTCAAATGTGTGAAGCTTTTTCTCTGTGGTCTGATTTTAATTTCTATCTAAATAAACAATCGCCACCTAAAGAAGCATAAAAATATTCTCTTAGATTCCTTTAGTACTTTTAGTTTTTTTGGTTTTATGGTTTATTACTGATTTCACTGTAGGCAAGGATAATGAAAACACCCAGTTAGGTATTGTTATGACAAAATTTTTTTATAATATTAAGACTTTTTTCTCATTACAAAATGGGACTGATGAATTTCACACAAAAGGGGCTACCTTGACAATCCTGACACTTGTATGATTGTTGCATATTATCCTGTTTTTAAAAAACGTGTGTGCCTGAATATCCCAGAGTAATGATTAGATGATAAAATGTCATACTGCTTGTGAAATGCTTTCGGTCCTTTCGTGACAGAAAATTAGGTAGAAAGTCCAATTTTCCACATCTCTGAGTAGGCGTCTTTATTTCTAAATTTAGGTTAGGTAGACATCTTAAAATAGTTTTAAAGAGAAAAGTGTGGTCATATTTTTAGGTTCCTTATGTTTGACACTTGCATTTTTTAAGCAAGCAATACTCATTGATTACCTAGGAAAGTTTCTTTATGCTTTGTTAATTTGATAGTATGGGCAATTTATTAGGTGTTTCCTGTTTTTAACTGCAGTCTGATTCTGAAGGAAATGAGCAGAGTCTGTGGCACAGCAGATGAGTCTGTGTCTGATGAGAGCCATGTGGGCCAAACTCTCATTTTTCATAAGTGCTGTCATTTTACAGATGTATGACCTTTTTCTTCTTTCTTCACAGGAGGAGGGGCTGGGGAAAGAAGATAATGCACAGGGTTCATTTGAGAAACTCTTGTAGGCAGATACACAAATCATGTCATGTAAACCAGAACAGGCTAAGGAAACCTCACATTTCTTTTCCGAAGACAATAACAGATAGGACAGAGAAAGATGGAGTCAAAGATGATTAGGAAAACAGGAATGGTTAATGGATAACAGCAACGTGGCGCCAAGCTGTTCGTTCCATGTCATAAAGATATGAAGCCACACAGAGGCCAGGTAAAAGGTCTCTGAGTGAATATCCAATCAATGCAGATGTATATTTGTGTTTTGAGACTTTTTAATAGAGAATAATGTGATGCATGGAGAAGCTACTTCTAGCAAATTGAGCTATTCCTACCTTACAAGTTGCAGCACACCCGGAGCTGGCTTCCCAGGTGTGTGGTATGACCAGTGTAGTCACACAGGGCCCCAAACCAAAGTGCCAAGCACTTGATTTAATGCTCTGCTGTTGCCCTGAATTTTGATTTTGCATTGGGTGCCACAAAATGGTAACTAGCCCTGAGAGCATGCCTAATAAATTGTGGAGCTGTATTTCTTACGTTTTAAGTACATGGCACTTTTAATTTCTAAAACCATAGGTTCACATAGTCCTGGAAACCAGTGGTGGTTCAAATGGTCATCATGGCGGCCAGCAAGGAGAGCTGTCTTAGGCTCTTGTCTCACTGAACATCTGACCTACCTTTACTTGCTCTAGGTCCAGGGGATTTATTTGATCAAGGCTAAATTTGAGGGAAAACTGAGATCAGTTCCACATCATAACTCATGTTTAAGGTAGGGTGAAGAAAAAAATTTATTCTGACTTTCTATTCTGTCTTTCTATGAAGAACCAAAGTTATGGTTCTCCAAACTTGATCAACATATACACACACATGAATACGCACACACGAGCTCATACTCAGAATAAGTTTAGTAATATAAATTATACATTAAAATAATTTATTTCATAATATAAAAACACGCTGAATCAAGTGTAAAATTTTCATACATATGAAGAGATATCACTTCATAGGATCTCCTTGAGAAAATAAATCTTCACTATATCATATCTTCATTTGGAGTAAACATTGTACAATATTATTATTAAAAGGAGTTCATTAAGAAAACAATTATTTTTTACTTCACTCTTGCTAAATAGTTTTCTAATAATGATTCGTTTCTTTTTAACGTGTATTTAAACTAGGTCTGACAATGCTATATTATGAAGTCAGTTTCTCTTTATTTATTTATTTTTTCGTAGCACGTTTTGGTTTAATTCATCTATTTTGCTTTGTCCTGTAATAAACTCTCAGGAGATGTGAGTGTAACTCATGAAAGCCCAGTGAATTATCTCAGCTGGAGCTTATTTGGCCTCATGATTATGGGGAATTTTTGAATCTGAGCTCCTCAGTGGCAGTTTCCTCCTCACATACACGATAAACTGTTCTGGAGCCTTCCCTCAGCCTGCTCTCTCGGATGCAGGAGTTAATGTTTGTTTTGGGAGGAGCTACAAAGGAAGAATCTCTTTCACTTTAGTTGACCTTTTCCAAAAAAAGATAACATGCTAGTCAGCTATGCATAGTGTATCTAATGATAAATGTTAAGAATGACTCTGATATCAATTAGATCAACTTCATATATTTATCTTAAAGAATAATCAATCAAAATGCTTTCCCGCAGGAACAGTGGACCATTAAATGACAGTTGCCAAGCAACTTCTATTTTACAAATCAATTCCATGCTTAAATTGTGGTATATATTGAAAACATCTAATCTATTATATATGTCTTTAAAAAAAAAAGACCCTCCTCCCAACCCAAACTGTTAATTATTGCACAGTCAAGGCTGCAGTTAAAGGCTGAAGAGATTTGTCTAGCGAGATAACAGAGGGAGGAAAACAGGGGACACTATCTCTATGGGGCAGTTACATCACACTTGATAGCTCTCTCACACTTGATAGCTCATCCCATGGATGCTGTTGTTTGTTCCTTAGCAGAATATCCTAGTCAATAGATAGGTAAAAATAAAGAGCAATTGAGATGTGCATCTGCCTGATATTGGAAAGGAATATACCTCTCCAAAAGGTCTGAAAGATTCTCCTCTATCCAGATGCCTCAAGCTCAATGCTTTCTCTTTAGTTAATTCCTCAGAAAAATGTCACCAATAGCAATATAACTATCCAATCACTTATTTACTCAAAGATAAGGGACTGTATGTAAACTCACTTAAGATAGGCAAAACAATTATTTAAGACACAAGAATTCTTCATAAGATTTAATTTAAACCAAAAGAACAGAGCTAAGATTAAATAAAGATATTTCAGAACAAAGATAAGTGTCTTATTTTTTTTATTTCCATAACGAAACTTCAAGGCTCTAAACTTGCAGCTACTTCTAAGATTTTAAACACTGATTTATTTTAAGTATTATTTTGAAATCTTTTCTGTTACTTATCAAAATGTGTTCTTTTTAATTTTCATCTTCTCAACTTCAATTTTTAAAGTCACCTATTTCTGAAAATAATGGTTTTTCCTCGCTCTACTTTTTTTTTTTTTTTTTTTTAAAAAAAGGAAAGTCAAGTTCTTGCCATACTGTCTGAAACCAAGGCATCTGAAACTGGATAAATTCTCTAATTCATTTTTTTTAAACTTTACTTTTGAATTGTCCCTCGTTTCCATAATCTCTTTTAAGAGTCTCCATTGTATACTTAGCTTAGGTATGCTTACATGTATCTTTAAGCAGTACTTTATCCATTTTGATGTAAGAGGCATTGGTTAAAATCTATCTCGAAATTAAGTCTTTTCTTATTTTAATAGAGTTGCTGTATTATAGTTTCTATACCTGACATTAGAAATAAGATATTTTCATCTATTTGTTGAAATTGTCATAAAGGACTGTAATAATAGATTGAGTTATAACAATGGTGATGTTTTGAATTGAGTCTCAAGTTATGCCAAAAAGATGTTTAACCATCTTTTGGATACATATAACTATCATACTTATATAGTCTTAATGACTTGAAGGAAGCCTTTTTCTTTGCCATAAAGATTGAAGATGATTTAAGAAAAAAGTATGTCATAGCCACACAATAAAAGTATGAAGAATTAGGTGTTGGGAGAGTTAGGGCTCATGCTTAACTCTCTGCTTGTACAATTTTACTGATTTAGTTATGCTGAGTTTCTAAATAATGTTTTCCTCTCTACTAGTTCAAAATAAATACAAATAACTTTTAAAATCAGCCATAGAATTTAATGAAAGGGTTTTATGAGAATCTGAAACCCCTGTGAGTATTACAAAATAAGTGATCCTAAGATTTTAACCTTTTCAATTAGATCTGATGTGCATGCATATAGATTTAAATGAAACCTGAAAACCCTGGGCTCTCCTGATACTCTAGAATCTTCTTGAACCATTTTAATGTGACCCACTTAATCTTTCATTTATATTGAATCTTCAGAAAGGCTTGTAGATCCCAATTTAAGGCTTCAATTGCTACCTACACAGATTCTGAGTATTAAGAAGCTCAATGTTACTGAGACAGAACATATTTCAGCTCTTCCTTCTTAACAAATACAATCACGTATCTAACAGGATGTTGAGAATTGACTTCCCATTTTGTGTAATATCTACTAGGCAGCAATTCTGAATTGAAACAACGTAGCAAACTTTCTGCCTTGAGCAGCCATATTTATAGAGTATAATTTTTAGGCTCTTTGTGCAGAATATTGAAAACAAAATATGAAATAGTATGTCTGTTTTGCTGAACTATAGGGTTATTAGTTTTAAAATTCAAGCAACATGCAAATCAGAAATAACATCCTAAGACTGGGTCAATCAAAAAATTCCATGAGCAGGTAATTCATTTAATAACCATTCATAGGAAGCCCCCTGTATTCTTTTTCTTTTTGGCACAGTTGTTTTCCTTCTTGCCTTCTAAGCCTAAGGCTTCTCATTTGCATTTGATTTGCATTTTGCTCTTAATGGGAAAAAAGAGAAAGCAAGCAAATGAGAGAAGGAAAGAAAAAACAGTTCCAGATATCTAGCAGTAACCAATTCCTTGGTGTTAGCCTGTGCTGTTGAATATTTTATAATTTATAAACTGAAAACACATTATGCTCTGCTTTTCAAACAGGCTTTGTCACATGCCTTTTCTAAACCTTTTAAGACATTAGGCTTGTGACTGGGATAAAAAAATATGCATTCTTTATTTCTACATATCTCTTGTGGTGCTACACTGTGGGAATGGAAGAACAGAGGAGGTTAGAAGGAAGTCTGAAGTGCCTGCTAATCATTTACAGAGGCAAAACTGATTTTAAACTTTTTACTTTTATTGAAAAAATGTACGTTGATACTTTTAAAATATCAAGAGAGTATACGCTAGCTAAAGAATTTCTGGTTTCTTAACCATCATCTGGACACAATATTTTGAGAGATGCTACTGAGAGATTTGTTGAACTCCATTGAATTAAGGTCAACTCATCAATTCTTAACAGGAAAATAAGTTGAAGTTGATTCCTAATAGCTTCTGGAATGCAAAAGAAATGCTGACCTTTAGTCTAGATGTCAATGGAAGCAAAGTCAAGAGCCAGAGAGTTCTGGTTAAAAAAATTTATACATTGCTGATAAGAGGTAGAGATTGTCCCTGTGTTTCATATACTGGAATCCAGAGGCAGTGTTTCTAGTTCTGCTCTTGTAAGTTCAGAACCAGTCATTCTACCTCCCTTTTATTTCTTTGCATGAACTAAAATTTATGTTGGCAAATTGTTTTTCTGGAGAGAAAATAAAAACTATGTTAATGTAGCATATTAACTCATTGCTGAATGTACAATACAAATGATTTGAATTTTCTAAGAGAAAAATCTCTAGTTAGCTGAAGACCAGATTTGAAAGCAGGGGGAACATTGAAGAGAAGGGCATAGCCTGGCTGTTCCTTGAAAAGCGTTGCCATGGGCCAAGCAGTTTCCAGACAACTGCCCAAGAGCCAGGCAGTGCAGGGATCCTGTAAAACTTCAGCCCTTGAATTCTGTACTGATAAGAGAGGCTGTCTGGATTAACAACCCTGTCAAGGGTAACCCTCTGAAGTGCTTATTTGTTTAGGAAAAGAACCTCATTCATCATCAGGGAGTGATAGAAAAAGGGGCTGTTTGACACCATATCTGAAGGCTACCTGGATGTATGGGCTCTTTGGGTACCTTTTATGAAAAGGAAGAGGAGAAAGGATGCTGTTGCTATTCAGTTTCAATGTATAGTAAAAGGAAATGTATTATACATGTTCACAATGCCGTTTTTTATGATGCAGTTTCATCTCTTTTCATTGTAAAACTCTTTGGGAAAAATTTTATTTCAAATCAGAGATGACATAGTTATGTTGTTAACTAATATAAAAATACACAAAAAGAAAGACAAGTAAAATCTGACATTAGAATTGCAGTTTGCCTTTGTTGATTTTATTATTAGATCCTTTGAAACCTCTTTTATCAATTTGTCTATTTGAACCTGTGAATATTATATTTATTTGCCTCAATAAACCGATTATAGGCCCAAATTTAAAAAATGCTATAGGCTAACTAGTGATTTTAAAAAAGTATTGGGATAATTATAGATTTTTTTTGATCACCTAGAACTATGTTATAAAAATGGAGAAAATTCAAAAGCAAATATTATTATCTGAGGACATGAATGACAATAATTGATGTTAAAATTGAGTGCCTTGAATATAGATAAAAATCAAATTGCTTGCTAGATAGGTGACATTTTAGGTACGATACTTCATCAGTTATGATTGATGACTAAAACTAAATTCTGTGATGTTGACTGTTTGCCTAATGATTAAGAAGATTTCAGCTTTATTTAAAGCAGAAATGTCACATATGTATTGCAGTTACTAATGTGTATTTATATAGTATATAAATCACAACTACTATAGTGATAGGGTCATATGTCATGAGCAAGAATACACATATATAAACTATATAAACTACAAAATTCAAAGCGTATCTATACTCTCTATAATATATAATTTATTGGGAATTATTTGCTTAATTACCTCTTTCTTAAAAAATATCACTCCAAGTAGATATTGTAGTTTTACTGTAGGAAACAGTAGTTTGGAGAGGTTAAATAACATGTACAAGGCCACACAGCTAGTACATGGTAGAAACAGGACCTTAAGGCAGATTCATTTGGGCCCAAAGCTCTTAACAACCCTTTATTTGTAGCCACATTGCCTCCCTTTAATGAATCCACATGTATCTATCTGCAAATGTCACACTTATTTCTAGTAAAACTGTGTGCAATGCCATCTCAAAGGTTCTTTCAGGTACCCTAAGGGTATAAAAGGAACAAGAAAACAAAACAAATACAACGGTTGACACTTGCCATCTAAGATTTAAACTCAGTGTGAATGATTAAATGTTGGAAAAGAGCAGGCTGACATCAGAAAAATCACTTATGCTGTAGGCACAGTTTGTTTCTGATATTATGTCACTACTCATTATGCCTGTTCTACTCCCTTCTAGCACCTCCTGGAGTCCTCCCCATTACTGCTTTACTCAGATCTAAATTCTGAGGAACTTCCTTCACTTTGTCTGATTTCTCAAGGTTTTGATGTCTGCTGGGTAACTGTGGGTTAAAATAGAATATCCTAATAATTTGGCTAATGTTATAGCAAGCTAACTTGTTCCTATTCCGAGAAATGTAATAATGATAATAACAATAATAATAATACAGAGAAGAGTAAACAATATCAACCATTTTCCTATATACATGAATTGACACTGGGGACTGAAACTACCTACCACCCCCTTCTACCCCTTTCCCCTACAATTTGCTGTCTACATGTATATGACTGCTATTTCATGAGTCTCTTGCCCAGGCAAATGGTTTGGTTGTTCATTACAGGAACTTCCCTAAAGACCCACCAAATCCTCAAAGGAAAGCATCAAAAGATAGGGCTAAACAATTGTATCCTAATCTTTACTCAGAACTAATCAAGCTTCCTAACTGAAAGCCCACCATAAATCAAATATCCAATTCTCAACACATGTTGTTCTTGCTTCTTTCCCCCTTCAAGACATTGCCAAAGCTCTGTTGAAGTTGGGCTCTCCCTTACCACAGTAAGCAATAAACTTAACTTTCTCTTATCAACAGATTGTGTTAGTAATATGTGGGGAACCTGCATTTGACACTAATAACCACTAATATTTACATAGCACAGTAAATAAATGTGACAAGTAGTGTGTATACATTTGCATACCATACACACACACACACACACACACACACACCATTTATCTCCATATTACACATGAGGGAACTGAGGCCTAAAGTGGTATTAAGTTGCTTGCTCAGGTGACACAGCTTCTTAAGTGGCCTTCTAAACTGTTTCTTGTAATATATATATGACCACCAAAGAAATATGTCTTCAGGAGGCCTCTACAGGAATGACTGTTAAAGTGAAACTTACAGAACTGTCATTGCAGACTTAGGGAGATAATTGTTACTGGGTATGTGTTTCTAGTTAGACTAGCTGCTATCATTGTCTACAGATGGTACCAGCATTGCACATAAGGCAGTCAGGTTGAGGGAATTAGTATGACATGTTAGTTGAGGCAGGAAAATGGTTTTACTCAGTGTCTGAATGAAGTATGATTGGCAGAGATCACAGTCTCCTGTGGTTGGTTTCCCGCACCGGCTCTATCCACAATTTTGCACTAGACTTGTATTGCACCAGGCAACCCAGCCCCTGCTGTGCATGCCTCCAGTCAAGGCAGGATATACTCATGGGGAAAGGACTAAAGTCACGGAATAAAAGAAGTTACAGATTAAGAGCTCAGCAACCTTACACTCTTGAGTTATGGAACATATTCAGTGCTGTAACGCTAAGTCATCATTATGATTCCTTAATGGGAAGGATGGCGGGGCAAATTCTTTTCTTGATATTTAGTCAATTTTCTATGAATGGACTTCTAGGTAAATGGGACTGGTTATATTCCCTCCACCGATGCCTGTCCTGTAGCCAGTGTCCTGTACACCTGGCAATCAGAATTCATAGGTTCCTGAATTTGGAAAGGCAGAATATGGACATTAGAGGACACCTGTATGTTTTCTGGTCCTCTTTTTCTGTCAAAATATTCTCTCCCCCATCCTGCATCCACCCCACTTCTCTCTCTCTCGTAAATTCTCTCCAACTTTCCATCTTCTTGCTTTTCATGATGCTTTTACAATTCTGCATTAGATTCTTTTAGGTGGTGACTAGGTTGACATATGCTTTGTGACCTCATCATCTGGGGAGTGAGTCTCTGTTAACTGATATTTGATAAAATGTTGCCTCAGGATTACACTCCTGGGACCATTTAGCTTCCTTGAAACTAGGAGCAAGGAGTCCTGATACTCTTTAGGAATTAGTGTAAAGGAAAATACAGGATAAAATATGGCATTTAAATACTCTTTAAATCATTTATCCTACAAGGTGCTCAAATACTCGAAAGGATTTTAATTGTTTTTATAAATTCATATACATATATGTATATATGCATGTAGGTATACACATATTTCCAAATTTTAATACAAACTGTCTTAATGCTTTTTCTAAAATAATTCCCATGCTCAAAATCTTCCTTTGTCCTCCTTCATCTGCAGAATAAAATCTGAAATGTGTTCTGGACCTCATGGACCATATTTCCACTTGTCATGCTTACCTGCCATAGTTTTTTAGAGCAAAGTGTCTCAAACTTGAATGTGCATATGAACCAAAGCGGGTTCTAGTTTCAGTGCAGATTCTGATTCCATAGGTGTAGGGTGAGGCCCAAGATACTGCATGTCTCACAAATGATCCAGGCAATGCTGATCCCTGAACCACCCTATAGGGCAGGGAGCCTCTAGATTCCACAGCCTTGCTCCTGTAGCAAACAGCTGTTTGTTCTACTTATTATCACTTTTAGAAATCCTTTGCCTTTCCTACCCATTTGCTTTGCTTCTGCTGTTTCACTTCTGTCTCTCCTTTCTGAGATTGGTATTATCTACAGGAATGTCCAATGAATCAGGTAACTTTCCACAGGCACAGCACACTCTTTCAAGAATCGCACCTCTGTGTCCTTGAAGGAAAATCCTTTGCACTTCCATTTCCTAAACAAATACATTTCTTTGAACCACACCCTTACACTCTTAAACATGCTCTGGAAATGGGGACTCAGCCTCACTGAAGGTGGTCCTGTGACACCAAGTCATTGAAGGGACAGGCTCACATTGACAATACAGTCTTTAGCATAGAGAAATGACACTTCCCATAAAAACACGAAGAATTTTATCATAAGCTTTCCTTCTCTTTTTCGACTGCAAGGAAAACACTAGTTTCAGGAGTACATTGTGGTATTTAAGAAACAATGCGCAAAGCACAGCACCCTAGCAGCCCTGATACCTGAACGTGCGCCCTTCTTCAACATGATTTTGGAGTGATTATCTCATAATATTCAATGACAAGCTCCCCTAGAAAGTGCTAATTAATACACAGGAGAGTCTCATCTAATATTTATGTTGCTGGTGCGGCAGCTCCGCAGTGTTGCTGGCGGTGGGGGCAGCGGGCTTTAGCGCAGAATTGCCCGAGCAGCGTTAATCCCTCCCTGATGAGCCCAGTCCCATCCGCACCCATTCGGAACGCGCGGCTCTCAGGGGCCCTAGTAAAGCCCTTCAGCCTCCCAATCCTGACTTCCGGCAGGGCTGCCACTTGCTTTCCCAAGTGAAACCCTCTGCTCACCTGGTTAAACTGGCTAATCCTAAATTGGCTTTTAGATTGTCACTTAATAACTCCGAGGCCCTCCAGCAGGCTCTTGTGTAAATCCCGAGATGAATGAGGCCTAGGCAGAGGGAAAATGAACCCACAAAAATATTTTTTATAAAATGGACAGCAAATTCTGGAAGTTAGGTTTTATTTCTTTTGTCTGAGAATTAAGGTCCGACATCATTTTTAAAGGATGACACATGACCCTAAGACTTTCTATGACCCTCTGTGACTTTATTTAAAATCGAGTAATAAAGAATAGCTGCATTTTCTATTAAAATTTTTTTCTTTTTAAAATGTACTGGTGACATTTTGCATAGCACTTAAAATTTTGACGTCTGCTAGATGCTGTATACTTTTGGTCTTAATTTATTCTACAAAGCATGTTTTCAAAATGCGTGTGCTTTGTTATGGAAAGAACTGTGTCCTTTGAAGAGTGTTTTCCTCATTCTTGTAATGAGATAGAAATGATAGAAATGATTATTAGGGCACTTATAAGTTCTCAAATTTAGTACATATCCCATATATACCCAGCAATGTTCTGATTCAAAAGTTCTAGAAAGAAGCCAGGAATCTGTATTTTTACCAAGCCCTTCCAGCTATTTTGATGCACATGTACAATATGTTCTATATTTTTTGAGGAAAGTTTTCTTTTTTGTTTATACATTTCTTATCCAAAATACAAAAGAGTAACAGTTGAACAAATGAAGTACCACGTTTGAAAAACATTAGTGGTGCCTTATTGACAGAAGGAGACACCAAGATGCCTGGTTACTGGGCTCCACGTTCCGCAATGGGCTCCACAGACACAGAGCTGGGGCCTGGTGGGAGCAAAACAGTGCAGAACGGTTCAAGACAAGGGGGCAATTGGGAGCTCTGATGAGTGATTTTGAAAGGAAGGAATGATTCGAATGGAGGCCACATGGTTTAACTTACAATGAACCTGCAGGTTTTGAAAATTGCATGCTGGATTTCCTCATAAACATACATCAATCTCAGAACAGGCAGCTCTGCTCTTTGGTATGCAATCTTTTGGGAGATTTTTCTCATTCAGTACAAAATCATAGAAAATATACATTGGAGTTGAGAATTTTAAAATGCAGAGTTAAAAAAAGTCTTCAATAATTTAATAAAAAGCACGTGGGCAAATGTGAATTCCAGTCACTTTCTATTTAAATTATGAAACCTTTGAATTTGCTTTTGGGAGGATAAGCACAATATGCTTTGGCATTCTCTCTCTCTCTCTCCTATATTTTTTTTAACCTGCACATCATTTCAGAATGAAGTGGTAGCAATTTTTGTCAGGAACCCAAGCAAGCAGTAGCACTTAATAGGAAAAGAGGGATGACACATGGTACAGAGCAAAATTGGGGTGCCATTTGCCACTAATCATAAGCACTTGTTTTTCCCAATACACAATTATATAGGAATAAGGAAAGAAATGTGAACTCACAGAGATATGAAAGTCTTATTTTCAGTTTTTTTTTTTTGAATTAATAGAATACACAAAATCTCTGGTTTGTCTTGTAGGAAGTTTAGCAAGTTTCTGGGATTAAATGGCTTTCCTTTTCTGTGAAGGGTCTGATGTAAACCCTTGTACCAAGGCTTAAAGTCTTAAGCCTGTTAGAAGTTTCCATCAGTCAGTCTGTATGTCAGTGGATAAAGTCGGTTGCTGATCTAACCTATTCATTGCTTTCTGGAAAAATGCATAAAACTACACAAATATTTTTTAGTGATGTAGGAAAGCTGGGGAAATGAAGGTCCATCCAATGATAAAATACATTTTCTAACTGGCAACATTTTGGAGGAACATACTACCACAGTGCTTTTCTATGTAATTTTAAGTGCTATGTTTGATGAGGTGGTGAAAAAAAGAGATTAGTTGTCTTTGGTAATCTATCCTTAGTTACTTTGATAAATGTGAAAGTCTTTGTTATTTCCATGCTTAGAAAAGTTGTGTTCTATGTATATTCTGCCTGAAATAGTTTTGCACAATCCATACCAGAAAAATTGAGAGGAAATAAAATTTGTTTTATTTTCTTGCCTTGTCCTCTTTTATCTTCATTTGATGTACATTTTTAATACTTAAAATATCTGCATTTCACGATACCATATATTATGTATGCTGTCTGCTAGTCAACAATTATTTGGCACTTACCGTGTGCTGAACTGTGTACTGTACTCAGTGAAATGTCAGCAAGGGGGCAGAGAAGGGGTAGAAATGCAGATAAAATACTACATCTGGCCTCAGTCTCAGCCTTCAAGGGGTTTGTGTAGCATATTTGAAAACATTTGATGGTAGATCTTAATAAGCTTGGGTTGATGGCATACCAGTATACATATGCTTTCCATGCCAGTGAATTCTTATCAGGCTTCTCTTATAGTTCATGTCACAAAGTTCCCCCAAAGAATTTGCTAATGATTTAACAATGTTGTTGAAATCACCAGGTTACTTTTCAGTCTAGTTAGACTGGCAAACTTTCTATGAAGCATTTTAAATCCACATTATCTGTTCCATTCCAACAATGTGGGTTCCTAAAAAACTGTTTAGCTTGTCTTTTGTTATCCTGTTTTTTGATATCCTGTTTTAACTTTGCTTCCAAAGTTGGAGTATATTTACTAGATATTCTAAGGAGGCAATTATGACTATGGAAAATTAGCTGATTAGCAGGTATCTAAGGTGAATTTTGATATTTTTTCTTCAGTTAGTACTGTGTCTGGATGGTTGAACAGATAAATGTTAACAGTATTCATTTTTCCAAATGTTATAACTAAGTTTTTGACTTGAAAGCTATTGAAAAAACATTGTATCGTTTTGTGGGCTGTAGAAGAGTATTTTTTTGTACATGAGCAAAAGGCAGTAATATAAAAATGACAAAACTCAGCTTTTCATGGAAAATGTATTGATTGTAAAAAAAATTTCATCACTTTCAACCAATACAAAACAGAAATATGGTGATTTTTTTTTTTTCCAAATCTAAAAATTTCTTAGCCAAATCCTATGAATAAGTCAGCAACTATGAGTTCCAGGCTGGAACTTTGGGAAGGGCATCAATTCTGGTTGGTCACTTGGATATTATAAAAGTGGCCAGCATGTCCTAGAGAGGCTCATTCATATGTAGCATCTGGCTCGACATTTGCTTCATTATATTAGCATTCTTTCTGTTACAACCTGGTATTAATTTCCTGCTGCTACTTTCTATTTAAGCTTAGATGATTTTTGGGGTTGGGATATTTTATCTGCTGTCTTCCTTCCCTCCTCACAAACCCCTAACCCAGATGTCTAAGACTTTTTTTTATTGAATATAAAAAAGCTCATTTACTTTTTCTTTAAAAGGAGCTTTGGGGGAAAAAAAAGTACCAAAAATAAAAAGAAAATATAACCTTATACAAACTTATAAAAAGTCTTTCATTTTAGATAACTACAAAAATCATCTTTACAAAGAAACACTAAATGTTAGCCCACATTCTAAGCAATAGAATAATTCACTGTCCTATTATAATAGGTTAGAGATAGTTCTTCATTTAGTTTTTAAACAATGCCTGGACAACAGACCTTTCCATAGATTCCAATCACTGAATGACTTGATAGGTTAGGGGGTCAGGGGTGCATCTCATCTCATCGTGTTTGTAGTCTGAGAAAACAAGTCATAAAAGTTAGCTTGGTTAATTTTTTGTAACTGATAACTATTAGCAGAAGGCAGAGTTTATCATGGGGAGGAGAGGAAAATCATGATAGATAGAAAACAAACATTAAACTCACATAGCACAGAAACAAGCAAAACCAAACATTGGTCATAACATCATGAAACAGCCCTGAGGAAGGATGAATTTACTTTGCTTTGTAAAAGGTCAAATCATCCTATTTATGATAATATATCCTTTGCTAATTTTCTTTAAAATCTCACGCTAAAATCCTCCCTATATTTTTCCTTTTAATTAGTAATATTTAAGTGAAACCTATTGTTTGGATAGAAAAGTTACTGAAGTTTTCAATTATATTTGGCTTATGCTAAACATCAAAACCTATGTGGAGGGCACACAGTCTTTACTAATACCAAAACCCGAATGTCTCATAACTGAGATTTGTTCTGGAGATTTTATTCTCATACTAACCACAGATATTTTACAGACCAAACAAGAACTTCATCTGTTTATTGTTGTTTACCATAAACTTGGCTTTTGTCTAAAGTGCCTGAGTAATTGCAAAGAATATTACAAGGAAAAAGACCTTAACCTACATGAACAATGGCCAAAAAATGTTCTTGTGTGCTTTGGCTATCTGAACAAAGAAAGATGCCTTGATTTTGAAATGTCATTAATCTTTTTCCTCAATAAAAATTTGCTATTATAGTGCTAAATAGAAGGAACAAATGTTATACTTAAATTTCTATCTAAATGCCATTGATGCAATTTTAATAACTATAGCCTTCCAGTGATGAAATATTTTTTCCTCCAGAATATCAAGATTTAGTAGAGAAACTAGAATCTGACTTCACAGCTTATTATATATATAACTTTGGTGAATAAAGTGACCATTTTCCACCTCAATTTGCTCATTTTTGAACAAGGGACCAATACTAATATGAAATAAATAATACGAAATCTATATTTATTGATTACTTTTTAAATTGATTATATATTAGGTTCTTTATTGAATTTTCACAACAATACTGCATTATGAAGTCAATATATTACAGATGAGGAAACTAGGGCAGAGAAAGTAAAATAACTGTCTCAGGTCACAAAATAAACGGCAAAGCCAGGATTTGAACCTAGAAATATTACTTTGGTACTTCTTAACTATTTCAATACTTCTTAATTATTTAGCCACTCTACATTACAGTTGTTTTAAGTATGAATTAAAGATTAAGATAGACACTCCCATAAATAATAGATACTTCATATTTATATATTGGGTTCAGTAAAATCTATCAGCTTCCATAATTCCCTTTGGCCCTGTGGACTTACATTAAAAATAATTACACATTATATAATATTAATCCTGGTGAATTTTAAAGATGTGTAAACACAATTTAGTCCTTTTCAGTTAAAATGAAATCAAGTTCATTTTCTTCTGGCATAATTTATTTTAGGCTTTCAGATTCTGGACCTAAATCAATATATGTAGAAATAGTAAACAGAAAAAAGAAAGGGATATTGTACAAGAATCTATAAATTTAGCAAATTTAAATCCAGTGAATTTTCCATAAGGGATATTAACATTAAGTTAATGTCAGTCTTCCTTGGGTTAATATAAAACCAAATTGATGTCAACAGTAGGCAGGCATGGTGGTCAATTAAGTGCCAGATAATAAGAGGTTGATTTAATTGCTTTTTATTGGGTACCATATGGATGTATGATTTTTGAATTCTCTGACATGGATACTTCTTAATATTTTGCACTTTTATAGTTACCTTTGTAGGAATACTAATATAGTTCACCTCAAATTGTTAAATGTCCTCTAACACAAAATTGTTTTTGGAAGAAATTGCTTGATATATATGGATCTTGGTGTTAAATTCCTAACATGAGCTCATTATAAATACAACATTTCTAATTAATGTGCTCAATCAGTTTTAGATTTTTCCACATAGTGATTTTTAGAGAAAGCTAACTAGTGTTACATTCTTCCAATAAATAACTCAAAGTATAATTTCCTAATATAAACCATCACCCCAAATACATTCTGTTTCATGCTGTCTGCGTTTTGCTGCCAAACATGGATGTGTATTTTTTTCTGACATATATGGATAATAAATTATAGTAGGGATAAGGAATTGTACTCTATACTATATGTTTAGGGGTACACTTTATTCAAATTATGAAGTAGGTAAATTATTTATTTGCTCATCTGTTTAAAATAGTCCTAAAGAGACACTGTGTTTTACCTTCACCTACCTTTTCTCATGGCTGACCTACCCACACTTGTTTCCAATGTTCTTGGGACTCATAGAACTTCATTAATACTTTTGAAAGATTTTGCATGTATGTGTGATGAAATATGTATAATAACATAAAATTTACAATTTTAGGTTTACAATTTAGTGGCATTAAGTATACAGTAGTTTCCCCTTATCCTTAGGGGATATGTTCCAAAAACCTCAGTGTATGCCAGAAACTTCAGATAGCACCAAACCTCAGATACTGTATGATATGCACAAATTTATTTTTCCTTCCTCACAACTTCATGG
The DNA here is from genome assembly GCF_024542745.1 of Macaca thibetana thibetana. NCBI lineage: Eukaryota > Metazoa > Chordata > Mammalia > Primates > Cercopithecidae > Macaca > Macaca thibetana. Next base: position 77,286,408 of record NC_065582.1, read on the forward strand.
ATAGAAGATTCATTCTTACCATAGATCTTAGCAACGTTAGCATAGGATTTATTTTTTTCTTATTAAGTCAAGAACTTTCACCTTTTCACTGAAAGGGGGTGCTTCATAGCTTTTCTTTGGTACGTCTGAGTTTCCAACATCACTACTATCATGCTTTGGGGATGTTATTAAGTAAAATAAGGGTTACTTGAACATAAGGACTGTGATACTGTGACAGTGGATCTGATGACCTAGACAACTGCTAAGTGACTCATGGACAGGTAGCATCTATAGCCTGGATATGCTGGAAAAAGGAATGGTTCATATCCCAGGCAGGACAGACTGGGAAGACACAACCTTCATTAGGTCATTCAGAATGGTGTGCGATTTAAAACTTAGGAATTGTTTGTTTCTGGAGTTTCTCATTTAGTAGTTTTGGACTGATGTTGACAGGTAATTGAAACCATGGGTAATTAAAACTGCAGAAAGCAAAACTGAAGATAGATGGGAACTAGAGTATTTACATTGTTGTGTAACCATCACCTCTATTTCTAAAACTTACTGGTTAGCCCAAAGAGAAACTCTGTACCCATTAAACAACAACCCTTACTTTCTTTCCCGCAGACCTCAGTAACCTTTATTCTACTTTCCGTGTCTATGGGTTTGTTTATTCTTGGTACCTCATTAAGTAGAATCACAATATTTGCCCTTTTGTGTGTGCTTATTTCACTTGCATAATGTTTCCAAGGTTCATCCATATCACAGCATGTATCAGAATTTCATTCTTTTTCAAGGCTGATAATATTTTATTGCATATTTATAACACATTTTGTTTATGCACTCATCTGTTGATGGAGATTTGGTTTGTTTTCACCTCAGGCTACTGTGAATAATTCTGCTATGAACATTGGTGTAAAAGTTTCTGTTTGAGTCCTTGCTTTCAGTTCTTTTGGGTATATTCCTAGGAGTGGAATTGCTAGATCTTTTTCTTTTTTTTCTTTTTTTTGGTAATTCTATACTTGACTTTTTGAAGAATCACTAAAATGTTTTCCACAGCAGCTTCACTATTTTACATTCAGCAATTCACCAGTAATGCACGAGGGTTCCAATTTCTCCGCTTCCTCACCAACACTTTTGATTTTTGGTATGAAGTGGTATCTCATTGTGTGTGTGTGTGTGTGTGTGTGTGCTTTTTTTTTTTTTTTTTTTTTTTTAAGACAAAGTCTCATGCTGTTGCCCAGGCTGGAGTGCAGTGGCGTGATCTTGGCTCACTGCAACTTCCATTTCCAGGTTCAAGAAATTCTCCCGCGTGGTTGGGATTACAGACGCCCATCACCATGCCTGGCTGTTTTGTGTGTGTGTTTTTAGTAGAGACACAATTTCACCATTTTGGTCAGGCTGGTCTCAAACTCCTTACCTCAAGAGATCCACCTGCCTCAGCCCCGCAAAGTGCTGGGATTACTGACATGAGCCACTGTGCCCGGCCTCATTGTGGTTTTGATTTGCATTTCCTAATGACTGGTGATGTTGCCTATGAAGACTTTAAGTGCTTTCAACAAACTATAATAAACTTTCCAAGTTCCATACTGATATTCACCTGTTACAGCTTCACAAATCATTGAAAATCAAAACTTATTTCTTAAAACTTCCATCAAAGCAGAAAGGACGTGACTATATGGGAGACAATACAATGTGGCATAAAAATCTGATTTATAAATAAGCAGAAACTGTACTCAAAATCTTTTCCCGCACTAGTAAGCAGTAAGATTTTGGGCAAATTGTCCTAAATTGGGAAGTATTTACTGCTTATGGGATAGTATGAGGCTACATTGAGCTATGCACCTTTATTTGTTCACTATTGCATCTCCAGCACACATAATAGTGCCTGAGGTATAGTAGGTACTTAATAAGTATTTGCTAAATGAATGAATAATGCTTATAATATTACTCAAATAATTATAGCTGTTCTCATTACTAGATAAGCAGAGACATGAGCCCTTCTATTTAAACAAATTTAAATAACAGATCTCAATTTGTACATTTTTAAATAATTTAAAAAATATGAATATAAGCATAACATACTTATGTTTACATGTATTTACACATACTATCAAAATATATTTTCGATAAATATATAGCTCATAAAAATGTGAAATTTACAATACAATATTAAATTTCAAAACTTTTCACATAGACAAATTTTGAATAGTCAGAAAAACAAACAAAAACTGTACAGTTCAATTGGCCGGGTGCAGTGGCTCCCAAAGTGCTGGAATTCCAGCACTTTGGGAAACCAAGGCAGACAGATCACTTGAAGTCAGGAGTTCGTGACCAGCCTGGCCAACATGGTGAAACCCCATTTTCACTAAAAATACAAAAAGTAGCTGGGCATGGTGGCGGGCGCCTGTAATCCCAGCTACTCACAAGGCTGAGGCAGAAGAATCACTTGAACCCAGGAGGTGGAGGTTGCAGTGAGCCAGGATAGTGCCACTGCACTCCAGCCTGGACAACAGAGCGAGACTCTGTTTCAAAACAAAACAAAGCACACCCCAACACTGTACAGCTTACTTCCATTCATACTGCTTTGATTGTAAAATGATTTAAGATCTTTCCTAAGTGAGAATTCAATTGTTGTCCAATAATCTAGGCAATGTATTCTCAAATAAGAGTCACTATAAATGTTTTGGACATTTCTAACTGAATAGATTGGGGTATTACCATCTCAATATGTGCTATTTATTGAGTTGTTTAAATTTCTGCACATGCAATATGTGGAGACAAGCTGGATCCCTGTCTTTCCCCTTGGTTTGTCAGGTATTTTTTTTTAGCAGTCCCTTTGTGTTGTACCTCTGCTTGATTTTTGCAGTTCCTCCTCTCTTAAAGTCACTCAGAGAGGATGTCTTTGCACTGTATCATGAAAAAAGAGGTAAACTGACCAGTATACTTCAGATAATTCAACTTCCTTGTGCTATTTTTTGTTTGTTTAAACAAGATAAAACAGAAACACAGCTACACACTCATTTCTTTTTCAGACAGGTCAAACAATTAGCTGCCATGCAGTTATTTTACACAACCTTAGGAAAATCATCTTTAAAAGTCCCTGCTTAAAGAACAACAAAAAATCTCTCGATAGGTTCCCTGATACAGAATTATTAGCAGAATAATCTTTCATCTCAGATGGATTCCAAATGGCACCTTTTAATGAAATGCTGATTTCTTCAAAGCGATGATCTCTTCTTGGGAAATGTTCACACTCACTGCCTGACAAGGGTTTTCATTTTTGTTCTAATTTTATTTGCAAAATTACCACTCTCAGCATGTTCTCCTCTCTGCCTCTCTAGATGGCAGCATTTGCCTTGTGGACTCTCCTCCATTCTTTGCTTTTCTGGACCACCTACTTCATGGAGGCACTGCCCGTAGGGAATAAAATGCTGACTGATGCCTACCAGACTAACTAAATCAATGACTGCATGGCTTGTTGGTTAGAGTTGAGGCTATTATCATGTGGATCCTATTTATCTCTCTTCAGCAAAAAAATTTGTACTTCACTAAAATCAGTTAATGGAACTTAAAGATAAGGGAAGCAGTCCAAATGAGCAAATCCCAACTCTGAGAGCTTTACCCTCCCAGACCCCCATCACCAATATGTTCACATGGGGCACTGGCATTCTTCTATCTTAGAAAAATCTTACTGAGATTTTTACCAACCTGGCTGAAATCCCAAAGCTCAAGAAACATTAAAAAAAATCTTTGTTTTCTAGCCAAAGTCATTTGTGAAAACCCATATCCACTTGATACCTGGAAATAGAAATAAAAACTCCCAACCTTTTGAGGTTTGCACATCCCTAGATAGATTGGTGGCAGGAAATGTGGTTACAGAGCATAGGACTCAGAAGGAGCTGAAATATGCCCCCATCAGGGCTACTTTCCACAGGCATCTGACCTGAGCTGCTACACAGGACTCTGTACTCAGCTCTAGTGCTTGGTTTAATGCTCCGTTGTAACTGTCTTGAAATTCTTAATAACTTTTGAATAAGAGGCTCCTATTTTTATTTAGCTCTGGGTCCCATAAATTAGCCATTCTTGCTACATTTTTACTAAGGGCAAGTATCTCAAATAGACAATACCAACATAAAGAATAACAGATCATTCCTTTTCAGTCAATGAAATGTGAAGTACATCAAATGTGAAGTCGATCAAATGTATGATAATGTATGATAAGGTATAATACAAAACACTTTTGTAGGTTTCCTGAATATTTAAATTTTTCCAAAATTAGCAGCAGAATTTTCTAAATTGATGGCAATTGAGAAAAAATGATTTTCAAACTGATTTTTCAACATATTTGCTCCTGTGGTTCCAACTGGAATTCTGAAATCCAGTAGCACACATAAAGTAAGGAAGATGGAACTGAATGTATTTCATTTATGTTCTTCTGGATAAAGCATCTTGTAAATTGTTAGTATGGCTGGAAAAATGCCGTAAAGATATGCTGCTACTAGAAAAACAGACAACAATCAGTTTTTAACTGAGAGAGAGAGAGAGTGAAAGAGAAATAAATCAGGATGTTGAGACTATTTTTTTCCATAAGTGTTTAAAGGAAAAAAAACCCATGAATTTATGGCTACTCTGAAAAAAAAGAATTTCATACTCTTTTTCATCTTGAAGTAGTAATGTAAGACAGAACATGTACTAACATTACCGCCTGAACAAAATAGTTGTCTAAACCATTTAAGAAACCTAAGGTTAGAGTTGCCAATTTAAATTTATGGCTGCATGAATTCAGCTTACTTCATTGACATCTAATTAAACATATCTTTTAATAGTGGTTGACTTTTTGGATGTTAAATAAGTAAAGAGCATGCGAGCAACCCAGTAACCCCCATCAATCAAGGGAGAACGCAAATAATGTCCAGCTTCCTGTTTATCCCATCACTACCTTCCTAGATGCTGGGGCGTAAGTCAGAATGGTCCTAGAAAGTTCTGTGGTGATGTCTAGCACAAGAACTTCATGACAATTAGAACAGAGGAAGGAATGAATAAAGGAAGGACAGAAGAAACGAGGGAAGGAAAGATGGAAGGAAGGAAAGGTAAAAGGAAATTTGCTGTATATACATAAACTGTGGAATTGGGAGTAAGGAAAAATTAGACTGACAATGTTATAGAAAAGGTTTTTAAATTTTACTCTTAATTTCTAGAGCTGCACATGGTCTCCTTCAAACTTGCAGACTGTGTTTAAATATAGTGGGAAGCTCCATACATAAAAAGATTGCTAAGTGTGGGGGGCTGGGAAGGTTTAAGACTCACACAGTCTTCCTCTGATCTTAAACCTAGAGACAAACCACAGTCCCCTGAGTCAGAGGCAAGAGTACAATCTTCTCATTTTATATTATTGCATGTCTTTGGCTCTGTTTTCAAAGGTAAAAATTTTCATTCAGCAAGTCAGTGATAAACCCTGAACTTACACTTAAAAATAAGAAGCAAAATTAGTGCTTTCTCACATATGGTAAGGTCATATACGATTTACTCAGTGAAAAAAAAATATTATATCCCAAGGCTTTTAAATGCTCTCAAAATATGGCGGAACTATAAAATTAGGAGTTTGTGAAGAAAATGCCAAACGAAGAAAATAGTATTTTATGCTAAATAAACAACAAAAAAGATACTTTCCTAAGAGTCTTTCCTGACTGCATGGTTTGGATAGAGGTAAGACAGTGGTATGAGTCACTGTCAGTGTCAAAATAACTCAAGGAGATAAACAAAAGTTATCTAAACAAACAAGTTATAATTCCCTTCCATGAAGACATTTTAAGGAACAGTCACTTTTTTTTCCCCAAGGTGACAGAACATCAAGCAATACATAAACACTGAAATAAATTGTGTTTCTAGATATATGTGACATATTCTAGATATATGTGAAAAGGAAAGGCATCTTAGTGTAACTGAGCACATATGCATCACACATAGTTTCCTTCTGAGTTGTAACACTGTTCCCCCCGCCTCCCCCCCCCCCCCCCCCCGCCCCACCCCCGTCCCCAGTTGGAAAGATACATCTGTTTCTCCTCCCTCATTTGATATGATACAGTAAAATCCCAGCTTTGGAAACACTTGCCTGGGACATAATGATTACTTTAGTTATCAGCACATAAATTTAACTCGTGTCCTTGCTGGGCAGGTCTTAGCTATGAGGTAACTCAACCTATGGCATCATCGCTCTGTGCACCTCTTCACCAGAGGACTCTGTAACCTATGTCTCCAACACTGTCAAGACTGATGTCAGCTGTTTCCCAGTTCCACATGGTGGGCAAATGAACACTATTTGAAGAAAAACAGAAATGCCCGTGGAAGGTTTGTAGTATTTATGTATGTTACAATTGTGAACACTAGGCTTCAAACTGAAAGTTAAGTTACAAAACGTGATGCTGGGAAAACTCTACTGGAACTAGGAAGCTATCTCTCTGCCAAATTTTCTCTGTGGACTCCTCCTCTCCCCTCCCCTCCTGAGGTTTCTTTTCCTTAGGTACTTGTCTTTCATTTTGAAAAGGTTTTACACATTAACGACCCTTTCTCTTTAATAGACTGTAACATGTTCGTAATCATATTTTTTTAATTCTTATTTTAGTCAGAACATTCACCAGCCTTGACAACAGAGTGTGAGCACAAGTTATCTGAGAATAAATTTTCTTGTTTTAAGGTACTGTTTTTTTGGTTGGTGTGCGGGAAAATGAAAGTTTTTGCTTGTTTTCCTGAATTAACTAGGAAGGACTAAATTAACAGGCTACCTTGACGCATAAAAAGCTTCCTATGTAACAATGCCATTGAGCATATGTGTTTAATTGCATTTCACATATCGTGTTTTAGACTTCCTGCAGGGCCAGCTCTGTGGGCATGACACACATGTAATACCACAGAACTCCATCCTCAGTGGGGCCTCATGTTGCCCTGGGCCCCACATATTATGTAGCTGGTCTTGACTTCCAGTAATAATTTCTTTCAGATTCTAGGCCTTTAGATACACTGTGACTACTAGAGAAGGCTGGTTTATATTCATGAGAACACAGTGGGTATTTCACAGAGCCCTGATTGTGAAAGAAGAATATAAGTATCAGATGGTTGTATAAGATTGTTAAAGAATAATTACGTAAAGTTTTCCATTGACATTCATTGTGAAAATAAAGGTTTGTTCTTATGCTTCATTCTGCCAGTGGACAGAGTTGATGTTTTTTGTTGACAAGAGTTTCAATTAAGGAGCTTGCCTTATTCTTCATGGATACTCTAGGCAAGGCAGAAAAATCATTGAGGAAAGAACAAACGATCTAGTTGACAGGGTGCTGTGACCCCTAGCTAGAATGTCTCAGTACTTAAATAGAAAGTTACTAATGTAGGGATTATGGAAAAGTAGAACTTGCTTTACATTGTAAAGGGTTGCTGATGCTCACCAAACTTCTCCAGAAGCCCCTTGAGCAGATGGGAAAGCTGGGTGGGCATCGGCTGGAGCCATGGCATTTCATCATGCAGTTGGTGTGGACTAGTTATTTGCTCTTTGATAAAATATGGTATTATTTAAAACAAAAAAAAGGTAGGCTTTTCAAGGAAGTTAAGAGGATGTGTTTACATAATTAAAATTATGACTTCCTCCTTCTGTTTGGAAAAGTTATGTTTATTATAATAATTGGCTAGTCTGTGATCTTGGTCTAAAATTCTTCAACATACAGCTTCTGGACTCCTACAATTAACTTTCTGTGATATCTTCCAAATTACTGGGTGCTTTCATGGCCTGTGGTCCCGTGAGTGAAGATTATAAAGTCTTTTAGAACAACAGAGATCATGTTTAAGCCCTGGTCATAGGCACAAGTGATGGATTTAATCTCTGACTACAATGAAGCCAGGCATTTTGACATTTCATTGTCGCAGCAGGAGTGTTTGGCTTTGTGTTCTGCAGCCTGGCACTCTGCCGTTACTTTACATCCTCCTGAAATAGCACATCTTATACCTGTGCCTCCTTCCACTGCTCTTGCACTAGTTCAAGGCTGAGAAGAAGTGGCCCTGTGCCAGCTCTAATTAAGCAATAAGACACTCCAGGCAGTACATTTCTGGGGATTACTGCATGCCTGCCTTAAGTGCATCACTACTCAAGAAGGGCAATCATCCTTTAGAAAATGCATTCTCTGAAGTGACTTATTGCTATTTGGAAGGGGAACTTTTATAAACTAGAAAGAAGAGAGGAGGATATGTATTTCTCATGCACTGGATGGTATTCTCTGTGTGTGGCTTATTTCTTTGGAAGAGGGAAGAAATATTCTTTCTAGAACAACACAGTCAGCATTAAACACTCCATTCAGGGTCAATCTGGCCACAAACACATATTTGTCCTATTATTTTTTCACTGTTGAACTGTATATCCAATGGATATAACTTTAAATCTGAGGTATTTTTTTCCTGTAGTATGTGTTTCCTTACCAGATAAACATTAAGATAACAGTAAAATTCTCTTGTTGCTTTAAGTTTAAAAAAGAGTTACACAATGAATCCTGATGAACTTAAGACAGAGTATGGCTTATGAAGCCAATCTCTTAAGCCAGACTGCCGGGTTTGAATGCTAACCCTGACACTTTTTATCTGTATGACCCTGAGAAAGTTATTTTAATTCTCCGTTCCTCATTCTTCTTATCTGTAAAATATATATACTAAGTATACAAATGTATTTTAAGTATATAAAATATATGTATGGGTTGTTTTGTGGATTAAATGCGATGACATATATAAAGTACTTAATTTTGTCTGGTATATAACAAAGCAAAAATATATTTTCATTTTGGGAATAATGATTATTATATTTTAATTTATCAGTAATCCTGAAAAGATGATGAGCAGGGAATTAGAATTACTCTAATTTACTTTTAACTGAATAAACTGGAAAAATTGATATCTCTAGGTTTTAATCTCTGTATCTATAAAATGGCCAGTACCCTAGGCATGCTCTGGTGGCCTCCAGTGATCCCTGGCTCTTGGTATTCACACCCTGTATAATCTTTTCCCCCTGGATGAGGGCCACACTGAGATGTTACATCTGAGATTAGGTTGTAAAAGAGGGTGGCTTCTGTCTTAAAGCCCTTTTTAGCTGTCTTTCTTTGTCTCTCTCAGCTCACCAGCCACAAAGTCACAAGGACACTCAGAAAATGTGTACAGCGCGCATGCAGTAAGAACGTAGACCTACCAGTAATGACACAAATGAACCTGAAAGCAGATCCCCAGCCCTGGAAAGCCTTGAGATAAGTGCAGAGTTAGCCAACAGTCTGACTGGAGTCCCATGAGAGATGTGACAAGAGATGTAGAAACAGGGGCACCAGCTAAGCTGTACCCAGATTTACCAACAAAGAGACTGAGATAATAAACGTTGTTGTCATTAGGCACTAAGTTTGGGGTAATTTGTTACGCAGCAAAAAGTCACACACAGTTGATAACGTGGAAGATGGCAGAAAACACAAAATGCTTGCCAAATTGAGGCATTGATATTGTTAACAGCTATCTTCAAGAAACTAATTGGAACAAAAGACAATTAAACTTTAATATTATTACCTTTATTATTTGCTTCATTTGTATTTGTATCATTCGCTTATTTTTTTGAAAAACTAGAAATCACCTATGTGCCAGGCATCATTACAGGGCTGGTAATTTAGCAGCACACAAAATATACATCTTTTGAAGCTTGCATGTTCATAAATGTCTTAAAATATAATATATTAGATATTGCTAAGTACTCATGATCAAAATTAAACAAGGAAGGAGGACAGAGAGTGCTTGCATTTCAAAAACAGTTTTTAAACCTTGGCTAAGAAAACTTCATGAGAAGATAATATATAGGTCAAAGTCTAAAAAAGCAGAAGCAGTCCATGAGGGTATTGAGAAAAGAATGTTCCAAGCAAAGGCAATAAGCAAGCAAGGTCAAAGTGCTAAGGCACTGAGGTCAGAGCTTTCCTGGTCCTTTAGGAGCAACTAGAGGTGAGGTTAAGGGGTACAGGGAGGGGGAATCAGTGCAGTTTTCTGTAGGCCATTTAAGAATGTAGGCTTAACACTTGAATGAGATGGGAAATCACAGAGTAATCCAAGTAGGCAGTGGCATGATTCGATTCCAGTTTTAGAAGATCTTAGGCTGTTCTTGAAAGTCTAGATTAGGCTTGGGCATGGGAGACGGAGAGGCAATATAGTAGTGAAGACCAGATACTAGTTAGCTTAAGTAAAATAGTAAAATATGACTTAACTGTGGTAATTGAAAAAAGATAATATTCCTTTCATTTCTAAATATTATTTTAACCTTGTTAAATTTTCATGGGAAAGGCAACACAAGTATTAAAATAGAAGTAAAACGTATTATTTTTATTCATGACATTTGAAAAGACCTAGTCTTAAGACTAAAATTACAAATGTACATCTAAATCCAAAATGATTCAGCTACATATATGTATATATAATATATAAAATTACATGTACATGTATACATACATGCATAACTTCAGAAAGTGCGTATGTGTATATATGTGAATATGTGTACATACAAACACATGAGAGAGACAGCATGAGCATGTAAATATGACAAAATGTTGGCAACTAGTAAAACAAGATGAAGATGTTGTATGGCTGTTTATTTACTATTTTTGTCAATTTTCTGTAGGTTTGTCATTGTTAAAAATAAAATGATAGGAGAAAACATGCATCAGCATTGTGTATTCAAAATTGATTTTGTACTTGACATATAAATACACTATGATAAAAATAAAAAATGGGACTATGACCTTAAGATTCTCACTCAAGTATTTACACACTAATTGTGACTAATCTTAAACACTATAAAGTTACATCAAATCACCGATGCTTGAGGCTTTGGCCATTTTCTAGATGATTATAACTTAACACTGATGAACCCTTGCAGCAAACCTCATTTAAATGTTAAAACAATTAATTTCAGAACACTTGCTAAAGGGAAGTTGGTAGATTTAACAGAGTATGGTAGCTGCAGAGAAGTTGACTCACTTGCCTAATATATACACTCTTAGAAAAGTGATTCCATACATGTGTGTTACATAAGATACGCCAATTGTCCCAGAAACACATAGCCAACTAAACAATTGATGTGGACAATAATGCTTTCAAAGTTTTATGAATGAAATTATTATTGATCTGCTACCATTAGTTGTATAGTTCAATCTATACTTGCCTTGGTCTATCAAGTGTGGAGCGGCTCTGCACCCCCTTTCCACCTCATAGCACCATTGCCACTGGCATGGACTGCGAATGAAGGCTATCAGCCCTGTGCCTGCATGCACCTTATCCCTGGTGTCGATATTGCCAGCAGCCCTGCCCCTCACCCTGCCCCCAACCCCGTGCTGCCACCACTGCTGCTGCAAACGCCAGCATAGAGGCCAGCATTTCCACACCTGCCAGTATCCCAACCCAGTTGATGGGCATGCACTCTGCCATGCTACTGCTGCTGCTGGCATGTGTGAACGAGCATGGATCCTGCTGCTACCACCCAACAAACTGCTTTGACTGGCACCACCTATGAAAGTGTTGTAGACTACAGTCTGGGAATCCCTTGGTCCCTCCAGCACAGCAGAATCCTAACATTAAGGGGCCAGAGAACAAAGCTGGGGGCCCATTAATAGCCCCCAAGAGTCAGAGTGTACAGCCCAGGACTGCTGAGCTGAGCTTTGCCCCCCTAAACTCTTCCAGAAACAAAGCTAGTTTACTGAACCTTTATACCACGATCAAACCCCCCAAGGACATCAAAGAAGATGAAAGAAAAAAACACATCTAAAGGACAGAAAGCTCAAAGACTAAAGGAATATTAGCCCCCAAAGGTGAGAGAGAACCAGTGCAAGAACTCTGGCAGTTCAAAAACCCAGAATGACTTCTATTTGTTTGTTTATTTAAATAGAGATGACATCTCACTCTGTTGCCTAGGCTGGTCTCAGACTACTGAGCTCAAGTGATCCTCCTGCCTCGGCCTCCCAAAATGCTAGGATTATAGGTGTCAGCCACTGTACCCAGCCCCGAGTGACTTCTTCTGCAATGGTTGCTAACCACAATGAAATGGTTGAAATGACAGAACAGAATTCTGATTATGGGTGGAAATGAAGATCATCAAGATTCAGGAGAAAGTTGAAATCCAATCTAAGGATTCAAAGAAATAAAATGATACAGGAGTTGAAAGATGACCATTTTAAGAAGGAAAAAAATTGATCTAATAAAGCTGAAAACTTAATTCAAGAATTTCAGAATACAATTCCAAATGTTAACAGCAAAATCAGCCAAGCTGTGGAATCTCAGAACTTGAAGACTGGTTATCTGAAATAAGTCAGACAAAAATAAAGAAAAAACAATAAAGAAGAATAAAACCTCTGAGAAATATGTGATTATGTAAAGGGACCAAATCTATGACACATTGGGATCCCTGAAAGAGAGGCAGAGGAAGTGAGAAAGTTGGAAAACTTATTTCAGAATATCATCCATGAAAACTTCCCCAACTGTGCCAGACAGGACAACATTCAAATTCAGGAAATGCACAGAAGCCCTGTGAAATACTACATGAGAAGACCATCCCGAAGACGTATAGTCATCGAATTCTCCAAGATTAAAATGAAAGAGAAAAATGAAAAAGGCAGCTCTAGAGAAAGGGTAGGTCACCCACAAAGGGTATATCATCAGGCTAACAGTGGACCTTTCAGCAAAAACCTTACAAGCCAGAAAAAATTGGGGGCCTATATTGAGTATTCTTAAAGAAATGAATTAATAACGAAGAATTTTATATGCAGACAAACCAAGCTTCATAAGTGCAGGAGGAATAATATGCTTTTCAGATGAGAAAATGCTAAGGGAATTCATGACAACCAGACATGTCTTAGAAGATTTCCTGAAGGGAATTCCAAATATGAAAGGAAAGGCTGTTACCAGACACTATAAAAACACACTTAAGTACATAGAACAGTGACACTATAAAGAAACCACACAAACAAGTCTGTATAATAATCAGCTAACAACACAGTGACAGGATCAAATTTGCACATATCAATACTAACCTTGAGTGTAAACGGGTTAAATGCCTCAATCAAAAGGCACAGAGTGGCAAATTGGATAAAGAAGCAAGATCTACTTGTATGTTGTCTTCAAGAGTTCAATCTCACATGCAATGACAGCCATAGGCTCAAAGTAAAGGGATGGAGAAAAATCTACCAAGCAAACAGAAATTAGAAAAATTAGAGATTTATAATCTAATTTTAGACAAAACAGACTTTAACAAACATCAAAAAAGATAAAGAAGGGCATTACATAATGGTAAAGGGCTCAATTCAACAAGAAGACCTAACGATTCTAGATCTATATGCACCCAACACAGAAGCACCCAGATTCATAAAGCAAGTTCTTAGAGAGCCACAAAGAGACTTAGATAACCACACAATAATAGTGAGAGACTTCAACCCCCCTCTAGAGAGACTTCAACCCCCCTCTAACTATGTTAGACAGATCATCAAGGCAGAAAATTAACAGATATTCAGGACCTGAATATAACAATTGACCAAATGGACCTAATAGACATCTACAGAACTCTCCATTGCAAAACAACAGAATATACATCCTTCTCATCTGCAGTGGCATATGTTCTAAAATCAACTATACAATCAGATATAAAACAACCCTCAGCAAAGTAAAAAAATCCTGAAATCATACCAACCACATTCTCAGACCACAGTGCGATAAAAATAGAAATCAATAGTAAGAAAATTGCTCAAAACCATATAATTACTGGAAATTAAAAATGGTTCCTGAAAGATTTTTGGATAAATAATAAGGCAGAAATAGAGAAATCCTTTAAAACTAGTGAGAAAGAAGATACAATATGCCAGAATCTCTAGACACAGCTAAAGCAGTATTAAGAGGGAAGTTTATAGCACCAAATATCAACATTAAAAAGTTAGAAAGATCTCAAATTAGCAACCTATCATCAGAACTAGAGAAGCTAGTGAACCAAGAGCAAACTGATCCCAAAGCTAGCAGAAGACAAGAAATAACCAAAATCAGCTGACCTGAAGCAAATTGTGACACAGAATACCAGACAAAAGATCAATAAATCCAGGAGCTGGTTCTCTCAAAGAATTAATAAGATCACTAGCTAGACTAATAAAGAGAGAAGATCCAAATAACAACAATCAGAAATGACAAAGGGGGCATTACTACTCAACCCACAGAAATAATAATAATAAAACCTTTAGCGATTACTATGAAACCTCTATGCACACAAACTAGAAAACCTAAAAGAAATGAATAAATTCCTGGAAACTATAACTCCCCAAGATTGAGCCAGGAAGAAATTGTATCCTTGAACAGACCAATAACAAGTTCTGAAATTGGTAGAATTTTTATTACCGATTCAATCAGAAAAAGCCCAGGACCAGACAAATGCACAGCTGAATTCTATCTGATGTAAAAGAAAGAGCTGGTATAATTCCTACAGAAATTATTCCAAACAATTGAGAAGAAGGATCTCCTTTTTAACTCATTGTATGAGGCCAGCATCATCCTGATACCAAAACCTGGCATAGATACAACAAAAGAAGAAAACTTTTGGCCAATATCCTTGATGAACATAGATGCAAAATTCCTCAACAAAATACTAGAAAACCGAATCTAGCAGCATCAAATAACTAATCCACCACAATCAAGTAGGCTTTGTCCCTGGGATGCAAAGTTGGTTTAATATATGCAAATCAGTAAATGTGATGCATCACATAATTAGAACTAAAAACAAAAACCACATGATTACCTCAATATATGCCAAAAAAAAAAAAAAAAGATTTTCGATAAAATTCAAATCCCTTCATATTAAAAAGCCTCAACAAAATAGGCACTGAAGCAACATACTTCAAAATAATAATATACATCTATGAAAAACCCACGGCTGACATCATATTGAATGGGAAAAAACTGGAAGCATTTTCCTTGAACAACTGGAACAAGGCAAGGATGCTCCCTCCCACCACTTCTATTCAACACAGTACTAGAAGTCCTGGCCGGACAGTCAGGTAAGAGAAAGAAATGGCATCCAAATAGGAAGAGAAGAAGTCAAATTACCCTGTTTGTAGATGTTATAATTCTATACCTAGAAAACCTTATAGTCTTTGCCCAAAGCCTCCAAGACCTGATACAAAACTTCAGCAAAATTTCAGGATATAAAATCAATATACAAAATTAGAAGCATCTTATACACCAGCAACAGTCAAGCTGAAAGCCAAATCAAGAGTGAAATCATATTCAAAATAGCCATGGAAAGAGTAAAATATCTAGAAATACAGCTAACCAGTGAGGTGAAAGATCTCTACAGTAAGAATTACAAAACATTGCTCAAAGAAATCAGAGATAACATGCACAAATGGAAAAACATTCCATGCTCATGGATAGGAAGAATCAACATTGTTAAAATGGTCGTAGAGTCCAAAGCAATCACAGAGTCAATACTATTCCTATCAAACTACCAATGGCATTCTTCACAGAATTAGGAAAAACTATTTTTAATAAAAATTCATATGGAACCAAAAAAGAGTCCAAATAGTCAAAGCAATTGGAGCAAAACTAGAGGCATCATATTAGCTGACTTCAAACTATACTATAAGGCAACAGTAACCAAAACAGCAAGGTACTAGTATAACAACATAGACCAATAGAACAGGATAGAGAATCCAGACACAAAGTTGCAAGTCTACCATCATCTGATATTTGAGAAAGTCAACAAAACCAAGCAATAGGGAAAGGACTCCCTATTCAATAAATGGTGCTGGGATAACTGGCTAGCCATTTGCAGAAGATTAAGACTGGACCCCTCTCTTATACTATAAACAAAAACCTGAAACCGTAAAACCCTTGATGATAACCTAGGGAATACCATTCAGGACATAGGACCTGGCAAAGATTTTATGATGAAGATGCCAAAAACAATAATAATAGAAACAAAAATTGACAAGTGGGACCTCATTTGCACAACAAATGAAACTATCAACAGAGTAAACAGAGCACCTACCAAATGGGAGAAAATATTCACAAACTATGCAGCCAACAAAGGCCTAATATCCAGAATCTATAAGTAGCTTATACAAATCAACAACCAAAAATTCACCCCATTAAAAAGTGGGAAAAGGATATGAACAGACATTTTTCAAAGCAAGACACATCTGTGGTCAACAAGCCTATGAAGAAATGCTCAAAATTACTGATCATTAGAGAAATGCAAATCAAAGCCACAATGAGATACCATCTCACATAGTCAGAATGGCTATTATTAGAAAGTCAAAAAAATAACAGATGCTGGTGATGCTGCAGAAAAAAAGAATGCTTATACACTGCTGGGGGGGGGCGGGGAATGTAAATTAATTCAGCCATTGTGCAAAGCAGTTTGGCAATTTCTCAAAGAACTCAAAGCAGCACTACGATTCAACCCAGTGATCCTATTACTTGGTATATACCCAAAGGAATATAAATCATGCTAACATAAAGACACATGCATGCATATGTTCATGGCAGCACTATTCACAATAGCAAGGACATGCAATCAACCTAAATGCCCATCAGTGGTAGATGGATAAAGAAAATGTGGTACAAATACACTGTGGAATACTATGCAGCCATAAAAAAGAATGAGATCATGTCGTTTGCAGCAAGGTGGAGGGAAGTGGAGGCCATTATCCAAGTGAACTAACATATGAACAGAAAGCCAAATACCACATGTTTGCACTTATAATTGGGAGCTAAATGTTTAGTACATATGGACACAAAGAAGGTAACAACAGGCCCAGACATCAGGGTCTACCTGAGGGTGGAGAGAGCAAGAAGGATGACAATTAAAGAAATACCTATTGAGAACTATGCTTAGTACTTGGGTGACAAAATCTGTTCACCAAACCCCCATGATACACAAATTAGCTGTATAACAAACCTGCACGTGTACCCCTGAACCTAAAGTAAAAAAAGTTGGTTTTTTTCAGTTTCATTTTAAAATAGTCAAAGCAAGTAAAATAAATGGAAAGCAAAGGGACAAAACCATAAAAGTAGTTACTTTAGTTTGCACAAAAGAAAAAAAATCCAAACAAATTTAAAAAACATCTTTTGCTATAACCTAAAAGTTGCAGGAAAAACACTTTTATTATTTTGTAGAACTGTATTTGTCTTATGGGACTTCTACCCACCCCCCAAAAAAAATCATGTCACATTTGTAGAGTATATTCATTGTGAGAATAATTTTGGATTTAATTACCAAAATATTTTTGGAAATAGATATGTCTGAATAATAAAGCAATTCTGTAAAGTCTCTCCTTGTTCTATTTAAAAGACAGGTATGAATCATTATTTTATATGTATGTATACATTTAATGCATTTTTAAAAGTTCATGTATTAAGTAGCTGCACGTGTAACGATTTCAAGGGATAGTAAGGCACTCTCCATCTAAATCTCCTCTTACTGCCCGCCCCAAGCATGTTCTCTATGCTCTGCAATAATACTACACAGTTTGTTTGCTTTTGTTGCTGATACTAGGTAATTTTTTTAAATCACCACCAGTATTCCTGTTTTACACAGCAAGAGAGCCATGGAGAAAAGAGATATATCTTGTCAAAAGACCTAATTCTTGTATAAAGAATTAGGACACATTAAGTTTTCTTTTATTAGTTATCGTGTATGAATCTGCTTGCTGGTGATAAGCTGTTAAGTAGGGTGGGAGAAATATGTGAGTGAGTGGCGACAATTTGGAACAACAAGGCCTTCATATTAGAAGAAATGTTAATGATCAATCCAGAAGTTCCCAGATATAGGGTTTTCATGAAACAGTATACATATATGTATTTTATGGGAGAGGGTCCCTTATCTGCTTAGCCTTTTTTTTTTTTTTTCTTTTGGTCAGGTAGGATTTTATTGATGATTTGGGGAAGAAAACCCTTTATCTAGCATTTTCATAATTTCATAAAAGTAATGATTTTAACATGAAAAACGGACAATCCTAGACTGATCCCATAAAAGTATAATCTAAGAGAGAAATCCAAGGTTATAATTTTTAAAAACATTTTCATGGGTACATAGTAGGTGTATATATTTATGGGTTACATGATTTATTTTGATATAGGCATGCAATGCATAATAATCACATTTTGATGTGTCTTTGATTTTTGTAGCAGGGTAATCCTGGCCTTTTAGAATGAGTTTGGAAGTATTCCCTCCTCCTGTACGTTTTGTAATAGTTTGAATAGGATTGCTATTACTACTTCTATTAAATGTTGGTAGAACTCAGCAGCAAAGCTATTGAGTCTCAGGCGCCTTTTTCTTGGAGACTTAGTAGTATCATTTTGCTCTTGGTCTGTTCGGGCTTCGGATTTCTTCATGGTTCAATCTTGGTAGGTTGTATGTGTCTAGGTATTTGTCCATTTTCTCTGGATTTTCCAATTTATTGGCATATAGTTGCTCACAGTAGCCACTAATGATCCTTTGGATTTTTGTAGTATCAGTTGCAATGTCTCCTTTTTCATCTCTGATTTTACTTATTTGGGACATCTCTCTTCTTAGTTTGGCTACAGGTTTGTCAATTTTATCTTTTTTGAAAAACAACTTTGCATCTTATTGTTATTTTGTATTGTTTTCTTCATTTCAATTACATTGATTTATGCTCTGATCTTTTTTATTCTACTAATTTTGGGTTTTGTTTGCTTTTGCTTTTCTAATTCTTTAAGATGCATTATTAGGCTATTTTAAAAAATGTTTTTCTTTTTTTGATGTATGTGCTTATTCCTATAAATTTCACTCTTCATACTGCAAATTGAAGTGTGTTTTTCTTAATATTTATTGTGAGAAGAATATGCTGTAGGCAGTGGAAAAATAAATAATTGTTTGGCATGTTTCTAGCATGGCTACCTCAACTTCATAACTGTAATGTTGACATTCAGGATTGTGAATTTTACCTCCAAATGTAGTCAACGATCCTCTTCTTAGAGGTGTCTAATACTGACATCTCTTGTTATTTTTTCTTCACATGAAGGATTTGATTTTAATCTGTTAATGAATTCAGAGGGCTAATCACAAGAAAATATTCTTGGGTCCATTTACCTATCATTTTCCACTAACAAAGAATGCCGGAAAACCAGTATTTAAAGATAAGAGCTAAAATTTTGAGATGTAATCATCTCAAACATTGTCTGTGAAATCTTTATAATTAGCATAACCTTTGGAGAATGTCATTGGATATTGATGAAACAGGGCATGAACTCTGTGTTGGCGTTTAGCAGGGCTTGCAAAAGTAACCAGAATGACGCCTGGGAATTTTAAACTACCAGATAGTTCTTATCTATGAAACTGAGTGAGAAAGGCGTTTGTCCTCTGTAATGACTTCTGTTAGCAGATTTATGCCACTTGGATCAATATATCTCCACCTTCCCACCCCCTGAGCTCTACTTTTTTGGTTAAAAAAAGAAATGGAGGGAAGGAAGACGCTCAAGTCCAATTTTTATAATGGAATAAAACTACATATAACTTTCTAGAAACCACTATAGTTCATATTCCTTGTTATAATATTTTTAAACATGCTTAGAGATACAGAGAAGTAAACACAGAAAAGTATTTGCTTTCTTTACAGGACTAATCACACATTTTAAGAAAACAAGTAGAATTAAATTGAAATAGGCCAAAGGATGAGATACTTTATTATAAACATTTCAATCAGAAGTCATTTCTTCATAAACAGTTTTTCTAAATGCTCATTGTTTCAGTGGTTATAAGACCCTTATCCTTTCTCTAACATCACTCGTGACTAAAGATCAATTAAACAAATAAATGTCTATTTTATAAAGATAAATATTGTTGGGGAAAGGATAATTTTTAAAAAGTGTGTTACAGTTTTTGGGGTGAAAAATCGCCTATTGTAACCTAAGGTTTGCTCTTTGATTAAAAGTATTTCTAAAACAAATAACCTGCATGTGAATATGTGTGTGTAACTAATACAATTAATCTTCATGCTAGATTAACTTGATAAAATATTGACCTAATTTGGGATTAAAAGATTACAAGTAACATTTTGCGCTGGACGCTGCAACATGCCTCATGTCAACACAGTAATGACAGAATTAACCTCCCAAGCCCTCTTCAATTGGGGCATTTCTGAGCTGCTACTTGAGCAGGGTCTAGATGACCTTCAATGACTGGTGCACAAAAGGCCCAATGATGCCGTTTTCTCAGCCAGCTGAGCTGCCTCTGTGGTTCAGAACCGTGCAAAGGAAAAACATATTTAAAAGATGTTCTAAAAATATCCAACTTCTGCTTGTCAAATATTTTAACTTACTAGTAACACAAGTTGTCTGGGAGCACTTAAAACATTCTTATACAAGTACAAATGTGATTTATAAGCACTGTATAGTTACTTGCAAGCGTCAGACATTTTGCTATTAAAAGTAAAAAATGAAGCTAGAAAAAACTTACCCAAATGTTTAATTCTCTTTCTGTGATTTTGGTTATACTTTTCTGACAATTAATAAGGAATTCTTACTGACAGGTTAGTGTGGATAAGAGCTAATGGTGTCTGACTCATTTTTCTTATTGGGTTAACTGTATAATACATAAAATTCCAATCTACCATTAACTCTCATTTACCCTTTGGAATTGGAGATGAGGTTGCATAACCAATAAAAAACATAGATAATTGAAAGATTTTTAAAAACACAGATAAAATTTTGAGAGAGAAACAAAAGCAGCCTTAGTGTAAATTTTAGTTACTGACTAGAAACGGCAAAACTGTCTAATGAGCATTGCATTCTTGAATGGACCATACCTTTCTTTAGTGGATTCTGGATTATCTATATCCTGATTTTTCTTATCTATATTAGCACACCAAACATTTACATGGAAGGGGAATAGGAAAAAAATTCTATCAGCTGATACATTCTATCAGCTTATAAATTAGTAAAAAATGTATATATTGAAGTATGTGAAAGAAGACTAACTCAGACTGGGCTAACGTTGTAGAGAGGAATGCTAATGATGTTCACAATGGGCTTTGGAGGATTATAGGCCAAGTCTTCATGATTTCAAATGTGAGCCAATTTCTAATCTTTCTACCAGCAAAGCTTCCTTCTTTTGGGTATTGAAGGCTTTTGGAAAGTCAAGAGGCATCTCTTAGAAAGCAAACATATTTGGCTTTTGTAAGATCTGCCATAATGTTTGTTTTACTGTACAATTATATCTACAATACTTAGTTCAGGAGATGGCAATTAGCTGGGTCATAATAAAGGTATATGGAGTTCAAGGAGATCGATTGATCGATCTATCTATCTGAATTATTCATCTCCATCTTCATTTGAGAAATATTTATTGAACTCCTTTTATGTCTTTTATGTGCCATACTCTGTGTTGTGTGTTGGGGCTATGAAGAAAAAAACATTTTTGGACATTGAAGGCTCTAGAAAAAAATGTTCTTTTTTTTCTACTAAAAATAAGATTAACAGGTGTTAGGTAAGTTTTAAAAACATATTAGGAAATTTTTAAAATTAATTTACACAATTTAACAGAGTTAAAAAGGAGAATATGCCTTCATGTGATTCAAAGAGTACAGTATATTTTACCCCACCAATTTATTTTCAACCTGCTGAAAGGCAAGATAATTGGGTCTTTTTATACTTAAAAAAATCTGAAGTATAAGCTGTCAAGTCACATTCAATGGATTGGGTGAATGGAATCTCTAACAAAATAACAATTTCTCCTTTTTTTTTCCTGTTCATCTAAAATCCCTCCTAGAAATTCTGGGGAACCAAGGAATTACATTCTAGCACAACTACTTTTAAATTTTGTAGGATAAAAAATATTCAATAATGTTTCTTAGTAGATCCATGGGTTATAGCTTTTCTATAATTTTTCATTTTCTTCCTATTCTCTTTCTACTTATTTTTCCTGATAGTTCCCATTTTATTTGGTTAGAGATCCAGCAGAAGGTAGTGGATAGCATGAATATTTTTTGGATCAAGAGAAACAATATGACAAGCCCCATAAAATAATGACTGTATATATAGGTAACAACTGCAATGAACAAATTGATTGGTTGTTAATTGTATTTCTATTGTTACTCTTTGTTTATATCAGTGAAAGTCCCTGCCATTCATTAGGAGTGATGCTCTTTATTAAGTAATAACGTTCAACTTTTATAATTATGTGTTTCGAAAGGAGTGCAAATTTCAATGTTTTCATATGGTTAATTAAAACTTGAAATTACAGCTAAAAATGATTGCCTCTTTTTAATATACAATTAAAAAGTAATATACAAATAAAAGGTGATTTTTATTTTTTATTTACTTTTTCTTTTGGAAATATACATTTTGATTTGCTTTACTTTAGGTTTAATTATCTTTAATTTAAAATAGTATCATGACATAGTAGAAAGTATGGCATTGGGTCCGGGGCGGTGGCTCACGCCTGTAATCCCAGCACTTTGGGAGGCCGAGGTGGGCGGATCACGAGGTCAGGAGATGGAGACCATCCTGGCGAACACGGTGAAACCCCGTCTCTACTAAAAATACACAAAAACTAGCCTGGCGAGGTGGCGGGCGCCTGTAGTCCCAGCTACTCGGGAGGCTGAGGCAGGAGAAAGGCGTGAACCCAGGAGGCGGAGCTTGCAGTGAGCTGAGATCGCGCCACTGCACTCCAGCCTGGGCAACACAGCAAAATTCCGTCTCAAAAAAAAAAAAAAAAAAAAAAGAAAGAAAAAGAAAGTATGGCGTTGGCAGAAGAAACATATGCTTTGGGGCCACAGGGATTGTGATTGTGCCAGGCATTGTCCTTGCTTCTGGGGATACAATTATGAAGAAGAAAGATGAAGTTCCTGCTCTTAAGGTTCTTACTAAGTTGTGTGACTCTAGGAATTTATTGTTCTTTATACTGACTAAGTTTCCTTATTGGTAAAATAAACATAATGGTAGCTATATACCAAATTTTGGCAGTAATGTTATTATGTATCTTTTACAGTATCTGACACACAGTAAGCACTTAATAAATGAAAGCCATTATTATGCTTGATATTACCGGTGTTATACAACTAGAATGTTGATATATAAGCTTAGAGTTCATAGATGGGTCATTTAAGAATATCTGAAAAAAAGATTTATTTTATCAATTAAAAGTTTCTCCTATTTTTCTACCTCCATTTAGATTATGAACAAATCAAAGATATCTATGTATTTATTCTTCTCAAAAGTGAACCTGCGGCTGAATACACACATGAAGCACACATGTATAAAGTAGTATTTATTACTTTGTAATAAAAAATAGTCATGGCATTTTTATGCCAACTTTTAATGGCTTATACTGGTAGCTCAATATATACCCAAAGATACTTTAAGACATTTATTACCAGGAGTTCTGATTCTCTGCAATCAGAATGTTGTAGAGACTATTCTTTCAGCGATTTCTTGCCTGCTATTCTTTCTGCACCATTACTCATTTCCTCTCCTTGTTCTTTGGTGTTTTCACTTATAAGTAACTCAAACCCTTTTTGAAGTCTATATGGCTCTGCATTTTATCTCTGCAAATATTTAACACATTGAGCCAGTCTTCATTGTTTTTCCTATAGAACTCAGAATGAAAAGAAAAATAACAGAAAAAAATTGCTATTTTGTCAGAGATCTCATTAGTCCAATCCATTGAACATGCATATATGGCTGCATGTGCTTCAGATGTTTTTGTAGATAAGACTCTTAGGTAGTCTTGCCTTTCAGCAGGTCAAAAGCAAATTAATGGATGAAAGAGATTGTAATCTTGCTCTCAATATGTGCAATTGTTTCCTCAACATGATTAGTGCTTGTAGTTGAAAGAGTGTAGACCAGCACAAAGTTGTAATTTGTACTGGTACAAAGTTCTACTTTTGTACAAAGCACAAAATGACTTTTGCGTGCTGAAAAACAAACAGAAAATTCCTGTTTTTCCTGACAGAACTTGTTTCTATATACTATTAATATTATTCAATTTAGCAGGATTTATTGGGTAAGTTTTCCATAATATTTGTACTAGTTACATACAGTAAAGACCAAGAAGTGTACTAGAAGTAACTGTACTAACTTTTTCAGTTCGTATCTTGACCTGTTTGTAAGCTCGTGATTCTAGATTTGTATCTTCTCTTAAAACTCTTCTCCTTTGCATTCCTGGGAGGTTCTTCTTTCAATTCTCTTCATAGTTTAGTGACTCTACTTTCCTTCCCTTCTTGGACCCTCTTCAGTTTTATATTCACCAGCTTGTTCTAGTTGAGTTCTGTTTACATCTCTCCCTTGGTGAGGTCACTTATTCTCTTGACCTGATCTATTAAATTTGGACTAAAAGCATCAATAATTGATCCTGTGTTCTCCCTACCATTTTATTTTTCCATTTTCAAGTACTTTTGGCATTTCTGCTGGATTCAGAAAAAACTGATTCCTAGAGACAGAGATAAGCTTAGACAGAGTTCCACTTTTACCACATTTCCCTGCTCCCAGGGCAATGCCTCCCTGTGAGAAGACTAGAATTTTTTTTATGGGGTCACACTGGAAATTAATGAGACTCTTAGTTTGTATAGTCCACAAGCCTATGACAATTTTTGTGTTCGTCATTATCCTCTACTAACAATCAAAATCAGGATTCACACCATTCAGCTAGATATTTCTTGATCTAAAAATTTTTTTGTTGTCTGCAGATATAAAGTTAGACATAAGGAATTCATAGAGGAAAATGACCATAAGAACCTGTAATTGTTAGGAAAATTTAAATCGAGAATGTCTTCAAAGTAAAGGTGATTCCATGTTGAAATGTTTGATAAGACATATCCTAAGGGTAAATAATTTACATAAAGTTTTAATTTAAAGCAAATAAATGTTCTGTGCATATAAGTGAAAAAGATGAATAACAGACACTAGGTTTTATTTTTTTTTTACTCAAAGTCCATAGTACTATGCCTGTCCCACAGTGGGTGATCAGTAAAGATCTAATGGATTAGAAGTGTTGAATTGCAATGGTTTCTGTTTCTTTCATTTTCTGTTACTTTCCAGATACTATTTTAGGCATCTCTCAAGGACTCTCTATCAACTACTCCATAGTGAATGGACAAATGAAACTTGATTTTAAATGAGATGATTGAAATTCATTTCATTTTTAGGAAAAAGTCGTAAAGAATGAGTGTATGAATGGGTTATATATCTTATTGCTTCCAAATAATTTAATGTATTGGTTTTCATAGAAACTCACCAAATGTATTTGGATACTAACTTTAAAAAAAATGTACTTCTAAGAAATATTGACAATGATTTTCTTAGCTTGGTCATAACATAAGTCAGAATTCTCCTTCTCTGGAATTCACTCCTGCAAGAAGAATCCACAGTATGTACCAGAACTAAGGAAAATCATAATGTATGTGTGCATGTACTTCACATGGAGCACATGGAGATTTTTGATTGCTGAAACTCAGTGATTATTTCCAAAAAGTGGGAATATGAGGGACTTTTTCTACTGTCTCTACTATTTGAACTTTTTGCAAATAATATTTATTATTTTTAAAATTAAAAGTGATGGCATTTGTATGTGGACTTTTTATTTTATTTTTTATTTTTATTTTTTTGTGAGATGGTGTCTCCCTCTGTTGCTCAGGCTGGAGTGCAGTTGTGCAATCTTGGCTCGCTGCAACCTCCGCCTCCTGAGTTCATGTGATTCTTCTGCGTCAGCTTCCTGAGTATCTGGGAATACAGGTGCTTGCCAACATACCCAGCTAATTCTTTGTATTTTTAGTAGAGGCAAGGTTTCACCATGTTGGCCAGGCTGGTCTTGAACTCCTGACCTCAACTGATCTGCCCCCCTCGGCCTCCCAAGGTGCTGGGATTACAGACGAGAGCCACCGCGCCCGGCCTGTGTGTCAGTTTTTAATGGTTTACACTGATGGCTCAAATCTTAGGACTTTTTCTGCTTAAGTTGGCAGTTCCGTTTCTTCTTTTTTCTTTCATCCCCTTGAGTCAAAGTGTAATTCAAGGTACCTGCTTACTACCACAGCTCCAAATCGAATGATCAATTTGCCATCACCTATGAGGATCTCATCACTCTCCACATCATTTCTGCATTTATAGATTCCCTTGGTACCTCATTATGTCTCATTTGAGGATCTGTTGCTGTATACACTTATAATAATTTTGCTATTATTGAAAAATTTTTAATTTGATTAGCAAATTCTCTAATGTATACAAACTGTAGTAAGAATCATCACAGTAAAACATAATCCCGATCATGTCTCTTTGTTCGAACACTAATGTTTTACCAGTTTGCTTGAGTGAAAGCCAAGTTCATACAGGTATAACCTCGAATCTGAAAACTTTGGAACCACATGCATTTTGATATTTACAATTTTGAAGATTTTTATAGTTAATGCAATGCATAGAACATATTTTCTATTATGCATATTCCCCACTGGAGTTCTGGGGCCACATGGGGTATTCTTATGTCTTAAATTTTCACAGCAAAAGGAGAAACAATTACAGATTGCAAATAGGCTCATATCAGATCAGGTCTAGTTTTACTCTAACATGATATTTTATTTTTAGACAATTTAGTGGTGGGAGGGAGTGACTTTTGGTTGTCAAAGCTTTTAGGATTTTAAAATTGCGAGCAAAGATTTTGTACCTTATGATAACCTACAAATCCTTACAAGATCTGGCTGACAGTGCCTTCCCGAGATCATTTAGTACCGCTCTCTCCCTTGCTCTCTAGTCTCTCTCATTTGCCACCATCAATCAGTTCATATGTAAACATATATGATAGAGTTCTTGTCTTTTATTCTCTATTTAAATATGCCTTCCTTCAAGGCAGAAACGGATGCTGCTGCATCCAACGTGTTTAGAAGAGGGCCTGGAACATAGTATGTGCCATGAATTTTTGTGTGATAGTGAACACATTTTTAATATTTTTATGATCACTCTATATTGAATTACACAAAGGAAATAGTAAGGACTGGTTCAACACATGGGCAATGGTTAATATGCAATATTTAACAGTATTTTTATTTGCATACAGATGTCCCTCCTTAGTTGAAGAAAAGCCGGAGAAGATGACAATGTGTGTGTTTGTATGTGCGTGTGTGTCTGTGTGTGTGCACACCTGTGGGCTTGTGATGTTTAAGATAAGACTGTGATATAGAAAGGGAAGTGAGGGGCTGGGCGCAGTGACTCACACCTGTAATCCCAACACTTTGGGAGGCCCAGATGGGCAGATCACGAGGTCAGGAGATTGAGACCATCCTGGCTAACTTGGTGAAACCCCGTCCCTACTAAAAAAACAAACAAAAAAAATTAGCTGGGCATGGTGGCGGGTGCCTGTACTCCCAGATACTCGGGAGGCTGAGGCAGTAGAATGGTGTGAACCCGGGAGGCAGAGCTTGCAGTGAGCCGAGATCGCGCCACTGCACTCCAGCCTGGGCAACAGAGCAAGACTCCGTCTCAAAACAAAGGGAGGTGAGGAAAAAAAATCATGATTGTGTAACGTGTCTCTATTACCTATCACTGCTCTACTTTATCCAGTTTGGACTACATTATTCAGGGGAATCACACATACACACACACACACACACACACACACACACACACTTCTTCACTTTACATGGGTCTTTGTGAAACACAGCTTTGATTATTTGCCTTTGAAAGTGGTAAAACACACATATGAGTTCCTGTATAAGAGTGGCATCTGTTTCAATGCCTGTTACTGCACCACTCAGCCAAGTGCATTTTAAGAGTGCTGGCAAGAGGAAAATACCATTTCCTCACAGGGTATATGTATATTTTCCTAAGTAGGTCCTCTTTTATGATTTACTCCCTGGGACATCCTTCTTTTCAAACTTTGTATATACTTTCGGGCACTTTATTCCATGTCTAAAACACATTATTTTCTCAGTAAATATTTCTTAAATTGGAATGAATTCATGATTTAAAAGTTTAGTTTTTCATGCTAGGGATAGTTTGGATTTTATGGTTGTGTTTTTATTCAGAGGTCTTAGGATTATTTTTCTTCCTTTGAAATTATTACAATTATAATTACTATAATTATAAGATAATTGTAATAATTAATTGTAATAATTATCTTTTGAAGTATGCCACCTACAGAGGTTTAGAAACTGAAAGAAATGTCCCATGGAAAGCCTGCTGGCTCCTTGCTCATTTGTTACTTTTAATGGACAGACCTGTCCCCCACTTGCGTGAGTGTCTACACTCTCTGGAGTTTGGAGTCATTTTATTCTGCCTTAGTGGAATCACCACCCTTTTTCAAATGTGGGTTCAGAGGTGAATTTAGATGTTGGGTGCTCACATTTTTGTTTTATGTATTTCAGGAGAAGTTCCTAAAACACCTATAAAAATACTTAAAGAAACAAATCACTTTACCTTAAGCATGTGTCTTCATGCTGGCTCCTTCACACAGTCATGAAATGAACTGAATGGCATGAATAAACCTTAAAGTTTCTTTATAGAATTTGACAGAAAATTATCTTGCAGTTACTCCAATTCTTCCATATAACTGTTTCACATTCTCTATGGCAAAAATTTTGAAAGGGATCTCTGAATGTGTTCATCAGACTTCACATTTTATAATTATTTCAAAAATTATTTTCTCTAACACCACCAATTATTAATAGAAGAAAAACTGCGTCTGTATATTCCGTGAATGTTAGAATTCCCCCATTATTTTGTCCTTAACTTTCCTACCCCATGGGCCATCTCATATACTATCTAAATTTAAATATCTCCTATTTATGCTAATGGTGCTCATTTTATTGATCCATGTGGCTATTCCCAGTCCTTGGATCCCTCCTCTGCTCCCTTTTTTCCCCTCAGTCTAGACCCTGTGGCCAGTTACCCAAATTACTTGCTCACAAACATCCTTGACTCTTGTTTCTGTCTATTCACCTACTACCTACAATATTCTGATCCTAGACTGTTGCCACAATCCACCTTCTCTGCTCCCATATCCAAGTAACTGAATCTGCCAAAGAATAATAACAAAAACTTAGACCATTACAAACCTGTGGTCTCCAGTTTGACTAGTCACTGTAATACCTACCCCCTTTCCCAATCTTTTCAATGAATTATTTAAACATGTTGTGCTTTTCTCATGTGCCCTCTTCAATCTTTTCCTTCTGTCAGCTAATGACTTTTTTTTTTTTGAGACGGAGTCTCGCTCTGTCACCCAGGCTGGAGTGCAGTGGCCAGATCTCAGCTCACTGCAAGCTCCGCCTCCCGGGTTTACGCCATTCTCCTGCCTCAGCCTCCCGAGTAGCTGGGACTACAGGCGCCTGCCACCTCGCCCGGCTAAGTTTTTGTATTTTTAGTAGAGACGGGGTTTCACCGTGTTAGCCAGGATGGTCTGGATCTCCTGACCTCGTGATCCGTCCGTCTCGGCCTCCCAAAGTGCTGGGATTACAGGCTTGAGCCACCGCGCCCGGCATGACTTCTTGATTTATTGAGAAAACTGTGCCTATCACAGCTTTGTTACAAACTCTCATTATAGTTTATCCCTCTACCTGTAAACTATCTCTAGACCAATCGTAAAAGTCTTTCCCCTAGACTAGGAAGATATGTCCATCCATCCTATCAATAGTTGCATAATCTCATTTCCCTAGACTTGACTCTACTTTTGGGCCTCCTACCCTCACTTTCATACTCACCTTCTCTAATGGTTCCTTCTCATGAATGTGATAATGCTCAAGCCCCTCTTATTCTGATAAAGTGTCTCTTGACACTGGAGTACCTCTGTTATTACTCATTTTTTTCTGCTTTTCTCATCCAAACTTTACAAAGAAGTAGTCTTCACTTCCTTACTTTAATTTTTTAGTTCTCTGAAATCTGATTATTGCCTCACCACCACATTAGAACTTCTTTTATTAAGGTAACACATATATTTTAATTTTCCAAACCCAATCATCATTTTTCATCCTCATGTTACTGGACTGGACTTTAGAAATCAAAGTACATGAATTATATAATTGTTGAATTGCTTTGACTTTTAATAAAATTTTATTTATGCTAGAAAATGGATAACAATTTAAATATCTGTTAAATTTGATGTTTTCATTTAGGCTTGCAAAGATACAAAACAGCAAGTTCTGTAAGACACAAAACAGAAGACTGTCTACAACAAAAGCTACAAAACTAAATGGTTTAGGAAAACTGCTTTAGCATTGACTCTTTAGGATTTTGGGAGAGGCTGCGGTCATTTTTGAAAAGAATATTAAGTAATATAATGACTTTGCTCCATTAAGAAACAGTGACCTGGTTTGAGGAGTTCAGAGACTCTTCAAATGTGCCAAAGTTTCTATTTCCCTTTCACCAACTTGTTTTTCTTTATTAGGTGCTTGTAAGTTATCCAGGTCTGTATCATATTATTATCATAGTTACGGAAAAGAGGACAATCCTTTGACCTAAAATATTTGGTAGTCTCTTACCTTTGAGAAAATGGGAAGGGCTACAGACCTGAAAGAAATTCTGCACTATAGGTGGCTTCATTGAGATGACTCAATAACTGGCACCTGTATATATCTTTAAAACCTCTCCTTCCTCTGCCAATCTTTTAACATATTTAAAATTGTGAATATTTGGAGTTTTTATATAACTCCAAGCCATAGCCCATTTATTTGTTTTTATACTGACTCTTCTTATGTACATAACATGAATGGCAGTTAAATAAAGTTCTCTTATTCTATAAACATCCTTTAAAGATGATGTTTTTCATAAGCTTCATTTTTATTTCAAAATGTTTTCCAGGTAGTTATATTATTCATGAAGTTATTTTTATTGCTATTTCACTACTCATAATAAAGAAATATATTTAAACTTTCATTATTGCTTATGCTTACACTCTCTAATTTTACAGTTAAATTCATGACACGTTTGTTCTGAGATTTTAAAAAAGGGTGGGGAGCAGGAAGATGCAGTACCTTAGAACTTTCTATCCAGGGGCTGTGGCACAGGGGCCTGTTGCTCCATGGTTTAAAGTTGTGCAGAAAAGTTAATGTCTTCAGCCTTGGGGAAGCAGTGGGGACTCCCAGTCAAGGGCAGCTTTCTTTGTCAAACCAGTACCCGAAGAAATATTATCTTTTCCTTTGTGTACTATAATATAAAAGTAATAAACAATTGCTATTTTACAGTAAAGCAGAACTTATCTTTAGGACAAGTATTGAAGAGAACAAAAACTTGATATTTTTTATATTGCTATAAAAATAACGGATTATTTTTATTAGAAACTGATAAATCAAAATTATTTTTAATGGTTATTAGCTAGTAAGAACAGGCTGTATATGTATATGTACAAGAAGTTTGAGGTTCATTTTAAAAATGAGAGTTATATCATCAATTGCTTTATTTGAATAATATTTTATATAATGATAGTCTGTTTCCTAAATGGCTTATAAGTAAACACATATTTGAAGGTGTGTTCATACACAATGACTGGCTTAATTAACTCTAGTGAGAAAAATCACAGCTGCAGGCCAAATAACTTTTTTACTTATTATAATGCTATATAAACAGACTGAGTCTTTTTTAGTCATTATTACTCTTTTATGCTTTATGTATTATATTAACATCCAATAGAGCAATATTGTATAAAATAAAATTTATAATAGGCATTTTTCAGCTTCTTCTAAATAACAATGAATTCATTTCTTTTCATCAAACTTTTTTTTGATTTATGTATCTCTTTATCAAATATTTATTGAGTGCCTACTATGTGCTAGACAGAGATGAAACAGCAGTGGAAAGCAGAGGTGGAATTCTTCTCAAGCTCAAAATGTTAATTTGGTACTGTGGATTCCTTCTTTTTGTAATTATATATGCTAAACCCCCCAGTCTGAGGAATTGGGATTTAATGTATGCTGTTTTCTGCAGAGAAGAAAAGAAACTCTTCTACTTCGTACAATAATTTGTTATTGAAATCATTGAGCAGGGAATATATAAGAATCCTACTATGAATATATTACTGTTAGAGTCTATAAATGTTAGCCGCTTATTTCTCAAAACTCCGTTTTTGAAACTATAATCAAGCAATAATAATTCTGCTAAAAGCCCAAGTTTCTGAATATTCTCCGTTTTGATATTTTAGAAATATTTTAAAATTTTTGCTAGTTTTACCTTAAATAGGGGCTTTTATCTGATGATAAGTAATTTTCCCTTTAAGAAATACCAAAGTAGTTTATAAAACTTGTACCAAGAACAAGCTCTAAATTATTTTAAAATGTTCAATGTTAGTAAATGGAAATTTAGTCACAATTAATTCACAATTGCTCTTTAGGAATTTTAGTAACTCCTATATTGGAAAAATGTAAACCCTTTCTATAGAGACCTAAATTTATTTTCATTAAATGTACTTGAATGTTAATACCTATTAAGTGTCTCAGATAGTTCCTGAAACTGATGCTGAAGTCATTTCGTGAAAAAAAAAACACACTATATTTTATCATCATAATAAATGTATTAATGTTATTATGGTTATTTATTTTGGCTTTGAATTTCATTAAGTAATACCATTGTCTTAAAAATTTATTACAGAGGAGAGAAAACAAATGCATGTCATTTGGCTGTCTCACTGATGTCAAAGTTTCTTTTCATTCTGGGGGCTGGGTATTGTGGGGAGAAAAGTGGTGTTAGGAAAATAAAGTCTCTGTGTTTCTTGGAGATGGGGGTACTATTTTATGAATCCAATTTCATATCTATCTTGCCATCTGTCACTAGGCAGAAGAGATATAGGACAGTGGCAAACTCATGTTGAAAAGGCCGTCCTGGGATAACAAAGAGAAAAGTTAATGGACATGGATTTACAAATTATTAATGATTTTTCTTGTCATTTCTTGAAAAATGAAAGCTATGCACGCTGCCTCTCTCCCCAAACAGATTGCATTTTATTCCTCTGCAGTTTGTCCATCAGCCTTCACTCTGACAACATAATCCAGAACTAATCCAGAGCATTCAGTTTTCCTTGTTGGCTCTCAGGCAGCCTGCTTAGACAAATCCTGCTACCTGTCAGCCCTCCTGTGGGTGCCAAACCGGCTGCCAGGTTAACCTCTGGGGAAGCAGGAAGACCTGCTGATTTAACCCCTACTTCCCTTCCTGTAATCCACAGTAAATAGGGAGGATGTGAATAGGCTAACTGTTTTAATCAGGCCTGGATCCCTTAAAATCTGTTTCATACACAGCTTTAAAAACTCAGGTTATGAACATCCCTACATAAAATCACATGGCAGTTCCTCCAAAACGTGGGCCTTAAAGAAGCAGATGGATCAGATACACTGAAAGGTCTTAAATCCTCTAAAGTAGCCTGTGAAATAGATATACCATTTCCCTGAGCCACATCATTGCTTATAAATACTTCCTAATTATCAGGATGAGGTCTAATTTGATTGTTATGAAAACTCCTATTTTGTTAATTTCAATATGACTGCCATAATTTACCTTTTCTTTGTCCCCTGCCTTCCCCAATACATGTATATGCACACACAGTAATTCTTATTGCATGACAGTGAATTTGAATATTGTTTACAGATTGGTCTCGAATGATTCCAATATGAGCAAATAACTAGACAAAGTTTTCAAATGAGTAAATATAAATTAATGTTGCATGACATTTAAATGACTCATATTGAATTGATCAAGAAGAAAAATGGAGCAACTTAAGGTAAAAAGCCTCCTGAAAATACTCACTCTTCAAAAAGAACAACACACTACCTTCTCCTCGTTGGAATTCAAGGCACATCAGTCTACCTGCTCCTGCAGCATCAACAATCCACAGCAGAAAAAAACTTGCATAAGCATGGTGTTCCAAGGCACGCTTTAAAGTTCCACTTAGTTTAGTCTCCTGAGAAATGTGATGAAAACTCACTCAGGTCTTTTAACGTTAGGAAGGCAAGATATTCAGGTCAATAGGGGAGGAGATGAGCTTAGACCAGTCCCTGGAGAGGGAATCTGAACTCCACCATAAACAAGTGGTGGGAATCACTGTGACTTCTAATGAGGATCTTCAGTTCTCCTTCATTTAATTGCAGGCTTTTCTTTAAGAGTGAGAAGGGCAAGGCTTGCTTCTTCCCTACTTATTCCCTCCCACATAACAGAGGATGAAAAATGAGGAATGTTCCTTATGCAAAACACCCAGATGTGGTTTTGATGAAGTGAGTGCACTTGTACACACATAAACACACACACACAACACGCTCACTTGATGGTTTCTAACCTAACCAGTTATGATATTAAATATAGTATTCCTACTTCCGCTTGCGGAGTTGACGCGTGTATCATTATGTAATGACCCTCTTTCTCTCTTTTTATAGTTTTTGTCTTGAAATCAATTTTTAATTATTGTGATAACAAATCTGTTTTTGTAAAAATAATTGTATCAACTTTTATGCAATAGAAATAAAAATAATAGTTTTGTACTTCAGTACCTAATAATTTAAAAAGCTAATATTTATATAATTTTCTTACCTTCTTTTTACTCAAAAGATAATGTTTGTGCTTGTTTAAAAATAGATTTTTAATTTAAAAAAAAACTTATTTGGTCTTGTTTGTTAGCATTCTTTTCACCTTTCTTTCTGTTTCGATGGTCCATGATTTTTTTTCTTTTACTCTTTTTTTTTTTTTTTTTTTTTGAGATGGGGTCTCGCTCTGTCACCCAGGCTGGAGTGCAGTGGCCGGATCTCAGCTCACTGCAAGCTCCGCCTCCCGGGTTCACGCCATTCTCCTGCCTCAGCCTCCCGAGTAGCTGGGACTACAGGCGCCCGCCACCTCGCCCGGCTAGTTTTTTGTATTTTTTAGTAGAGACGGGGTTTCACCGGGTTAGTCAGGATGGTCTCGATCTGCTGACCTTGTGATCCACCCGTCTCGGCCTCCCAAAGTGCTGGGATTACAGGCTTGAGCCACCGCGCCCGGCTCTTTTACTCTTTTAAATTCATATTTGTTTTATTGGTGATAAAGTTTGCTAGGATGTCAGCCAGTAATTTATGACAAAGCAGCTGAATTTCATGGTTAAGGTGAGAACCAGGGATTAATTGTCAAACACCACCATGTAAGATAAAGCTTCTTTTAAAGCAGACCGATTTGTTTATGTTCTTTTTGATAAGTAGGTAGTTGTTAAACTGAAATTTGGAAATAAAATTTAACATTAGAAAGGCAGGATGAGACTTTAAAATTCAACCACTGGAATAAAAAGTCTTTAAAGTATTCTATTAGGTTATATTGATCATTATTAAAAATGTTTTTGAAAGAAGACTTCATTACAATAATGACTAAGTTTTGTGATAAGATACACTGGGGCTGTAATCTCCAGATTGACTAGTGCTGATAACCGAGTCACTCACTAGGAGCCAGAGGCCAGGAAATATGGACTTGGGTAGAGGGAAGTGGGCAGAAGGGGATGTGACGTTGGGAAGAAGTCAGTTGATTTGGGATGCAGCTGGGGATGCAGGGAGAAAATGTGGCTTCATGAAAGAGAATGGAGTGAAATTTGGGGAGAGAAAATCTATGTAAGCAAGTTAAGAAGAGAAAGGGAATAGTGAATAAAAATAGAAAAGGAGGAAGGAAAGAAAGGCGTCTGTGCATAGGTTTACATATTAACATACCCCATATAATGGAAAATAATCACAGGAGTTTTAGAAAATAGTGTTACTCAGTAATGCAATCGTTGTGCCATGTTTGAAACTTGCAAGAATATGTATTTTAGGAATTGTAAAGATACATACCTTAACACATACATATAGAATGCAAGAAAAATATTTTAATAATTATATGAAGGCACAGAGGTTAGGAGCATGATCTACAAAGCAGGATTGCCTAGGTTTGAAACTCAGTTCCGCCATTCACTAGCTGGGTAATATAGGGAGGAACTATTCTCTTTGTGTTTTATTTTCCCCCTCTCTAAAATGAGGAATATTTATCCATAGTGATGTTGTGCAGATTCCTTTGGATAATATATGTGTAGTGCTTAGAATGGAACTTGACATGCATTATAGGAGTTCAGTGCAGTTTAGCAGTTACTCCTGAGTACAAATGCACTTAAACCTCCATTAAACTTCCAGTGTTAGAACTCTTTAGTCAGAAATCATAGGTTGGTATTTTTTAAATTAACATATCAAGTTGTTTAAGGTTCATATTAAGCAGAATATTTAGAATCTCCACATCAGAATTATTTCCAGTGCTTTGGAGCTTTAAAAAAGAACTTTGATCTTTTGGGATACTGACTAAATTGATTTTAAAAACACTTATACACTTCTTTGCCCTGAGATATTTCAGGGCTTAAGTTGACCTACTTTTTGTTTGTTTTTGACATATTTACTCAGCGAAGAATACGCTATTTTCAGAACGGATTGTAAGAAAAGTAGCAAGATGCATCATCGAAGCTATCTATTAAATAGAAATACAAAAAAAACCTATAGCACCCTGGGTTGCCATTTGGTAATAATGACATAAAGCAACTTCAGCTTGAGCCATCATGCTGTTTAGAATACATTAACTGTTATACAATTAATCAATATGTTGTAAACAAATGCTGAAAATGTTAGGTCATTTTTGATCATCTTTCCTTTCAAAAGCACCAGCTGTAAGGGGTTATCTGGTTATCGATCATGTTTCTTATCAGCCCTGTACATTATGGTATGTTTGTAGTTGGTACATAATCTAAACAACGCTGGCCTAATTCATCGACCTTTGAAATCTGGGTCTAAATGGCAGTAAAACAAGAAGACTGATAACACTTAAAGAAGTCTTTAACTCGGTCTCACTGTCTGGTAAAATTTGAAATGATTCCAGCCCGTAAAAGTAAACTACATGGCACATGTTACCTAAGGAACAGTGTTCAAACCAATGGAGGAGAATAAAATTTGAACTTTGAATTTTTAAGTCAGCAATTATTTTCAGCAAAGAAGAAACTGTACTTGTTAGAATCAATATAAAGATTTCAATTTGTCAGAACCCTAGCTTCCACTTTCAGCCACACAATAATGAGATACCCTCAGAGTCTGAATGAAATGTAGATTATTTTAATTTGGAATGAAATATCTCTAATGGTGTTTTGTGGTTTGGGGATTTTTGGAAAAATTTTGTCAAGTACTTGGCACATACATTCAGTGAATAGACACATATATGTTTTTCCTGAATAAACTGGTAAAATGTGATTTTAAAATATATAAACAATCACAAATTAAAAACAAAAGAGAGGAAAGTCTAAATTAAGTTGAGTCAACCAACTAGTGGGAACCTTTAATTAATAATAAATTTCTGCATTCTTCACCAGCCCCCACAAGTTTGACACATACCCACTTTGGCTTGTTGTAAATGGGATCATTCAGTACTTATATGTAACATCATTACTTCTATCACCTAAGGATATTCCATTGTATGGACATGTCAACAAATACTTAGTCTCCTTTTGATATGTAAGTTTGTTTTCAAGTTATCACCATTTTGACCATTCAGGTTTATAATATCTTTGCTGCTTTTACACTTACTATTTCCTTAGGATAAATCCTTAGACGTAAATTGAATAGGTTAGATGGTCCCTATGTTTAACACTCCACTCTGTATTGCTGTATTAACTTTTAGAAAGAGCAGCAATTTATACTTTTACTTCCTTTTTATATATCTATTAGCTTCCATGGTCCATTAACACTATTTCCATGCTTTTTGTTGTTGCTTCCTAAGCTGATAGACAAAGTTTGCCTTTAATTTGCATTTAACTGTGAGAGTGAACAACTTTTCAGAGTTACTGGCCAGTTTATTACTTTTCCTGATGCCTCTGTTTATTTGCCATTGTACACTTTTCCACTGAGTTGGGAAACTTTTTCTTATTTATTTGAAAGCTTTTTACATAAAAGTATATTCCACTTTATTATATATAACAAATATTTATTTAAATATAGTAATGTATTTTACTATATATTGCAAATATTTCCTCTTTCTGTATTTTAATTATTACTGTGATTTTTAATTTCTAGATTTATTCCATTATGATCATAGAATATGGCCTCTGAAATTTCTGTTTTTTAGATTTTCTTGCTCTTTGTTACCTAATATATGGACATTTTAAAACATTTTATGAATGCTTAGAGAAGAAAACATATTCTTCGTTATAGGTTGAATCGAAAACATTAATTTGATAATATTCAAAAATTCTATATTTGATTCTCTTTTCATCTACGTAATCTAACAGAGGTTGTATGGTAAAGTAAATGCTCCTCCTACAATTAAATACCAGAAAATTTCCAGGAGTCTTAAAAATTTATAACAGTATTTGCATTACACATTTTGATACTGTTATTAATTACTGAAAGTTATGATTGTTACGCTTTTATGTAGAAAGAATCATGCTTCTTTTAGCTTAAAATAACCTTCTTGGACATATATAATATTTTTATTCTGTTGTATATATTGTTTGCAAGATATTTGATATCCTTTTACTTTATTTCTTCTGTGTCATTTGCTAAGGGATTCTTCCATTTGCTTAGTATTTCTGTGTATATCTCCTTTAGTGAAGCAGAGTTTTAATGGTTTGAAGGTGACTCTCTTGACCAGGCTTCAATATAAGGCTTACAGTGATTACGAAAAATGTATTAGAGATGACTATTTTTCATGTTTTAGATAATTTTAACAAAACACTGGAATTACCTATTCTTTGAGAGACCAAATTGACTAATAATAACGTTATGAGTTTGCTTCATATTGGGG
The DNA here is from genome assembly GCF_024542745.1 of Macaca thibetana thibetana. Classification (NCBI taxonomy): domain Eukaryota; kingdom Metazoa; phylum Chordata; class Mammalia; order Primates; family Cercopithecidae; genus Macaca; species Macaca thibetana. Next base: position 77,325,147 of record NC_065582.1, read on the forward strand.
TAAGCTTAAAATTAAGTTGTGATTTTAAAAGGCAGAACCTATAATTAATGCAACTAGTCACAGTTTTGACAACTTGCTCAGACTTTTTGATGTTTCCTCTCTTTAGAACAGAATATTTGATTCATTTATTTGCAACTTTGTATCCCAGTTGCAAATTCTAGGATAACTGAAAAGTTCCATTCAATATCATGTTGCATTAGATTTAGGTAATGATACAAATTTTATTTTTTCTCTTCTCTTCAATATAATGTGGGAATTTAATATATATTCTATATCTAATATAGAGTAAGTGAGAGACAAAAACAAAACAAAAAAGCAACTTAAAAGTAGAGGTTGTTTCCTTTCTAAAACTGAAACTGCACACACAAGAAATCTCTCCATTAAAATAATGAGCTATTGTTGAGCTAAAAAGGAAAATGAGAAACAGAATTATATAGCAGTGAAAACAATCTCATTTTAATAAAACAGCTTTTTCCAAGTCAATTCTATTCATATCTTTCATGGGTATGCATAGGCCATACATTCATTCATTTATAAATTAATCGAATGGTTCATTCATCCCAAAACTTACACATACAAAGAAACAAGCCATTGTGAGTCATACACCTAGTACTATGAAGATACTTGAAACATAGCATGACAGTAATTTTGCACTTATGGAATTTGTCATACAATGGGGAGATAACACATGGTCACAATTAAGTAAATATAGATATGGAGAAATGTTATTTTCTTAGCAGCTGATATGAAACTTACTTTATGAAGAGACTCCCCTACCATGCCTCCCAATGATGTTTTGGTGATATTTTGATGAGTTACAATCGGGACAGAGGCTAGGCTTCCAAGGACTGGCTATCAGCTGGCGCCCAGGTTTCATAAGACAGAGAAAGCCCTCTGCCTAGTAGAGGGACATTTGGCTGTGCTGGTTGACTGAGCACTGATTGTGTGGGGAAAGCATAAGAAGGTAAGAAGACTTCTTGGAGCCAGGTGCGGTGGCTCATGCCTGTAATCCCAGCACTTTAGGAGGCCGAGGTGGGCAGATCACTTGAGGTCGGGAGTTTGAGACCAGCCTGGCTGACATGGTGCAACCCCATCTCTACAAAAAATTAGCTGGGCGTGGTGGCATGCGCCTGGAATCTCAGCTACTTGGGAGGCTGAGGCACAAGGATTGTTGGAGCCTGGGAGGCAAAAGTTGCAGTTTGAGGCGAGATAGCACCATTGCATTCCAGCCTGGGTAACACAGCAAGACTGTATCTCAGAAAAACAAAATAAGATGTCCTGGGGAAGCCCAGCTAAGACAGGGACTTGGGGAAGACAAAAAAATAGCCAATAAGCATTTTAAACTGCTTTTAAATTGTTTCTGAGGTTCTTTCGTGTGAAATGCCTGTCTTGCAAGTTATAACATTTTATGTTAAAAAAATCTTTGTTTCTCATCAATTAGTATGTGTCTTTTTGGGAAACATTACGAAGTGTAGAGTATCACATACCGATTGGTGCCGGGCGAAAACAGAACTAACTGGTCGCATAGATCTTACAAACCAAAGGAAAAGGGAGAAGCTGACATTTGAGTAACAGTAAATCAAAATTTTTGATGTGGCATAACTCATCCACAAAATTACACTCCTCTTCCATAGGAGTTTAGAAAATGGAAAGATTATTTCCTACTGTATAATTAGAAGATCTGTAGAAACAGTGGGATTTGAAAACAGGTTTCTTTGGTGAGTGAATGCTGATCATAAGAGAAGTTAATATATGGGGGGATATTTCCAATGAGAAGAAGAGAGTGGGTGGATTTAGAAATGTAGACATGTATCAGGTATACTCAGAGAATGGGAAATAGTTCAGTTTGTTTAGTCCTTAAAAGCAAAATCTAAGAGTTGAAAAAATGTTGAATATGCACATTTGAAAGGACCTAACAGGTTCCGAAATGTTATATTACTTACCGAATGAATAGCAATAAGTTCATTGCCAAATTAATAGACATGTTGAAGGTAATTTTCATAAAAACTCATGATTTGTTTTAATAAACTAGTTCTAAAGCTTATCTAGGGTAATAAACATATGAGCATATATTCAGAAAAAATACAGTGATAAAACTGAAAATACAGATGCAATTATTTAAACATTTCAGTAGTGATTCTGAGACTGGGCAGACAAATAAATGTATTAGGAGTTCTTGAAATAGACTTATTGGGCTAAAGGAGATATTAGGGTTGGATTGCAAAGGGAAGGATTATTTGGTAAATAGTATTAGCTGACATTTTGGAAAAAAAGATAGTGTAAATCCTGACATTTCACATCTCATATTTAGAAAATCAAGTGATATCAAATAATTTTAAAACATAGAAACATCCCAAAATAAAAAGATTGAAATACCTATCAAATTTTTATTTGGGCACAGAAAAGGAAGAATATGACTGGCAAATTTTAGAAGCAACTGAAGTCATCATGGAGTTGAATGTCTATAATTGACATAAAATTGATATAAACAAATAGGATATAAATACATAGGATATAACAAAATAGAAGTTTGAGGGCAGGAGAGTCCATTTTGGATTGCAGCAGCTGAAGAAGGCACATCAACATCAGAATTTCCTTAAGGAAAGGAAAGGATTTCTTCAGAGTAGGACAAGTGGAGAGGAGGTAAGTGTGAAGTGGCCTGGAGCTGTGAAAGACATTTGCAGGGCAAAATGATCCTACTGGCCTGCGCAGAAGCAGAACATGCTGTTGGGAACAGCTGAGAGGTCAGATTAAGGAAGGTCTTGAAAATCAGTCTTAGGAGTACCCTATATGGTACAAAATGACTTAGAAAATGGCTGTGGGAAATTAGGCATGAAATAAAGATGGCCAGGCACTTTCTTTTTATTTTCAATTAATTTCTTTCCATTTGAGTACCCAGTGTTTTGTCTTTTCAGTATAAATCTCCAGAATGGAAAAGTCAAAACTATGTTTCCATTAAGATTTGTTTGTCACCTTTTGTTCTGAGCGGGAAAGACCAAATCCTTTTACAACAGTTAATTCAACTTCAAAGCCAAATGACAGGAGGCGAGCACACACTTACCACAATAGTTTTGTGACAGTTATTAATAGCATTTTTTTATTTCTGATTGAATGCATTTCAACTAATCATTCTAGCATTGCTACAAGATTGTCTTGCCATACCTTACAACTTCTAAAATAGCAAGACATTCTCGAGTGTAATAAAATACGGGACAACAGTTCTTGGTGTTTGCCACTTTTGTTGATTACATGCTCCATCTCATCTCCTTGGCCCTTTCATTGATGATTCCTGCTTAAGGTGTCATCACTCAACTTTCTCGTGACAGTTGAACTACAAAAAGTAAGAAGGATGAAATCTGAGATCATTTTTTAAAGAAGGATTTGCTAACTTTTAGAAATGCTTAATAAAAATGGCTAATATATATAAGTATGTATGTAAATATAATAGCTAAACCAGTAATTTATACACATTTACTCTTTAAAACAATCCACTGAGGTAAGTACTCACTTTACATGTGAAGAAACTGAAGCTTATAGAGGTTAGGTAACTTGCTGGTATCACAGAACTGGTGAGTGGCACAGCTAACATTTGAATCTAGACAATGTAGCTCCAAATTTCAGGCTCTTAGCCACTACATCATATCACATCCACCATTTCCTACATGTTGAATTCTCCTTATTTGTCAAGATTCAGTTAACTCTTACCTTCAATGAGGACTTCTCTAATTCCTCACCTGGATTTACTCACTGTATTCTTTAGGCTCTCAGTAACCTTAACTTGTACCTTTACTATAGCAAATGTCATATTACAGTTTAATCTCTTACAGTTTTATATTTTATAACAAACATTGCAGATTGCAGACTGAATTGGGAAGAAGGGTCATTTTGATTTACTGAAGTAATGTTTAAGTATATTTTATTTTGAATGCTTCTGCACACACTGTAGAGTTATTTAGAGTTCCCACTATGCCCTAATGTCTTACGCTTAGTTAGTTCCTGAATTTGCATTTCCTGGCTGTACTCTCAAAGGCTTTTGCTTCTGTGTTCTGTGTTGTGTATTTTCTTTTACCCTCTGCTTATTTTCCCTTACATTCTTCCTTCTTCACCTTTCCCCAAACTCACCTCTGGGTTAAAAGCTCTTTGAACTCAGATCCTGTGTTTTATTCATTTTTTTTGTTTGCTTTCGTCACCATATACCACAGAACCCGGCATATAGCTAGAAATAATTACAATGACTTTAAAACTTTTTGGTCTGCTCTTCTTGATGCTTAGGATTACGTAAAACTTCTATCAAAATAGGAGTGCTCTAATTAAATATTTCCAAGAAATGTTTGAAAGGACATTACTACCATTTACCTTCACATAAACAATTTTTAAATGGCTTAAATGTCATTTGTGAATAATTCCTGTAGAACTATGTCTATAGCTTTTGTTTAAAAATACATACATGACTTTTCCATCAGCAAAGATGTTTAAATTTAGTCAAATGTTTGATAGTAATCTCACCAAATAGCTATTTGAGGAACAGTATTTTTTTCCACAGCACTCTGAGTCTAGATAGTCATAATGGTTTCAAGTCATTATTTCTTATTTGACAGGATGTTATTTTCTTAATCTGTAGTAACACTCAACTTGGAAAATAATGTCCTCTAATATTTCTTTATTATCTGTAAATTACAGGTGAAGTCAAATCTTTTAAAATATCATGCACTAATTGTCATTTTTTCTTTACTGGAGACAAAACCAATTTTTTTTTATTTGAAAGCTGTTAATATCACCCAATTCCCTTGTTTACACTGAACGGGCAGAATCAGAAATAATTATATGGTTAAATTGTTTATAATCATTTCTTTAAAAAAGCTCATTAACTCTAGCATCAATATTCATAATATTCTAATAAAAATTCTGTTCTGAAATAGATTTACTAATTAGATTATAGTCATGATTCAGCTATACTGGAATATAAAACTACTTCAGTTAAACTAAATATTTTGAATGTATTACTTCAAATAATTACTTGGTTTAAATTACTATTCACTTATTGGACAGAAACTAAAGTTTTCAAGATATAATGAGGACAATATACTGAAATAAAAGAAAAAATGTCATAAGCACTACAGTTGAATATAGGTAGCAGGGATGAACAAAATCATATATAAATGAAGAATTTTTTTCTTATGTCATTCTATGACATCCATTTTCAACATCGAGTACTGCCAGCTTCAATTACTATAAACATTTCATAAGCTACTCCTCAAAATATGACCTCACCTCTGTTGGGATGTTGTAAAGATTTTTAGTTCTAAAGGGGAAAAAATGTAAATTCATAAGGCCTATACCTTAGACATACTTTTAACAGTTTGGGTTTAAATAAGACCTATTTTGCTGCACTTATGGATAGAAACGAATCATAATTTTTCTTTAAATCTTGGGGCAAGTCATTTAAAAATATGAAATTAAAGCTGCACAGTGATTGTCATGCATGGCTGGAAGCGGTAACCACTTCAGCCATTGAAATACACTGCGATTGGTGTTCATGTGGATTACATTTTAATATTGTACTGGAAGCTTAATTATAAAGGATTATTAGCAGATCATAAGAGGACTACAATGAAATAGGGTCATGCAGAGTGGAATATTATTAGCTTCCTAATCTTCCAAGTCATATCTTCCTTGCAGGTTGACATCTTTCTTAAGTGTGAACTGTGGACTGGGTTTATAAGGGCTGCGAAGTTTTTTCCTCCGACATTTTTAGCAAAAAGTCTGTCTCTTCATTGTTATGGGTTTGAATTCTTCGCTGGTTGGTATGGTTGCTCCTGGTAGTGTTCTATGATCCTTAGAAATTGAGCTTCATAATATGGTCCCTCAAAAGCTACTTGACTCCATTGGCTAACAAGTGTCAGTCGATAAAAGACAAGCAAGATGGAGGATAAGTAGATCTTTATTTTATTTCTTTGCAAAGGTGAAAAACGAAATAAATGAATGTATTGAAGCACGTACTTGGGCTCCACATTTAAAATCTTGCTAATCTCACAGCAAAACTGCAATTAGGCAAAGAATCAGTGCTGCCTGTTAAGCTTTTCAACAGATGATAGGAGTAGCCAGGCATAAGCAACTCTGTCTTTCATAATGCGGGTGCGGCATTGTCTTAAAATAGCACTGATGTTGACTTTGTCATGTTAACTGTGGGAACTTTGGAGGAAATACATTTAGGCACTTGAAGACTATAAGTTAAAAGATAAGGCCAACTGATACTGTGAACAGTGTGCCTGAGAGGTAAATTGCATGGAGAAACTAAACATGACAGGCTTAGATAAAACACTTATTATGATTAATACCAGAAGTAGTAACAAGCTCATTTCTTTCTGCAGCCCCAGGAAACCTCACTTTTACCTGATAATGCTTATGGCTCCAGCTCACTCACCCAAGCCCCCCAGTGTCTTAATGGCAGGCTACTAATCTGTGACACATCAGGACTTTGGGAATTCTTGCTTCTCTGATTTTCACCTTTCTTTAGAAGATTTACAAATCATTACTGTGCAATTCCCATAAAAAGAGCTTAAGGACGGTAGGCCAGAGGTCTAATATTCACCGAAACTAGCTGAGACTTAATGTAATTTATTTTCTTAAATATAGGTAGATGTCGTCTGCTGTTGGTTCTTGGACTATGTACAGGAATAGAGACTTTACCTGAGTTATTATTGAGGGAAATAAATGAGGCAGACTAACTACATCAATATTTGGGAATTTATTTTGGACAAATATGAGAGGCAGCAAGAACTATAATTTCGTTACACTGTTAACATCCACAGAAGACAAACTCATCTGCTTTTATACATATCACTCATAATGACATATTCATCTCCTTAGAACTGTAGAATTTTGAAGTTGGAGGAAAATGTAAAGGTCTTACAACCTGACCCATTACTAATCTATTATATCCCTGACACTTTCACCCACGAGAAGCTCATTATCACTTGAGAAAGCACTTCGATTTTCTAAACAGCTTTATTCTTATCCAGTTCTAACTAGTATTGATCTGATCTGTCTCTATATAACTTTGGCCTGCTTGTTCTAGTTTGGTACCTTGCAATTGTCCAAAATATGTAGAATCTTTGTTGACAAGGCAATTCTTCAAAACATGTAATTTTTCTAAGGTATGTATTCTAGCAGAAAAATTCCAGTTTCTCCAGTCATTTGACAAATAAAATGATCTTTAAACAACTCATTTCTTTAAGAATGCCACCAATATTTTAATATTTCACTTAAAATATTAATATTTCACTTAATATTGTACTTAAAGTATTTACTTGGAATTCTACATTTCTACATTAAGTAAATACTTTACTTTGAATGTTGTAATGACCAGCCCATAATGTAGTTGTACTCTGGCAGTGGAAACTGCACTTTAGCTAATGAACTCTAAATTAATTGTACATTACTCTTTTGGGTAGTCATTTCTTGATTGACTCACATACAATCAAGTGGAGAGAAATTAAATAAGCTTTAAGTTTGTTTGTTTTTTAAGTGTGTTAACATCTACTGTTGTTAAATTAGGTAACTATTTGAATTGTTGATTTTTTAAAAAATCGATGTCTAGGACCTTAAAACTCATCTCATTAATTATGGTCCAAATGTTATTTAAAGTCTTCCTTCCAAGCTCAAATTAATGTATAAATTAACAATCTTTGTCTCTAATTGTGCATCTGTGTAATCTAATGAGTACATATACTTATTGGCATGTAGCATTCAGTAAATATTGTGTGCAGGCTGCATGAGAGTAAGGAAACCTGATTGGTCTGTTTTTATTACCCTATATTTAGCTTTTAGAAAATGCTGATATATTGGCACTCAGTAAGCACTCAATAAATACTACTGAATTAATGAATAAACAGATGCATGAAAATTGTAATGTCATAGTGTCTGAATGTGGGGGTACAAAATCATAAATAGTGTTACAGGTAGAAGGAACTAAGGCCTAGAAAGCAGATGTGCTCATAGATATCATTGCTCCCTTTTCCAATGACATTAAATTCACTTGAAAGATGGCAGCCTAGAGAGATGGCTTACATCAGAAAAGTCAAGAAGGTTATTGGTGTTTTTATCTATTCAGTCCCTTTCACCAGATCATGACATGAAAGAAGCCAAAAGTCTTAACTTTCTTTGTAATTTTTCCTGGCTGAGGAGTAGTAGAAAAATTCCCAGCTAGCCAGCAGTGACTGGAAGTTTCAGAAAGAGCTGATAGACATGAAGGAACTTTGAGAACTGAAATTATGTCAGAGTAGATAGCAACACATTTGGATTTACTTCCTAGGGCCAGATGGGGTGAAAAATGTGTCAGTGGATGTCCCCACGAATAGATAACGTGTATTGTACCAGTTGCAAAGCTTCTCTTCTTTCCAACAGTTTCACATCATTTGGTTTCCTGATATTTAGGTATAACTCTCAGAAAAGGGGCCACACTTACAAATTGAGGTGATGAAAAAGTAAATTTATATTTTTTGCATACTGAATTTATGGATTAAGTTTAATATCTACTAATTAATTCAAGTGAGACAATTTTGAACATACCAAGATTCTGTGAGCATCACAGTGAGCCAACCCTCGGAACTGGATTATGATAGGGAAAAAACCCAAAGTATTATAACTAGGGCTCAAGATTTATCATGTAGTAATATTCTAAACAATAAGACTCACTGTATGGTAAACTTATTGCAGAATCACCTGCATCACTGACATAGGACTGTATTACAAGGGTTCTTGTTTTCACAAAATAGAATACGTTCTGGACAGTTTAAATAGAAAAGGAATATATTAGAAGGATGATAGATATTTCACAGAGTTATTGGAGAGGTTGGCAAAGCTTGAGGTTAAACTCAAACTCTGCCCAAAACTAGGCCCAGAATTATAGCTGCTTCTACTGCTGTCACAGATAATTGAATGTCAGTAACTCAACTTTACTGCAATGAGCACAACTGCCAGCCCCAATGTCCATTTTTGCATTAGGAAAGTGACCACACAGTCAATCCCTGCTCCACTCCAAGCATCTGCTACAAAATGCAGTGGTAAAGTTCAAGCTTATCACGGATCCTCTTTGCTGGAGGTACTCATTTCTAAATCAGAGTCTTGAGTAGGTGGGTGTGATAGGTGAGTTCACATGTCTGTAGCTTAGTCATCGAGAAGATTCTATTTTATATGTATATAAATAAATTCTGTATTCTGACTTCTACATTAAAAAAGGACACTCAAAACCTAGACATTTTCTTTACTGTAGAAAAACTATTTAAAATATAATGGGCAGTCATAAACTCATGCATTGGAGACAAAGAATTGAACAAAAGGTCAAATATTCTGGCTATTGTATAGTTTATATTCTGGGGAGCTGGATGAGGGGGCTAGGAGAAAGGAGAAGACCAAGTAATAAATATCTATGTAGAAATTTTAGTATGTCAGGTGGTTATAACTTTATATCAAATAATGGAGCAAGGAAGGGAGATAGAGAAATGCAGAAGCAAAAAATATTGCATAAATAGCCATGGTTATCATTAGGAAGACCTTAGTAAAGAGAGGATATTTGAGATCTGAGAGTTAAGAAAGAACCAACTGTCCCTACAGGAAAGACACCAATGTCAATGGAGTAAATCCCATTTATTAAATAGCTCTCTTTTTCCCAAAATAGATCTAAAATGTTGCAGTTATCACCTAGTACATATGGTCTCCTTATTTAAATAAAAAAATCTTTAAAATAAATTTCAGAATTCTGTAAAAAATGACATATAGACAAAAACAGACAAAATAGTCCAATAACAATAAGAAACAAAATAATCCAATAACAAGAAATATGTATGACTTCATAACGTGAAACTATTTTAGTTTTACATCAAAAAATAAAATTCAAGGGCTACTTATAATGCAAATTCTAGTTTCTAAATATATAATTTTCATGGTTTCTTAAGTGGGATGTTTGTGTATATATAACTTGCATGCATTTCTCTTTTTGTAACGATTAAGGGTATATATTTTTTGTACCCTTCCCCTACTTTAAAGATACTCACAACAATAGTTTCACAATGATTTCTATAAATTCTAGTTTCTAGAAATGTGATTTGTCTAGGCTTGAAGACCTAAACTAATTAAAAATAGGTTATTTCTCTCAGTTCCTTATCTAGCTTGAGTTTCAAAACCCTTTTTAACAATATTAGCTCTACCATTTTCATATGATGATCATTATAATTGTTGAGGAAAATAAACACTAAATTGTATGTGTGTGTGTGTGTCTACACATACTCTACCTTCCCCAAGGACTGACCCTATCCCTTACTCTCTCTCTATATATATAAAATATATATATTTATATATAATATATGTATTTATATATAGTATATAATATATATTATTTATTTATACTTTATATGTAAATATATATCTATATATATATAAAACCAATCAAACAAAATAAGCTAACAACAACAAAAAACAACATACCCTACTCTCCATTTCACAAGTAAATGTTTTTTGTTTTTTTCAAAAGACTCAGTTCTATTTGGGTTTTGGCTATGCTACTCTTTGGTATTCAAGTGTGTTGAGTTATGAGAGTTCCCTTCCAATTTCTGTTCACAATCATCCCTGTGCATGTAGATCAATTTCATTAGCTTTCTCTGGTTCCGTTTCAGTTTAGTTTTATGGCCATATTTATCTTTTATAGACTTTCATCTTTCTTGATCATTTACTGTTTAAGAATTTCTAGTGTTATCTACCTGTTAGTCAACTTAAGAATATGCTATTTCAGAGGACAGGCACCTTTTTTTTTTTACTATAGCCAACATTTCCTTTTTTCCTTCTTTTAAGTTAGATGAGTTCTGAGATGAGAATCCCTCTTTGCCAACATTTTTTGCCAATTTCATTTTATTCTCTTTTTTGTTATACCCACTTCTTCATCCACCAAGTATCTACTGAGTGGCTGCTGTGTGTATAGTATGAACTAGGATCTATCAGAACACAAAAATGAATCAATTGTGCATTCTACCCAAAAAACTACAGTCTGCAAAAGAAGGTTAGATATGTGCCCAAATAAATATGATAACTTATATAACAAGATATTTTAATCATTAGTGTATATAAAGCATTGCTAAAGCTGTACTAGGTGTACAGATTATTGATGACTTTGACAGAGATCATGTTTGAAGTGGTCTGTGAAGTGCATAGATACAGATGAAAGAAATTGCATTCCAATCAAAGCAGCAGAATAAGATCATAATAGGAGTATGAAAATATCCTACATTCAGAGAACAAAAAACTGTTCATTTTGCCTAGATTATAGAGTTAATAAAAAAGTAACAATTTTGCAAAGATATGTTGGGATCAGATGAAGGGTATGTCCTAATATTTAGGCTAAGAGTGTTGGGTTTTGTGTTGATAATGTTTGCAGAAATAGTAAAGTGTTATGAACAGAACTTTAAACTGCCAGCAGAAGCCAAGACAGGTTAGAAAACCGAGGCCGGCGGATCACAAGGTCAGCAGTTCGAGACCAGCCTGACCAACATGGTGAAACCCCGTCTCTATTGAAAATACAAAAATTAGCCAGGCGTAGTGGTGTACGCTTGTAATCCCAGCTACTCAGGAGGCTGAGGCAGGAGAATAGCTTGAACCCGGGAGGTAGAGTTTGCAGTGAGCCGAGGTTGAGCCACTGAACTCCAGCCTAGGCGACAGAGTGCGACTCCGTCTCAAAAAAAAAAAAAAAAAAAAAAAAAAAAAAAAAAAAAAAATTGAGAGACTAGAAAAGAGTTTAAATGCTTTTGGGGAGATAGAAGCCACAAGACTCATGGTTTAGGTTAGGTTGCCTAGGTTAGATAGCAGTGAGGCTCAGAGTAGGAGATGAGTCCAAGGGATTCAAGAGAGAGGAGAGGAGAATTTTCAAAAAAAGTTTATATGCACCAGGTATACAAGAATATGGGTATAGCGTTGTTACAGTATTGAAATACTGGTTGATAAGTCCCGCTTCCTAGAGACACCCAACTGTCCCCCCAGTTCACTGGACGCTTGGAGCTCTCTCCAGGTCTAGGATTCTCACAACCCAGCAGCTAAACAACTCACTGCTGGAGCATAGAGGGCCTCTGGAAACTGACTGGCTAGTGCCTGTTCAGTACTGCTTATTAAATAGTTTGAACATCACCCTTGACATGTATGGATTTAGTAAAATTAAGTTCAAAATACCATTTCTCCACTCCTGCCTCCTTAGCCTGTTGGGATATGAAATCATCAGCAAGTCAAAGCAAGATAAGGCAAGGCAAGGATTTATCAGGCACTCTCTGTTTTTAGCAGAATAAGACTTCCAGGTGATATCCAGAAGGTTGACATTTTTAGTCATAAATATATCATGCTTATGTTTCGGCTTTATAATTTAATTGGGAAAACATCAATTTCATTTTCTGTCTGGGAAGCTTTGTTGATAACTGTAGCAGTTTAGTCATCATAATATTGAGTAAATTTTTGTATTCCCAGTAATGTCTTTTTGTCTTTGCAGAGAAACTTCTAGAAAAAAATTACACATTTACATTATTATACATAAATATATATGTATAGCTTATACAAAAGTGTATATGTACATATATAAAAGTATACATTTATGTTATTATAATAATTACATAGATTAAAATCCAGTTAGCTACATTATGTGTTTCTAGTTCAGATATTATAATTATTAGGAGACAGTCTAAACTAGATGGGCTAAAAACTATACACTGAAACTCTTCTTTCCTGCTTTTTGAATCATCTTAGACATACTTTTTATTCTCTTTGAGTCCCAGTTGTTCCTGTGAAATATGAATGGTTATTACCTGTTAGACCAATGCAAAAAGTAGTACTTGAATACGAGAGAAAATTAGGTAGCTGTAATGGTTCATTAGGACGTTAGTTCTGATGTTTCAATTCATTGGGAAGTCTTTGTGTTTGGAAATACTGTTTATTAAATTAGGAAGTGCATGACTGAGGCTGGAATCCCTGATTACAGTTCACTCTTTCATGGAGCTTAAATGCAACACATTTGAAGCAGCAAATCCAAGATGACACCTACTTTTGAAGTGATGAAATACAGGAACGATTCATACTTGAAAAATGTATTATTCGTGTTTTATGAAAATTGTGTTTCAAAAGACTTTCATGTGATTTCGTTTATGAGAGGCAAGTGAAATTATTACTTTTCATTTTAAAGTGATCTATAGGTGTGTCCTGTTTTAGCTTAATTCAATTGAAAAATACATATTAAGTTTTTGCCATGTTCAAGACACAGTTCTGGGGACCTCAGAAAAGAGGAGGATAGATAAGACTTCCTATATGAGAGAAATATACGAAAAATAAATACACAAATAACTCTGGTGTTAGATACATGTTTAACACACACACACAGGATTCAAGAAGAAATGACTTCCGTACATTTTGGGGGGATGATACAGATTACATCTACCATATTTTGAACAATCATTGTGTGCTAAACACTTAAGAGGTTATCTCTCATTTACTTTTCACAACATTTTAATGAGATAGGTACAAGCATGTCATGTCAGTATTTCATAAATGAGGAAACTGAATCTTGGAGTGATAAAGTAACTTGCTTAAGGTCACCTATGTAGTAATGAAGTGAATCGAAGTTTCTAGCCTAGATAATATGATTTTGAAGTCTGAGCTGTTTACCAATTTATTCCCTTATGAATCAATTTTAAGATACAGTTTCAAGATCCATGACTCTACTTTCAAATAATCTAAGATCGAGCATATTAGAAAAAAAAAATTTATTTGGTTGCCTATTTATTTTTGTATCAGAAATAAATAAGCTTTAGAGATGTTAACAACTGATGGGTAGAGGTAGAATAACAATCAGATTTCCTGGCACTTAAATTTATCATGCTAAATCTTGAGAAATCTGAAAGACAGAATGACTGAAAATAGATTATGAGACTGGGCTGGAGAGTAGAGTTCAGTTTTTTATGTATCTCAGTAAAGGTGTTGTTGATAAAAGCTACAGGTAAAAAATAGCAGAGAGAAAGTTGAGCCAGTCTGAATTTCAGTCTTACCTCTAAAAGCATTAAAAATTATATTTGGTTAAAAGTAATACAGAGCTGTGGCCGGGCATGGTGGATCATGTCTGTAGTCCCAGCACTTTGGGAGGCTGAGGTGGGCGGATCACCTGAGGTTGGGAGTTCGAGACCAGTTTGACCAACGTGGAGAAACCCTATCTCTACTAAAAAAACAAAATTAGCCAGGCGTGGTGGTGCGTGCCCGTAATCCCAGCTACTCAGGAGGCTGAGACAAGAGAATCACTTGAACCTGGGAGGCGGAGGTTGCGGTGAGCCGAGATCGTGCCATTGCACTCCAGCCTGGGCAAGAAGAGTGAAACTCCATCTCAAAAATAATAACAATAATAATATAAAACCAACTTATATCAAAGAAATATAAATATGGCAATTCATCAAATCTTTTGTGTATGAGTAGATTTTTCAATGAAAGTAATTTAATTTGAAAAATATTAGAGAAATAATAAGAAAAAGATGCATTAATATTAAAAATACTAGACTGTATCAGAGAGAAGAAAAATAGTTTAATTTTCAGTGTTAAACTGTTAATTCATGCAATGAAAATTAGTTGAATATTGCCCATGTGCTAGGAACTATTTTAGACACGAAGTACAATTGTAAATGTAAAGAAAAAATCTCTGCCCTCCTAAAATTTGTGTGAATAAATAAATATGAATAAAAATACATAATAATCATGCCCAATGATGATAAATTAATTCTCCCAATGGAGAAAATTAAAGCAAGGGTCAGGGGAATGGAGTGACTTTTTCAAATATCCAAAGGAGAGGGGAAGAACTTGAAATTCTAAACTTACTGGTGATCATGCTATTTTTTTACTTCCATGTCTTCACACATTCCATGATAAGATATGTGACCAAGAAACCATCAGGATCAGAGGACATGGAGAGCCATTTGCCTTCGTGGCATGGAATTATGTGAGTCCACAGTTATTATGTCAGTAACACTGTCAGATTTGGGTGGGCCTAGATAACTGAACTACAGTGCATTAAAACCATCCATTTTATTGTAGTGGAGGAATCTATAAATTTATTAGTCCATTAGTTCTTAGGTGAAGGAGATAATTGTCATTATCCTGAGGAAGCACTTCAAGTGACAGCAGGAGAGACTGAGATTAATATGTACAATCTTCAATCAGAAATAAATTTGAACAAAAAGTAAGCAGAGGCAGAGGATAATTATTAATAAAAGAAGTAACTGAGTTGTTTGTATTTACTTAGGACTAATTTAGTATTTCTGGTGGCAGTAGATTTCTCTGGCCATTGTCAATTTGCAGAGACTGATTTAATATTTCCCTTTGTAAATTATTACTGCCAGAATCCTTGAAATCTGTAGAATGTGGATATAGCATCATATATGTGCATAGATAGTGTAATTCTTTATCCAATGTAGATACTGCAAGTAGAAAAGAGCAATAGAGGCCAGGTGCAGTGGCTCACTCCTGCAATCCCAGCACTTTGGAAGGCCACAGTGGGCGCATCACTTGAGATGGGGAGTTTGAGACCAGCCTGGGTAACGTTGCAAAACCCCATCTCTACAAAATAAAAAAATTAGCAGGGCCTGGTGGCATGCACTTATTGTATTCGGGAGGTTGAGGTGGGAGGATGGCTTGAGCCTGGGGAGTCAAGGCTGCAGTGAGCTGCAATCACACCACTGCACTCCAGCCTGGGCATCACAGGGGGCATGATTAGTGACAATCTTCATGACAAGAAGCCTCAGAAAGGTCTGGGTTCCCTCTGGATGGGTTGTCCTAACCTAAGAGCTCCAGATGATTGGTGACTAACCTAGAGGTATAAGAGTCACTGCAAAAAAGGAAATGATTTCAGATTGATGTTTTAAATATAATTTTTTTCATAAAATACAATATATGCAACTACTTGTATTTTGTTTTTTAATACCTAATGCATTGGAATAAAATTTCAGAAAGTACAAAATATCAGATTATAATAAATATGCTTTTAGAAAAATAATATTCAGGAAGATGCTTGGGCAGTTGGAATTTTTTTCATTTTTTGGTTTATAAGCTATTTAACTGCAAAAAAATGTTCTACTTTATGTTGCCTTTCATTGCTGTACTCTTTAAGAAAAATTTTTTAAATTAAAAGTGAACCGAATTTAACATAAAAAATATCCCTGGCCAGCCATGGTGTTTCACCAGTGTGATCCCAGCACTTTGGGAAGCCAAGGAAGGAGGATTGCTTGAGCCAGGGAGTTTGAGACCAGTCTGGCAAACATGGGAAAACCTAATCTCTACAAAAAATACAAAAATTAGCTGAGTGTGGTGATGTGCACCTAGAATCCCAGCTACTGGGAGGGATCGCTTGATTCTGGGAGATAGAGGTTGAGGTGAGCCGAGATCGCACCATTGCACTCCAGCCTGGGTGACAGAGAGAGACCCTGTCTCAAACACACACACACACACACACACACACACACACACACACACACCCCTCCAAAGAAAACTATCCCTAAAGCTCCTTAATTGATATGAAATTTTTGTCAACTATTTCCATCTTCTGGGCAATAGCTTAAGGGTATAAATTCTACTCAGAGAAACAACTGTATCAAAATCAGTTGTTTGGTTGAGCCAATTTGTACTTACAACTGTGTGATAGGTAAACCCAAGCTACAAATTCCTCCTCTCTCAGCTAGACCAGTGGTTTGTAAGGTGGATGAGCGTCCCCAGGTATCATAAGCACACGACTCATGACGGTGGAAGAGGATAAGATTATAAGTTCTATTTATCTCATTTTTTACCTAAAATGGGAAAGAATTAAAATTAATAGTGTTTTGTATATGTTCTGACACTTTGCCTATGCCTGATTTTCACATACACTGTGTGTTTTCAAGAAAGGGCAGGAGTGTATGACAGTAGTATGCTCATTCATACTTTGATTTGCTCTCAGCTTATTGTGAGGCATTGTAGTTTATGGGTTACAAGGTGTTATTGATTTTGTTATGATAAAACCAAGATTTTTAAATAGTGGTATCTTTAGTACTATGTGTAATGGTCATAAAAATCTTGTGTAAGATTTATGGCTTATCTTGTGAATTGTCAAAGATGAATTACACACATTCTTTCTTAAAACGAAAATAAAACTGATCTACTTTTCCTGATTGTTTCTGTGATATCATGTGGGTGATGCTATGCTGCGTAATAGGTGTATTAAAATGTTACGTGAGTTAAAGTTAATGATTGAAACAGTGCTTGAGAGATTAAGTGCTGTTCAAAATAAACATAATTTTGGAGAAAGTATTTTGAAAATTTGATTTGGAAAATTTCCAATCATGTGATTTTTTTGTTAAAATATGTTTATCATCCATAAAAACCTTCAGAGTTGAACACTTTCTAATTTTTTTCAGTTTGGAAGTGGGAATTTCTAACTTCTTTAAAAGTCTCTCAAATGACGAATTTTAGCAGGTTTTGAATCATGTGTTTAAAAATATAAAAGGGCAAAATCTTCCACATAGTTTTTAAGAATAACTGATTGACTTAGGAAAAAGAAATTTCCTAGCAAAATAATTTTTCTAAATTATATATAATCATCTATAATATTGTCCATATTCATAATGTTATGGATTAATATGTAATATATGATATGTATTTTATTATACTGTAGATTATGTAAAGGGGTTATAAAATAAACATGATTTAATAAATGTAGTCTATGTACTTTGGTACATGCCTTTTCTTTTAGATGAAGTTATCTGTAAGATAATCCTTCTAGCTGTGATTTCTCTAAAATAAAATATCTATTAAACTTAATTATAAAAAACATATTCAATGATGCTTCTATTTAAAAATACTATCATTAATCAATATTTTTGTAAGAGCAAAAGCTTTTAGTATTGCAAATTAACATACAAAATTCTGTTTATTTCACCTTTGCTCATTATTTTAATTTCTATTTTATTTATGTTTAAATATGCATATTCATGCAATATAAATGAGTATAACTAAACTTTTCAATATTTTTAAAGGTTAAATTCATATAACACAAAACTCACCATTTCAAAGTGAACAATTCAGTGGCGTTTAATACATCCACAATGTTGTGCAAGCAGTATTTCTATCGGGTTCCAAACCATTTCCATCACTCCAAAGTAAAACCCTTCACCCATTAAGCAGTTTCTCCCCATTCCTCCTACCGTCTAGCTCCTGGCAACCACCAGGCTGTGTTCTGTCTCTCTGGATTTATGGATTCTGGATATTTCACATAAATGGAATCATATAACATGGGACTGTGCCTGGCTCCTTTCTGCATTATGTTTGTGGAAGTTCATCTGTGTTGTAGCGTGTGCCGGTACTTTGTTCCTTTTTATGCCTGAACAATACTCCATTGCATATATAAACCACAATTTATTTCTTAATAGATACTTGGGCCATTTCTACTTTTTGGCTATTGTGAATAGTGCCGCTATGAACACTCACATGTCAGTATTTGTTTGAGCATCTGTTTTAAATTCTTTTGGTGATATATCTAGAAGTGGGATTGTGGGCTTGCATGGGAACTCTGTTGAGCTTTCTGAGGATGGCCACACTGTTTTTTCCAGTGACTGTACCATTTTACCTTCCTGTCAGTGCTGTATAAGGGCTCTGATTTCAATAAGCATACTTTAAAAATTAATAAATATTCTTGTAGGATAGTGCCTGCCCAGATGTGCTTTACTGACTAGGAATGAAAAATCTGAAAAGTCTGGAGCCTACCCCAGGAGAGTACTTTGACCCCATGTAAGGTAAGGTAAGTGTATGATCAGGTGTGTTTTCGGGATAGGATAGGGCTGAACTACTGTACTAGTGGGAATCTAGGTCTGATTTCCTTCTGCCTAAGCTTTTCTATCTGTAAATGAGAAATTTCTGCAATGAGATTGTAGGGTAGCCTTCAGTAGGCCACTGGTCATTCATTATCCCTCAGGATCTGCTTGCTGAAATTTTATACCTTAGAGAAGTGGAAACAAGTTACAATCTGACTTCTTATAAACTATAAGAAAGTCATATGCACCATTTGCTTCCCTCCTTCTCAGCACACTGGTCTGTGTTGTGATTATCTTACTGCAGGTGCCTTTGTTGCTATTGCAATCTCTTGTTTAAAAAGGTGTCATGCAATAACAACAATCAAAACGAAATTACCTTGTATAACGCACATAATGCATTATTTGCAAACATAATGCCACTTAAATCACATTATAACCCTAAGTATGTAGACATTATGATATCTTCTTTACAAAGAAGGGATCTGAGGTTAATAGAGGTGAACAAACTTGCCTAAAGAATAA
Organism: Macaca thibetana thibetana; assembly: GCF_024542745.1. Classification (NCBI taxonomy): domain Eukaryota; kingdom Metazoa; phylum Chordata; class Mammalia; order Primates; family Cercopithecidae; genus Macaca; species Macaca thibetana. The sequence continues at coordinate 77,344,511 of NC_065582.1, forward strand.
AGGAAAAAGCTTGGTTGCGGACTCAGATTCATACAAACTTAGGATAATTGCTCCTTTCATTGAACTTTGGCTGGAAAGAAAAATAGTTTTACTGTTTTCTCTGAATGTCTCACCCAATCATTTACCCGGCAACTCTGACCTTGGCTTGATTTACCGTTATTACACATAGGACACTTGAACTGTAAAACAGCATTAGCCACATGACCAGGAAATTCTCTTCCAAAGATCATTAATAACAATGGCTAAATTGATTTAGGTAGGTGAAGAAGATCTAATCCCTCTGTACTCCTTCCCCCCTGAGGCAGGTAGGTCAGGATTTGTTTATTGCTTTTCATTTAAACCTATACTTCTGTAAGTTGGTACATTTACCTCTGGTCCGGGAAAACAGAGATGATTTAAGCCAGTAAATCTCAGGAGCCTAAACCAAAATCCCAGGACTAATCATTCTATATTATATATATATATATATATAAAACCACGTTCCTAGTATAAAGCCGTTCTACATTTCCCATGCTACATTCAATCAAGATTTCCAAAGATGAGGAAGTCCTATGGGGACTTTAGAAATATAAATTGAGGGAAAGAACAGTAAAACCCTGCTGCAAAATCATCTTGATAAAGGTGTCAAAGCAGTGAGAATCCCACAACTAGCTCAGGCTTTGGAATTCTCAGCACCAAGTTTTCATATTACGGCTATATAGAACAAGTATATATTGTTACTTACAATAAATGTCACTATCCAAGCACTGTGCTTATTGTTTACAATAATCAAAACTAACAGAGATAAGGAGAAAATGCAAGAAGTCAAGCAATGGGCTTTCAACCCCGTGGAACTCACTTATCTAGTCATCGTCGTCGTAGTAATCTACCTATTTTGCTATTGTCTCCAATTGAGTATGAGAGTTCATGAAAACAAAGACTGTTCTTTCTAGTCTTGTCATTTCTGATGCCCAGTACTATACCTAGCAGATATGAATCACTCAACATAAGTATCAGGAAGTAATTGGTCAAAGAAGCAAAGATAAAAATTGTCTCTTAGAGCAAAATGTTTTTGTTATATATGTTTTGGCGATTTTGCCTTAGATTCTGGATTTTTAATACATAGGGAAAATTTCCAGAATGGTACAAATACATCTACATACATTTAACTCTAAGAAGAAGGAGGTTCTAGAAAAATAGAAGATACACATAGATGACACTTCTCCTAGCTACCTCTTAGCTACCTCTTTTATGTTGGTTTCTCAGGTTCACTCTGAAGCTCTCCTCCCACCATCCACCTAAGTTGCTGACAAGGAATGGACTGTGTTAATGGGTTCCCGGCAGGATGTGGTGGCTTACACTTCTAATCCAAACACTTTGGGAGGCTGATGGAGAATGGTTTGAGCCCAGGAGTTTGAGGTTGCAGTGAGCTAACATTGCACTACTGCACTCCAGCCTGGGTGACAGAGCAAGAACAAGTCTCAAAAAATAAAAAATAAAAATAAAACAAGAATGGGTTCCCTTGGCTCTGGTTGCTGGTTGAGTCACAGGCAAGAGACCAGAGGGCAAGAGGAGAGTGAGGTCACGCTGCTCATTCCCTTCACATCCTCCCTGCGTTTTTCAGGTGGACTTTGTCAGACACAGCTCTGTCTCTGGGTTTCCAAAACTGCTCGGTCTATTAACCCCTCAGGCCTAGAGGTTTTATGAGCCATGGAGTATGCGGTCTATTGTGTATATGCTTGCTGTATCAATTTCAATAAAAATGTCTTATTTTTGAAACATAATATAATTCACTAGTGGCCTTTAAAGTTTATTATTTACATCTCACAGGAAAAATAACATGATTCCTATGAATCTGAAACTCTTAAATTCACATTTCACCTTGATATTTTTACATGTCTTTACAAAGCAATTTTTAAATGTAAATTTTCTTTAGAATACAATAATCTGTCAATAGGACAGAATGCATTATTTCTTACATAGCTCTGTATTTCTGTTGTCCAAGTAAAGTGGATACATAATATAATTACTATGAAGTCAAAGGTCATTTTAGTCAAAGATTCAAGGTCAGGTGTTCTCTAGTCAGATTGCCTGGGTTCCAAATCCTGACTCTACCACCTACTTGAAATTTTTAGAAATTTACTTAACTGCCTCAGTTTTCTCATCCATTGTATGTAAATTACAAAAGTGCATTCATTACTGAGTTTTGGGAAGGCCAAGTGTAAAGGACTTAGCCCACTGCCTGGCAAGGGGAAAACACCAGCTCATGTTCCCTGCTATTACTATTACTCTGAGTGCAGCATCCCTGATGTTATCAGGAAGTGTCAGTTATCTATAATTTATTAAGAACCCCAATTTTCAAAAATTTATTTTAAAGGAAATCTTTCTGAAATACACCTTATTTTTCTCTGATTTTTTTTTAAGATAAAGACTATCTTGGTGACCAGGCTTATCCTAATAGGCATTAATTATTATGGATTTATGATATTGTTAGTAGATATTAAGACATTCAAGAGAGAAATTGCTCTATAATCAAGACAGTGTTAAATACAAATTCTAAAAATATTTCCAGGTTGTCTATGAATTATACAGACAATAAGTACCATGGGATTGCTATGGATTGAATGATTAAAGGCTTCATAAATGGAATTTCTGCTGGACCTGAAAAAATGGACTTGTTTTTACTCATCCTCTGATGCAGTGAATCCACTGACGCTGTGGGCTCAGGCAGTTTCAGGTGAACGCTCCCCAACAGTCACCTGGGGACAAGCCTATCATGTCAGAGAAATGGAGGATAGGAGAGCTTCCTCACAATGTCAAGCACACATTATATGGCCCCAGAACTCATCCTTGGGACCTGGATGGAGTACTCTAGGTGCTACATCCCTGTTATCAAACTTCCCCTGCAAAGAAAGCAAATCTTTTTCTCTTCTTCCATCTTAGAGGGCAGTGTTCTGATGAACCAGAGAAGGAAGGGGGGAACCCACAAAATAAACTAACACGTATTTATGTTTCAGGGATGTGAAGCCTTAAGATTAACTCACAGGATGTTGTCCCAATTCTGTACTTTTTCAGAGTTTGCTTGAAGTAGATCATGTATTTAAGAGTGAACAGTTGTTAAGACGACTCTGCTTTGTTAAGAACTTCTGTTTTGCAGCGAGCAGAAACAAGTTGGGCTAAAAAACTGAACATGAAATAAGCTTCACAAAGAATTTAATGACTGTTGAAGAAGGAGAGGATACAAAAAAACAGAAGAGAGGAGAGACCAGTGAAAGATCACTGTGCAAAGGGGAAGCAAAGAGCTGGAAGAGCGAAGGCTTCTCTTTCAATTGTTTGCCTGTGCAGCCAAACAGCTCTGTAGCTTGATGATGGGGGTGGTGCTAGTGCGTAAGCATTAGAAGGCTCCTGTGGTGTTTTTGGAGAAACTCGAAAAATCGTTTTTCTAAATTCAGGTTGACTGTAAGAGGATTTAACTGTGTCTGTATCAAAAAGGCTTTTGGGGATATGAGGATTTTAGAGCACTTCAGATAATCCCTGCAGAGCAGGCAAGAAAATAATATCTTTAGTAGATCTTGATCCAGTAAAAGAGATTATTAAGGAATCACATATAATAGATACAGTTCAGTTTACTGCATTTATATTGAAATTATTTGCTTAGCAAATTAAGCAATACTTCATGAAGTCAGCCTTATTTACATGAACTTTTTCAAGTATTGATTTATCATTTGTCTCAGCATATTTGTTACTTACACTTTTTTTAGAATGTAATTGTATTTTTTAAATAGTCTCTTTTTTCTCTCTTCTCTCTCTTTATCTCTCTCTCTCCCTCCCTTCCTCCCTCCTTCCCCCTCCCTCACTCCCTCCTTCTCCCTCCCTCACTCCCTCCTTCTCCCTCCCTCACTCCCTCCTTCTCCCTCCCTCACTCCCTCCTTCTCCCTCCCTCACTCCCTCTCTTCCTCTCTCCCTCTCTCCCTCTCTCCCTCTCTCCCTCTCTCCCTCCCTCCTTCCCTCCTTCCCTCTCTCCCTCTTCCCTCTGACTGTGTGTAGAAGTGGGGAAAAAATGAGTTAATTGCTTGGTCCGAGAGTCTGACAGACTTAGATTCACATTTAACCTTGGGCTAATTGATTGTTCCATACATATCTTTTGGCACACGACTAAGCTTCTTTGAGCCTCAGTTTCCTGATTAGTAAGCTGAGAATACTCACACATACCTTATAGTTTTATATGTGGTAATATATGTAAGGTGCTTAGTATATAGATATTGTAGAATATGTAAAAGCTGGTACTTTTTCATTCTCAAAATGACATTTTTATGATGATGTTGACAGTTTATATTGCATATTAATTGTACAAGTACTGTTACTTTTATTTTCTCATTTCTGACCTTGCAGTTTGGTAAGGCTTATTATTATTCCCTGTGTACATATGATAAAGTTTAGCCTCGGAGAATGAAGAGAATAACTTTTAAAAAAAATTTTACAGTGATATCTTCTTTTCCAGCTGGTGCCCCTGATTCTGTAGTTCTGTGGCTAAAACATCTTGTCCTCACCTCGAAAGGCTCACTGACAGCAGCAGGGAGAAATATTCATGCATGGAGAGTGTTGGCAAGCACACCAGGGAAATGAGCCAGCCTTTTCATCGCTGTCCTACCATAAGAAATGAGACTTTACTGTTGTTCAGATAGTTTTTAAAACTCAGGAACATACCATATAAAATATAATTTAAAGGAGCTATCCAGTCCCCCTGAGATAAGCAAATGGCTATAGGGATTTTAGCCAGCTTAGAAAGTAAGGCCAGGACATCTTCAGCCTCATTTATATCCTTGAAGGAAACTGTAGGATGGGGTATTTTATTTGGCTTCATTTCTACTGGCAGGATGAGAAAAAAGAAACATTATCAGCTCAGAAGGATTTTTCAGGTCTTAAGGATTAACCACTGAAAGGAAAGACAATTTTATTAAAAGTTCTTCACTTTAACCATCTATAAAGGATTGATTTGAACTATGGATTCCAAAAGGTTTTAAATTAGGTGACAGAATCATTTTTCTTTAAAAAATCCACCAGTCAGGGCATGAAGCTAAACTCCTTGGGAAAAATAATGTCATATTACTTTTGGTTGAGTATTTTCATACTGAGAACAAGAGTAAAAGTTATTTATACCATCACTTAGAAGAAATAAAATGCCCTTTTTTTTTTTTTTTTTTACTTCAAGCACAAAATGTCATCTATCCTTTATTTTCCCTACATCTACCCTGAACATTTTAAAATATAAGATAAATGCTTGATTTTTAAAAATTCAGCAGTTTTCAAAATGAGTTAGTTCCCTAGCATTCTCCGAAAGCAACCAATGCATATGAATTTAAACAGGCAATCTATTGCAGTTACTATAATTATGGATACTCATATTGTCCCATTTTTGGCCAGTGGGATCCTCTTTTGTCACCTGAGTTCTTTGGACATGTCCTCAATTATTTTTGATAGCTTTCTGATCTTCTACCAGTCTCATCCTATACATTTTCCACTTCAGAGCTGGAATCAGCTCTTTCTTCAAGGTGTTCTGCTTCTTTCTAGCGTACAACCATTTTAGAGACTACAATCGGATGTGAGAGAAACCAACCATTTTCAATTGACCTGTCATTATAGCTTATATCAAAATTATTTAGACTATTGCAACTGATTATACTTCAAGATCAAACCAAAGTAATTTAGACCAGTCGTTTTCAATTATTTTGTTACTTGTAAGTAAAATATTTTCATGATACTCTTTCATTGCAGGTACTTTATTAGTATATTGATGTACATGATTAAAAGTTAGCAAGAAATAGAAATAGGATCTTTATAATTTTTTTTTGTCACACACCTATATTGTGTTGTAGGGTGGGAGAGGTGTGGGTGTACCCTCCAGGCCAGAGAATACCGATCAAGACTAAGAAAGTCAAACATTACGTGTTTTAATTTATGAAATATTTTAATCCTTTCACCTGCTTCAGATTGGTGAACAATTTCCTCTTGCCTGTTTTGAAAATTAAGTCAAGAGTTCGTGATGATTCATTATGTGGTTGATAAAATTGAGAAGTACTGGAGATTTAGAAGTAGCAAATTCTGAATTTGCTCTTTCCATGTTTTATTTTGATTCATAGGTCCACTTAAACTCTTTAGCTGTTGATTTCACTGTTTGGCTCAAGTACTTGTGGGCAAATAATAAGAAGCTATTATCTGTTAGTCTCTATTTAATTAGTGCTGATTAATACATAAATACAATCCTCTCATTCCTTCAAACACTAGTGCTTATGTTCAACTGAAATCGGTAGTTTTTTTATAGTCCTAGGAGTTTAATAAAATGTTACTTGATCTAAATTAAACTTTGAGTTTGGAGAATACTGATTTTTCACTTGTATTGATGGATAGAAGGCCTGTAGAAAATAGTTCTTGGAACTTTATTTTAAGTTGGGATCCATTCCACTATAAAAATAATAGTATCTAACTAATTTCATTACCTAGGTGTGTGCTATGACATTAGAGAATAAAAAACCCTTTTTCTTTACTAGATTTTGAAGCACACTAACATATCTTAGTTCAGAAACAGTATACTCTTTATTATGTTACTATAGTTTTAAAGTAATAAGTTTATGTAGTTCAAGGGTATATACTCTTTGTCTCAAATATAAGACATAGTTATTACGGTGAAAAATTATCTTTGCTGTATTTTGAAATAACTATATTAGATTAATGTGCTAATAAGCATCACTCACATTTTTGTCCTTGAGGTTTTGTTTTGTTTGCTCTGTAATCCATGGTTGGCAAACTGTGAAGAACAAGATAATAAATATTTTATGTTAGGCTTTGTGGACCATACAGTGTCTATTTCAACTACTAAACTTTGCTGTTAAAGCATGAAAGTAGTCATAGACAATATATAAATTAATGACTTTTGTTGTGTTCAAATGAAGCTTTATTTGTGGAAACTGAAATTTGAATTTTATATAATTTTCACTATCACTAAATCTTTTTCTTCTTGTAGTGTTTTTCTCCAATGATTTAGAAATATAAAAATCGTTGTTAGCCTGCAGGCCATAGGTAAACATTTGGTGGGCTAGATTTGACCTGGGTACCATGGTTTGCCCCTGTGTTGTATAGTCTACACAACACAGTCTGCAGATTGAAATTTATATTTTGTTATTACTTTAAGAGAACTCACAGAAGCTGAAATTTTAAGTCGTTCAGGATATGGGAGATTGTCTCAATAGCAATCACTGATGGTCAAGTTTCATTATCTAAAGATTTTAGGAAATAAGTATTAATTTGAATCCCTTCTAGCCTCGACTATAGTGTTAGTCTCTTCTCTGTAATTTTCTTGTTTTATTTTTTATTTTTATTTATTTTTGAAACAGGTTCTTGCTCTCTCACCAAGGCTAGAGTGGAGTGGCAGAACACAGCTCGCTGAAGCCTCAACCTGCCAGACTCAAGCAATGCTCCAGACTCAGCATCCCGAGTAGCTGGGACCCCAGGCAGGCGCCACCACGCCTGGGTAATTTTTTGTATTTTTTGTAGAGATGGAGTATTGCCATGTTGCCCAGGCTGGTCTTGAATTCCTGGGCTCAAGCGATCTGCCTATGTTGGCCTACCAAAGTGTGGGGATTACAGGCGTTAGGCACCCCGTCCAGCCAATTTTCTTGTTTTAAAGAGGTTGCTTTTCCCTACTCACATGCATGAAGTGAATTATAAGATTAGGATTATACATGTTAACCAGTTGAAATGGCCAGCAAGACTAATTTTATTTATTTATTTATTTTTGCTCCTGCAGAAAACAACTTACATAGCTAATTCCTTGAAACTTAGAGTAATAATTAACAATTTAATAACACTTTGATTTTTGCTGACTTTAATTTGCCCCTGACAACAATTTGTGAGGCAGGTGTGATTATCTCATTAAAAAAATTAGTGGTTAAGAAGTTAGAATCAGGGCTTTTGAATTCCAAAGCTTGGTGTCTGCCACTGTAAATGTATTTTTTATATATATATATCATATATATATGAGATATATATATGATATATATATGATATATATATGATATATATGATATATATATGAGATATATATATATGTGGGAGGGGTGTTCATGTACATATGCACATATTAATACATATCCATGTACACATTACCAACATATTTAACAGATTTAAAATTACTTTTTTTTTTTTTTTTTTTTTTTTTGAGACGGAGTCTCGCTCTGTCACCCAGGCTGGAGTGCAGTGGCCCGATCTCAGCTCACTGCAAGCTCCGCCTCCCGGGTTCACGCCATTCTCCTGCCTCAGCCTCCGGAGTAGCTGGGACTACAGGCGCCCGCCACCTCGCCCGGCTAGTTTTTTGTATTTTTTAGTAGAGACGGGGTTTCACCATGATAGCCAGGATGGTCTCGATCTCCTGACCTCGTGATCCGCCCGTCTTGGCCTCCCAAAATGCTGGGATTACAGGCTTGAGCCACCGCGCCCGGCCTTAAAATTACTTCTTATTACTTATTTGAAAATAAATTGGAAAACATTGCAGAAAATTTATTATATAAACATGAAATAGGAAATTTAAGATTACTTTTTTTAGTAATTTTTAAGAACACTTTTTCCTAAATTTATATAATTGAGAATCTTAAGTCAGTATCTGAATCATCATCAATGCTGAAACTAGGATCCTCAGAGTTTACTTTAAAAAAAGAAAGCTTTTATTTCTCTTTTCTCTCCTCTTCCTCTCTTTAGAAGATATTTATCTAGAGAATAATCAAGGAAGGTTGAGATAGAGCCAATCAGATCAGATGAAAGGGACATCAGGAAAGGTGAGTTTAAAATATCTGATAATTTCCCTTAGGAATTCAATGGGAACACACTAGAGAATTATTTGTTAGGGCCAAGATTCTAATTTTATATTGATTTAAGAGAATTCTGTTGAACTTTATACTGCTATGTAATTCAATAGCACCCTTATAATGTATGCTTTATGGCAATATTTTTCAAGTTGTGAACCATGACACATAAGTGGGTCATGAAATCAATATGACAACTGTGGTCAGCTTAAAAATGATAGAATAAAAAATGTGAGAGTGCATTGCACTAAATAAGGGTAAGTATTGTTTCACAAGATGTTTGTTAAGCTGCGGCTGTTTAGTTGTATTTCTGTGAATGTGCTTTCGAGCTCTAATGTAAAATGAATTTCTTACTGTGGATAGTGGTCCAGACACTTAGAAGTCCCTGCTTTATGGTGCAGGTAACCCCCTTTCCCATCCCTGAATGCAGTTTGTTCTCTAAGTTCAAATTTAGACTCCAGCTCTATTTACAGAGTAGTAAGTGATCAAGAACTTGATTTAGAGGGCATTTGATTTAAAATGTTTGCCTTCTTTTGTCATTTACATTTAGCTATACTGAGCAAGAAAATCCCAGATTCAGATGTTTGGACAGAGCTGTTTTAATGATAGTTTATGAAAATTTGGGCAGATGCTTAGAAGAGTCACAGGGAGAAAAAAATGGAAACAGAGACAAAAACGTATATGGATACACAAAGAAGCTCACAAAAACACACTTTAGGGCTTATATACTACTGAAGGATATATAGGATGACAGAAAAAATTTTGTATTTACTAAAATAATAATCTGAATTAACTATACTTTTCCACAGGCGACATATTTATTTCCATGTGAAACTTTAAACCAGTTTTTTTTTTTTTTTTCCAAGACTTTTAGCTTTCTGAGATCAGTAAAAATAAAACTGGGAAGACAGGCAGCATAGCTTCAAAATTTTCATTTTGTCAAGATAAAAAATCAAATGGTTACTTTTTTTAACTAGCCTCTTTTATTTGTATAAAGCACATTTTTATGTTAATTTCAATTTTTATTTATTTTTTATTTTAGGGGGTACATAGGCAGGATGGTTACATGGATATATTGTGTGATGTTGAGGTTTGGGCTTCCATTCAACCTGTCACCCAAATAGTGAACACAATATACAACAGATTCAACCTTTGCCCCCTACAATCCCTCCCCCTTTATGGAATCCCCAGTGTCTATTGTTCCCACCTTATAAAGGATATTTTAAAAGCGAAAAAAGTACAAATTACAAAAAAAAAATACATTTGATTTTATTTAAAATTCACTACGTTGTCCTTTTTTTCTTTTTTCTCATTTCACCAAACACTGAAGGAAAGTCAAGTTTCATCTGGTAATCACTGCTTTAAATTTCGTTCCAACCCTGTGGAAAGGGTGTGTCTGCCAGTCTGTCTATCTAGGTTTCTGTTCAAAAGAGGAAACACAAGACCTTGGGAACACATGGAAACGTTAAATTAAAGCTATACATTAACTGACTTGTAGCATCTGAGGGAAAGGGTGGTTCTCAAGTAGATTAGCATTTGCAGAGAGAAGCAAACGGTTAGTCAAACAAGGTGATGGATAGCTGGTTGATTCTCTGTGTGCTTTGCTGCTCTATTCTTTTCTCCAAATTACTGCCTAGAATTTCCCAGGACCGCTCTGTTTATTGGACTATGCTTTCATTGAAATGTTAAACTCTAAAAATCATATAAATCACAGAAGGTAGCTAAAAAGGTTTAATTGATGACATATTTTATGTCCTATTAACTCCTCTATGAATTCATCTGTCATCACCTTGAGATAACTGACATAATTGGGATTATCATCTCAACACTTTGGAAATTCTTTTTTCTAAATCATTTTTATAATCATCTTGATTACCATTCTTACATGTACAAGAGGATATAGTTCTAGAATTAGGTAATTTAAATTATTATTTGTTTTGGTATATTAAATCATTCAAAACATTTTCTTTGATCTGCCTTCTTTCTTTACCCAATTATCTGTGGAGCGAATACCTCACACAGGTTTTAGATCTTTCTCTTTCAACCTTGAACTTAGAAGGTATGATTCTATTAAAAAAATCAGAATGCAATTCACATTCAATTATTACTGTTAAAAACAGTACATAAAACATACAGCAACCACATGTCAGCAGTAGCACTATTATTTTTCAAGTCCTTTAAGTCTTTGGATTCTATGGAAAACTGATGAGGGGGCTTACTTGACTAATATTATCCTGGTTTTCAGCAAAATCACATGTGTATTTTCTATAAAGATTGCATACAGATTTCATAAAACTGTATAACTGCCTAAGGAGGACAAGGCTGTCCGTGTCAATCTGTCTCAGATATGTTGATGGATATGCACTGAGTTCTGCTAGCGTGCTAAAAATGTCCTTGTCCCAGCACTTACTGCCTCACTAGATCATCCATGAGTTGGTGAGCATCTCCTCCTAGATCCTTCAAAGAACTGTACAGATCACACAGTCACTGCAGGACTTAGACTTGGAAAGTTCGTGTTGCAGATATTTCAATGCGACTGTCATTCTGAGAAAATCCTGCCTTAGACTTTCAGCAATTGTTCAAAACCTGTCTCAGTCATTGGTAAATTGTCACTGTCACACCGCTCTTACAATGTTGGCTTCACTGTCAGTGGCAGATTACAAGAAAGCCCTGGGAAGCAAACCACAGATGCATTTGTCTTTAAGCTGTAAGAGTGACTTTTAACACATAGTGTATCTTAATTTAAATCCAAGTGGGATCAGTGGAGGATCAAATTTCTTTTGCTTTCACATTCATCTTACAAAGCTGTTTTTAGAGGGAAAATGATTAGATCTAGACCTCTTCACTAGCCATCTTTATGGTATTTGAAGTTGAAAAGTCACTCAGTGATTATGAATGGAAGCGCATCTGATACCTCAGCAACTGAAAAAACGGCTACATGCTCTTTCTTCCTCCATCCCAATTGGATAGTTGGTCAATTGTCACTTATTTTTCTCATATACAATCACAGACACAGTTTCTATTATCTAAGGAATCAATATGGTCTCAATGGAGTACAGGAGTTTTGGGATATTTTAATGACTAGAAGTCTTAAATAACAAAACCATATTTAAAAATCATTATAAACACCTTGCAAAAATAATCTTTAAGATTGTTTTGAAAACATAAAGGTTAAGAATGGTAAGATTATGGGCTGGGTACAGTGGCTTATGCCTATGATCCCAGCACTTTGAGAAGCTGAGGTGGGAGGATCACTTGAGGCCAGGAGTTCCAGACCAGCCTGGCCAACATAGACTCCCATCTCTAAAAATATTAAATAATAATATAAAGAAAAAGCTGTAATATATCTACCTTAGGCAGCCACATTAACGATCCTGGCTACATTGGCCAGGAAGATTAATGTCTTTAACTGAAGAATTTTTATTATCTAAAAATATTAAAAATAAAAAATATAATTAATTTACTAAGCATCAAGAATTTATTGAGTGCCTATATTTACCAGATTTAATGTAATCCTAGGGATTCACACAGGTGAATAAGAAGTAGTCCCTTCTTCAATGGCAGTAACTTCGGTGATAGAGATTGATATTAGACATTATAAAAGCCTTTGATATGAAGACATAACCTGATCAAGGGAGTTCAACAATTGGGGAAGTTTATTTTACTTTTGAAATTTCCTGAGATTGCTTCCCTTTGTCAATAGCTGCTCTTTATTCTTTTTGTCCAAAGAGTAGATCAGATTTTCTGCATTAAGTGTGATGAGGTACTAGTCTCAACACTACCAGAAAAGTCTCATCTTGTGCAAAATATAGTAGGGCAAAAAATGTACTACAGTGTAATGCAAAATACTGGCTTATGTGTCAGTGACTTAATCTTTCTATGCCAAGTTACCCATAAAATAGAGATAATACTTTCCTAATTATCAGAATTATTGTGGAGATATTATATGAAAACAAAACAAATGCTATGTAGTACACAGAAAAGGGTTTTAATTTAATACTATTAAGCAAGATTGTAAAAATAATCTTAGAAAACACAGAATTTGGTTTGTAAAATTTTAATACTGCAAGAAACAGTTTTTTCCTTTTACTTCGAAAACAGTGTTCATGACTATGAATTTGAAAATTTTAGCATTATTTTCACTGTTTAAAAATCTCTCTGCCATGCATTTATCATTTAGTTCTATATGGAAAGATAGTCTAATTTTTGTGCACAAGTACTGTTGACATGTAAGTGAAAGGATTTTTCTGGTATATAAAATTGATCATTGCACAGCCTTTCTGATATAGTGAAAGTAACACTGGACTAAGAATTTAAAACTTGGTTTAGAGTTCTTAATCCATGATTGCTTGTGTTACCCTGCCTGCGTTTTGGTTTACTCTTCTGGAGAGAATAGGAATAATTATTTTTCTATTTACCTTATTAACTAGTTGGGAAGTATAATTGAACAAAGCCTGAAATGCCATATAAGTCGTGTCTGGAATTGCAATAGCAGGGCATATGTTGAGTTAAAACATACATGGTAAATGCAACTTTTCTAGAACGTGCAATTACTTCTAATAATAGAAGCTTCCCTGGTATTTTCTATATGTGACATAATTGTGCAGGAATAAGAGCCATAATTTCCATTGCCTTTTCATGAGTCCTAGGAGGCAAGAGCTTCTGCAAAGCTCATAGATATGTCTGCCTGAGGACAGAACTGCTGCCAAAGAAGTTAGTATTTAGCCTTGTCCTTGGAGATATTCAAGTTGCACAGTCCTCCATTCCTCAGAGGTCATTTATTTTAAATATATTAAATGTGAACATGATATATGCACATGCTCTGGACAGAAGCAAACGGACCTTTTTTAGCATCAAGGAAAGTTGATGAATCTAGATCAGAACAATCTGTAACAATCTAGAAAGTTACAGAATCTAGATATTAGGGAAGATACTTGAACAATATTTTATGAGGGATCAGGAAAAGAAGAAAGCAGAAATGATCATCTATAACTAAAGCTAAACTCCTTGCTGTAAAATAATTGCATGATATACTTTAAGAGAAGCATCTTAGTTTATATTATAACAATGCCATAAATGTGATTAGATGGAAGAAAGAGGCTTTGAATGGCTGATCCCTATTAAATGTAAACCAAAACAATTTCTGCTCACACAGAAGGTGGTAGCTCTTAATTATCCACCAGTTCCATAGCTCTCCGTAAGAGGACACTACACTACTCTCTAGTTCTATATGTTAGTAGCACTCTTTTTGAAATTATTGATTGTACTTATAATTTGAAATAATCCTGTGAAGTTACTTATTCTTTCATTGTTAGTCTTGTTCTCTCTATCCATTATACCCAGAAGAGTGGCAGGGACGGAAGAGGCAATCCTTTATTACTGTTGAATGACTGAGTGAAAAATGACCCCTGTAACATCATCAACCTCATCTACGGCAGATTTAAGTCTTTATGTTGTGGTGTTTACTTGTATGTACAGCTTCCCTATTTGTTATGACGTTTTTAAGGAAAGAAATGGTAATTTTATTCATCCTTCTATTGCTGCACAGCCTTAACCTAATGCCTTGTACTGGTAAAGCCATAAATACATGAATATAAATACATTTGTTTAAACATAATTTTGGCATTATTTTGGTATACAAATGTAAAAGAGTGATAAAATATTTTATTAAATACAGTTTTTGGCCGGGTGTGGTGGCTCACACCTGTAATCCCTGCACTTTGGGAGGCTGAGGTTGGCAAATCATTTGAGGTCAGGAGTTTGAGACCAGGCCGACCAACATGGTGAAAGCCTGTCTCTACTAAAAATACAAAAAATTAGCCAGGTGTGGTGGTGGGCACCTGTAGTCCCTGCCACTCAGGAGACTGAGGCACGAGAATCACTTGAACCTGGCAGGCAGAGATTGCAGTGAACCAAGATCACACTACTGCACTCCAGCCTGGGCAACAGAGTGGACTCTGTCTCAAAAAAAATTAAAAATTAAAAAAATACAGTTTTTCATTATTCCTTTTTAGAAAACTCTAAGCAAAATTCAATTTTAAATGATTTGTATTAAAATTATGTAAGTTATTTTGAGTCTCATTTTTACAAATTTAGTGCTTTTATGAATAATATAAACATTTGCCCTTAACATCATTTAAGTTTATGAGATACTTTAAACACAGTTTAGGAGTAGATTATCTGAAAAGAAGCTATCAGGTGACAGATAATGAAAATGATATTCTATGACTTAGCTGGGGGTTGCACATTGATATTCTGATTTTCCATATTTCTGCTCAGATTTCTCTAACAGTCCAATTTCAGCTTCACATGTTCCCACACTGTCATTTGGTACTTATTGGGCATGACAGACTTTGTTGAAATGAATAATCTCAAAGGACATCCAAATATTTCTTTTACTCTATGTAACTATCAGCTTAAATCTAAATTATTTTCTTTTTATAGGCATGTTATTCAACAAATGATTTAGTGGTCACATTTTTCCTATGATATATTTTCTAGTTTATAAGTATTTAAGGAGTGTATATAATTTTTAGTTTGATGGTGGTGTTTTACCATCATGATGCTATGACATAGGATAGTTAAGAGAAAAATCAACAATTCTAAATTATATCAAATGACTACATAATGGAAGAAATTATATTTTTTACAGCCTCCACCAGAAAAGTTGTGAAATATCCAATGGATAACAGGGAAACTTTATGTAAATTGTGGGAAAAATACCTTTAGAGTCAGAAAACTTTTAAATGTGTAGTATAAGTGTGTGTGTGGATATTCCTCTGTAGGGGACAAAGAAGAAGCAAACAAAGAATGTGGTTAAATTTTTAAGTAAATATGTATACATATATATACAGTTATTTGTCAACTTAAAATTTTTTCTTTACTGATTTATAATTTTAAGAATTGTGTTGTAAATCTAAGTGATTTTAAGCTTAGCTAACACTCTACCACTTGTGACCACTTCTTTTGAGAAGGAAAGAGGTTTCAAAATTCGAAGAATGTCATTAAATAGGTCTAAGTCCTTTAAGTGGCCAATCTTCAGAAAATTCTGTTCTAACCCTTCATATAAAGCTCAGCAGTTAAACAAAAGGTATTTTCTCTCTTACTGACCCTCCTTTCGCTAATTCCTTATCCATTCAAGTTTTTATCTAGAAAGTGGAAGATTTCACTGTTTTCTTTGGATAACTTAGAATGGTCAGTATTATATATGGTAAAAGATGATAAATTACCTTGTTAAGTGACTTTTTGATAAATTAACCCAATGTCAGTACGTAAACACCGGGTCGTTTTTTTTTTTCTTTTGAATCCATTGTGATATGGAAGACCCCAATAAGCCAATATCATAATTAATTTCAAAGACCATGAGAGAATGGTGAAACTACCAGGCAATTGATTCAGTAGGGCTGCCACACCGGTGTAGCTTCTTGGCTTTATTCCAACCCTTAACATTTTTTTCCCCTACACTAGAAAATACTTCAGAAAACTTCCATACTTTGTATCCCTGCTCTTGCATTTACTCTAGAGAAGACTACCATTTTGTTCTACATAGCACTTGTGTTTCTATGTTATGTATGTTTCTATGTAATTTCTATGAGGTATTTCATTCATGATTAGTTTTTCCACTATTTCATTGCACTAATTTTGTTTCTGTCTTCTTCAACCTACCATTCGTTTATTAAGAAATCTGGACTTCCTGTGTCATCTTTAGTCCTTGTACTTCTTTTTGATACTGCAGTCATGATGATCCTTAAAATTGAGAGGATCATAGCACTTCTAAGTTAAAACTCCCCAGTGGCTTTCCTGGGGAGTTTTTCCCACTGATAAAACATTAAGCTTCCTTTATTGATTGCTACAGGATCAATTTTGAAAATCATTCATACATATATTTAAAAATGCATGTTCTCTATTTGTTAGGTAATGGTTCTACATATATCTGTTAAATCAAGATTGTTAATTGTGTTGTTTTAACCTACATCCCTACTAATATTCTATGTATTTTCAGAAAGAAGTGTGTAGAAATCCAAGGTGTTACAGATTTTTTATTTTCTTCTTGCTATTTTTGTCTGGTTTTGGCCTTGATGTTTGAGACTTTAAGAAATATTCATACTTATGATTGTCTTTTTATACCATTGTTTCCTTTATGAATGAATAAGATTGTGTTTTATCCCTATTCATATTTTTTTGTCTTTTATTTCTATCAAAGCATTGTTTTGGTAAATATTTGCCTGGTCTTATTCTCCATCATTTTATGTTAACATTTCTGTCTCATTGTGTTAAAAACTTGTCTTTGGTAAATATAGTGATGTTGTAGGTAATCCAATATCAGAATTTTGACTTTAATGTTTAATTGATTTTCATATATTCTAATTGCTAATGTGTTTGATTATAATTCTATTACCTTATACTATGTTTTTCCTGGATTTTTATTTGTTATTGTTGTTTTATTGTTTTTATCTCTCTTTCTCTGAATTGGTCTCCTCCACTTCATGTCTGCGATTTGGAAGTTTAAACAGTCTCTCTCTGCGTATGTGTGTGTGTGTGTGTGTGTGTGTATATTATGTGTATATGTATAATATATATAGTGTATATATATACTATATAGTATATATAATGCATATTATAAATATACACTGTATAAAGTATTGTATATTACTGTATCTACATATGCATTTAATTGAACAATGTATAAACTCAATCTTCCTCCTGATTTTGTTCCTTTGTTTATTCATTTAAACATTTTATTGACACTTATTTTTAAAGTAATTTTTAGATTGCCCTACTATTCTGGGTGTAAGATTTCTTGGTTTTTGAATGTATTGACTGTCTCATGGTATATTTCTGCCTCTTGCTATTAAAAACTTTAATTGTATATTCTTCAGTGGAAATTGCCAACCTGTGGGAGTCCTGTGCATGACCTAAGTTGTAGAGGCAGCAGTTTTCCCCTCAAGTTTATTTCTGTCATATCCATACAGGTTTAATTGATTCTTAACCAGTTATTTTGTTTTTCTTCATGATAAGGGGTTTATTGGGTTTCTTTACCTTATGGATAAGTGTGTACTTGTGTTCTTTGCTTTCTGTGCAGGGCAATCTTTTTTTTTTTTTTTAACTCATGGCCCATAGTATGTGGCCTACATCTGTGGTACATCTCCATGCCAGTGTACAGATTTATTTATTTTTTTCTAATTCACTTACTCTAGTTACCATTTCACGGAAGAGACTGCTCATTCTGGTCCCTAGATTTGTGGATAGACTCTGGCTTGTAAGTTCTGGCTTCTTGCCTGGTGCAAGATCTCTAGTGTTGGCTCTTACCCTCAGTTATTCATGAAAACCCCAGCCTCTACTTGTATATGTGGTCCTGAAACCCTGTGCGCTTAATCATATTTTGGAATGCAAATGTCTGTGTATCTATCTCTAGATCTATCTTGAAAATTGTTAGAATTTAATCCTTATATATACCAAAATACATTTTGGCCTTTTGTAGCATTTTGTCAGCACAACTACAAATCCTGATTTCCTTATTTGACTCACATTTTAGTTCTCATTATTTACATTTAAACTTTTTTTTCTATCTGTATCTCCTTAAATGTTTCTTAATAAGAAAATATTACAATTTTTGTTTTTGAACTTTACTTAAGACTCCTGTACTTATTTGCAGAGAATGTTGATAGCTATTAATGTGGCAGGTTTTAAAATTTATAGCTGCAAGAATCGTGGTGAGTTCCAGGTGACCGGGAAGGGATAGAGACATGCACATATACACATATACACAGAAAGTATGAGGGTAAAGGAGTTCCCAAGTCATTGAGGTAAATATGTAAATTCTTATTGGCAGTAACAAGTTCATACAAGGTAGGAACTCATCTCAGCTGAGCTTCCCTTAACTAACACAACAATGACCGTGACTTATAACTGTCCGATCTCAGGTGCTCCGTGTTTGGCTCTTTATACTCACCAGTTGGAGTGCCTGCAACCAAAAATCCAGGTGGGTCTATTTAAGGGAATGCTTACAAACAGGATTGTCCTGATTCTTGCACCAGTGTGAGCAAGGCCACATACTCTTTTCGGAAGGTGAAAAATCTGTGCACAGGTGTTTTGAACAATTTATCAGCCTTCTGCTCACTACTGTTCCAGAAAGACAGTTTCTCCACAGATCACCCTCTTACTATGAGTAATACAATTCCTTTCTGGATAGTTCTGATAATGTGTTTGGTCCAAATACATTACCCTCTAGTAGAATTCATCAGCAAACATTTATTGAGCACTGACCGTCTCCCAGGAAGAATGTAGGTGCTAAGAAAGCAGTTGAATCAAACATCGTTCCTATCTCAGGTGGAGCTCATGAACTGGTGAGTTTGCAGAATTGTGTTTCTTCCCTTTAGATGATGATGATTGTTAATGTTCTATAAGTTGTTGCCATGACACTTACTTTAATCTAAAAGAAAAAATTCATACAAAGCTTAGTAGGTTACTATTAGACCCATTATTCTGCAACAATCAGATCATGCTTAAATCATGATGCTCAGTTTGGGACATTATACTTCAGAGAAGATGTACACTCATTTATTCAGAAATGACCATAATGTTGGGGAGATTTGAAAGCATGTTATGTGAAAAATGTATAAGGGGATTGGTAAAATAAAATTACTCATAATTAAGTTGAGAAGACTTGTATACATCAATCCCTACATCCCTTTTTCATGTAATATGATGTCATTCAGAATAAAAAGTCTATAATTTCCTATTCCTATCAATGTGAAAGTCATATTAACTATTCTATCAGAGCCATGACACATCGACCTAGTATATTTGCTTATTGTCACAGGCTCTCAATGCCTAGTAGAAGGAATCAAGCCCTTCCACTGTTGATTATTCAACAAACACCAATGTCAATGGCTGGCTCAAGTTTTATTTACATAAAAAGATGCTGAAGCTACTATTGTATACTAGAGGGGGCTCTTCACATTTGTTTCTGGTCAAATCCAAATGTGAATGGTCTTTAATTTATTTATTTACCAAGAAATAAATTATAGCTTTTCACATTGAGAATAAACTCTTTCCATCTGTCTCTTTTCAAAATTGTGTTGTGCCACGCATGGGGCTTTTGTGAGCCACAGATAGAGTCACATTTCTGTCTACTAACTGAAACAAGCTTGTATAGAGTTAACCATCAGAAAGTTAAATATTTGTTATGGGTTTTACAAATGGAAAATATGAACAGAAAATTAGTTTTTCTTTTTCTTGAAAATATGATCTATCTGTAAAATGGTAGGATAGCAATATAAAAATGATTTTGGTGCATGATAAATTCATAGCTCTCTACATCAATTTTGGGAAAGGGGGTAAAAATGTTGGAACTCTGGCTTGTTATCAAATTTAAATCATTACCAGACAAGATCATGCTAAAGCCCAAATACTGTGGTTTGGAGCTATCTGAATCCATTCCAAATTACCCTTGGACGACATCAGACAGGTTTAAATTCATTGACTTATATAAGAAATTACTTTTTGCCTATACTGGTTCCATCTGTTCTAAGTTGCAATAAACATATCCCAGTTTTGTCTGCAATTCCAGTAAAGGTGTCTCACAGGTGCATGTGGGGCCACTTGCTGGTAAAGGTCACTGAAATTCCTTTCTAGTTGTAATTTTAGGTTTAACTCCTTTCTCAGAGAATTGAGGAGAGAATCAGAGTGGAAAGGAAATAATATTTCTCAAAGTCAAAAAAAATCTTATTCATATTCTTTGTTCCCCTTTTCCCATAAAGGATTTAGACTTGCAGAGACCATTTATATTGAAGTGCTGTAGTTCAAGGATAAGTTCCAGACATCTCTGGCCACATATTGTTTTATGTCCTTCTGGGTATGTCATTTCAATAAGGTAATGTTTATGCCAGTTAATGAGGAAGATGGAGAGGGGGTTTTGCACACCAGCCCTTAAGACGGAAAATCTGAGATTCTCCAGCATATTTTTTGGAAATTATTTCATTCAATAAAAAAATTTTCATTTTTCAGTGAAAAATGTATTGAGTGAGTAGGGCACAAAATAATGTAATTGATGTTTTAAAAATTTAAAAAACATGCATTATTCCTCAGAATCATCTAGTATGCAAATGTACTGTTACATTACTTCAAAAAATCAGAATGTCTTTTAAATTTTTTTATGAATTTATGTGAACATGTATTTTATTGCATAATTGTCTATTTTGCACAAATTTTTTATTTTCAATAAGCCTCCTTTTATTGATTCATAATCAAAGCAAAATAGGATAAATCTTCCCCCAATTTTAAAATCTGCTTTGTTGCCTTTCTCACAATAGCAGCTTCACTTCATTTTTATTTCCCTATTTTCTATAATTTCTTTCTTCCTGTATTGACCTATGGCTTGATGGAACATGGAATGCATTTCCTGGCTTTTCTTCCAGGGAGATAGGAGCTTGTGGATGTCAAATGCGCTGTGTAATGGGCTGCAAGCAACATGTTCCATGGCACTTTCTAAGAAATTTTGCGAAGAGATAAATGGACCTCCACTCTGTCCTCTTATTTTCTTTTCTCATTTTGCTATCTGAAGCACATGTGCGGACTCTCTTGGACCATAAGCATGAGGCCACACCCAAGGGTGTTGGAGCGGTGGCTGGAGGAACCCCAGAGGGCTGCACTGTTGTGCAATTCCAGTGGGCAACAATCTCCATGGCCTCTATGAATAGTGCCCCACTGGAGTTGGTAATGCAGTAGCCAGAGGAGATAGCTCCCTAGAGACTTTGTGGGGCAGAGCCACTGCACCATGGCCTCTCTCCCTGGAATTCATATATGTGAGAAACAAACTTCTTTTTTGGTCTGGCCGTTGTGAATCTGGATTCTACTATTAATTGTAGTTGAATCTAATACCATCTTATGGCTCGTATAAAATATGTATACTATATATGAAGTACACATAAATACACTATATATGAAATAAGTTTCCAGTTCAGTTAGGAAGTGAGTATGCATACATGAGATGACATAAAACATGTATTTGACAACAAGTACAAATATTAAACTAAATTATATATTAGTGGAGGCTATCAAATCTTTCTCCCCTTAGTAAATACACACAAGGTGAGAATTTCATGACAAATGGCACAAAGCCAGAAGTTAAAACATGTTGATGATGAAAAGCAGATGAAGATGCTAAAATAAAAAAATAGCATTGGACTAAACAAGCCACGAAGGAGGTGACGTGGGAAATTGTGATACAAATGCCAGCGGTGGAAGTGACTATAATACGAAAGTTCATAGGACTTGTATTTTGCACTGTGACATCATGAGGTGTTATTTCATTTATATGTCAAGAGTTACTATGTATGTCTTCTCACGATATAAGTTAAAATCACTAGCTTATAGATGATAGGGATTTTGTCGTTTATTGTTTTGTAATTTCCCAACATGGCCCTGTGTTATTTTTTTAGTAAAAAGTAAATAAATAGCCCTAAAATGTCACCTTTTTTAGTGAAACTTCAAACCCATTTAGATCATGAAGAATTTAAATAATTTAGTTTGAGTCTTCAGAGATTATATTATAGCTTCATAACTTCCTATATTAATTCATGGCCACATTTTGAAGTTTTCACTTTTGGGAAGCTCTTCCATATGCTTCAGTTAAATCATGTGATTTAAGCCAACTTTTCTTGCTTGTCTCTTATTATAGATGCAGTTTCATGTCCTGTCCAATCATCATTTTAGAAAGAAATTCAGTTGCACAATAGTAAAAATAACATCTTTATATTATAAAGCTTTATACATTTTAATACACTATAGTATGTGTATTTTATTTATTTTCACAACAATATTATAGTTATTTTTATTATAACGTAATGTTATCTCTCTTGAAAATTACTGAACAGATAGTTAAATCCAGCTCCTATAATTTCAAGTCCAGAAGGCTCTGTGTATGAATCTAGATTTTATGCCATGTGAAACCTATTCATGCAATTGTAGGGACTGTCCTTATCAAAAATAATACAACATTAAAAATAAAAATATAGGCTTAGAAGTGAGAATTAGAATAAGTAATCACAAAGAAGTAAAAATGTGAAAAAGCCAAAATACCTAAAAAATATTTAAAAATCCATTTAAAGGGGTAGTATTTTAATTAACTGCTTCTTACACATTCATACGGTATTCTAATTTTTTCATAAAAAACATCCTGTGTACTATTTGATTATCTTCTCATATGACAATAGAAAGATAATTCAATCTTTTTATTGGCAATCTTATTTTTGTTGACAGATCTGAAAACTGTTAGCTTCATAATTCATTTTAGTAATGTCAAATAAATTTTTAGTCTTATTTTCAAATTTGGCAAAACTATCAACTTTCTTTCATGTTTGGGCTATAAGATTTCATGGCTTTTGAAGGCCATTTATGCAATAATTAATATTAAATACTCCTTGCATTAACCAGTTTTTTCTTTACTGTGTCCTTATTGTAAAGGCTAATTGTGAGATTTGTAGTTATTTTTTTGTCAGCATTTTGTGTCCGATCAGCAAAAAAGTCTTTACTAATATAAGATTTACTTTTCTTCATTTATTGGATTTTCAAATAATCTAAGAGTCTTTTCATTACTGCTTTTCAAAATGTATCTCTTGGCTAGGCACGGTGGCTCACGCCTATAATCCCAGCACTTTGGGAGGCCGAGGCAGGTGGATCACGAGGTCAGGAGATCGAGACCATCCTGGCTAACACGGTGAAACCCCGTCTCTACTAAAAATACGAAAAATTAGCCTGGCGCGGTGGCGGGTACCTGTAGTCCCAGCTACTCGGAGGCTGAGGCAGGAAAACGGCATGAACCTGGGAGGCGGAGCTTGCAGTGAGCCGAGATCACGCCACTGCACTCTGACCTGGGCGACAAAGCGTGACTGCGTCTCAAAAAAAAAAAAGTATCTCTTAAGGAATTATTACTGATAGCATGCTCTAATTTTTTTGGTCATAATTTACTTTACAATGTCAGAGTAAATTCCACTGCTTCCCTTGCTTTTTTATTATATCGTTTTGTATTCTACTAATTTTAGTCAGAATTTTCTTAGGTTTTTTTCATAAATAAATTTAATAATGACTAAAAGTTACCTTTCATTTGTTCCAAATTGGGAGTGCTGAGCTTCATGATGGTGTACCCAAGCACTGATACTACATACGTTGCTTGATCAATGAATATGTGAAGAATTTTGGTGCTGAATGTTCGTTTCTTCATATTGACTTGCTAGATCTGCAGCAGTTTGCATGCCTTTTATTCTGAAACCCTTAGACTAAATCAGGCCACAATGAGTCAGATATACTTAGACATGATCCAATATGCTGGCATGCAGAAAGCAGGTGATTTCACTCACAAATTTTTAGGTGAAGAAGTACTGCTGGGCTTCTGTTCTACAAACAAGATTTCTGATCACATTCCAATGTAATTCCCATAAATAAATAAAATGCTTAGTGTGTGTATAGTTATTATGATGAACTACTGATTCTAATCCTTTCCTGATGAGAGTGAATTTATGTTTTGTCTAGGTGTTGATAAGAAGCAAATCCCCCACTCGTAACTTTACGTGTCTGTTGATTAGAAAATTATCCAAAGGCTATAGTCAAGCTTCATTCATTTTCCTTCCTCCCCATTCCCCCCTCTCCACTTCCCCCCACTTCCCCCCTCCCCCTTCCCCCTTCCCCCCACTTCCCCCTTCCCCCTTCCCCCCACTTCCCCCTTCCCCCTTCCCCCTTTCCCTTCCTCCTTCCCCCTTTCCCCTTCCCCCCTTTCCCCCTTCCTCCCTCCTTCCCTCCTTCCCTTCCCTTCCCCCCTTCCTTTCCCTTCCCTTCCCTTCCCTTTTCCTGCTTCACTATGCACATACTTCCATTTCTAAGTCTTCAAGGACATATTCATATCATGGTATTATCTCTGGCTCTGCAAATGTTTGGTAGGAGGATTTGTAGGAACTATTTTTATGACTGACAATACCTAAACTATACACAGAAATCACTGCCAGTCCCTAAAATATATTCCAGTAAATCTAAACTAAACATTTCTCCAAATAATTTCCCCTTAGCTGGATCTCAAAAATGTGTTTGGCCACTCTACTGTTAGTCAAAATTAGGAGATAAATATAGAGGGAAGGTGGGAGTCAAAGGAGAGAGATTTCTTAACCAAATTAAGGAAAAATATCTTACTTTAGAGTATTCTGCAAAACTGTATAACCTTCAGAGTCCAGGAAGGGGTTGGTGAAAGTGAGAAATGCTTAAATTTCAGTAGCTTTGCAGTAAACCTGTCTCAGTATGTAGTGCTATCATTTTAAAGACATAGACTTTATATTTAACATGGAAATACTTGACTGTTTATTGTTAGATAAAAGGAGAAAAATCAGAATTTTTACTGAGATTATATTTAACTACAAATTTCATCTGTAATTTGTCAGCTGGTTAGCTATTTTTATGGGTGTTCTTTATGTATTCAGTTCTGTTTTGTTTCATCATGGTCAGCATGACACACACAGTTTGCTATGCACTTGGATGATCTGTTAGTTGCTAATACTTTCTAATAGTTAATGACCATGCCATGATGCTTAAAAGACCTCCCATAAAATTTTAGTAACTTATCCCTGCCCATCTTATTAAGTGTGCCAGAAGGAAATCTTACGGTTATTTGTTTTTCTTCTTTCTGTTTCTTGGTTCTACTGAAGTTAGATTATTTTGCAGGGGGCAAACAAAAACGTCAGTGAGTGGCCTGACTATAGTACACATTTCTATTGGTGGGTCTTCTTTAGTTTTAAAACTATCATATAACACTTTAGTCTGCACTGGAGTTGAACATATTATATGTTGCAAGTCAACACATGCCCCACTATATTTATGTTTTCCTTTGTCTCAAACAATGCTGCATATTTTGTCAGCAAAATTCCAAAAGAACTAATCTTGCATTCTTGATATAATGTCTTACTATTTGTTTATTGGAGATACCAGCTGTGTTACTTTTCTTAGATAGCATAGTATATGAATAAATATATATTTTCTTGATTAAGCATTTTATCTCAATATTTATTGCAGTCTGTGTTTGACAAGAGTACCAGTAGGTTAAAAATTCTCCTCAAAAGGCTGGTACCATGACCCTAAATTTTGCACACTTTTTTTTAATGTTGGAAAAACACATGGTTTTCCTAAGGATAGTTTATAATACTTGGTGATATATGACAAGGACTGGGTGTTTATATTACCTCTGTCAGGATTCCCTTAGGTCTATTAACGTGCTCACCAAACACTATAGAATTCCCTGATGAATGTACTCAGCCTTTTAACTGAGTGACCCAAGGATATGTTGTATTTTAATCTCTGCCTTCTACATTGGCTTTTCCCAAACATTTTATTTGGCATTTATCACATTCAGTGCCCTCCTATGCTTTTCATCCTTCTTGTTTTATTGATGAATATTGAGAATGTTAACACTACTTATCTTGACTTGGGCAAATGAAGAGTGACTTGCCTAAGAGCCTCTAGCCTGAATCAACTGGATGATTTCTGTGTGTTTGCTTCCAGTTTTAAGCTATGATTGCTTACACCTAACAGTAGCTATAAAATACACATTTGTGGGGAAGGCTCTAATCTCACAGTCAACGAAAGTAATCTTATTTTGTGATATGACTATAAATGAAACTATACTTTACAATGGCTAGTCTGATGCCCGTGTAAAGCCAAAAGGGTTTAAGACACAAGAAAATTGAAAGGAGATAGCTCAATAGGTATTTTAACTATGCTAGCCATTTTTTCCATTCGATTAACTGCTATGATGAATATTTAAAAAATACGTTCATTCTCACAATTTTAATAGGTTAACGATCTTTGTGAAAGAATTTACTTTTTCACAGAGAGATGGATTATATGACTAAACTGGAAACATGGAAATTGAAATAATAATGATAAGATAAACCACATTAGCATAGAAAAAAGGTGAGTTAGGGACGTCTCCAAATGAGTCGTGAAAAATGTGGATGTTACAAGAAGATGCCATGTACCTAGAAGTGCCTGAGTTACTTAAAGGTTTATGCTAACAACATCATGTGTGTGTACACACACATACATGCATACTATATGTATGTATGTATAGGTATACATAGAAACATCAGAATAGCATATGTGATTCTAAATTTCTATATGAAATAAACAGCCAATATTTGTTCCTTAGTTCAAACCAGCCATTATGATCTCTTAATATGCATATACATATGGGTCTATATAATATACATGTGTAAGTATATATTTCATATGTTACATATATATGCAAATAATCTTTCAGCAACAAAAGCCAAATTTTTATAACATGTTGAGCTGACCAAGCGTAAACTCTGGCAACTTCAGCCTTTTAACACTTTTTACGTCCAGCACATTTCTCAAATTGCTGAATTCATCTCTTACAAGAAAAATGGATTATTCTTGCATCTTACTTTTTTAATCTTCTTGCTGCTTTGATTCTTTCTAAATCAGATTACAACTAAGAGGCATACTTTGAGTTTTATCCTTTATTTACAATATCAAAACTCTGTCAGTCTGCTTAGTCACATTGGATTGTGTTTTGTGATCATCAAAGATTTCACTGGAGGAGATTCAGCCACATATTCCTCTTTTCCCTTATTGCTTATAGCAGTTCACAGCAGAAGTGCTCATTGAAATGGGAAGGCATTTTTGTGAACTCATTTTCTCTTATCTTTAATACTATGTACCTTTTACTCTGCAACTAGTTCGTGTGATATTTTTTGCTTTAGTATAATATTTTTATGTGGGATAGAATGCATATTTGTGTATAAAGTTAAGAAACATTAAGAATCAAGAACTGAGCGAGAAGAAGCTTCACAGGTTCCAAGAGACAATAGCTAGCTTCAGGTATGCATTTTTTGAATAAAGTACTTGCTCCTTGTATACTCTTGAGGTCTTTCAAAGGATACCACTGTATCTAAGTAGAAGTTAATACAACACAACTTGGACACTATTTGTTTGTTAAACTGGTACAATGTGTAGGGTTGGGGAGAAAATCAGTCCTTCTCCAGAAATGGAAGTTTCTTATCATCTCTGGAAGCTCTGGCTCTGGCCTATGAGACTGATTTTAATCAAAGGATCTGTGTCTATCTGACCTAAAGATGTCTGTAAGTGCATGAGCCCTTCTTCAGTATGCAGATCTTGAGATACTGTGTTCTTACCTTTAGGTCCAGGTTTTTTGGTTTAAAACAATGGAAATATCATTTCATAAAACTTTTGTGATTCTTTTAAACAAAGTTTAGTTCCTTTAAATTTTATTTCAATTTATGTTTTTGCAAAATTACAAGGGAATTTTGATACTTCTGTGGAGGCAATTGAATTGTCATTAATTACATGAATTTCTTAAACTGCTTTTAAGAAATAGTTTTTAAAAGATTTAAAAAGTTTTATACGTACCTTCTGAGTCTTGGTCAATGTTATAAACTGAGCTTGGCCTCAAAATTAGGATTTGTATCGTGAAAACATATGCAATCAAACTACATGGGTTGGAGTCTAGGATTTATGACTTCCTAGCTGTTTGACTTGAGTGAGGAGTTAATTGGCTCACTGAACTTCGGTTTTTCTCATGCTGAAAATAGATATAATAGTGTCTGATTCAGAGGATGTGTGAAGAAATAAAATGATATGTGTATATTATATATGTAACATTTGTGTTTTCCTACAGACATATGATATTTAAGGCATCATCATTATTGTCAATAATTAGGTAATAACCCACTTCTGGCTTCTATCTCATGTCTCTAAGAAAGTGCATCTGTGTAACTGTGTGAGCAAATATCCTCCTGGACCCTGTATAAAAGAGACTGATAACACAATGGGGAGATGTGATTATTATAGTCTAAGGAGCACCTCACTTATATTAGTGCTCACAGCTGCTGAAGAAAACAGTACTAGCGCTGACAGAGATGAAGTTAAAGCTGTTGTTTTAAGGGATTAAGCTTGAATGGAGGTACTATGCATTTACCTCAGGAAAGGCATGCCTGCTGGAGAGGTCACAACAATCACAAATCTGGTTTTATTTTATCAGTTCATGTTGAAAATTATTATTAGTGCTAATAGGTCCATAAAAACTGTTCAAAATATTTCAAAGAGAGCAAGTGCAGCTGTTTGGCATGCCTTAGGTATTGATAATAAATATGCCTGACAGTGACTTACATAAAACAGCAGTACTGCGTTGAGCTTAAGCAGCCCACCTTACTATGTCAAGGCTATAAATTCTCTCCTGGAAGTCATGTTATGTAACATCACGTGAAATCAAAAACCAGCCACTTTTGAAAGTAATACACTTAAAGGGTAAGTAGGTTACTGTTTTCACCTTTGTATCTCTCAGCCTAGAGCTTGTGTGATCATCTAAAATACAGAGAGACTGTTTGGCAGAATCTTTAAAATCAAATCATAATTTCAGAACAGAAGCTACATAATTAATCCTATAAGTAGTACAACTTCTTGAATAACTTTGAAATATCTTTCACCTCAAAAAATAAAAATATAACAAAAGAAAAAATACAGAAAGGAAAAAATAGTTTCATTTATTTATATAATTATGTACAGGATGATAAAATATTTCATTGAATGTTACAACTGAGGTAAAATATACACATTTAATGTATGAAAATTTAAGTTATGTCTGTAAAAATGACAAAATGTTAAAACTTTTAAGTTAATTCTATCATAGAGCGATTTAAATCTATTTATAAATTTGACAAATTGTCTACTAACATTTGCTTCTTGCTTCTGATGTCCTTTACAGATACTCATTACTTATCAGACATTACACGAACAGATACCTTTGGATGGGATGGGGTTTTTTGTTTTCTTTCCATAGTACAGTATAGTATCTTTAGAATTTGTTAGTCAATCATTTCTTCTCCCCTCCATGCTTATCCAAAGATAAGCAAATACCCTATATGAAAAAGAAGCAAAACTGTATTCCAAAAAACATCTTGCTGATATTTATTTATATCAATAATTGTACTATTAAACAAAATTTCTGTATAAATCATTGCCTTTGGAGCTACAAGAAATGTAAATGTAGACAACAATGAGCTTTATCTAGTAGAAGGATGTCACAATTAAATATTTGGTTCAGGACAACTCTCATCTTCTGGATGCTTATAGATAGAGGGTAATTTGAAAGCTTTAGGCATGAAAAGCTTTGACATCTTTTATTTGTCTGAATATTTTAGCATGGCTCAAATGGAAATCCCCATGTGTTCTAGAACAGTGATCCCCAACATTTTTGGCACTAGGGACCGGTTTCATGGAAGACAGTTTTTCAACAGACGGGAATTGGGGGTGGGAGGGGATGGTTTGGGATGAGACTGTTCCACCTCAGATTATCAGGCATTAGTTAGGTTCTCATAAGGAGCCTACAATCTAGATCACGTTCCTATGAGAATCTAATGCCACTGCTGATCTGACAGGAGGTGGAACTCAGGTAGTAATGCTTGCTCGCTCGTCACTCACCTTCTGCTGTGTGGCCCCATTCCTAGCAGGCTATAGACCAGCCCAGGGGGTTGGAGATCCCTGTCCTAGAATACTTTCCAAAACTTTCATGTGATAAATGGCAAAAGAAAGGCACAACTTTTGTGAGAGCTCAGAGAATCCAAAGATCACACGTTGTGGTTGATGGTGAGGGACCTAGAAATATCTCATGGCTAGACCCTGAGCTGTAGACTTCTTCATTTTACCTATTTAATGCCTTCAATTGAATGTCCATTAGTAATTTCTAGCATGTTTAGAATGGAAGTCTTGGATTTTTCTCTCAAATACAGTTTTCCTTCTGATAATAAATGGGACCAGTGTCTTCCTAATTGTTGAAGCCCTAAACAAAGGCGATATCCTTTACTTTTCCCTTGCCCTCTCTCCCGGTTTTCACATCACCCATATGATCCAAGTCACTCCAGTTTTCATTGTCTTCGCTGCTACACGTCATCCACACCAATGTCATCTCACTTCCAGAGCACATATAGTCACTCACATGCTTAACATCCTTTTCTCTCATAATGCCCTTTCCTGGGCTAACTGCATGGACAGTCCTTTTTCATCCTTTAGCTGAAATGCCATCTGATGAGAGAAGTTTTTTGCCTAGTCACTCTCTCCCTGACACTCCTTTATATTCTTCTTTATAGCATTGCTTGAAATCTGTATTTATATAATGCATCTGGTTTGCCACTGGACTAATAACTCCACTGAGAATAAATAACTTGCTTGTCTTTTTTGATATGGTTTGGCTCCATGTCCCCACCCAAATCTCATCTTGTAGCTCACATAATTCTCACATGTTGTGGGAGGCACCTGGTGGGAGATGATTGAATCACAGGGGAGGGTCTTTCCCGTGCTGTTCTCGTGATAGTGAATGGGTCTCAGGAGATCTTACGGTTTTAAAAATGTGCGTTTCTCTGCACAAGTTGTCTTTTTGCCTGCTGCCATCCATGTAAGACATGACTTGCCCCTCCTTGCCTTCCATCATGATTGTGAGTCCAATTAAACCTCTTTCTTTTGCAAATTGCTCAGTCTGGGGTATGTCTTTATCAGCACTGTGAAAGCAGACTAATATACCATTGTATATCTAGTGACTGAATGTGGGGCATATGATAGGTGCTGAATAATTATTGAGTGATAGAATACCTGTACATGTTTTGGGGGTTCTGGTGTTTCTAAAGGAAAGCTGCAGCACAGAGCATATCATGAATATGTGAAAAGGAGCCGTCTTCAATTCATAAAGTATATGAAGAGACAGTAGGTCATAATGGCAAAACTTACTATCTGAGGAGCCAGAGTTTCTAGGGTGGAATCCTAACTCTGCTTCTTCCTTGTCATGTGACCTTGAAATGTCACTTTATCTTTCTCTGCCTCATTTTCTTCATATATAGAATGGAAACCATAATTCTAATATTTTTAAAGCTTTTATGAATGTTAAAAGGTTAAATAAATTAATATGCATAAAGCACTCAAAATTGTACCTCATTGTCATTAAATATCAGCTAGTCTTATTTCACATTTAGCCACAGGCAAAAGTTCATGTATTTTGTCCTGTGCACCTATAAAATATCCCAACTTACAGAATAAAATAATAGGGAAAAAAATTACTTGGTCAAGTATGGTATCTTAGAGTTAAAGAATTTCTTTCAGTTGACAATACAGTCGTCTTTTTGGTAAGCTTTATTGTCAATGTTAATGTTGTTTATAAGTAACCAGTTTTACAGGGTTTCATCTTCATCCTTCCAACTGCCTGCCCCAAAGGAAGATGCAGGTCTGGTATCTGTGATGAAAGAGAGGAAAGGAGAAATCTCAGACTGACCAGGCCAATCAGGAGTCCTTAAGCCAAAGATGCCCATTTAAAGAGTCCTACTTTTGTGCCTCCACTATTCTTAGTCATTTGTTAGAAATAGCCTGTAGGAAGTGTGGCCTCCATGGAAACACAGGGGTGGATCCAGGGGCAGACCCAGCAATGGAGGCTCTCCATCCACTATGTTCCACACTGCAGGAGATCTGAGTGGTGCCCTTTCATGACTGCCTCACTAACAAAATACACATCTCTGACTTCTTCCCCTCATAACCACAGTCAAATTATTTCTGCTGAGTGAGGCAGAAGGTGGCTAAGGCTTGGGAATGATTGCAAAACATAGTGCTATGCCAAAATCTGGCAGGTGAGGATATGCACAGGGCTTTGTTTCCCTGTAAGCTGCACGTGGTGACTTGAGGTGGCACAAAGGCTTGAGAGAAGACCAGAACACTGATGCTTTTAAACAGAGCATTGCCCATGTGATCTTTGAACTGCTAGTGGAAGACTTGTCCCTGCACTCATGGAAAGTCCTGCTAGGACCTGGGGGACACTACTGCCTATAAATGAAGAGTAGAGAATATGCACTATTTAGCTGATATTTTTCTTATCCAGGGACTGGGAGAGGGCTAATTGTCTTTAGTTTGTTTTTTCCTTCTTGGTGTTTTAGCATAAAACTGATGGCATGCAAATCATCAAACTTCTGGCTAATGGAGGCCAAGACAGCAACGTGTCCCATTAATATATTTGTTGTGCCCTAAAGTACTGTAACAGCTTATTCTTAGCTTCCCTGGTAGACATTCTCATGAACAGACAGCTCTTAGAGAAGGCTATTTAGGGTGATTCTGCAATGAAGGGGAGATAGAAACTTCTGGATTCCTTCTGTGCTATATAAAAGATCAAGGACATTTGATAGTGACTCAGATCTGTTCTCTGTCTAACCACAGCCATTTCAACTTTACTGCAAGTTTCCAAACAGAAAATGCAATTCACCTAGAAGTGCACTTTATGGGTGCTCAGCATGCAGAGAAAGAATAAGAAAAATCTTCAGAAGAAAACCAGGAAGGCCTTATTTTCTCTGTGGTAACAACATTCAGTGCCAGAAAACAGGTACAGGTAGATAATTTTGACAGCAACAATAGAAAAAGAATAAGAGAATCTATGAAGATTTGAATGTAGCATTTAAAAAGACCAGGAATTAGAGTTAAAAATTTGTTTTTAAATTTTAAATTTCAGTAGATACATTCAGGGATGATTAATCACTCTTGAGCTTCCTTTCTTAAATGATTAGGTTTTTCCATTGAAGCTTTTGAAGCTTTATCCATAGATTTATGGCTGCTGCATTTCCTGAGATTTTTTCATGTTTAAAAATATCTGTCTGTTGCCTTTTTACTTGAATAACTTCTTGGCTGGGCATTATATTCTTGCATCACATTTGTCAACATTGTGCAACTGTTTTCTGGCACTGCCTAGTTCTATGGAGTAGCCTGAGATGTGCTTGATTTTTCCATCCATGTAGGTGAAGCTTTATCTAGATGCCTGAGTAATC
The DNA here is from genome assembly GCF_024542745.1 of Macaca thibetana thibetana. Classification (NCBI taxonomy): domain Eukaryota; kingdom Metazoa; phylum Chordata; class Mammalia; order Primates; family Cercopithecidae; genus Macaca; species Macaca thibetana. The sequence continues at coordinate 77,378,214 of NC_065582.1, forward strand.
CTTTATCCTTGAAGTTTTACAGCTAACCTAGGATCGAATATTCTGCTTCAATATTTTTTAATGTGCTCTTCAATTGCAAATTCAGTTTTTTATTTCAAGTAACTTCGTGCAAAGAACATTACGTAAATATGATTTATTTGTTGGGATTTCTATTCCATCTCATTCCATCTCATTTTGATCTATCTTTTATGTATATTTTCTTCTCTTTAGTTTCGTTAAGATTTTGGTCTTCCCCATCTGCATTTATGTTGAAGATCTTAAACCTTTTATTTATGCCCATTAACTTTTGAGCAATGCCTATTTTTGTCATTTCTTATTAATTCTACAACAAACTTTTGTCTTCAGTTTTTTTTTTTTTAATATTAAATATCTCTCTCCAGCCTATTCAGGGTTTTAATATCTCAACTCTGAGACCCTACTTGACTTATTTCATATTTTTACTATGTATTTTATAGTATAAAGAAGTTGTGAGTAATAATCTTCTGTTCGTTGATTTATGTTTTTTTCTAGGTTGGGTTCTTTATCTTTGAATGATCTCATCTTTTCCTTGTACTAAAGAGAAGTGAAAAACATTGCTGGAGGGAAACTGAAAAGTAAACAATAAGGTGCTAATTCTTTCTGATTAAAATGAAGGCTCTGGGGCTACCTATTAACTTTAAGAAATGTTATGAGACCTGTCTTAGTCCATTTGATCTTCTGTAGTAAAATACCCTAGACTGGGTAATTCATAAACAACAGAAATTTACTGCTTACAGTTTTGGAGGCTGGGAAGTTTAAGATCAAGGCATCAGCATATTTGGTATCTAGCGAGAACCCACTCTCTGCTCCAAAGATGCATATTATTGACAGGATTTTTAAAAGGTTAATGAAATTAACCAGAAAATTGTGAATAGACATATAATATATTTTAAAGTGATAAAATGAGAACTGAATAAATGAAAGAACAAAATTTCTATTGAGTAGAAAACAGTATCATAATTATTATCTCTGTAATTAACATAGACATAAATGCAATTGAATTAGAATCAGGATGGTTATTTTGTTTGGAATTGGCCAAAATAATATTGAATTTACAGATAGGATTAGATATATGAAATTAGCTAAAAGTTATTTAAAAATCGATAGGGACTTATTTTAAAGGAATTAAAATATAACAAAGCTAATATGATTGTTCTAATATAGTATTGGAATAAAATAAATCAGATGAACAAAAATGTGATATCTTATTATATATAAAAACATATAATAAATGTATTTTTTAAATTCAGTGCTTTATTGAATCAGTTTAATTATGGTGTATTTAATTAATAGTGCCTATACAGCTGGTTTTCTATCTGGAAGAAAATAAAATGGAGGACCTATATGATATTATACACAAAAATAAATTCCTAATGGATTAAAGTATTTATGTAAAAATTAAACAAGAAACAAAATGAATATTTATATTATCCAGGTGCCTTAAAGACTTTTAAAATAGGTCATCTGAAATTAATGAAAAAAAATTTGTATTCATACTTCTTTAAATTTATGGAAAAATATAACCTCAAAAGATGTTCTATAAAATGGAAAATAACTTTTAAATTCATGGTGGATAAAGATTTAATGTCTAGATTTTCAAAAGCTCTTACAACTTGAAAATTAACCAATTCATAACTCTATACTAAAATGGGCAAAAATGTTATTTTGTTGTTGATGGGCAAATCCAGATGGCTAACAAATATATGAAAATATGTCTAGCTTCATCACTTTTCACAGAATTTTGAATTCTTCTAATGAGGTTTCTTATGATATTCATAATTTCCAACATTGCCCATAAAATATCTATAAACAAAGGCTATTGTTTTCTATCAATAGTATGATACACTGACGAAAAAAAAAAATCCAAACACTGGGTTTGAGGTTTTTTAGACAAATTCTCCACATTGATTAATTTGCTGTACTTTTAGGGCATAGATCATGTATTTCTAGTGAAGCTCTTCATGCCGTGTCAAAAATCCTATCAGGACTGGAGCGACCAGTCCTTTGTGGTAAAATCCATTTTTTTTCTTAGTTTGTTGCATTTTGTTATTGGTATTTTTCTTATAAAAGTTGATTTACCTATTCTTTCTTTTCTTTGTAAGTTTTGCTTCACTTTTTTACCTAAAGCAGTAATCCTAAGAAATAATTCAAGAGCATATGGAAGAGGACAGAAGGATGCAAAATAAGAGGAACTTGTTCTTTGGGTCTGTCACTGCTCTTTGCGCCTGAGCGAGGTTCTCAGTGCCTTTCTGCTGTGAAGCCTCGGTCTGATGAAACGCTGTGTGAGGGTTGTGAGGGTCCACTGTTTGCACTACAGTGGTCTTCCAGTGAAGCGAACCCTTGATCTACTGACAAGGGAAATGGAGTGCAGAGGTAGTCTGAGAACTCAGGTTTCCCAATTTCAGCACAGTGATTTTTTTCTATACTAGCAATTTCTAGGTATATATTTTATTTTATTTTTCTACTAGCAATCTATTTATATCACTACAGATTATCTTAAAAAATAAATGGGAATTTTGGAAAAAAAATTTAATGTTACATGATAAACAATTTTAAGTAAATAAAAATCTTTTGGTCAGTGCATTATTAAAGATTTTATTATAGGGCTTATTTATAAATCAATTTTTAATAGCGTTTATAATATGAAATATGTTTTTATTTAACAAATTAAAAAGCATTAAACTTACTTTAAATTATGTGAGTAAAACATGATTGCTAACTAATAAATTTGAAAATAACCTAATATTTTACATTTGGTTTGGGATCATTTAAAATAAAAGTTTACATAAAATTTAAGTATGGTATATAGAATCAAAATGGAAAAAATTCTTAGTGGGAAGATATTAGTCTTTTTTATTTGCACTTTTTGCTTAACAAAACAGTTAAATTATTTGTATATTTTTTTTACTTGATAAGATAAAACATTTAGGTTTCTTTTTTTGTAAGCTTTTCTCTAATTACGTGACATTATTGATGGGGTAAACTTTTTTTTCTCATAATTGGAAATAGTTGTCACAAATATTTTAAACAGTGTATTTTATAGTGTAAAAGTGGCATTACTATGTATAATATAGGATTGTTGATTTGGAAACTAGTAAAGGTTATTCTGAAGTGAATTTGCAGTGCCATCACCTCAGGCTCTGTGTCAGAATTTTCCATTGGTTCTCAATTTTCCATTGGTTCTCTTACATTTCTTAGCCTCCTTGTAGTTAGGGAAGACATAAAACTAATTTTTCCAGTGGACATTTTGTAAGGAGAAATGACACATGCCATTCTGGCCCAAAGCTGTGAAAAGTCCATTCTCCAGTCTTTTCTCTTCCTTTGCCATGGTTACAAAGGCTACATCTCTAGGTATGGTTACAAGATGGTAACACCATCATCTTCACTATCCTGGTCCTTGAGTAACTGCATTTAATGGAGTACCTCTGTCCCCTGCAACCCCACCAATCCCACATTGGATATATCCTGTAAATAAGAAAAACAAATTTATTTCTGAGAATTTGGGATTGTTTGTTGCTATAGCATAACTTAACCATCCTAAACAAATATAAGCTCTTTATTACTTTATAATCATGTTCAAATAAAGGCCCAATATGAATACAAAAAATCATTTATAGCATAATAGTAAAAAACATCACAATGGTGACTGTTGCTCAGTTGAGAGACTAAGACGTTGAATGAATGAGGCTAAATATACTCGTTTGATCTTCATTTACCCCCATACTTAGTGTGCCTGAGAAAATTTCACGTTCTAACTTATAAAGATGGAAATTGAGAAAACATGATATTTACCACTTTTAATGCCATGAGTCTTTGAAAGAACTTAAGGTTCTATAAAAAATGCTCAGAAGACAATTACAAAAATTCAGCTTCAAGGGCATTTTTGAATCAGTAGTGCCATTGCAATATGTGTATAGCATCTTAATAGTTGGGAAAATATAAGTTATATAGATAGATCCAAGTTAGTTTTATGACTTGTTGCGTCTCATATTTATGTCTGAAGTTCAAAAGAATTACTTAATTTTGTTGCATTATCAAAAAATATAATATCCAATTTGATAATATACAAAGATACTGTATTTGTTCAGAATCACCTTAAACTACTTAAAAGTTAAATTTAGCAAAATTACATAAAAGTGCCAAGCTTCTGGCAAAGCATCGATGTATTTCAGCCTCAGAAATTAATAAAACAGAACATAATTTGGATGTTGACAAAACCGTCTGTCTCTCTTCTCTGTGTTTCTCTTGATGCCCTTTTTTTTTTTTCTTATTGTAGATTTATTGTTTTTTCCACATAGCAAACAAAACAAAAAACATAGGAAACAAAAAGTCTGGATTTTCCATCGATTTGTCTTAAGTGACTAAGGATAAACTGAGCCAATTCTCTTGGTCTTATATTCAAAAATCCCAGGAAAGGGGCTAATTTGCTCAGCTTGGGACCGGAAAGGAACTTCTCCCCTCTCCTATCAATTGAAGTTCTTCAAATTGATTTGCCCATATGTTTTGTGGTTTTTGGTTGTCTGCTCATGTTTGAAAATGATGGACAAACTTATTATTTCTGCTAGCTCTTGTGAATTTTCTCCAGATGGGCTCTTCCATGATTGAGAAGTTTGACTGGGGACAAGGGTGTAATTGGCTGGCTGACAGGCTTCACTGTGTGATATAGGGTGCGGACCAAAGGAGTTGATTGAAGGACCCATAAAAAGCAGAATTGTTAAAGTTTCCCTTAAGACTCCAACATTCCCACTTAGTTCTGCCCACGCAGATTAATCACTTTTTCAATTGAGATGATCACTGGGTTTCTTTTTTGTTTTCTTTCTTTTTTGGTTAATAAAAGCTATATGAGAGGGGATGGGCAAAAAGGCCAATTGGTACAACTGTTTCATAAGTAGACCTTCATTAAGCCTCATTTTCCAGCCCTAATTCTTACACATGATTTTCTTTCGTTCCTTCTTTCTCTTTCTCTTTTTCTGTTTCTTTTTCTTTCTTCTTTTTTTTTTTTTTTTGACTGCAAAATGGAGTCCTGGGCCTGTCCAAGATTCTTCTTAAAAGAGTAACTTAAAACATATCTACTGTCCATAAATTTCATCCAGGGTTGATTCAAAATATTTAAAACCCATAGAGCATAGGGAAACTGAGGCAAGGAACTGATATCAGTAGGAAACAACTGTAACTGACTAAATAACAGCCTGGGTATATTCCTTTTCTTCTATGTCCTTACTGATGTAAAGGAGACTTGGAAAAGAGGAAGTCGGGGAAAGGTATGCTAATTTAGCTTTTGAATCATGTATATATTATTTCTCAGTCACCTGCTTCATATTTGCATTGTGAGGCAAAAACAAACAAATAAAAAGCAGAAGAAAACAAAACCAACCCCTGTACAAATCTGGCCCTTTGTCCTGTTTTCACATTAGACCTTTCTAAATTTTTATTTTTATTTTATTTATTGATTGATTTTTGAGATGGAGTCTTGCTGTGTCTCCCAGGCTGGAGTGCAGTGGCAAGATCTCGGCTCACTGCAACTTCCACCTCCCCGGGAGGTGATTCTCCTGCCTCAGCCTCCCAAAGTGCTGGGATTAGAGGCACGCACCACCATGCCCTGCTGATTTTTGTATTTTTAGTAGAGATGGGGTTTTGCCATGTTGGCCAGGCTGGTCTCAATCTCCTGACCTCAGATGACGTGACTGCCTCAGCCTCCCAAAGTGCTGGGATTACAGGTGTGAGTCCCTGCGCCTGGCTGCTCTTTCTAAGTTTTTTAATCGGATATAGCTGATGGAAAAAAATATAGTTTAGACTAAAGTGGCTTTAATAAAATTACAATGTAGACATGGCTAAAACTGAGGGAGCTCATTCATTACATGATGCGCTATAAGTTGTGAAGCTCATTTTTTTTCATAAAAGTACATTTTAAGGGAAAATTAGTACGTATGTTTTAGACTAATTTATATTTAAATCATTAAATTAGTTTCATTTAGAGAAGCTCTTAGATGCTTCACACATATTTACTTCGCCTCTTTCACTGACTCTCTTAAGAGCTAGCAAATGTCTTTATACAAAAGGTTCACATCCAGGGAACAATTCCAAACATATTCAATTGGGCTGTGACACAAACTAAAAGTAACTTCTTTTTTCCTTTGGATCGTATTTTATCAAAATAGAATCAATTTTTTCTTTGTGTTGTGATGCTTTTCTTCCTTCAGTTTATATTCTTGGTCACTATAAGGTTATATTTTTAAAATGTAAGATAATTCAGGTGCCAAATTATGTAATTAATTGAATAACTTAGCCTAAATACATTCTTTTTTAGAATAAATTAATACTGTCTTAATTTGCCTATGAAAGAACACATAATGATTATGATTATAGAGAACTAAAGGAGAAGTAGTAACTCATTTGACTTTTAAAAACTGTCTTCAACAAATGTTGAATATTTCTTGCTACTCTACATGCTACTAGTGATGTGGCAAAGAAATCAGTGAATTTACTATTTCACTCAAGAATTAGTTTTGATTAAATTGTCCTCAGCTTTTATGCCTTTGACCTATTCTTTTATACTAATTGTCTCATTTAAAGATGTTTTTTAGGACTCTGCTTATCTCATTACACAGTCTTGAATGAAGAAATAGGAGGCATTTATTGATTGTAATACTATGGATAGTTGGGTTTCCTTGAAATATTTTATTTTTAAACTTATGGCTACAGAATCATGAACTTGATTAGGTGCCTGCTTTGAAATGGTTATGACAAAATTCAGAGTTGGTTATCTTTGTTAATTACCTTGCAGTAGACATTTTATGTACTAATCTTATTCCTGGCTTCTTCTTAATTATACTTATCATATTTTCTCTTTGCTTATTTTATATTAGCAGATATAGCTGTAACTTATATTAGTGGGTATTACTAGCATTTTCCCTTGTGGAGAGAAATGTGTTTATTTTAGCAAAGACATTCATTAGCCTTCATGGCTAGGTGACAATCTAAAATCTTTAGTAATATTGTTACCAGAAAGGGCTCCCAATTCAGACCCCAAGAAAAGGTTCTTGGATCTTGGGCAAGACAGAATTCAGGGTGAGTCCACAGACTAGAGTGAAAGCAAGTTCATTAAGAAAGTAAAAGGGGCCGGGCGCGGTGGCTCAAGCCTGTAATCCCAGCACTTTGGGAGGCCGAGGCGGGCGGATCACAAGGTCAGGAGATCGAGACCACAGTGAAACCTCGTCTCTACTAAAAATACAAAAAATTAGCCGGGCGCGGTGGCGGGCGCCTGTAGTCCCAGCTACTCAGGAGGCTGAGGCAGGAGAATGGCGGGAACCCGGGAGGCGGAGCTTGCAGTGAGCCGAGATCGCGTCACTGCACTCCAGCCTGGGCAACAGCGTGAGACTCCGTCTCAAAAAAAAAAAGAGAAAGTAAAAGGACAAAAGAATGGCTACTCCATAAGCAGAGCAGCCCCAAGGGGTGCTGGTTGGCTATTTTTAGGGTTATTTCTTGATCTTATGCTAAACAAGGGGTGGATTGTTCAAGAGTTTTCTGGGAAAGGGGTGGGGATTTCTCAGAACTAAGGGTTCCTCTTGCTTTTAGACCGTATAGGGCAGGATGTTGCCATGGCATTTGTAAACTGTCATGGCTCTTGTGGGAGTGTCTTTCAGCATGCTAATACATTGTAGTTAGCATGTAAAGAGCAGTGAAGAAGATCAGAGGTCACTTTCGTCACCATCTTGATTTTGGTGGGTTTTGACCAGCTTCTTTATTGCCTTCTGTTTTATCAGTGAGGTATTTGTGACCTGTATCTTGTGACCTCCTATCTTATCCTGTGGCTAAGAATGCCTAACCTCCAGGGGATGCAGCCCAGCAGGTCTCAGCCTCATTTTATCCAGCCCCTGTTCAAGATGGAGTCGCTCTGGTTCAGATGCCTCTGACAATATCAAAAGGGATTGTTTCCTTGTTTACAAGGAGACTTTAGTGCAGTGCTGGACAGAGAGCCGGTCAGAAGGCACAAGGCCAAAAGCTGAGGACAAAAGGAACTGAGGATAAAGTCCTCTGATAATTAACTGAAATTTGGAGAAGGACTTAGGGCGACCATAGGTCAAAGAAAGCTGTAAAATTCTAGCAGAGTCCCCCAGTTTATATCTCAACTATACTTGTGTATGAAATACTTAAATGAAAATACTTTTGAAGTATACTGTGCAAGTATCTTATAACCCCTCAGATTGTTATTTTATGTGTAACTCAATGTTGTACATTTTAAGTTTTTAATATTCCCTATTTGTTTCAATTTATTATATATGTCATTACAATTTTTATTTTTGTCTTCCTCAGACTATACACCTTTTATAAAACAGATGAAGTACACATAGAAATTCTAACATTTGGGAATATTTAGCCTGCTGCATATATAGCAGTTACGTTTACCAAAGTGTAGATTATTTTTCTTTAACAAAATCAATAGATTGTCATTATTTTAACAGAGATTAAATAAATCATATTTTACTTTATCTCAAGTTTTATTCCATTATTAATAATTCTGTTCCATTCCAGAAAACATACCATGCCAACAAGCCAAACACAGACAACATACTCAATGACATGCAGTAGATACACATTTAGCACCCCCCGACACATGTATTTATTGGGAACCTCTATGCTCCATGCATAGTACTTATTTCTAAGTACTAAGAATAACGCAGAAAACAAAACAGACCAACATACCTACCCTCACAGAACTTATATTCCAGTAGGGGAAGATAGGTAATAAACACAGTCAATAAAAGAAATAGATTGTATGACAGATTGTGAAATGTTGTAAGGAGAAAATTGGAAATAGAGAAAGGGGATAGGGAAATATGTGAGGCTTAAGGTTTTAAGCAGGTCATATAAAGCATCACAGAGAAGTCTATATTTGAGTAGAGACCTGAAAAAGGTCAAGGGTGACCCAGGTGGATATTAGGGGTACCAGCAAACAGGAAGTGCTAATAAATAAAATTGGATTTTCCTTTTTCTCATGTTTTATCCCATTGTTAATAATTCTAGTCCAATAAAAAAAAATACTATGCCAATGAGCCAAACACAAATGACGTACTCAATGATGTGTAATAGATACAGAACATGTAAACATTCCATACATTTTTACCAGATAGCGCTATGCTCCAGGCACTTTCTAAGTTCCCCATGAAGCAGGGAACATGGCCTCTGTGTTGGAGCAGTGGGAAAGTGACTTGTGTCTGTGGAGTGAGTGGGAAAAGCAGAGGGTAGGTAGGAAATGATGACCAGATTTTGCAGAGCCTTAATGACCACTATAATGGGTAAGGTTTTTTGTTTGTTTGTTTGTTTTATGAGTGGGGGAGGGACACCATTGGAAAGTTTTGAGTATAAAATTGCTGTAATCTAAAATGCTTTAAGAAGAATCACTGGCTACTCTGTTAAGAAAAGACTTAAAGAAGGAGAAGGATCAAAGCTTAAAGGTTAGTTAAGATGCTAATGCAAAAACTCATATAAGAGCATATAGTGGCCTAAACTAGAGAAAAAGTCGGAAAAGTCGTGGAGAGGAGTGGTTGGATTTCAGAGTTAAACCCACGATTTGTAGAATGATTGGATGTAGAGTGAAAGAGAATCAGTGAAGACATTGGGATTGTTGTCTAAACAACTGGGGGGTTGGAGTTGATAGGAACTAGGCTAAAGAATCCTGCCAAAAGAATGAATGTTCTGGGATGATGTGAAGTTCACTTTTGGTCCTTTAGAGATGTTTATTGGATATCCAAGTGGAGATGACAAGCTGATTCAAGGTTGCCCAGTGTTTTGTGTGTGAGCATTTATGTATTTATAAAACTCCGATGATCCGGGAAGCTTGCAAAGTCTATTTTCAGCTAACGAGAGGTGTTTTTCTCATCACATATCACTAGTTATTTCTGATGCTTCATTGTCTACTGTGGTAAGGGTATTGGCTTTTACCTGATTTTAAAGTGCTTAATTCACTGTTTATACCAGAAATGCACACACATAATGTTTTAAGGGGAAAAATAAGGCTGTGAATAAGAACAAATAATTCCTCATATCTTCACATGGCTTTCAAGAGGTCAATAAGAAATGCAAACAGAAAATGAGAGAGGTCTTTGATATTAGCATACGCGCGCGCGCACACACACACACACACTCACACACACAAATAAAATAAATCAAAGTAGACTGACCCTTCCACGTGAAAAAGACATCGAGAGTAAATAAATGTTTATAACTATTAAGGGTCTTTTGTATTAAAGGAGGCCAAAACAAGCTGGCTGTATCTGGCTGTATGTGACTGTATCTGACTGTATCTGGTGGTGTATTCACAGGACACTTCCTCTAAGGGAGCCTTGCTAGTTAAGGCTGTGGAAGGAGCAACAGATAAGGTGGAGTGCTCACAACTTAGCAACAACTTGGAAAGTATTGTCAATAAATGCTCCAGGTTGAAATGGGGCCAAGTGATAGGATGTGATAATATTGTACAATTGAAGCAGCACTTCAGTATCTAATCTTGGGATTAGAGAAAAATCTGGGGGTTCACACCACGGAAACCGTGTCAGTTTGGGATGTATAGCTCTTCTCCATTTATATTAATAACAGCCACAGATTACTGGAGGCAAACTGTGATACAGCTTACTGCAACATGTCTATGATAAAGCATGGAAACTTGCTTTTTATACCAGAAAAAAAGAAAACAAAAAACACCCCCCAAAAGTGTTGTAATAGAACCCAAAGCATCTGGTTCCCACTATCACCATGTTTTGTATAAATGTTTCCTAAGATCTAGTTCCTTGATAATGGCCTTTGGTAAACTCATTTAAGAAAAATTTGGCCCCATGTCAACATTTCACTAAACAACAATGACATTACATGTGAGCTATCCTCTAACCCAGTCTTTCACAGTTAGCATAATGTTGAGACAATTTGTATTTAGTTCATAATAGACAAACAGGAAATCCCATGGAAGTGTGTTAGGACTTTACAAATAGCTGGCCAAGAAGCCTGGAGGAGAAGCAAAAAGGTGACTGGAGGAGAAAAAAGAGGCTGAGTGAGAAAAGGCAGTGAGGAGAGAAATGGAGTGTGAGAGAATACAAATTGGAAACAGAAGCTTGAATGGGAAAATGCCATTTTAGAAAGTAATCTTCTAAATTCTGTTTTTTAAGTCATGCCTAGAAGCTGTCCAAGCTACAGCCAAATAATAAGATTATGTCTGATTCCCCATCCTAGCACTGTCAGGCTTGGTTAGTATGATGCCTCTAATGTATTTGGTGTGATTACTTTTTGTTTTGTAGCAGCATCAGAAATCCTCTACATTAGATAAAAATTGTTTACAGCTTAAAAAATGTTTTTATTGCAAAATTTGCATGCAGATTTCAAAATGAACCTTTTTACTTTATAATTTTTTTTGACTAACAGATATAGCTACTTCAATAGAAATGAAATATCACTGCACACAACCAAAAATTCTCTTTCCTGAGAATAGAGGAGACTTCATATTTTATAGTAATTTTACATCAACATGAGAGAAACCTTGTTCATTTTCCTGTTAGAAGTAAATCCCTGCATCATTTTAATGATGTTAATAATTAACAATATTGATAATAATAAAACCAATACCAAAAAGAGAATAAGATTATACTTGGAAAGTTTTATTTGATGCCTTGCTTATTTTTAAGACTATCTTTTATCCTTTATCTTATCTCAGGAAATATTTATTGATGGGCTCAAAATAATATTTAGTAGAAGAAAAGAATAGATTTAGGACTAAGATATGTGATGTTGATATTAATTATTGTGCTAAATATGTTGCTAATTTTACAAATTATTTTTCATTGTAAAAAAATGTTTTTATCTTTCCATTTCCCAATAATTCTTACAGGACTAGTTAGCAAATTTTGTTGATTTACAAATGGTATACACTTTAAAATATTGATATTAATACTTCTAACAGTTGTTAGCTTGATAGGCTCACAAAGGAATGAATGATTAGCTCATTTTGTGGGCATTATTCTTAGAGATGGAAATGCAGTTTAAGTCACATTTTGAACACAATCAGGTAACATCAAGTTCACACTTCTGAGCTGACAGAAGTTTTCAGATATTTGCTTTGATCTCTATCATAGGTCCTAAAGCAATTTCACTTTTAAAATTTTTCTTTAAAAATTTACACTCACATTTGGGTAAACAGATGGCTTGCACCGCCTAACATCAGATGATGTGCTAAATAGTAATAATGTCAGTTATTTTTGTTTTTATCCTTACTGTTGTATAGAGTACATTTGATAAAAACAGTGAAAAAAATAAAAGAATATGGAGCTCAAAACTTCATGAGATTATTGTACTTGGTCACTCTCTTCAACACAAACTCTGATTATTGTCTGGAAAGTTCTGGCAGGATTTTGTAACAAGTTAGCTTCAAATACTTAACTTTTCTGGGACAAAGACACTTGGAACTTCAGTCTTCTTGCCCTATAAATCTGCAGCGTTTCTTATTTTTGTGAACAGGCATGTGGAAAGCCTTAAAAAGACACATTTATTTCATTTATGAGAAACTAAATCCAGATACAAAGCTCCTTTCTCACCCACTACTGTTGGCTTTCTTTAGAATGATTCTGTGGTGGTGCTGGGCCCCAGGAAGCATTGTAACATGTGTTGGCAATCTTGCAAACCAAATTTAGAGTCTCTTAGATTCAATATCAAGATATTGATTAGGAGTAAAGCTTGCCTTGAGTTCTTTCTATGAGTTGATGTGAAGCCGCTGGCAGCACTTCTAGGGTGAGTTTTCTTGTTTATCCCTGGTGATGTTTAATGCAAAGCTAATTCACTTCCGGGGACATCCTACTGGGGACAAGTCACTCTATTAATAGCTAGCAGTCTTGATTGTGATTTCCGGCTGGGTTTGGAATTAGGGTTTATAGCTTCCGGGTAGCTTTCATTTATATACATTAAAATTATCTTGAGACAACAGGAAAAGACATGGAAGAATGGAAGTTTTGTTACTTGTGACATCTCACTGCACATTGTTTTAATGTAACTAATTTGTTTTAAATTATTCTTTGAAACACTTCCTACTATTGTTAGCATGGAGCCGATCATAATTCAACAGCAGAAGACCTTTGTTGTTTAACAGTATTGGTTTACTTATCCCACTCAAGGAAGACTAGTGGTGTGCTGATAAATGTTTAACAACTGGCTTTCCAAAGGGGAACAAAACAAAAAAAAAACTCAAAAACAAAAGCATTACGTGTAGCATCTGAAAAGATATAGGGTACAAATGATCCCAGCAGGATGTTCTAACTTCATAGCCTAAAGTCAACTGGCTTTTGATACTTCTAAAAACTTAACAGTACGCTGCACCCATGTCTGACTCCCACATGCCACTGTAAAAATACTGTGTTACTTATTTGTATTTTCTGTAAGTAAGTGAAATTCTTCTGTAATGAAAGTAAAACGGGAAAGGTTCCCTTGTCCCCCGCAGGCCTGTGACAGGGGGAGTGGCTCGCTTCTTCAGTGCCTGGCTGCTCAAACCTCTAGGGGGAGCATACAGGCGAGCGGAATGAGGGGCTCCGACCCCACAGCAGTGTCTAGGGGTGAATGCTTACCGCTCCTGAAGCCCCAGTGGGCGTGCGTTACAGGGTGCTCTTTTAGTTTAGCTGTCCATAGGCGGCTTGTGTTAGCTCAATTAGACCCTCTGCCTTATCGCAAAAACAGAGGGCTTTCTGTCTCCTAGGGTTCTTGCCTTGGTGTCCTGGAAGAATCAGATCACGCCTGGGCTTGGAGAATGAGTGCAAGGTGTTACTGAATGGTGGAAGCTTTTAGCAAGGTGGATGGGGAGGACAGAAGCGGGACGGAGTGGGAAGGTGGTTTTCCCCTGGAGTTGGACTACTCAGCGGTCCGGGCTCTCTCCTGTCTGCGTTGGCCAATCTCCACATCATTCCGCCAGTCGATGGCCTGCTGGCCTGCCAGCGTCTGTCAGTGTGCTCTTTCGCTGGCATGCTACCCTAGACGTCCTTTCGATGTCCAGCCACTTGTGTGTTCTTCCGCTGATGTGTTTCTCTCGACGTCCAGCCTCATGTGTGTCTTGCCCACTAGGGTCTCGGGGTTTTTACAGGCACAGGATGGGGGTGTGGCAGGACAGGGTGGTGGTTTTGGGAAACGTAACATTTGGGTGTGAAGGCAGGAGTGCCTGTCCTGACCTAGGTACTTAGGCACAGGCCCGAGAGTGGAGCCCAAGCCAGGGACCCCCTTTCTCTACCCAGCATTTCCCTGCCCCCCTCCCATATCAAAAGAGCTGAAAATGATGCTAACCTACAAGAGAAGGTAACAGTTCTCTCTACAAGAATGGATTGTTTGGAATGGCTCTTTGAGTTATGTCATAGAGTTCTGGAGCTAGGAGGACTTATTTTTATTTTTATTTTTATTTTTTTACATTTCTAAACTTTTATTTACAGTGACATATTAATGGGGTGCAGTGTGATGTTTCAGTGCATATGTGCATTGTATAATGATCAAATTGGGGTAATTAGCATATCTATCACTTTAAACATTTACCACTTCTTTGTGATGATAAATTGAAAATTCTCTTCTAGTTATATTACTATTAGTTGTTATTATTATTTGAGACTGAGTCTCGTTCTGTTGCCCAGGCTGAAGTGCAGTGACAAAATCTGGGCTCACTGCAACCTCCCACCTCCCAGGTTTAAGTGATTCTTGTGCCTCAGCCTCCTGAGTAGCAGAGATTGTAGGCATGTGCCACCACGCCCAGTTTAAGTTTTGCATTTTTAGTGGAGACAGGGTTTCATCATGTTGGCCAGGCTAGTCTTGAACTCCTGACCTTGGGTGATCTGCCCAACTTGGCCTCCCAAAGTGCTGGGATTATAGGCGTAAGCCACCATGCCCAGACTTCTTCTAGCTATCTTGTAGCATATAATATACTGTGCTAAAAGACAAACTTCAGCTAAATTAAATTTGAAAGAGTTTAATTGAACAATGAACGATTCATGAATTAGAAAGTCTTTCGAACCAGAATAGGCTCAGAGACTCCAGTGCAGGCACCTGGTGGAAGAAGATTTATGGACAGAAAAAGGAAAGTGACATGCAAAACAGGGAAGTGAGGTACAGAAACAACTGGATTGATTACAGCTCAACATTTGCCTTATTTGAACATGGTTGGAGCAGTTGACCAACATGGTAGGAGTTTTGTTTGGCCAAAACTTGGTAATTGGCACAAGTGTAGGCTACCCAGTCTGTTTACACCTCCATGTGTTATAGTTCACAATGTAGAGAAAAACCTTTAGGTTGAACTTAAATATGTAAGAAGGCAGCTTTAGGCTAAACTTGATTTAACAACTGTTATTAGCTATAGTCACCCTAGTGTGTAAAAGAACACCAGAATTTCTTCTTCCTATCTAACTGTAACTTTGTACCTGTTGACCATCCTCTCCCCATCTTCCCCTATCGCCTAGCCTCTGGTAACCACTATCCTATTTTCTACTTCTACGAGATCACCTGGGGAGGACTTTTGAAAACCTTGGGTTCTGTATCTTCATGCTGAAGACACTAAGACCCAGAAGAGAGTGATTTTTTTTTTTCAAGGTGGCAATGGCAGCAGTAAGACTCAGACCAGATCTACTGAGCTTCCAGCTCTGCGTTCTTTCCATTAACTTACTCTTTTTTTGTATTTAATGGCTCACACAAATTATTTTGATTTGCTTGGTTTCTTCTTGCTCTTGATAGAAGTAGTTTGCTGCTCAGTTGTTATAATCAACTGTCCAATCTCAGGAGAATTAAGACATGAGTCAGTAAATGGTTTCTTATTTCTTTAGTGCATATAGATAATGACTATGAAATCTAAAAAACCAAAAAGGTAAAATTCCACAGGAGGAGTATGTACCCTTTTAACTGTGATGTTCCTCTCCACTTTACCACTTCAGATCTCAGCCAAACATACAATGATGGGCATTCCTTTGGATCTACAGTTTTGATCTTTTATCACTTTTAACTAGAAAGTCATTCTAACATTTCTGCTATAAAGCCCCTTGCTAGTATTACCTTTAGCTGTTGCTACCCTATATAAATATTACACTACGAGACTAGTGAATTATTTACCTCCAAGTCAGTTTTCATCCAATACTTCTCTGTTTAAAACCAACAAGAAAGGGCTGCTTTTCACCCAACCCAATAAATCCCAAACTTCTTAACCTAAACCCCTGACAATAGGAATTGAATGTGCTTTGCTCCCCTATATCTTTAGTGCTTCCTTATATCACAGCGCCTGGCTCAGGCCAGTATTATTAATCATGTATTGTCTTGTGCACCCACATGTGCCCTGTGAGTGGGTACTATTGGAGTTCCCACTTTATACTTGAAGAAATAAGTGCAAGAAACTTTCCCCCACACTCACAGTTAGTTGGCAACATCACCTAGACTTGAACCCAGCTTTTCAGATTATATTTTAAATGCCATGCCAGACTACCCTCTTGAATATTCTGATGCCCTGTCCCAGTATGAAGTGCTCTCCCTAGTTTGGTACAAGCACATCTACCTAGGTTCTCTCTCTCTCTAAGTCTCTGAGTGAAGTCTTGATATCAGGCACCCTGGTCCTCTCAGGATGACCTAAATAGGCTGTAGAAATCCTCTATGCCTCTGCTACAACTGTCTCTCTTGCCCTTATCATTGGATTTCCCCTTTTTTACTTTAAACAGCATCTTAACCTTCCTTCAAGGCTGTTCTTTAGCCACCTTGACCTCGGCCTCTCCTCTTCAGACTGCTGTCTTCTCCTCAGCTCCATACACTGCTTGTGTTTCTGGACTTCAGGCCTCCCCAGGCAGTTTATCACTTTGAATGAGGACAAGCATTAGGTGTCTTTTTATATCCATTGCAATCTGTACACTATCATAACCATTTTATAATACTTAGTATATGTTAGTGATAATTTTATTTGCCAATCGTTCAGGCCTTCATAGGTATCTTGACGGTACCTCAAAAGTGAGAGATTCTGGAGAGGAACATTGCATTTCAAGATGCTTTTGATGAGTGATATTTGATAGAGACAATAAAGAACAATTCACCTGTGAAGAGAAAACTATCCTAAGGACACATGACTGAACCTTTCAGAGTGAGGCAACAGTAGCAGAAAAATAACAGGATTAGAGGGGATAACAAGCTAAATGGGAATCAGTAACATGTCTTTATGAACCACGCATAAATAAAAGCATAGCAGGCCAGAAGTCTGTGCTAATCCTCTTGTTAGATTTAGCATAGGTCTGACTTTCTTAGAAAAAAATTCAGTAGCTTCTGAGTTTCTCTCTCTCTACCGAAGTGATGAGGAAAGAACTGTGACAGTAGGAATTTAGATATATTAGAAAGATATTTGAAACAAAAAGAAGCATAAAATTCATTCAACTTTCTGCCTTTTGAAAATCATCTAAGCTGTAGTTACCGTTTTGCAAAGTCTACCATCAAACCCAACCAGAAAAGGTTTTAGTCTTGTCTACAGTTTCTTTCAGTTTGCAAGCTCCTCGTCAACACTGTTTTGGCTGCAAAAATCTGGTTGTCAGGAACTTCCGCACAAGACTCAATCTCAAACTGTATGGCTGTGATCTATGTACAGACATTCTTGCTCCATTCTCTGTCTCAATAGTGGCTTCATCTGAGGCAGCAAGGGCCAGCCCTGAAGGCCAATGAAGCTCCTAATTTAAAGTTCATATTTATATATTACCTTATTACATATTACCTTGTGAAAATCCTTGTATCCTTGCCTTTGAATTGCTAAATCAAATTTGTTTCTAGCTGCTTGAAGCTGGTACACTTAACGAAAAAGGTCTCCTATGGGGATGGTGAAGTCTTTAGTCCTACAAAGGAGCCTCTTTGGGTTACATGATGGTGATTAATGTTAGTAAATATTTTGGATGTGTTAGGAATTTCTTTCACTTGTTCAGGTATGACTTGTTCTTTCATATGGTTTTATTTATTTTTATTTTTATTTTTTTTTTTGAGACAGAGTCTCCACTGCCCAGGCTGGAGTACAGGGGCACGATCCTGGCTCACTGCAGCAACCTCCACCTGCTGGGTTCAAGTGATTCTCCTGTCTCAGCCTCCCAAGTAGCTGAGATTACAGGTGCCCATCACTATGTCCAGCTAATTTTTGTATTTTTAGTAGAGACGGGGTTTTGCCATGTTGACCAGGCTGGTCTTGAACTCCTGACCTCAGGTGATCTGCCTGCCTTGTCCTCCCAAAGTGCTGGGATTACAGGTGTGAGCAACCATGCCCAGACTTTCATATGGTTTTATAAGAAATAGACACATAATTAACCTTCAGTGATTTGGCAGTGTATGAGGTATTTCACACTCATTCCATCTGATAACTTTTTGAAGTGATATTATTATGCTTTTCTTAATAGATGAGGAAGCGTAAGTTAAATATCTATTCAATGAGAAACAGCTAACAACTGCTTGACTTTATGATCTTTCTGCTGTATTACGGAGCCACATATAATCTTCTCTTTGACCAGGTCAGTGAATTTGATCTTAAGTGTTCAGATTTTTCCATGAGACTTGTAGTAAAAGTCTTCAGCAAAGAAATTTGTGTCACATGTTTACATTGGAAAGTAGGAATAATCTTACTGGTCAAAAATAAAACAACTGCAGTGTATCTTGTATTTTTATAACATAGAAAATGCTTGATGTTAATAAAAATATGTTAAAGAAATATCTGTATTATAAAGGTGCTTATTAGGGACAAGTGGTGTAATGTTATAGTGAGGAATCTTTTTAGGAATTACATACAGTAACTCAGATTTGTAACCCTTTGAGTACTGTCAGCATTATTTTTATTATTAGAATCATTACTACCACAGGTTGTATTTTTCCAATTAGCCTTGTTGCCATCATTTCCTTTCCCACTCTGGAGCTTCCAGGAAGTGTTCGTCATTTCACTCCAATAGGCTTAATGGTGGAGTAACTTTAACCCTCCTTAAATGGCTATCCCTTGACACACTAATTTTTCACAGGCTAAAACTGTAGCCTGTTAAAAGTAAATGCATTCCTTCCAGGCTCCAATGGTGAATTCATTCTCAGATGACCCCTTGACATTTCACAGGCATTGATGAGGTGCTGTCCCCTCTCTGGAAATAATCTAAACACTGATCCCAATGAATGGAAGAGAGCCCTAGATAAGCAGAGGGAAATGTGTTTATGGACATGTTCAGGTCATCCTCACTGTATTACTGAAGGCTAAATACTTACACTTCTAGAGAGAAAGTAGAGAGTGGGAAAGGAAGCACTTCTACCTAGCCAATTAAATCTTATTTTTTATTCCTCATATATAAATGATCTCTTGGATACTTTATTAGGTTAGTAAAATGCAAGGCATATTTGTATCCTATTAGGTGGTGAAAAAGCTCATACTGACAGAGGTGAGATAATGTTAGATGGTACCAAATAAAATTCTTCTTTTTTTCAATTTCTAGATATTTTGGCAAATTTTAACAAAATAAGCATTAGTTTGAAACATGTCAGAGAACATAGACTGCACTGGACAGTTGCTTTGGATTTGCTTAAGAATTTTAAATCATTTTTTAAAGGACTCTTATGATTCTTGGTGTGAATACAATGACTTAATGCTTTACAATTCACGTACTAGGAAGTATGGTTAACATTTTGCATGTCTGGCAAACTACAGTTCTTAATCTCAGCATCAGTGGGGGTATTTGCTTATTTTTGATGATATTGCAGGTTCAAAATTTGAGGTAAAATGTATGTTTTCTAATACAAAGAAGCAATAGCTATATACCTATAAGCATATATTTGTTTTTATGTAATTTATTTTAAGGAGTCAAAATTTATTTAAATTTATTTTAGTAAGCCAGACACTTTTCCTAAAATGTAACTTCCACTGGGGTAAGGATTTTTGTTTATTTAGGTCATTGCTTTATCCCTAATGCTTGACACATGGTAAATGCTTAGCAAATATTTTAGTAAATATTGATAAATGTTTTAAATATTAATACATGTTTGAAACTCATACTTATTTTGTCAAAATTTGCCAAACTATCTAGAAAGTAAAAAGAGAATTTTGTTTGGTTCAATCTAATGTTATCCCACCTCTGTCAGTATGAGCTTTTTCACCACCTAACAGGGTACAAATATGCTTTGCATTTTACTAACCTAAAAAATTATCCAAGGCATTATTTATATGTGATAATTTAAAAGATATTTAACTGATTAGGTAGAAGTGCTTTCCACCCCTGCCCCAATAAAATTCATTTTAGGAGAATTTATTCAACACAGTCTAGGACTTGCTGGGCTAGGCAGTGTGTATAACCTTCTTGTACATATGGGCTTATAAGACTGTCTTAGATTAATGTCATCAGGCACTCACATCATATAAGTAACATTTCACCCTCATCAGGCAAACTTTTGACTGTATTTTGCCTTCCCATGTCTGTGGCCTAGAGGTTAAAATTTCCATAATGTGAGGAATCTGTTGTCCATTGTTTAGTGACCTTGCAAATAGCTGTTTTTATTATAAATTAATGAACTCATATTGTTAATTTTAGTCAGTTATTTCCAGAGTTTGGTAATACCAGTCTGTCCCTGAGAGACAGTTTATATGTGGAGCAGTGCCATATACTAAACACTGCGTGGGGATAGGAAACAAATTACTTCTACTCTTCAAAGAGAAAATTTGATTGAGGCACAAATGACACAAGCTTAAATAAACTATATAAAATCAATGCATTTATGTGGTACAAAATATGTACATGTGAGCCAAGGAAGAATACAAGTAAAATTAAGGAAGGCATTCTAGAAGAAGAAAATAAAAATAGATTGGCCTCTAATAAAGATGATATTATCACTGGTAGTGAAAATGCTATGGATAAGAGATACAAAAATGGAAGGAAGCTTATGTAAAAGATAGGTTAAGCAGATTTGCTTAAACAAAATAGTTTGTGTTAGGAAAAGTTAGGCATGAGGCAGATGTTACAGATAAACAAAAACTTATTATCAAAGGTGGAGGCAATGGGCAAATGGCCTTAAGTTGCATCAGTGGCTTTGAAGATTAACATATAGTTTTGCAAATAATACTAGGTGTTTTTGTTCTCTATTACTGCATGATGAGCCATCCCACCATTAAGTGACCTAAAATAGCAACGTATAATTATTCCCCAGATTTCTGTTGATTGACTGGAGTTCAGCTGGATGGTTCTTTTGCTGTTCTAACTTGGTGTTACTCATGTAGCTGTCATCAAATGGTGGCCAATACTAGAACATTCAAGATGACTTCCAGTGTTTTGGCAGGATGACTGCAAGGTTAGGCTGAACTGGGATGGTAGGATGGCCAGGCCTCTTCATCTCTATCTAGTCTCCAAGGTCTCACCCTCTCTTTGTGGTCTTCCTACATCTTCTCTCTACATATCTCTGTATCATGTCAGCTGGACTTATTATATGAAAACTCAAGGGCTCCCAAAAGCTCAGGAGAAGCTGTCAGGCCTAAAAAGGCTTAGACTCAAAACTGGAATAGTGTTACTTCTACTACATTTCACTGGTTGAAGCCAGTCAATCCAAAGTAGAAGCAGATTATACAAAGGCATAAATACTGGGAGGTTCATTGCTAACTGGGAACCATCTTTGGAAACTCTCATAGTCAGTGATTTGAAGTCATTATCAAGTCAAGCCTCATCAACATCATCACAACTGCAGCAACAACAACAACAAAAACCAGCTAATATTTCTGGGGCCTTTAGTATTTACCAAGCATGATTATTAGTACTTTACTTGTACTGATGTATTTAGATCTAGAGAGAAGCAATATTATTATTATTCAAATTTTACAGATGAGGAAACTGAGGTCTGAGAGATTAAGTAATTTGCTCAACATTGTATAGTTTATACTTTGAACCCAAGCAGCTGTCAGAGTTTGTGCTAGTGAGCACAATGCTATGCTGCTTCACTTGTGGAATGTAAAATTCCATGGATATCTCTCTGTCACACCTGACCATCTCTGCTAAACAAAAAAAGTCACCAATATTTTAAAATGATGTGCTATTTCTTATTATTTGTACCATTCTCAAAATGCTTCAAAATAGCGCAACAGCTTTATTTATTGTGCAAAGGATTTGATGTGAGTCTTAGTTGAGTTTGCATCTGAAGGGCTGTGGTATTGTGTTCCTTGTACATGATGCAGGGTCAAGAGTTCCAGACTCTGTGCCACAGGAACAGGGCTTAAGCCTGAGATGCCTTGTTATTAGTTGTGCTACCATATATTACCACATAATTTCTCTAAATTTAAATATAGCAGTGTTACTTTAATGACTCATCGGTGACATAAACATACTTTCCTATCTAGAGAATAGGGATGATAACCTTTAGTTCTCCCTAAGTTGTGTATGCTAAAATAGTTTCATATAATTCAATGTATACAAACCACAAGTTGGTATTAATGACAATTGAGATAAAAATAGAGCTGAATTCATGTTTTACAGTTATTGTTAGAAACCACTTCAATAATTCAGCTGACCAGCCCAATATTCTTTCTGGTGTGGTACCTATATTAAGATATCCCCAAAAGTTTAAGATTGACTGAGACAAAGCCTTTGAATATGTAAAAAGCAGAAAAAAATATTTGTTTCCTCTAGAAACAAACTTTACTCATTTCATCTTGGATACTCAAAATGTCTTCATTATTTTCTTTAATTTTCACTGGTGCCTATTACATGCCAGGCATTATACTGGCTCAGCTCAGGCCAATTTCTGCAACAACGGAAATGCTTTGTATATGCACTATCCAGTGCAGCAGCCACTTGCCACATGTGGCTTTTCAGCACTTGAAATGTGGCTATTGCAACTGATGAACAGAATCTTTAAATTGAATTTTATTTAAATTAATTTGAACTTAAATTTAAGCAAACAGATGTGGCTGGCAGCTACCATATTGGATGATGCAGAATTAGACACTATCAATGTGTCCTGCCGTCCTTCATATCCTGGTTCACTTTTGGGAAGCGATAGTCTTGGAGTCTTTCCTCTTTTGATGGTGATGGCTATTATTCATTCATACCCTTTAACCTTGCCCTTTTTTAGTTAGGAGTATACATTTTCAAGGCCACTGACAAATGCTAAGGAGGCCATCTGGCCTAAAGAAGTGTTGCCTTCTCTAGGCATGTGGAGCTCATGAGTTTGCGTCAGATTTTCCTTAAACATCAAACAATTTTAAAAATCTAAAAAAACCTAACTATATACCCAATCCCGTTATAGTTTTAGGAAAAGAAATAACATATAATGGGCAGTAAAGGAGCCATTTTAACTAATATATACTCAGCATTAGAGTGGGAAAACTCAGTAACTTCTTAAATCCACAGTGTCTTACATGATTTAATTTTTTAGCTTTTGCAAAATTCAAAATTCATTGTTATGTTCCTTTCATTTAAGTTTTAAATCTTAGAAAAATTCGGCTCGTACGTAGGCCGGGCGCGGTGACTCAAGCCTGTAATCCCAGCACTTTGGGAGGCAGAGATGGGCGGATCATGAGGTCAGGAGATCCAGACCATCCTGGCTAACACGGTGAAACCTCGTCTCTACTAAAAAATGCAAAAAACGAGCCGGGTGAGGTGGTGGGCGCCTGTAGTCCCAGCTACTTGGGAGGCTGAGGCAGGAGAATGGCGTGAACCCGGGAGGCGGAGCTTGCAATGAGCTGAGATCGGGCCACTGCACTCCAGCCTGGGCGACAGAGTGCGACTCCTTCTCAAAAAAAGAGAAAAATTCGGCTCGTATGTTTCTGGTAAGTGTAGATAGAACTCATCGAAATGCATTTGGTAAGAGTAACTTTTAGAAGGTTCCAGACATCCCATGAATCTTTGGAATAATAAGAAAAACTTCATTAGTTTTACATAAAATTCCCATTTAGTCAGAGATTATTAAACTGAAAGCCCAGCCATCTATCAGGTCAGTTGAGTGCAGAAACTATTCCCCCTTCTATACCTGGCTGAATATTAGTATTTAGGAAAAAGTTATATCTATACAAACAATATAGGACTCTAAAGAGCCTAAAAATCACCTACCAATTTCCTGTCTACGTTTAGGATAAAGAAGCCATGACTCAGACAATAAGAGCAAGTTGTTTAAAATCTTTAATGTGGCTTAAGACAGATACGAAATTTGAACTCAGGATACCTGGTCATTGGTCATTAATATTTTTCAACAGAGTACAGTCTCATCTTCATTCTTTAAGTCAATGTAGTGATAGGTTAGAAAAATACTTTGGTGTTTTAAGAGCATACAAGAATACCTTTAATTTTATTTAATTTTTCTTCTGATAGCACACAATTAACAATTCAATTAAATATATATGCCAAAATTTCTGCCAAAAGAAATATATCTTTTAATTGACATAAACATGAAGACATTTCTTATGCAGAATATCTAATGGGAAATTTCTCTTGGTAGCTAGCTGTTTTTTGATCAAAGAAAATTTAAAAAGATAAAAGATTTTGCCTAATTGCTTTCCAGAGAGAAAAATAGATGGAGTCATATTCTATATGATTTGTGAATGTGAAAGTTTGTAGAATTGTATGATATAATTCAAGGGATGAATTATGTCAGTTCACACCTGATGCCCTGAGATCCCATGGCTTTTTTAGGTTTTTGTTCTAGGGATTTTAGAGAAGAGGTGTCACTTAAACTCTTAAGTGCTCTCAGTTCCTTTGGGGAATGTCTGTCTGAAGGAATCTTGGTGTCTCTAAATTCTTGTCTGTTGCTGTCATCAATTCAATAGCATTGTAGCTCCCCTCTAAAAATTTATAAGCTGGCAAATGGCTGAAGCTGGGAAGTTAAAAAATGCCCACTGTGCTATCTATCATTTGACTCTTTCAGAGATGTTTACACACAAAGGCTTTTTGGACAGACACTATTCAGCTCCTGACAATTTACAAATGCCTTCCTAGATAGATTTAAAAATTAATCCTAAGGAGACTGAAGGTTTGGAGCATGGAGATGGGATGTTCAGGGTACAGCCCTCTTTGTATGCTTGATTCATGGGAAGTCTGAGGTAAAATTTTGAGTGTCTGGAGATCTTGGATCCAGTCCACAGTCTTTACCTAGTTGCTCTGCAACGCTGAACAAGTTAGGTAACCTTCTTGTGCTCATTCTAGGCTCTCAGTTTAAAAGAAGGGAGATCAATTCCGTGAAAATTAAGGTGCTATTAATAGTCATACAACATAATACATTAAAAACTCTCTATATCATTCATTAAAATCAGATTGTGTTATTTAAAAAATTGGAATTTAATCTCATCTAAACTTTAGTTATTGAAAATTAAAGGACAAAGGTTTTAAATACTTTTGTAAGATACAAATAGAAGAATACAAATACTCTACAGATAGAGTTAAAGTTACAAAATAGTCTCACAATGGAAATATGGAATCAGAAAGGCTATCAATAAGAAAAAATGTTAAAATATTTTCTAGAATTTACAAATATATTTTCTAGAATTTACAAATACGTGACATTTAAGGGAGGAAGAAAAGGCCACTATAAACGTAAATATTATAGATACTTATAGTAAATGATTACTGAAAAGAATTTTCATCAATATACTATTTTAAGTAAAATTTCTTTGTGATGATTACAATGAGATGTAAAAATTTTAAAAGAAATGTACCTTTTTGTCCAGGCTCGGTGGCTCACACCTGTAATCCCAGCACTTTAGGAGGCTGAGTTGGGCAGATCATAAGGACAGGAGTTCGAGACTAGCCTGGCCAATATGGTGAAACCCCATCTCTACTAAAAATACAAAAATTACCTGAGTGTGGTGGCGGGCGCCTGTAGTCCCAGCTACTCAGGAGGCTGAGGCAGGAGAATTGCTTGAGCCTGGGAGGCAGAGGTTGCAGTGAGCTGAGATTATGCCACTGCACTCCAGCCTGGGTGACAGAGCAAGACTCGGTCTCAAAAAAAAAAAAAAAAAAAAAAAAAAAAAAAAAGTGTCTTTTAAATTTTAATATTTTTCATCTATATTTACTACTAATCATATAATTATATTTACTACTAATAATATAATCAAACATTAGAGACCAACTAAGTATTTTTGTGGTTGCAATAAATCACGTGCTAAAATTCATAGGTTAGCAGTCCAGCTTTAATTTATATGACTCCTTGTTTATGGATATTGCCAAATATTCATGTTTTATCAAACACTAGAGAACTGCTTTTTCACCTCTGATAATTTTATGGCCATGATTGGATTTACTATAATCTCAATTCTAATCAAGAGAATAAAGACTTCAATAATGTCAAATAAAATAGCATGCATAAGTGGTCTTGTAACATACTATTATTGTTTCATAGTCACATTTAACGATAATTATTCTTTGGAGAACTTTGCATTATGAGGTTTTTGTAGAACTACATGTGATTTAGTGACAATAGCTTTCTTTAGTGATTACAGATTTAAAGGATTACTGAACTCTTCAGATTTTAAAACAACAGAATTTCCAAGAGGATTTTATTTTCAACTCTTGTTTACTTCCTAAATCATGCATTAATGTGATGTTTGGAAAATGAGCTAAATGTTCTAGTGCTGAACCAGAGCCATGTAGAATGTGAATTAGAAAATTGAAAACAAATTGCTAATGTGTACTGGAAATGATGTATTATATACAAATGCATTTACAAATAAAGCACAGTGTAAGTGGAAGTATGAGTGTGGAATGTGCACCTAGTTAGGAAATAAACCTATTTTTTGCATGCATGGTATGACCCCCCATGGATTAAAAGGGTTTATATATGTCAAAACTATAGATCGGTGCCCAGCACACAGTAAGAGCAACAGAGTGTTTGCCTTCTTCTTCTTTCTTCTTCTTTCTTCTTTCTGCGTCTTTCTTCTTCACCATCATCATCATCATCACTGTTGTTCATCCTCTGTCTTTCTGGCTTCTTTAACTTGTATATGAGATTAGATTCCTGACTCAATTATGTTAGTTCTTTTATCCTTTTGCTATTCCACCTGAGCCAATTCCCAGCCTTGAGACAATTGTATCCTCCTTCCAGGATTTCACCTGCACTATTTGGAGCACCAGCATTTGAAATTGAGCCTTAATGTCGCTCTGCAATCCTCTTATTTATCTCTAGTCAACTAATTTCTCTCTCTCAAACAGGAAATTTCAAACTTAAAAAAAATTTTTGTTTCATTTTAAATTGACACATAATAATCGTACATATTTATAAAGTATGGTGTTATCTTTTGATCCATATATACAGTGTGTAATGATCAAATTAGGGCAATTAGCATATTCATCATCTCAAATATTTATTCATTATTTCTTTGTGGTGAGAACAATACAAATCCTTTTTTTAGCTATTCTGAAATAGACAATATATTATTGTTAGTTACAGATACCCTACTGTGCAAGGTAACACGAACATTTATTTCTCCTTTCTAACTATGTCTTTGTACCTGTTTATCAAACTTTCCCTCACTTCTCCTCCCCTCTCTGCTTCCCAGCCTCTTGTTACCATTCTACTCTTTACTTCTGTGAGATCAACTTCTTTAGCTTCCACATGTGCGTGAGATAGTGCAGTGTTTGTCTCTCTGAACCTGGCTTATTGATCACTTAACATAATGTCCTCCAGGCTCATCCATGTAGCTGCAAATGACAGTATTGAATTATTTGTTATGGCTGAATAATCTTCCATTGTCTAAATAGACCACATTTTCTTTATCCATTCATTTCTTGATGAACACTTAGGTTGATTTCATATCTTATAAAACCTTTATTGCCTCCGTGAAACCTCCACTGCAACTTGCTTTTCTTGCTCTCTTTTGGCAAATGATCTCATCTCATTCTTTGTTATAAAAGAAGCAAAGTGATTAAACTCACAACACACACACACACACACACACACACACACACACACATATTTTAAAAACCCTTCAACTTCTCTCTTCAATGGTTCAAAATAACTCCCAGTGTCACCCAGGTTTTTTTTCCTTTCTTTTTTTCTGCCTCGGTGATGGTGGGTTCAAATTATTTTTTGGTCTTTCTCCTGCTATTCTTTTGATCAAGGCTTATTTCATTTCCCCAGAAACCTTGGTCTGTCACCTCCTAAGATATTTTGAAATATAGCCCTGTTCCTTTTGCTTCCTTCTTCTTAGACATAAAAAATTCTATCCTTCTCTTAGGAAAAAAAAATTCTTTAACCAATCTAATATTCTTCTTCACTGTGAACTTTTTCATAAAACATTAAAAGTCTTGATTGCACTACTTCACCTACCATTGATCCTCAACTCACTGATTCTAAAAGACTAATGATACAGAAGAACTTTTCTAATTGCCTCATCAATGATCTGTTTTTCTTGATCATTATCCTGATTGGGGGACATCTATAATTTCTGACTCTGTTCTCTGGAATTACAACACGAATTTCTAAACACTTGCTGACAACATGATCTGAGTCTCTTAAAGACTTCTTTCTTCACCTTACTATTGTGTTTTCACTGATGGCTGCTGATGCTTTCTTGGAGTCTTCTCCTTAAGATTCCCTGACATTCTTTCTTGTCATGTCTCCTCCCCTCTTCTTGATTTCTCTGTTTTAATATCCTTATCTCCTTTAGTATTTCCTTTTCTTTTGTCTGTCCCTCCTACAAAGCCAATTTCCCAAAGGTCTATCTTTGGCTTTCTCTTACTACTCCAGAGTCTCTTCCATTAAAGATCTTGCTTCCTTCACTTACTTATGTGGCTTCAAATTTCACACATTGTCATATGGGAGGAATATATAGTACTTCTATCTTACATACACTATGTATACTTACAACATATATCATAAATATATGACGAAAGTACTATGAACTCTTTGCATCTTTCTATTAATGATATATCATCTCTCCATCCTCTATCATTGTTTCTGGCTCTGTTCTCTCTCTCAAACTATTGCACACATTCTTGAATACTTGCTGGCAACATGACTTGAATATCTTTAAGATTGCCCTCTTGACCTTCATATTAATATTCATTTATTTGCCAAATTCTGAGTATGCCATTTCTAAGGGCCTCTTATATCTACCTCTCCTAGATCCATTCATACTCCCAGTTTAATAGTTCAAACTTCTTCCATTTCTTACTTAAAGTATTTGATTAATCTCATTGTATTAGTCAGGGTTCTCCAGAGGGACAGAACTAATAGGGTGGGGGTGTGTGTGTGTGTGTGTGTGTGTGTGTGTGTATATATATATATATATATATATGAGTTTACTAGGGAGAATTGGCTCACGTAATCACAAGATGAACTCCCAAGATAGGCATCTGCAAACTGAGGAAGAAAGAAGCCAGTAGTGGCTCATTATGAGTCGAAAAGTCTCGAAAGCAGGGAAGCCAACAGTGCAACTTTCATTCTGTAACCAAAGGCCCAAGAACCCCCAGCAAACCACTGTTGTAAGTCCAAGAGTCCAAAACTAAAGAGCCCGATGTCCAAGGGCAGGAGGAATGGAAAGAAGAATCCAGCACGGGAGAAAGATGAAAGCCAGAAGACTCAGCAAGCCAGCTTATCTCACCTTCTTCTATCTGCTCTGTTATAGCCACACTGGCAGCCAACTGGAGGGTGTTCACCCACATTGAAGGCAGGTCTTCCTCTCCCAAACCACTGACTCAAATGTTAACCTCCTCTGGCAATTTCCTCACAGAAACTCCCAGAAACAACACTTTACCAGCTATCTCAGCATCTTTCAATCCAATCAAGTTGACATGTGATATTAACCATCACATTCATGTTTTTGTTTTTATTTTTGTTTACATTTAATTAGAAATCATCCCCTCCAATCCATCTTTTACCCATATACATATTTTTCTAAAAATTCAAATATGATCATATAACTCCTTTGCTAAAATACCCAACCTGATACTCTATTTTTTTCTCTAGGATAAAGTCCAAATTTCTTAGTCTCCAAAGAGTTCTCCATAACCTGCATTTTTAGTTTTATCATCATCAATGTACCAAACACTGGGTAGACAGGACTATTTGGAGCTCACTTTATTGGATCTCAATTCTGAATCAAGTCTGCTCATCCAACCAAAACACATCCTCCCATCCTTATCTGAAAGTTGAACACATAAAGCTTTTAATAGTGCACATAGTAATCATTTTAATAGTGCATATGGATATTTTATTATCACTTGGTGATATTTTCTCTTATATTTTTATATGCAACTCCAGTGCCACCTCTTCTATTTTGCTTGATCTGATTCTGCCAAGTAGGAATTCACTCACTCCTCAATATCTCATAGTACTTAATACATTCTATATTGCCTTATGGGTAGTTTGGTTTGCCTTTCTTCTTGAAGAATATGGTCTGAAGTCAAAAGAACTTTAAATTTTAGCTTTACCTCTTGCCAGCTTGGCAACTTCTCAATCTATTTGGCTAAGGCATAATGTCTAAAATACCGAGCATAATGCCTGACACCTATTTAATATTTAACAAATGTCATTTCTTGTTATTTATTTGCCTTTTTCCCTATTTATTCTCTAATACCTAGCACAGAGCAAATAGTAAATATAATTTTTTTCTTGCTGTTCAACTAAATTCAAAGAAAATTATAGGAGGACTAACTCAGAGATCTCCTCCAGTAAATCTTTAAGGTTTAAGAAATCAAAATACCCACCTGGCAGCATTTGGAATTATTAGCTCTGTCCTTACTATCGCATGACAACTTCACGTTGTTAACTATAATGACAAAATTTGGGCAGGCACAGTGCCAAGCACTTTTTATACATTATTCATTTCATTCCTACAGTAACCTCAGGAAGCAGAAGTTATTATCACAGCCAGGGCTCCACAGAACAGGACGTAATAAAGTTGGAATAAAAGACTAAGTAGTCTGATTGAGTTAAACTCTTACCACTATTACATCAACTTTACTTCTATTTCTGACCTCAGTTCTCCTACTTTCTGTATATCAATTGATTAATTGTAAAGAAAAATATTAGAGAGCTGAGATTCAGTGTTTTGAAAGACAGGAAAGAGATCCAAAGAGTTGAAGTTTGAATATTGGAATAGGTAGTTGATGGTAGAATTTGAAGGAATAATGGTATCAGAGTATAATAATAAAAAAAGATTTGGGTCAATGAAAAACCAAATAAAAAAGGAAAACTATTCAAATGACCTGTATAAATACTACTCAATCAATCCAGTAGGAAGTTTCCTCATATGGTTTATGAAGAAGATACAACTCACCAGAGTTATATACCACTATATATGACTTGATTTGGGCCCATTGAGTAGATAACCAGGTACAATGATGCTAAGATGCAAGAAATGTGTACCCTGTATACTCTGCCCTGAGAAGACATATATGTTCCCTTTCTTTACTCATGTAAAATGCTGTTAAATACAATCATGCACAACAATGTTTTGGTTAACAACAGACAGCATATAAAATGGTGGTCCATAAGATTATAATGCTATATTTTTACTGTGCCTTTTCTATGTTTAGATATGTTTAGATACACAAATGTTCATCATTGTGTTACAATTGCCAACAGTATTCAATCCAGTAACATGCTATAAAGGTCTGTAGTCTAGGATCATATAGCCTAGGTGTGCAGTAGGCTATACCATCTAGGTTTGTGTAAATACACTCTATATTCACACAATGACAAAATCACCTGGCAACACATTTCTCTGAAAGTAAGTCCATTGTTAAGCAACACATGGCTGTAATTATAAAATAATTCCTAATTTTAGTAGTAGATTTTTTTGAGGTTTTATTGTATACAGTTGCACATTTATAAATTTCAGAATAACAAAAATTATTAGAAAGTTAAGCATGATATAGGAATATGCAAACATGTCTTGGCTGAGTTCCAATAAAATGAGATTTCAGAAATAATATTTTTTATGTAATTTATTTAGAATGAGAATTATATGTGCCATTTTGAAAAATAGCGTGCATTCAAAGCAATTTACACTTATATAATTTCTTGATTGCTGTGTAATTTTCCCCTAAATGAGATGTTGAGCTTAATCTACCAATAGAGTAGGTCGTTCATGCTCAAAAGCCCATCTCTAGATAGCGAAGTGGAATACTTATTTAAGCACTAAAAGCACAGCTCATGAAGGATCATAGGGCAAAGAAAAGATTAGGAAGGCTTTAAAATGTTTGTAGGAAGAAAATAGAAGACAAAGCTCATCTCAGAATTTCAGAAAACCAGGAAGATGCCACTACATTAAAAGCTTCTGCACATAGGGTGTTTTTCATTTCTTGGATTATATATGAAATAATTACTTTGGGATTTTAAGCATTAGTAGAGCCTTAGGATCTTTCAGTGTACTTTTCTTAAATAACATTTTGCTAACTGTCCTTTGTGACTATAGGATCCCAGGTGTAACTTAAAATGATAAGTCCACTTTACTTCACCTTTCAAGGGTTTTTCCTCTCCTGACAAAGACAGTTGGCTAATAGTTATGGGCTCTTGTTGTAAGGCATGCTAACTTACCATTCTTTCTGAGGTAAACAAGTTTCAATGTGAAAGTTTTTGTTGTTAGCATACATCTCCTACCCCAAAAAGATAAATGTGACATGAGCTGGCATTTCTCCATAAGAAAACAGGTTTAGGATGATGATCAGGTTACATAAGAGAAATTAGGGAGAGGCATGGCTACCTACCAAGAAATCTATAAGTGATAATTGTTACTCGTCATTTTCTCTATCATAAAGTTGTCCTATTTGGGAGAACACTGAAAAGAGCTCTTCATACTCTTCTTTAAACTGGAGATAAGTATAGTTTGGGTTTTCTTAAAAAAATGTGTAACCATCTTTCCTTTAGTTTGTGAGGTGTGTGAAGTGACTAGATTCTAGAGCTACGTTTGTGTGGGTGCTACAGCTACTGCCTTGAGATCTAAAGCTAAACGTACATGCTTTGAATGCGAGGAAAATGAAAGTGTTTATGGAATTTAAAGTTTCTGAAACAAATAAGTCTGAAATTTTAAAAACCTGCTAGATTTCCCCAGATCTCCTATTGAAATGTGTTGATTGTCTTCTACATCTTGGTTGGAAAAGTTTACAAAATATTGCACTAAGGAAGTGCCACTGACACTGAGACCTTTTAGAAGACAGCCAGATCGCCCACCCTGCTGTCACAGCCTTCAGTGCCATGATGAACCAGGGTACCATTCTCCCTCTTTGAAACATGCACAATTAAAAATGTGTCCTTGCTGTTTTTCACATAAGCAGATTAAATTGAACAGACTCTAACAATATTTTGATAAAAACCAAACAGTAAACAATATCTGACCATATGTAATACAGTTTAATACATAGTTACTATACTGATGTCTCATTTATCCAGCAGCAAAAGATGAGGTATTTCATGCACAGACATTTTCCAAATAATTCAACCTTACCCCTTTTGTGTGCCAAACCATTTTATTTATTTATTTTTATTATTCTGTATTAAAATTTTATAAAATGTATTTCCATGCCATCCAACACACAGCCTATAGCATTATAATTCACCTTTTCTTGATGACTCAAGAGCGTCATTTTGAATGAACACCCCTTCTTATGTAGCAATTCATCTCAATGTGCGCTTTTTTCTATCACCTTTCTTGATGTTAATTGTCACTTCATTGCTGTCAGAGTAATTGCCTCTTGATTTTTATTCCTACCACCCAAACTTTCATTCTCTTATTATAATCTTTTGAGTGTTAGGAAGTCAGGTAATCAAACTTTGAAAAATGTGTATACAGTTATACATGTTCATAATAATAGAAATAAAAATAACAGTGATGGAAGTAGGAAATAGCTAAGGATTTATTGTTAGCGTTTGCTCTAATAATATCCTTTGATCTTTTTGCTATACACACTCACACGCACGCCCGCGCACAAACACACACTCTCTCTCTATATATAGTTTGTTTAAAAATAACCAAATTTGGCCGGGCGCGATGGCTCATGTCTGTAATCCCAGCACTTTGGGAGGCTGAGGCGGATGGATCACGAGGTCAGGAGATCGAGACCATCCTGGCTAACATGGTGAAACCCCGTCTCTACTAAAAATAAAAAATTAGCCGTGTGTGGTGGCGGACGTCTGTAGTCCCAGCTACTTGGGAGGCTGAGGCAGGAGAATGGCGTGAACCGGGGAAAGCAGAGCTTACATTGAGCTGAGATTGCGCCACTGCACTCCAGCATGGGAGACAGCTAAATTCCACTCAAACAACAACAACAAAAAAAACAAATTTATATGTCTCTGAATGAAGGTAGGAAGAGCCAGTTGAGTAAGACCATCACTTTGACTTGGGCCAGGTTGCCAGAGTTGAGACTGGTCTGTAGAGTGGATAAGGCCAAACCAAGGACATTTTTAGTTCTACCCAGGAGTGTGAGCATCTTTGAGGATGAAGTCTGGAATCAACAGCAGCAGACAGAGAGAAAGAACTACAACTAAATCCAGGAGTCAGGCAAGAGTAGTTTGTTTTCTTCATAATTGGAGCCAGAGATAAACACAGTAAAGAATAAAGCATAAAATGATTTTTTTCTTTTTTAAATACTACATAATTTGTACTTTATAATTCTTAGGAGCTGTCAGTTTTGAGGGAAAAAAGTAGATGCTTTATCCAGTGTGCAAAGGCATGAAAGTCCTATTTTTGACAGAAATAAAGCTACTAAACTTGTAAGAACACAACTCATTTGGAGAACTATATTAATGTGTCATTTTTGACAGTGTAGAGTATCAGTGATAAATATAGATCAGAAATAGAGTTGGGAATAATTAATATATATTTCTGGATTCAAAGGCAACATTTAACAATAATAATCACATTTCTGTGCCTTTATTACTGTTAAAAAAGATAAACAAAAAAGATCATATAATTAAGCCTGATAAAATTCTGGAGTTGGAAGGGTCATTAGAAATCTCCCTGTCTAGTACTTTTGTAGTTCCCTGGAACACTATCCTTCAAGATGGTATGTACACACACACACACACACACACTATGTTCCTTTGTCAAATAAGAAACACTGCAAACTATAGATCTCTTTGCTGCAGATTCATGGTGCAAATCAGTGTTGTAAAAATTCTAAGTCCTGCAATAAACAAAATCTGTTTAACTGTGTTTAAACAAACATTGCCCAAGTATATTTGAACATAGGACACTTTGTTTGCTTCGTGTAGGTTTTAAAATCTTATGTGGAACAACTTGTGGGAAATGCTGATCTCATCCTAAACCCTTATTTTACACAGAAAAAATTGTGTCCAGGGAAGGTTCATGGAATTTAAAAATAGTAAATCTGGAACCCAAATCAACACACCATGTTACATTTCCCTGCGAGTAACTCTTTCTCTGACTTGCCTAATTTTGCACTCTGATCTTCCATTGCATCCAGCATCTTATTTTTCCCTGCTCCTCCAGCATCTCTACCCTGTAAAAGTTCCTCTGCATTCAGTTTTGGGACTACTCATCCACTCATAGCCTCATGTATATCACCTTTACGTTTGACTCCATATTCAGCTCCAGCCCTGATTTCTCATGAAAGTATCACTGTGAAATTACTGGCAGCTATTAGATTTATTTGTATATTTTGTCTTTACTTCAAACCCAGAATGTCCAAAATCAAATTTATCTTCCTAGCAAATTGACTGTCCATTTAAACTTCTCTATTTCTGGTAACAAAATCATTCAGTTTTGAAGGTCTTTGTTTTTGCAGTCAGTTTTGAAGTATTTATGCCTCACATTATTTAGATCCAGTCATATTCTAATTTCTCAGGTTATTTTTCACTTAAAGATCATCCTAATTCACCCCCCTCCTCCCTTCTCTATTTTAGATTTGCATTTATAGCTGCAATACTAAAAATTTCATAGCTCCTGTCTCTTAAACCAGTCTTTTTCCATTTTATTATTATTAATTTATTTAATTAAAAAATGTATTTAATGTAAAAGATTGTGGGTTCATAGTAGGTGTATATATTTATGGGGTACATGAGATATTTTGGCACAGGCAATGTGTAATAATCACATCATGGAAAATTAGGTATTCATCCCCTGAAGCATCTATCTTTTGTGTTACAAATAATCCAGTTATACCCTTTCAGTTATTTTAAAGTGTACAATTAAATTATCATTGACCATAGTCCCCCCTATTGTGCTATCAAATACTAGCTCTTATTTATTCTTTTCAAGTACTTTTTGTACCCATCATTGTATTATAATTTAAATATGACTCCTAGGTTATTCACTAAAAAGCAAGTTTTATCTTGTTAATTCCCTGTGAGAGAACTCTTAATGGGTATCCATTTCCTGATGTCCCTGTCTATTTTTGAGCATCCAAAACCTGGCCACACATCATCTGGCTGCTAGAAATGACCTTAGGTTCCACATTCTCTTCAAAGTCACCCCTCTGCTCCCGGAGATAAATGCATATGTGATTGCCTCCTTTGGAAAGGCTAATCAGAAACTCAAAAGAATGCAACCATTTGTCTCTCACCTACCTGTGACCTGGAAGCCCCCTCCTTGCTTTGCGTTGTCCCCACCTTTCTGGACTGAACTAATGTTCTTGGTTCTTACCTATACTGATTGATGTTTCACGTCTCCCTAAAATGTATAAAACCAAGCTGTGCCCCGACCACCTTGGGCACATGTCGTCAAGACCTCCTGAGGCTATGTCATGGGTGTGCGTCCTCAACCTTGGCAAAAGAAACTTTCTAAATTAACTGAGGCCTGTCTCAAATTTTCATGCCAGTTAAGATCAGTGAGAAGTAAGGGGGTAAATAAAGGAAGAATAGATCATGTTTACTATTTCTTTTGAGAAAACATAAGAAAATAGAGTCTGTTCAATTGACAAACAGATAAGCTGTAAGTCAGGATAGAGTGAGAATGAACATCATGGCTGGATCCGCACTTAGGCGTGGTCTCCTGTGGTGTTCTTTCAAAGATCACTAGTGCTCCGAATGACATTATAGTCATATTAGCTCACTACAGCTCATCACTTCATTAAAATAGGCATCTGATTTACCCAAGTCTAAGAAGGAAAAATATTCTAGTTCAAATACTTTGCTGAGGTGCAGAAATACTGCCTGCAGAGCTACCAGGCTCTCTCTCGCTGAGGATTAAATGCCTGCTAAGAAAGTAAGCCTTAGTTCCAGAATCCTTTCTCATTTGATTTGTGATGATAGGATGTTCTATAAAACTTTTCTGTGTTTCTTGGATACATAAATTGGTTTGGCATGCTAATTGAATAAAGTATGAAATATAGAAGAATGATCAAGCACATGGGGTGCAATAACATGATGTAACTATACGGAAAGAGATTTTCAGTATGTGAAAGAAGTGTAGAAATCCATACCGAGCTCTTTTTGTTTGTTCAGAGGCCAATACCAGAAATTCAAGAGACTCTTAGAGATCCTGTTCTGAAATATGTCAGTTGGTCCAGTTAGTCCTTTTGAGATGTGAGAATAGATGATTACATCCTTTCAACCCCTTTGATTTGGATATTCGGTTCAGTATGGCAAGATGATTAATTTTTCTATATGGAGATGATTTCCTTATTTAAAGAAGTTATTTATATATTTTGATCTTTTTCTGCTATCATATTTTTTAAAAAGTCAATGAGTGCTTGATGAAAAACAGATTTCTTCTTCATATAGTCGAGACTGAAAAAAACCATAAACATCATTCCCTTGCTGATACAGATAACAAAAATTGATGGTGGGAGTGGAGAAGAGAGCATTTGACTCCATTTTGTGGGTTTTCGGGAAAGAAGCACTTTTAAATAAATCACTTTATCAGTATTTGAGCAAAATTGTAGGACTCTAGGTTTCATGAATTTAAAAAGAGCACTTACGAAGTTATTCACTAACAGGATTTCAGGTAAAGGCATCTGAGCTCTCAACATTTTATCCCAAATGCCAACCTTTCTTTGTTTTCCCTATCCTTCCTTCAGACTTCACTCCTTTTCTCTCTCTCCTTCTTCACTTCCCTTCACTTCTTCCTTCTCACATATGCATTCAATAGTTACTAGCTTTGGTGTTTTATTTTCAGTGTTTTGTGTTTGCAGAACTATCTGGGGAAAATGAAAAACGACTCTCTAAAGATTTTCTCTAAACCAGCAGTGCACACTGTCTGCCCAGCAGCCCTCCCCTCACTCCCTCCAAAAAGGAGATAAAAACCAGTCCTATGTTTCTCATTGTTGGGAGTTGACACTCTAATCTACACTTACGTTAAAAAAAAAAAATGTTGCATGGAGGAAAAAGTCAGATATTGTTTGACAATAATGAAAGAAAGTTAGATGCCAGTGCAAACTCTGTGTGTAAATTAAAAAACAAAACCTGCACACATTGAGACAAGAGACTGGGCTATTGTGTGCCACCTAAATGTCCAATTAGGAGAGCAAATTGCCCATAAAAGGTAGCGTGCTGTGAGAATGGGAGGGGCTGTTGGCTCCATGTGCAACAGTATAAGATTCTCTGTTGTGATCATTGCTATTTGTGGCCTCCAAGTGTAGCTGAGAATGAAGCAGCTTATATTGGCCTGTATGCATTTAGACAGTTGGTGATACCAAATCCAATTATCCTCAGCTGCATGACCACTGAAGCTGTTTTCATCTGTGAGTGATTCCTCACAGCAAGGAGAGGCAGACAACACTAATACTCTTCTATAAGGCATGGGTTGGGGGATGCGGAGAGACCATAACAAGAGGGCTAACATAAAGCAAAACAAAAGAGATTAGGCGGGAAGAGAACAAGGCTGATGGTGAGCTAGCATTGAATGAAAGGATTTCTAAGCTGATATCATTTGCAAATACCTTTTATAAAAGGCCATACCACAGCCTACGAGGCTGATCAAAAGCTTCTAGTTATCAGCTAAATATTTTCATTGGCCTCAAAATGTATTCCCACAATTTTTTTTTTTTTGCATTTGTGATTCTCACCCTGACAGCGCTAGAGTTGCATGAGAACTTTCTGAAATGCTGATACTCAGGTCCCAGCCCAAATCAAATAAATCGGAATCTCTTTTTATGTTTAAAAAGACCCCCAGGGGATTCTAGTGTGCAGCCAGACTTGAGGACCACTTAGTGAAGGAACACTAAAGACAATGCAGAAGTCCTTAGAATGCAGGAATTTCCAGGCATTTACATTTGCAATATTAGGGCTAAAATATGTGAGGAGCGCTCTTCTATTAAGGTGACTTCTAACCTGTGTGCCACATTTTGCCCTGCTTTTTGTTGACATAAAGTCTTATGTGGCTCCCATAGACCAAACTGCAATCTTTAACATCAGTGTTTCCAAATGTGTCAACAAAGTCACTGGACAGAAATGTTTGGGAAATGCTGTCTTTTGGGGAGTTTTCAGAACCTTTTCTATGAGTATTGTCACGTGTACTTACTCTATGCTAATGTGTATTTTTAATCTACAAAGTTTCTTAAACTTATTTGATCAAAAATGGTTTTGCAGAGAAAGAGAGTATCCATATAGTTTCCTGTTCCACAAAATACACTTTAGAGATCTGTTTAGTCTCCACACCCTTCACCTCCTTCGCTCAACACTCTCCTTTCCTCATTCCTATCCCATAACTTCTGACACTGACAAGAGTTATGCTGGTTCTGATTAGAATTCTGAATATCAGTAAAACATTGCCACAATTGAGATGTATGTAAATACATATCTTTCACAGTACCTCAATGGACATGGTCCTTGCCCAGTGAGCTATTGATAAAGACTTGTCAAGCCATACAAAAAACACCTGTTTTGTTTTTATCATTAAGTTACAAAAAGTCACCAAATTGGACCACGGCTAGCTCTTTAGTGGGAGTCAGCATTTCTATTTATACTAAAGTTTTGTGAGTGTCAAAAAATTGCTATCAATGTACTGTTACACCCTGCTTTCTATTGAGGGAGTCTGCAATGCCTTCACTGCACTGCAGATGTCAACCTCAAAACTGGGGAGAAGTATCTGGGACTCTCAGACCATTTCCTGTTTACTCTCTAATCAGGCAGATTAAGCTACAGCAAAGAGGAGTTAAGATAGCATTTGTTTATTTCCAGAGAGGTCAAAATTGTTCAGTGAGTAGATTAAACTCTATGAAGAAAAATACCTGTGGTTAGAGAGGTTCACTCACTCCATTTCTTGGTCAATGTCTGCCTTCTTTCCTTCCTCAGGTGCTTACCAACTACCTCCCCATTTCTCTGTTTCTTCAATCACTTTCCTTTACTCTTCTTGTTGTTGTTTTTCTTCTTTTTCCCCTCCTTTGGCTGTCATGTCATTCTCTTTTCCATTTAAATCTTTATGATTTAGTTTCATTTAATCTGAAAAGTAGTGTAGGCATAATAGCCAAATAATTGGCTATTAATTTATCAGCCCTGCTCAATGAGATAGGTTTTCTGAAATAAAACTGTATGTATTTAAACGTAATTAAATAAGCTCAAATATTCTAAATATAAGAGACACATTTTTTCTAGAAAGCAACTTTAGATGTTTAGTGTCAGGCCTCTGAACCCAAGCCAAGCCATCACATCCCCTGTGACTTGCACGTATACGCCCAGATGGCCTGAAGTAACTGAAGAATCACAAAAGAAGTGCAAACGCCCTGCCCCGCCTTAACCGATGACATTCCACCACAAAAGAAGTGAAAATGGCCAGTCCTTGCCTTAAGCAATGACATTATCTTGTGAAATTCCTTTTCCTGGCTCATCCTGGCTCAAAAAGCTCCCCCATTGAGCACCTTGTGACCCCGACTCCTGCCCGCCAGAGAACACACCCCCTTTGACTGTAATTTTCCTTTATCTACCCAAATCCTATAAAACGGCCCCACCCTTATCTCCCTTCGCTGACTCTCTTTTCCGACTCAGCCCGCCTGCACCCAGGTGATTAAAAAGCTTTATTGCTCACACAAAGCCTGTTTGGTGGTCTCTTCACACAGACCCACATGACATTTAGTACATTATAATTATGTTTTAATTAGTTGTTAGGGTATTTTATTAGGTTATGTTAATAATGCAGAACAAATCTGTAAACAATAACATTCTAATTCTAAATGGATTTTTCTTATGTAAAAGGATGAGCAGAGATACTTTCACTGAAGGCAAAAGAATAAAAAACAGTGGCATTTTAAGATATATTTGGATATTTTCCTTGGACAATATTTAAAGTTTTCTTTGAGATTACAGATACTTTTCCAACTACCACTCCTGATAAGACAGCCTCTTGAGGCCCTTCCCAAAATGGCGAAGTTTTATTACTGCTCAGGGCCTTTTCATCCTTTCATCTTTGTAAGGTGAATAAATTGTTTTCTATGCAGTATTCAGTCTGTCCTATTGAGACACAAATCTTCTTTTGCTCTTTGCAGCCATATTTTTCAAATTTTATGATATTTTCCAGAAGAGTAAGGCTTTGAATATATCAATGGAATCAAATGTTAAGAATCTAAATGAAAATCAGGAAAGTCAAGATCTTTGCCAATCTAATTGGTTCATTGTTTGAGGGAATATTTTCTTAATATACTGCCTTGAATTCATAAAGTCCTTTGTATTTCTAAAATAAATTTTAGATTAATCATCTCATGGGACTTTTTCCTTGTGGCAAGGACATAACCACTTCTGCCAACTATTACGTTCAAAGAAGGAAAACGTTGTTTATGAGAGTCACACGACATAACTCCAGTCACATAACGGATTGTGAGGGAATCACAACCAGGACCCCTATCCTGAATACAAGTTTCTTATATTCAGATCTTCACTCTTATCCCTAGCCTTGGGGCAAAAATATAAAAGAGCAAAAAAGGAATAATAGTAGTAAGAAATGACAGTGGAGAAGCATCCTTATATCTTAGCCTTAGAGTAAATAAACTGGTTTTTGAAAGTGGAAATGTTAATAGATAAAAAATATTTTAAGATAAACAAAATAATATAAAGAAGTTTGTAATGAAATTTTTTTTAGTGATACTCTCACAAACAATTATACTTAATACCTATATATCAATTTCTCTTTTTTTTTCTTTCTTTTTCCTTCTTCTAAACCCTTCCCATTCCTTCTCCATTTTCTTTCCTTCTTACTTCCCCTCTCCCCCGCCACCCCGAGACAGAGTCTTGCTCTGTCACACAGGCTGGAGTGCAGTGGCATGATTTCAGCTCACTGCAACTTCCGTTTCCTGGGTTCAAGCAATTCTCTTGCCTCAGCCTCCTGAGTAGCTGGATTACAGGCACCTGCCATCGCACCTGGCTTATTTGTGTGTTTTCTGTGGAAACAGGCTGGTCTCAAACTCCTGACTTCATGGTCTGCCTGCTTCGGCCTCCAAAAATGCTGGGATTACTGGTGTGAGCTACTGGGTCAGGCCTCCTTCTCACTTTTTCATAATATATATGATGTGAAGTTGGTCAAGACAGAAAGTTTCAAATTGCTGTTTCGATTGACAATTAATACATTTTTAAGCTAAAATGAAGATTATTGGATCAACTTTTTACTTAACGCTATATCTTGTCAACAAAGGAATCAAGAAAGATTGTTTTTTCTCTCTCTTATGTAACATTCCATAATGTCAGCAATAAGTTCAGTAACCATTAGCGATTATTAGAGGATCATTCAAGAAGAAATTGACAAGTACCTCATAATTTTCCTGGGTAGCAAACCCTGTCTTCCTGTTTTGCCCTCTAGGCTGAAATAAAAGACTTTTCAAGTTCCAGAGCAAATGAAGTAAGTAGAAACTGCCTATGCTTTATTCTTGTAGACTGCAGCATGTTCCAAGGCCTCAATACCTAATTACACTTGAGAGTTTTGAAATAAAGAGATAACCCCTTTGGCTATTAGGTGTTTTAAAAATTATGGGAAGAATCCCGGAGAAATTTTCCTCCCTCCTGACATACTCTCCTTCTCCTCCCTGCCCAAACCCATTACATCTATTAATCAGAGAAGCCATATTTATCCATGTATTAATCCACATATACATTTCTTCATGATATCCAAAAGTCCTTGGGTTAATTTGAGTATGCCAGAAAATGTAATCGCATACAGTTTTTTTGTTGATATTGCTTTGTCTGCTGATACTGACATCAGCAATGAAGCAGGCTTGGGTGCTTTACTTACATGAATACATTAGCAGGGATAAATTTAATAAAGCAATAAGCATAATATTTGGCAAATATGATATTTGGGACAACCTCTTTACCTCTCTCAGCAGAAAGAACTACGTGATTTTTCATAATTTACTGACCACATCTGGATGATTCTATTTATCACATGTAGAGTGGGGATTTTAAATTACACAAGGTAGGCGTACATTTTGAGTCTAGATAGAAAGCTCCATGTCAGGACTCAAAGATTCATAGACTTAAAGAATCTCATGTTTGGGGTGTTCTACCTCAACATGCTCTTTAATGCTTAAATCAACTGAAATTCCAACAGCTATCATCTGCCGGCTCTGTAATATGTGTCTTAGGCACATGCTCACATTTAATGTTCCTATGAGGCATGGATTGTTGGCAAAGAAACTGCAGCCCTTGGAGGTTAAATAATTTGCCCAAAGATATACAGTTAACTTTGTATATAGTAAGTGGCGGATTCAAGATTTGAACTTCTACCTGTATGGCTTTATAACTGATGTTCTTTAAATTGCCACCAGGTTATCTAAGGCCATAACACAACCTACAGGGAAGAATTTGAGAACAATATGTTTTTGGTTAGCCACATTCAGCTATTGCATTAATCTGGTCCCTGACTGTAGCTGAGAGCAGTTTTTGTCTTGACATCTCCAACTGTCAAGGCCAAACCTC
The DNA here is from genome assembly GCF_024542745.1 of Macaca thibetana thibetana. Classification (NCBI taxonomy): domain Eukaryota; kingdom Metazoa; phylum Chordata; class Mammalia; order Primates; family Cercopithecidae; genus Macaca; species Macaca thibetana. The sequence continues at coordinate 77,421,966 of NC_065582.1, forward strand.
TATAAATACTCTCTTCTACAGATAGATGACACTGATGAGGCTAGAACTTATATCTGAATATATGTATTTGTGTATATATACACAAACACACACAAGTATATTTGTAGATCTAAATGCACATTTCATTCTCCCACTAAAGAAGGGGAATGAGCGGGTGGATCACGAGGTCAGGAGACCAGCCTGTCTAACACGGTGAAACTCCGTCTCTCCTAAAAAATACAAAAAATTAGCCAGGTGTGCCGGCGGGCACCTGTAGTCCCAACTACACGGGAGGCTGAGGCAGGAGAATCCTGTGAAGCCGGGAGGCGGAGCTTGTAGTGAGCTGAAACCGCGCCACTGTACTCCAGCCTGAGTGAGAGAGCGAGACTCCATCTCAAAAAAAAAAAAAAAAAAAAAAAAAAAAAGGGATTGATTTCCACAGAAGATAATTTTATCTGAATAAGGAGAAATACCACATTATTTTTAAAATATAGACAACTGAAGACATCGTTATGTATCTCATCAAACAAAGAAAAAAAATCATTCTTTGGAAATAACCCACAATTAGTCTGTATCCGTTGCTGGGCATTCATTGGCCTCTACTCCCATACTGCCTAAAGTAGTATGTCCTGCCAATTACTTTGAACTTCAGTTTCTTCACCAATACAATGGAACAAGAACAAATTCTGTCTGAAAAATGTTTTGAAAAATTTTGTATTAATATATGGATTTTTAAAATACACTACAAATCTTGGTTCTTCCAATTTTAAAACATATTTAATATTTACTGAGTGAGCATTGCTAAATGCTGAAAACTGTTTTAAGCATTTTACATGTCTACCTCACTTGACCCTTATAATAACTTTATCAAATATATACTGTTTCTACCTTTAATGTATAGATGAGGAAGCTGTTATAGGGAGAAATTAAATACTTTCTTATGCTCATAGAACTAGTAAGTGAGAGATCTAGGATTCAAGACTGAGCAATCAGAAACTAGAGAAAAAACTAAAGAGGTAAGCAGGAAGTAGAATGTGTATTTCATGAAAAGTCATTTGCAAAAATGTTAGTGTTCTCTCCGCTTTGCACTAGCCTTGGGGAAAGATTTCAAAGCAGAAATATTACTCAAAAGAAAAAAAATTAGTTTTGGAAAGAGTTCACCTGACTAGAACTATCCAGGTCTTTCCCCTAATGGGCTGTTTCTCTCAAGTAGACTGTGGAGTTTTCCACCTTGTCCTACCTCCAAGTCCCAAGAAAAAAAAACTACATGACTAACGACAGTGCAAGAGGAAAAGAGCGGCTTTGTTTTCAGATTCCAGATGAAGTTTATGATGTTGTCAGAAAGAAAGCCATTTGACTTATAGCCTCAGTAGTCTTAGTATAGATGCTTTTTTGAGACATACACTAGCTTTGGAATGTTACAGCATAAATTAGGTTTTACTATACTTTATTTACTGTGTTTTATAATTTAGCAGAAGTTTTGAGATTGAAAACTTCAATAATAGGCACTTCTTAAAAATAATTATGATGAAATCATAATAGAGCAAGAGCTCTATTGAATACTAGTTTAGGTTATTCAATGTGGCCATTAAAAAAAAATTGTACTTTAGTTGTCTTATCTGGAAAAAACAGGGCAATAATGACCTTCAGGATTGTTGGGAGGTTAAATTAATAAAACTAAAGCATTTAAACTGTTCAGAACACAGGAGGTAATTCAAGTTAGCCTATAGATTTGTTATTTTGTTTGTTTTTTTGAGAAGGAGTTTTGCTCTTGTTGCTCAGGCTGGAGTGCAGTGGTGCAATCTCGGCTCACCACAACCTCTGCCTTCTGGGTTCAGGCGATTCTCCTGCCTCAGCCTCCCAAGTAGCTGGGATTACAGGCATTAACTACCATGCCCAGCTAATTTTTTTTTTTTTTTTTTTTTTTTTTTTAAGTAGAAACGGGGTTTCATCATGTTGGTCAGGCTGATGTTGAATTCCTGACCTCATGTGATCCACCCGCCTCAGCCTCCTAAAGTGCTGGGATTACAGACATGAGCCACTGCACGCGGCCAACCTCATAAATTTCAATTTTCTTTGGGTGATGCTAGGTTGGATGAAGATGAACACTGGCTTCTCTCCCTCTTTTTAAAAATGTATGGTGACTATGCTGAAATTTTTCCCGTTAAATGGTCACAACTGCTGTGTTTGGTTACAAGTGTGTGTTCTATATGCCACTCATTTGTATTTAAGATTCATTCTTTAGATAGTTCCTTTTGTTACATAAAGCAATACTCCTTTCAAGGTGTGGAACTTTTTCAAATGATATATTCTAAATCAAATTAAATATTTTCTAATGGAATTAACTTCAATGGACGTTTCTGTCAAATAAATTTTTTCCTCACTCCTTTCAGTTGTAATGTTGGATGTGGAAGATTTAGAAGGCAAACTCTAGTGTCAGAATGAGTTTTATCCTTGCTCACTCACGATTAATTTGTCCTTGGCAAATTAACCATAGTTACCAAATTTTAATTCCTCATCTTTATAATCTGTACATCCTATTTAATATACATCAAAAATAAGTCTTCAATTAAAGTGAACTGTGTGATATTATTATATAATTTTATGTATTTTGCATTAATTCTTAGTCAATTGGTATTTTAACTTTAGAAAAAGCTAAGGGTAATAAGAGGAATATGGTAATAAGATTAAATTTCTGCCCTATAATTTATAATATGAGGATCATGAAGTTTTCAAAGTATCATTCAATAAGTAGAATTTTAAATATAAATTAAAAAATTTATTTTATAATTTATATTCTTAATGTAAATTTCAAAAAGCACAGAGTATTGTATGCCTAGACAAGCTCTTCTTTCTGAAATTTGAAAGAAATGTCATAAGATTAGGCTAAAAATGCTTAATGCCAAAATAACCAGTCCATTCAGTCAAAACTGGAAGCAAAATATCACATAAATTGTTTGCTGTTCAATATCTGGTTTATTTCATATAAACTGATAATTTTAATTGTCATAAGATCATCATAAAATATTAATGAAGAGCATTATTTTTCAAGATTATTATGGTTTTAAATCAAAATACACTAATACTTTCCTACATGGTATTTAAATGTAACAGAGAGAATTAACTGACAAGTGGTTGGCAAAAGTGAACTTATTTGCAAACGATCACACATCCAACACAGTATTATAAGAAGTATCTAGAAATTTGTTGTTCTCAGTGCAAATTACAATTGATAATTTCTTATTTATAATTAGTAATTATGTATTTACAGTGAAATTGAAAGTAATTTCATTACCGATCACTCTAAAATAAAATATATCTGCTTTTGAATGGTTCTTCAAAGGAATTGAAAAGCAAGTAGAAATTGAAATAATATTCAGTAATGGGATTATTGCTGAATTATCACAAAGAAAATACATTTTTTAACTGTGTCATTCAGTCAGTACAACCCTTGATTTAGAACTCTCTTAAATGAATTATTTCACTCACTGCAACATTATTTCACATTACAATGCTACAGTTACATTATTGTCGCATGAATAGCATTGTTTGTACAGTTCATATAAGGATTCTAGATATATAGGAGTTATACAGTCGTGGAGAGAAACTAATGTGACAATTCAGAATGACAGAAATTTTGGAAAAGCGGAATTTCCACAGAAATTTGATTTATCAACCCCAAACTTCATGTAAGAAATGTAAGGCCTATATTTATTTTTAAAATCAAAAATAATTAAAATCAATTTTATTTTGAACATACTGCAACACCCTTATGATGACTGGTAGTAAAGTATGCTGTGATCAAGTTTGGAATTCAGTGCTTACAAATTTTTTGAAATAAAAACTCTTTACCAGTGATTCCAGTAGAGGGCACCACGCGTAACTTCGCACCCTGAGAAGTCTCTGTTCTGCCTGCCTTCGGTTTTCTTAAGTCATGCAGGGGCTCCCTCTGCTGTCCTTTTAGATCAGAAAACAGATGTCAATGCGTTGACCCCAAATGTCACAATTGTTGTGCAATTACATTCTAAATATTATTGCATAATATTGCAGTTCCAGGTCTACTTAACTTCACTACCCACAAGATTACAAGAAAAGACAGCAAAGAAGTTGAGCAAGACTTAAATACTTATATAAATAGTTTCTAACAAATGTTACTTCTAAAATGACCAGGTAGGCAAATAAAATCAAATAGTACCTGCACATTGCACAGTAATAGGGGAGAATGACGCATAGCTACTGAAACTGTGAACAACGGTGATTCGTTTAAAGAATCAGAATACTCGGGATGTGAGTGCATGTATTTTTGTGCGTGTGGGTATGTGTGTGAGTGTGTGTATGCTAGATGGGAAAGAGGGAAGGAAGAGGAAGACACCACTTGCTTAGCTCCTACAACTATCTTTGATCCAAGTTATTTTCACTACATTGTTTTTTATTTCATTTTAAGTGAAGACAGAGAATAGGTTTTGGCCAACTCTTAAGAGTTTGCCCAGTTATCTAACAGAATCAAAATAAATGAGGTCATGTGTTTCTGCACATGCAGAGATACATATTGAGGCAATTATCTTGATAATTATCTTTTTCTAAAAATTACTTTTATATTAAATAGCAGGGTAATTGCCAAAAAAGTATTTTTAGCTTGCTATGTATCTTGCTACATACTGAATATTGTCCAATTTCTGTAGCAAAGCACTCAGCAAATTATACAACTAGTATGCATTTTAATTTCCAGTAAATATTCTCAATCTTTACTTTATTACCAGGGTTTACGCTAATGCCACATATTAACAAATTGTGTTGGTCTTTATACCCTCAAGTCAAGCACAAATCACAATTTCAAACAAAATTTTGGAAATTTTTGAAATGTTAAGATTTATCAGCTCCATTTTAATAGTGAATATTAGTAAATGGAATATTCAAGCTTTTGTAACAACAATAATAGAGCTGTTTTTATTAACTGGCCAAGTGAGTTTTCTAAGTGTTAATAAAAACTAATGATTATGGAATTTTAGTTAATGGGTAAATGATGATGGGGCAGAAAAAAGAAATGTTCTATGCAGTATATACATTAAATGGATATGTTGTCTGATCTGTTGGGTTACTCCTAACTTTATCAGTGGTGGGGTTTTTGTGGGAGAAAACCAATGTTCTAAGCTCTTTTTGTAACATGAGGTTTGAATATAAGCATTCTTTGTACCACTGACATTGCTATATTTGTAAAATAGTTCTGGGACCAAAACTTGGGAAAAAAAATTATAAAACTATTACATTGATTTGCTTACCATTAAAATGTTACAATCCATGACCCCATAGTCAGAGAACATTTCCAAACAAATACAATAAAAACACAGTGTGAAAAAAATAGGGCTTAAAATTTAGAGAATTAACTTTATAATGAAGTTGGTTCATTTGCCTGATGCCTGCTCTAGACTTTGAGGGTTACTTGGCGTGCAGAAGATAAAATGGTAAACTTAATCAGTAACGCAATTTTAGACATAGCAGACACAAATCTTCACTAATATCTTAGAACAGATTTTTTGTTTTGGTAGAGTTCAAAGGATGGATTTTTTTCCCCCAAGTTGGAATAATATTAATTAGAAGCATATTTTTGAAAATTAATTTTTATTTCACACATAGTTCAGTTACAAAGTATTATAGAAAATTTAGATCACGACCTCACCTTTAACATCCTCTTAGTTGTTCTTGAAACTGATAGGACAACCTTCTTGTCTTGGTTGCTTAATTTCTATTTCCAGTCCTTACAAATTGCTTGCATCTGAAAACAATTGACACCATAATGAGAAAGCACAAAGCCCAAACCAAACTAAGTATTTCATGTAATATTATGACTAAAATGACATTCAGAAATAAAAAAAAATCATGTGTCTGTAGAGTCCAATAAAGCATTGCCATACAACGATAATTACAAAAGTTGCAAATGATTTTTAGGTGATTTTATATTAAAATCACCTAAAGTTTTGACCAGATATAGGTATTAAAAAGATAGGATTTGGCACGCTTATGTTTGTGTGAATATTTCTTTACAATTGCTATAAAATTAAAAAAAAAAAAAGTGACTCAGATTCACACAACAGCCTTCTTGCTGTAACTAATCCCTCTAGATCTGGCTGAGTCGCTCAGGCTGTACTTCCTGCCTGAACCCGCCTATTGAACTGAAGACAGAACAAAAACAAAATAAAATTTCGGCAAAGATCCTTTTCATTATTTTTTAAGAGTGCCAAAACTTGTCGAATTATTTGAACATCAAAGTGTCTTCCTGTCTCTCGCTCATTGTCTGTGGTATAAAATTCCTACTCATTCATTGTCTTCATAAAAAGAGGGCGCAGGTCTTTTCAAGGAGCTTTGCAAGTAACCTGTGCATATTCCAGCAATGAAAAGGCCTTGCAGGTTTGTAAAACTAGAGCAAATCAAACTCTCTTTAGAAAAGAGTTACTTATAGAAATATCTTGAAATCTCAAAAGGACATTTTTTTCTTTCTTTCTTTCTTTTTTTTTTTTTTGAGAAAAGCTTCTATAAAATAATCTGCTTAAAATATGAGGATTTTTTTCTTCCCCATTTTTTAAAGATAAGAAGGATAAAGACTATAGATAATTCATGTGGATCAAAGAGTGTTGGTTTAGTTATCTGTTGTAAGGTTTTACTTGAATCTTTTACGAAAGATTTTTGGTTAAGTCTTGTTAGGTCTCTGTTTTGCAACTCTAAGCTCTATGTTATTTATAATATTTTAACAAGGATTAGTGGAAGTGAGTAAAGTGATGAACTTCCACATTTAAATAGCATTTCTTCTGGCAAATTTTAGTTAAAATATGATAAATTATATTTGCACAGACAAAATACACTGATAAAGCATCCATCTGCCAGTGACTCACAAGGCCAAGTCTCTCTTGTGTACATTAGTCCGTGGAAGACATTTCACAATAGAAACGCTTCTAGAAAATGGACTCATTTGGTCTGAAATGAGTGAGAAATTCAGTCTGAAATATTGGTGAGAAACAATCCTAGTTCTCACCTAGACCATCATGATTTCACCACTGGTTTGATTAGAACTTTTAGAAAGTTGAACCCCAACTAATTTTATGTGGGGTTGGTTGAATCCCAATCCCACATAAAATTATATGATTCCATCATTTTATGATTCTAAATCACCTGGAAGACACATTATCAAACAATACATCTCTCAGGGTAATATATTACCTTTGAAGCCTTTTATTCCAGAGAGATGGGCTGAAGGCCTTACTCCCTGAACATAACCTGATTTTCAGTTCTGTAATAAGCACACACATTCTGAACAACATACATGTATTCTACGTACATCTTTCTCTCTCTAGCCCTCTCTAAAGAGAGTTTCTGGATCATTGAATTTTCCCTTTAATTTACCTTTCTACCTACATGTGGGTGGTACTGAAATTACTTAATTTCTCATAGAAATTTAGGTCTTGTTTTCTCTAGTTTAGGAAGCTGACCCTGCTTCTTTCTGTAAGTAGTACAGTCTGGATAGTTTTGTTTCCCATAGAAGAATGTAATCTGTTGCTCAACTGGTGGGTTCTGATCCAGGAGAATTAGCAAAGCTCTGCAGTTTGTGAGTAGCCAGGAACCCATAATAACATAAGTCTCTTCACACTACCCACTGGCTATCTACATATCCATGTATCTATATGCATGTCTTGATAGAATATGTTTTAATTTTCACCCATTCACCACTCCAACCATCTTTGTATTGTTTATACTTGATATTGCTCCACAAATAATTTGGTACAGTTGACAAATGTGGACATCTCGAAAATACGTACATACATACCAATGTTTCAGGGACTAAAGGAAAAGCGAAAATAAGAGGTGTGACATCTTGATCAAGAGCCACATCTTGGCTAGCACACAAAATGTGTTCAATAACTATTTGTTGAATAAATCAGTAAGAAAAATTATAAATATAAGGGCAAATGCTTCATTTGTCTCTTGGATTCTGAGTAGCTAGCACACAGAAAATAGTAAACCTAGTAACATCTGCTTTTAAAAAATGTTTCAAAATCTCCTCTTTAGCTGAGCAGCACCGTAACTGAGAGGAGAATATGAAACAAGTTGTTCCTCTTGTGCTTGGGGACATATTTTTTCTTTATTCCTAAGAAGCTACATGAATAGTACTTTCCAGAACTCAAGTGGGAGAATGTAACTATTGTGAATAATGCTTATATTATTAATTGTGAATAATAATAAATATAGTGAATAACTATTATGAAATAGTATTGCTTACTAGTTTTCTAATGACCCAGTATATCAAATAATGTACCAGCTGTGATGTTCCTAATAATAATCTCCTATAAATGAAATGTCCAGAACTTGGAAAATATTTAATTTCGGGATTGAAAATTACAAAATCCTTGACTTATGTATAATTTTAGATCTGTGTGAGAATTGTCACGGTAGGTCAATCAGCCCAACATTCTTCAGGTTAAAAAAGTTTGCTGTGTAGAGCCAAAGGCTGTTCATCTTCTCTGATGTCAACATCAAAATGTAAAGGTAGAAAGAAGACACCTTACCTTCTGTGTTTGTTATTCAGTTATTCATGAATTAATACAAACTTTAAGATTTTTACTTTCAGGACAGATATTTTTAAATACATTTGTCTTTCCAAGCCCTAGAAGAGGACTAAGATATTCCACTTGTATATATGCACTCACACACACATCCACACATAACATAATGGATTGTGTCCCAGTGTTTATACATTCATATATTATTATGCCTCTTAGCATGTCCAGATTAGCTAAATGTATTTCTGCGCGTATGTGTATGAACTCACAGGTGTAGACTATCGCAGCCACTCCCACACACTTTAAATTGTTATCTTCTGCCTTACACATTACTATTTCCCAACTTTCATGGGCTCCAGCATAAACATACATTTCCTCCCCTGTTTACTGATTTACTCTTCACCAGATAAACATTATCTTGTGACCATGACCTCCTTGCTCATCTGTCAGCCTTTGCAAACCAGGGGAACTGTGACTGCCCAAGATCCCTTACCAGGGGAAAATATTAATCAGTTGTAAAGTTTAGGACTTGCACAACGGAAGCTGACACTTCTGAGAAGTCCACCAAATATCTGTACCCAGCAGATGTTATTCTGCATGTTTTAGGCTTAATGACCTCTCCCACCATGTAAAGATTATAATGTTTCATTTCTCAGTAAATGTAAAGGCAAACCTACTATTTAAGAAACAATATCATTTATCCAGGGAAAACAAATCAATATCAGTTCTCTAGTTTCGATACTTACAGTAGGTGCATATTTCTCATATTTTACTCATAAAGGCATCCCTTTAATGAATAAGTTTTGACGCTCTCTAAAATTCAGCAGGGGCAGCCTAAATCTGTAAGAACACTGAGAAGTCAAAGTTTTCACACAAGGATCATATGCACATTTTGTTTGCATTGTATTAATAATCAAGAAATATGAGTTGAAAATATACCATTGATGACCACAGATGTCTGTATTACAGCTTATGTGGTTGGGCTAAAAGTTATTGCATGCGAACAATGCTGGGCACCAACTTCCTTTATCTGATACCATGACAGTAGGAATGATCCTATATCTATAGCAAAAAGTAAAATTGTGGAATCGAAAGGATAAGTTTAACCCTTACAATCTAAGAAATGTGTGACATAACTCTCACACCATCGACTAGAAAAAAAAAATAACCATTGGCACTAGCCATATTTTAAACTTCTCTCACTAGCAGGATGTCTTCCTTGTCAGTTTGAGTTTGTTCAGGACATGGTTTTATATTGCATTCTTTTGAGTATAAAACTCTCATTCATTTTTTAAAAATTTTAGTATGAATTTCTAGTGTGAAAACTCCATTGTTTCTTCAAGTTGTAGTTCTTATGTGAAACTGGTTTTTGTGCTGTAATTGTTGAAACTTGTAACAATCAACAAAAGAAAAAATTTTCAGTATCAATTTCTTTAACACCAGGGTCTCGAAATGAGTTAGATATGTCATTTTTATAAATAGTCTAACAAAGAGTGGCAAACCAAGGAAAGGCCACAGAGATTTCTTTTACTGAGCAAATCTGTTTGTTGTCCACATTATTAGCTTCTAGTATTGCATAGTAAAGGCCCCCAAGTGGATTCCAAATGTGCAACAAATTTATATAAACTTACCATATTTTTTTTCCAGGCTGTGTGTTCCACTTCTTTCCCTTCCTGCCTGACAATATGTTGCCATGCTATAAAAGCCCTAATGCCCATTTTCAACGATTAGCTGTACATCAGCATTACCACCACAAATCCACAAGTTTTACATCAAGCATTAAATGGGATGAATATTGATCTGCTAAAGAGGATTTATTTATTTCTAGCTCTATCCAAAGATCAACTGCTAGCAGCTTTTGGGGGATCTGTGAAGCTCTCACAGCACAAAGCTACTGCATACATGACACTGGACTTGACATTTCAGTTCTGGAAGAAAACCAAACAGTAAATTCAGTGCAATAATCCTAGATAAATGAGATGATCACTGGAAAAGCTGAGATAGTTAAGTGGTCTATCAGAGAAGTCCAACGGATGGTATTGAACAGTTGCTACATAGAATCCTCACTCATGTCAATATGGTCCAAAGCACTATCATATCAGATGCCAATATAATCACATTAAAACAATCTCTACCTCCTGCTTTCATTTCTCTGCGTGTATATTTTTCTGGATTGACAAGTGATTGTAAATAATGCACAATGTCACAAAACTGTAGCCTAACAATTGTTTTGAATATGTGTAAGCTGCATTTTAATATAGTATGAAGTATAGACAATGCATTAAATCACCTTATGCTATGGAGCATGCGGGATGCAGCTTCATATGCTTACTGGTGGATCAAAGGATGATGGGGCATCTTGTATCTAAAAAAACAAGAAAGGTCGAATTCTGTCTTACATTTTCCGAGACCACTGAAGTTCCTTTACTTCTCCCTCAATTTGTAATAGCTGTCCTCCTCTATACCGCTCAAGTACTATAATTACCTTAAACTTACAACAGACATTGGCTGAACCAAGTGAATACTCAGTGTTTGCATAAATTCAGTGTTGTTGAGACAGGTGCCCTTTAACTTTGCCACAACAAAAATTTTACTTGTACCCATATGGCATTTGATTAACATTTTTTTTCTTTTAAAACCTTTTTGAAATCAGAAAATGTGAAAACTTGTGTACATCCAGCTTATTTAATAGCATTAGACAAAATAATCTATCTTTCTCTCCTCAGAAATATGAAAAATGAAATAATTTTTGTCTATAAATATTAAAAATGCATATATTATCTTGGTGTAACTCATCAAATATTCATTTGAAAATCTAGCAACTCAGTCCTATCAATACATATAAAATAATTTATAATGAAGACTGATGTAGTAAAAATGATTGTGTTATGTGCCATTTTAATATTAGTCTATTTATATTAAAACAGGCACATAAGCATTATCTTATTAGATCGCAAGCTGTGTGAAAGGCAGGGTGGTATCTTATGCCAGTTGTACAGGTAAGGATTCAAGAGGGTAAGTTAATTATTCAGTGATGGCAAAAGGCTCCAGCTCAATTCTTCTCATGCCAGCTCCCAGGTTCTCTCATTCACAGACTTTGTGGTCTGCAAGTGTCCAGCTTGGCTGTCCATACAAAACAAATTAGCTGGAAAACCATCCATTTCACTTTGCTTTGTAGAGACACCATCTGAAAGGAAGTGTATCATAAATCAATAGAGGTCGAGGGAAAGTTTAACAAAGCCACTTCCTCACCAAAGAGAAAAAAAAAATCTTAGATTTTCTTCCAACCTCTACTGCATAATAATGCTTTTCTGTTTGATTGTTTATATTCGTTTTAATTACATCTGTCGAACTGTGTGTGGAGTAAGATGATGTAAATAACTGAAACAGAAAAGAAAGAAGTGACATAAGACTGGAAGTTTTGTAGTTCTAAAATAATGGAAGCAATATCTCAAATCGTAACTTTACCCTTTTGGAGAAAAATATTTCTGTATTAATCATGTTTCTGGAGGTTGGAATATTATGTTTTGTTGTGGATATTTGAAACTTTTGGTAGCAGATGTCCTTGGAGAGATACCACTTAACTTAATTAGGGTTTATTTACAGGCCTGTGCATCTAGATTGTCAAGGCCAAGTGATGTTTATCAGTCTAAATAGTGTCATTGGAAGAAAGAAAAACTGGAATAAGTGGTGCATATTTATCTTCACTCTCTGATTGTGCAGTTCATTTTAATTAATGTTAGTCACCCAGAAAATAGAGATCATACACACTGATTTTTAAAAAGACACTAAAATACACACAAACTATGTGATGCAATAGTTTGGGGGTTGCTTCTGAGATTTTTCAATTACTCATTTTGAAAATCTTTTAAAAATTGGTAATTCTTTGGTTTTAGGGTTTTTTCCTAAAGGAAAATAAAGCATTATAATAATATCATATGCCAATTAATAGTTTCTTTTCAGGAGATGCGTTTTCTACATCTCTGAATCATATACCCTTTGGGAAGGAAAACAATATCCCCCTTAAAGGAAAATTTCAGGGACACAGCAGGGATATGGGATGGTTATTACACAAAATTGTAACCCTGTATTTAGGGCATTTCTCAAGCCATTGATCCAGGAAACTGGAAAAGTCTTGAGTTTCAAGGCACTGATGACATCATAGAATATGGATTTTTTTTTTTTTTTTTTAGTACAGCCTATCATTGATACTTTTCAAAGGTACCCATGCAGGAGAACAGTTTACTGTCTTGACTCATGTTGTGTGCCCTCTCATTCTTCAGGGTCTCATTTTCCTTCTAAGCATCCCCTCTCTCTGGAAGTTTTTGTGAAATAAAATTCATTATACATGGAAAATTTCTGTAAAAATCAGAGACTTGAAGACATTAAAAATCTCATAGCTCAACTAACAAGCCATTCATCTATGTTATGCTTAAAAGTTATCAGTAGGCACACAGTGGGAATCCAATCAATGGTTTTGTACTAAACTACATTGAAAACGTTTTTCACCAAGCTATTTTAAAATATTAGGAAATGCATTCATGGATGACTTACACAGAAATTTTAAAACAGAAATACAAACATTTATTTATATCTACGTTGTTGAGATTCTAAAGTCATTTTACATATAACTCAGTAGATATGATTCTAGTATACTAAAGCTGAGAGTGCAGAATATTTGACTCATTCTTCTTAGTCATAATGCTGTTACCTAATACTAATGTCTTTCTTCAGAAACACTTAATAACATAGGCCACATTGAAGCTGATAGCAATGCTTGCAGTTAGAGTAACATGGCAAAATTTCAGACAGGAAGGAAAACAGCCCTCCTTCCTCTGCTTTAAAAAAAATATATGGTCAGCCATGCCTTTTCCCTTTCTGCTGGGTATGTAAGACAATATCCATTCTACCTTTTGTTGCAGGTAAACCAAGGCCATTTAGGTAATGTGTTGCTTTTGTCTTGATTGTTTATGCCAGCTATGAGCAAACATGCGAGCAAAGTGCTAAAGGCAAGCTGTCAAGTCATTGTACTGAGAGCTGGACTGGAAATTCGAGTTGAATTACTTAGTTAATCAAATGTCTCAATGTAAAAAGAGTGTGGAAATACTGTTTTGTGGTAGCTTATTTCAGAGGCAGATCTGCTTAGATCTCTGCTACTGTTTTTTCCAATTTCCTACCAAGAGTATATTGGTTTTGCTCACATTATTGCTCTTTCTCACGTTTCAGTTGGTCTTACCAGAGAAAATGGCTCAATGCGGTAGCAATGATTTGGAGAATACCAATCCCTTGATTTAGGCGACAGGTTTTTATTTCTTCTCACCCATTGTTCTGGATGCTTTTTCTTCTTTTTTATAAACAGAACAGAACAAAAGACTATTGTTCTTAACATGCACTGCATGTGCTAGTAACTTATATGGGAAAATGTAACAGGAGGGGTTTTCTTTTCCAGTTACATATTATACCACTGCCTAACAGAAGTGCTAGCAGCTTAAAATGATGCAATAAACCTCTCTAACAGTAGCTGATTTGTATGCAACAATGACCATAAGGGTAACTCTTCAGCAAACCTGAATCTCATATATAATGCATAGCAGTTAATAAATCATAGTAAAATCAGATGGCTTAGAGCCAACAGTACCCACCTAGTAATGGAAAGGGGTGGAAAGATTTATAGAGAGACAGATTCTGTCTGGATTTTGCTTTTAAGATGCTCACCAACTGCAGTGGAGTATCTGACACGGTTTCTAGCTAGACTTGTATTCTTTTCATTCACTCCATCTTTTTGTCTGAGGCTCTTTTGCAGAGAGCTGCTACCCTTTTTCTTCTACCACCAGGTGGAGTGTTTTCTACCATTATTTAAGGTTTTACACTTCAGACCAATGCAAATCTTATGAGGAGAAAATGTTCTTTTTGAACATCTCATTTTTTAAATAAGTTTTTAGTAAGCTGCTTTCCTCAATCAGATGCATTCAGATAAATATACCTTGAAACCGCTTCTCAAAAAACTAGTTTTGCTTTAAATGACATCACATATCTTGACAGGGAAGCAGAGTTATATGTTTTGCTTTATACTTTCAGAACGAAGTGTTCTTAGATGTGCTTATTGGATCTCACTGCCAGTGTTTTATTGGCTCTACCATGTGAATCTTAAAAATGCAGAATTTGCAAATTTGTCACATGTCAAGGGAAAGCATATTGAGGACAACATGTGCCATACAGATCTGAGAGAAGCATTTGCTTCAAATCTGTTTCTGGTTATTGGTAGGTCTTGGCCAATTTCCGGTGCTGACATGGGCTATTGAGATGTGTGGCAAACATGTCACCTCGGAGTTAGAAATATTTGAACCTACTGAATTATGATCCTCTACAAATTCTTAGCATGAAAAAGAATGAAGATAAATTGCTGAAGTAGGGGTGGGTATAAGAAATTGTTAATGCTTCCACTTAGTTTTCTACATAATTGTCTATCCTGTGCAGACTCACATTTTTATTTTAGATTAAAACTTTGCATTTTTCATTTACTGCTGGATTTTGATGAAGTGTGGAACAGGGATCATCTTCCTGAATGCTCTAATACTCATGTACATATTTTCACTAGAAAACATCATGTATCCTACTGTCTCTTTAATGAGGTATGTTGAAATTAAAATGTATAAAATAAGCATATAGCATCTCAATCTTTTTTTTTATTGCCTAGAGCATTAGAAATATTTTCCTTTAATTATGGTAGCCACAAGATGGCAGTAATTCCTTATTAAATGGACAATCTTCTCTGCCCTGGATAGCGGGTAGTGACTGACTCCTGGTAAGAGAGGAGGAAAATAAAGAGAAGGCCCTCTTTGCGTTAAGGGTGAAAATAAAATGGTGCAAAGGTTGAAAATAATAGGAGTGGCCTAAAGTAGAGTAAAATAGTTTTGTCCTGATGTCATTAGGTTTTCAGATGGCAAAAATTTCAGGAGAAATGGTGTCATCAATCAGACTAATCCTCTAGCAGGCAATATTGTAAAATGAGTACTTTGATATAATCTGGGGATGTGACTAGTTTTATTTCTATGTATAGTAATTAATTTCCTCGTGACTATAAAATCTTAGGCTTGTTTTGGCAGGTTTAATCCTTGGCTCTCATGTGATGGTGCTGCATTAATGACAGTAATTGTAGGCAATAGTTTGATAGTCAAGGATGGTTCACTGTGAAAACAACCCTATGTCCCTGAAATAAAATATTAGTTCAAAACAAAATAACTGGTGACAAAAATACATAATGAAGTGCCCTAACATTATATGTGCCCTAGAACTCTCTGTGCTTGAGGAACTCAGAACAGACCATATTTTAAGGGAGTACTGGTGTATATAGGAGTGTAGACAGCAAAGCAAATTGGAAAATAATAGTTTTTTTTTTGTTTAGTCTCTAGAATTAGCCCCAATTGATAAAGTGATCTTTATTTTTGTGACTGTTAGCCAACATGGATAAGATATTTAGAGGTTGGATTTTTATAAATATAATTCAATTGAAAATTAGAGATTTATTGTCATAAATACATATTTTAAAATTACATCAGTCAGATAAAGCTGTATAATAGCAACAAAGCTAGGGGAAGCAATGGATCAGAAAGTTATTTATCACAGTGATTTGAAAGGCTAAATATGGCTAAGGTCTGAAAAATACCACATAAAATCAATGCTTTTACTATTAGATAAATTGGATTAACTTTTACACATTTGATGGAAAGGAATTTTATTCATTTTTGTCTGTAGGTGTAAAATCTAGTTTGACCTCATTTTATATCAATAATTTCTAATTTCCTGCTGTGTATTATAATTCTGATTGTAGCATTTCAGGGTTGTGATAGATTTTCTTTGTGTCTACACATGAAAAGTAAAGGGTCAAGAGAGTTATATGGATGCTTCAGCCTCAAAATGTTATTACTGGGCACAGTATTGTATACTTAAAATTTGCAGAAAGACTTGATCAGAAGTATTCTCGCACACACACTAAAAGGTAACTGTGAGAAGAGATGAATATGTTAATTAGCTTGATTATGGTAATCATTTCACAATATGCACATATATCAAAACATCACACTGTATACCTGAAATATATACAATTTCTGTTTACCAATTATGCCTCAATAAAGCAAGAAAAAATGTTGTTACTAAGAATATCTCAGTAATTAGAACAAAGGGGTATTTTGAAAACTAATCTTTATTATTTTAACTTTTTTTTTGTATTATATATTTTGCTAGCATAAATCCAGTGAGTGAAAAATACTTATTTCTTTTCTTCCTCATCCTAAATTCCAATCACAAATGATCATTTGTAGGAGCAATTTGATGAAATTAACTGAATTTCTCATATTAAATATACTGGCAGAAGCTAAATTTAGTTCTTATAAATATATAATATTTAATTTATATATAGAAAGAGAAAGAGAGGAAGAGGGTGTTTGAATGAACCTTTTTCTTTTGCCTGTTTCTAAGCTTTGATTTATTTATGATATAATATTTTAGAGTATAAATTTGAAAATTCTAGAAATACTAGAAAAGTACATTTAAGTAGACACTTCTGAAGCTATGAAACTTTCAAAAAGGAGCAAATGAAGACTCAGAATCTAAATTTTTTCTCAAAAACCCTTCTGATCATAATCATCAAAGCCTTAAAATATATAGTTTGATTTTACCATTAAAAACTGCCGAGGTGGCTGGCAAGATGTCCAAATAGGAACAGCTCTCATCTGCAGCTCCCAGCAAGATCAATGCAGAAGGCAGGTGATTTCTGCATTTCCAACTGAGGTACCTGGCTCAACTCACTGGGACTGGTTAGACAGTGGGTGCAGTCCACAGAAGATGAGCCAAAGCAGGGTGGGGCGTTGCCTCACCCAGGAAGTACAAGGGGTTGGGAAACTCGCTCCCCTAGTCAAGGGAAGCTGCGAGGCACCACGTGCTGTGAGGCACCTTGCTGTGAGGAACACGCAGTCCAACCCAGATACTATGCTTTTCTCATTGTCTTCACAACCCGCAGACCAAGAAATTCCCTCGAGTGCCTATACCACAAGGACCCTAAGTTTCAAGCACAAATCTGGGCAACTGTTTGGGCAGACATCCAGCTAGCAGCAGGAGGTTTTTTTTTTTTTCTTTTCTTTTCAAACCCCAGTGGTGCTTGGAACGCCAGGGAGACAGAACTGTTCACTCCCCTGGAAAGGGGGCTGAAGCCAGGGAGCCAAGTGGTCTAGCTTAGCAAATCCCACACCTATGAAGCTCAGCCAGCTAAGATCCACTGGCTTGAAATTCTCCCTGCCAGTACAGCAGTCTGAAGTTGACCCGGGATGCTCGAGCTTGGTAAGGGGAGGGGCGTCCACCATTACTGAGGCTTGAGTAGGCAGTTTTCCCCTCACAGTGTAATCAAAGTAACCAGAAAGTTCGAACTGGGTGGAGCCCATCGCAGCTTGGCAAAGCCACTGTAGCCAGACTGCCTCTCTAGAATTCTCCTCTCTAGTTAGGGCATCTCTGAAAGAAAGGCAGCAGCCCCAGTCAGGGACTTATAGATAAAACTCCCATCTCCCTGTGACAGAGCACCTGGGGGAAGGGGCGGCTGTGGGCACAGCATTAGCAGACTTAAACATTTCTGCCTGCCAGCTCTGAAGAGAGCAGCGGATCTCCCAGCATAGCACTCGTGCTCTGCTAAGGAGCAGACTGCCTCCTCAAGTGGGTTCCTGGCCCTAATGCCTCTTGACTGGGAGACACCTTCTTAGCAGGGGTCAACAGACACCTCACACAGGAGAGCTTCGATTGGCTTCTGGTGGGTGCCCCTCTGGGATGAAGGTTACAGAGGAAGGAACAGGCAGCAACCTTAGCTGTTCTGCAGCCTCTGCTGGTAATACCCAGGCAAACAGGGTTGGGAGTGGACCTCCAGCAAACTCCAGCAGACCTGCAGCAGAGGGGCCTGTTAGACAGAAAACTAACAAACAGAAAGGAATAGCATCAATATCAACAAAAAGGACATCCACACAAAAACCCCATCCAAAGGTCACCAACATCAAAGGCCAAAGGTAGATAAATCCACCAAAATGAGGAAAAACCAGCAAAAAAGGCTGAAAATTCCCAAAATCAGAAAGCCCCTTCTCCTCCAAAGGATCACAGCTCCTCACCAGTAAGGGAACAAAACTGGATGGAGAATGAGTTTGACAAATTGACAGAAGTAGACTTCAGAAGGTGGGTAATAACAAACTCCTCTGAGCTAAAGGAGCATGTTCTAACCCAATGCAAGGAAGCTAAGAACCTTGAAAAAAGGTTAGAAGAATTGCTAACTGGAATAACTAGTTTAGAGAAGAACATAAATGACCTGATGGAGCTGAAAAACACAGCACAAGAACTTTGTGAAGCATACACAAATATCAATAACCAAATCGATCAAGCAGAAGAGGGGATATCTGAGATTGAAGATCAACTTAATGAAATAAAGCGTGAAGACAAGATGAGAGAAAAAAAATGAAAAGGAATGAACAAAGCCTCCAAGAAATACGGGACTTTGTGAAAAAAGTTACATTTCATATTTTGTGAAAGATGTATCTTTTCATGAAAAAATCTTACGTTTCGTTGGTGTACCTGAAAGTGACGGGGAGAATGGAACCAAGTTGGAAAACACTCTTCAGGATATTATCCAGAACTCCCTTAACCTAGCAAGGCAGGCCAACATTCAAATTCAGGAAATACAGAGAATACCACAAAGATACTCCTTGAGAAGAGCAACCCCAAGACACATAATCGTCAGATTCCCCAAGGTTGACATGAAGGAAAAAATCTTAAGGGCAGCCAGAGATAAAGGTCAGGTTACCCACAAAGGGAAGCTCATCAGACTAACAGCGGCTCTCTTGGCAGAAACCCTACAAGGCAGAAGAGAGTGGGGGCCAATATTCAACATTCTTAAAGAAAAGAATTTTCAACCCAGAATTTCATATCCAGCCAAACGAAGCTTCATAAGTGAGGGAGAAATAAAATCCTTTACAGACATGCAAATGCTGAGAGATTTTGTCACCATCAGGCCTGCCTTACAAGAACTCCTGAAGGAAGCACTAAACATGGAAAGAAAAGACAAGTACCAGCTACTGCAAAAACATACCAAATTGTAAAGACCATCAACATTATGAAGAAACTGCATCAACTAACAGGCAAAATAACCAGCTAGCATCATAAGGACAGGATCAAATTCACACATAACAATATTAACCTTAAATGTAAATGGGATAAATGCCCCAATTAAAACACACAGACTGGCAAATTGGGTAAAGAATCAAGACCCATTGGTGGGCTATATTTGGGAGACCCATCTTATGTGCAAAGACACACACAGGCTCAAAATAAAGGGATGGAGGAATACTTACCAAGCAAATGGAAAGTCAAAAAAAAAAAAAAAAAAAAAAAAAAAAGAAAAAGCAGGGGTTGCAATCTTAGTCTCTGATAAAGCAGACTTTAAACCAACAAAGATCAAAAAAGACAAAGAAGGGCATTATATAATGGTAAAGGAATCAATGCAACAAGAAGAGCTAACTATTCTAACTATATGTGCACCCAATACAGGGGCACACAGATTTATAAAGCAAGTTCTTAGAGACCACAAAGAGACTTAGACTCCCACAAAAGAATAGTGGGATACTTTAACACCCCACTGTCAATATTAGATAAATAAGACAGAAAATTAACAAGGATATTCAAAACTTGAACTCAGCTCTGGACCAAGCGAACCTAATAGACATCTATAGAATTCTTCTCCCCAGATCAACAGAATATACATTCTTCTCATCACTATATCAAAATTATTATAAAATTGTCCACATAATTGGAAGTAAAATACTCCTTAGCAAATGCCGATCTAAAATCGACACCTTAACATCACAATTAAAAGAACTAGAGAAGGAAGAGCAAACAAATTTAAGCAGAAGACAAGAAGTAACTAAGATCAGAGCAGAACTGAAGGAGATAGAGACACAAAAAACCCTTAAAAAATCAGTGAATCCAGGAGTTGGTTTTTTGAAAAGATTAACAAAATAGACTGCTAGCCAGACTAATGAAGAAAAGAGAGAAGAATCAAATAGACACAATAAAAAATGATAAAGGGGATAGCACCACTGATCCCACAGAAGTACAAACTACCATCAGAGAATACTATAAACACCTCTATGCAAATAAACTGGAAAATCTAGAAGAAATGGATAAATTCCTGGACACATACACCCTCCCAAGACTAAACCAGGAAGAAGTTGAATCACTGAATAGACCAATAACAAGTTCTGAAATTGAGGCAATAATAAATAGCCTACCAACCAAAAAAAGCCCAGGACGAGACAGATTCACAGCCAGATTCTACAAGAGGTACAAAGAGGAGCTGGCACCATTCCTTCTGAAACTATTCCAAACATTAGAAAAAGAGGGATTCATCTGTAACTCATTTTATGAGGCCAGCATCATCCTGATACCAAAAGCTGGCAGAGACACTCCAAAAAATAAAATTTCAGGCCAATATCCCTGATGAACATTGATGTGAAAATCCTCAATAAAATACTGGAAAACCGAATCCAGAAGCACATCAAAAAGCTTATCCACCACAATCAAGTTGGCTGCATCCCTGGGATGTAAGGCTGGTTCAACATATGCAAATCAATAAACATAAACAGAACCAATGAAAAAGCGACATGATTATCTAAATGGATACAGAAACGGCCTTCGATAAAGTTTAACACACCTTCATGCTAAAGACTCTCAATAAAATAGGATGGAATTTAATCTCAAAATAGTAAAAGCTACTTATGACAAACTCACAGTCAATATCATACTGAATGGGCAAAAGCTGGAAGCATTCCATTTGAAAACTGGCACAAGACAAGGATGCCCTCTCTAACCACTCCTATTTAAAATAGTATTGGAAGTTCTAGCAGGGCAATCTGGCAAGAGAAAGAAATAAAGGGTATTCTAATAGGAAGAGAGGAAGTCAAATTGTCTCTGTTTACAGATGACATCATTGTATATTTGGAATACCCCATCATTCCAGCCCAAAATCTTAAGCTGATAAGCAATTTCAGCAAAGTCCAGGATACAAAATCAATGTGAAAGAATCACAAGCATTCCTACACACCAATAATAGACAAAGAGCCAAATCATGAGTGAACTCCCGTTCACATTTGCTACAAAGATAAAATACCTAGGAATACAACATACAAGGGATGTGAAAGATCTCTTCAAGGAGAATTACAAACCACTGCTCAAGGAAATAAGAGAGGACACAAACGAATGGAAAAACATTCCATACTCATGGATAGGAAGAATCAATATCGTGAAAATGCCCATACTGCCCAAAGTAATTTATGAATTCATTCCTGTTCCTATCAAGCTACGATTAACTTTCTTCACAGAATTAGAAAAAAGAACCACTTTAAATTTCACATGGAACCAAAAAAGAGCGTATATAGCCAAGACAATCCAAAGCAAAAAGAACAAAGCTAGAGGTATCACACTACCTGACTTCAAACTATACTACAAGGCTACAGTAACCAAAACACCATGGTACTGGTACCAAAACAGATATATAGACCAATGGAACAGAACAAAGGCCTTAGAAATAACACCACACATCTACAACCATCTGATTTTTGACAAACCTGATACTAACAAGCAATGGGGAAAGGATTCCCCATTTAATAAATGGTGTTGGGAAAACTGGCTAGCCATATTCAGAAAACTGAAACTTGACCCCTTCTTACACCTTATACAAAAGTTAACTCAAGATGGATTAAATACTTAAATGTAAGACCTAAAACCATAAAAACCCTAGAAGAAAACCTCGGCATTACCATTCAGGACATAGGCATGGGCAAAGACTTCATGACTAAAACACCAAAAGCAATGGCAACAAAAGCCAAAATTGACAAATGGGATCTAATTAAACTAAAGAACTTCTGCACAGCAAAATAAACTATCATCAGAGTCAACAGGCACCCTACAGAATGGGAGAAAATTTTTGCAATCTATTCATCTGATAAAGGGCTAATATCCAGAGTCTACAAAGAACTTAAATTTACAAGAAAAAAACAACCCTGTCAAAAAGTGGGTGAAGGATATGAACAGACACTTCTCAAAAGAAGACATACATGCAGTCAACAAGCATGTGAAAAAAAATCTCATAATCACTGGTCATTAGAGAAATACAATTCAAAACCACAGTGAGATACCATCTCATGCCAGTTAGAATGGCAATCATTAAAAAGTCAGACAACAGCAGATGCTGGAGAGAATGTGGATAAATAGGAATGCTTTTATACTCTTAGTGGGAATGTAAATTAGTTCAACCATTGTGAAAGACAGTGTGTCAATTCCTCAAGGATCTAGAGCCAGAAATACCATTTGACCCAGCAATCCCAATTCTGGGTATATACCAAAAGGATTGTAAATCATTCTACTATAAAGACACGTGCATACTTATGTTTATTGCAGCACTGTTCACAATAGCAAAGACTTGGAACCAACCCAGATGACCATCAATGATAGACTGCATAAAGAAAACATGGCATATATACACCATAGAATACTATGCAGCCATAAAAATGGATGAGTTCATGTCCTTTGCAGGGACATGGATGAAACTGGTAACCATCATTCTCAGCACACTAACACAGGAACAGAAAACCAAACACAGCATGTTCTCACTCATAAGTGAGCATTGAACAATGAGAACACATGGACACAGGGAGGGGAACATCACACATCAGGGCCTTTTGGCGGGTGGGGGGCTAGGGGAGGGATAGCATTAGGAGAAATACCTAATGTAGATGACAGGTTGATGGGTACAGCAAACCACCATGGCAAGTGTATACCTGTGTAATAAACCTACACATTCTGCACATGTATCCCAGAACTTAAAGTATAATAAAACAAAACAAAAGAAAACTACAGATATTTTCTAATAAACTAGGAAATTAATTAGAATATTAATTAATTAATACTTTTTTATTATGGCACAAAAAAACTGCATAGCATATAGCTATACATAGCCATAATAGTAACATGCAATACTGTTAAGCAACCATTATTTGAATAAAATAGGCATTAATAAAGAGAATATTAATTTCAGTAGCTCACAGATGGAAGAATTTTGAAGGAATTTATTCTTTTTTTTTTTTTTTTTTTTTGAGATGGAGTCTCACTCTACTTCTTAGGCTGGAGTGCAGTGGCATGATCTTGGCTCACTGCAACCTCCACCTCCCAGGTTCAAGTGATTCTCTGCCTCAACCTCCTGAGTAACTGGGATTACAGGCACCCGCCACCACACCTAGCTAATTTTTTGCAGTTTTAGTAGAGATGGGGTTTCACCATCTTGGCCAGGCTGGTCTTGAACTCCCGACCTCGTGATTCAGCTACCTCGGCCTCCCAAAGTGCTGAGATTACAGGCGTGAGCCACCATGCCCGGCCGGATATACTCTTTTGTTAATGATATAGATAGAGAGAATGACTAGACTATTAGTTTTAATGTGCTTATTTCAGTTTGAAAGTTCACTTTGCAGGTGGAAAGTTGGAATTACCTGTGAAAATGATGGCAATTTTACTTGGCAAGAAAACTAGTAGCATTCAGTTATAGGAAATGACTATGTTTTAGTTGAACTTATTCTAACCATACCAAATGATATGGTTTGGCTCTGTGTCCCCACCCAAATCTCCTTTCATATTGTAATCCCCACGGGTCAAGGTAGGCACCTGTAATCCCCAGATGTCGAGGGAGAAAGGTGGTTAGATCATGGGGATGGTTTCCTCCATGCTGTTTTCATGGTAGTGAGTGAGTTGTCACAAGATCTGGGAGTTGCATAAGTGTTTGACATTCCTCCTTCACACACCCTCTTTCTCACCTGCCACCATGGAAGATGTGCCTTCTTCTCCGTTGGCCACGATTGTAAGTTTCCTGAGGCCTCGTTAGGCATGTGGAACTATGAGTCAACCAAACCTCTTTTCTTTATAATTTATGCAGTTTGGGGCAGTTCTTTTTAGCTGTGTGAGAATGGCCTAATATGCCAAATTTATTTTTAAGATCTATATTAATGACCTGATTGAAAGCTGATGTTATTGTCCCAGTAATTCAGGCTTTAAACATTTATGCTACAATAATCTGAATATTTAAATTAAATTATGATTTTTACTTAAATTATCTTCATGATTGTATTGCTGCTTCACATACCTGTAAGTGCTAGACACATGAATGTTTAACATGGTGCCCAGTCAGCCATTCATTTGATTTTCCATGGCTCATAGATCATGGCTCAGTTGCAACCTAGAAACACAAACACTTGCAAAGGCTTGCTGTAGGAATGAACTTAGGAGAATATTATTAACTCAGCCCTGGAGAGTAAAGAAGAAGGCTTCCTTCATTTCATTTATCATTTTGTTTACTCTATTCTTAGTCTTTTACAGACAAAAGGATCTTATTTCATTGTCATAATGTTAAGCAAACTACAGGACATAATTGTAATATTGTCAGTAAATGCATCTAAACTAGCTTTAAATGCAAGGTATAGGTAGGCATATGTTTGAAACATTTGATATTTCTTATGCTTCAGCATATATACCACAATGCTTAAAGAATTTTTAAAAATAAGACACATGACTAATGAAGTCATAATCTCTATTCTGAATTCTATCATTTGATTAGTAACGTGAATCTTAAGAGGAGATTTTATGATTGCCATCTATTATTGACCTTAGAACTATCCCAGAAACTCTCATATTGAATTTACAGACACTTGATTGTATGTACAATGGGCAGTGTCCTGGAGGCCTCAGAGGATGTCACAAGCCCACGCAGTGTCTAGGACTGCAATCTCACTCTAAAATGAATATTTGCCAAAATATTTATACTAATGAATGGCTCTCAGTTATCAATGGAAAATGTATACTTCTTTGGCTATGAAAAGTAACAAAGCAAAAGAGAAATACAAGAGTCTCAACTAAGGTAAATATTATTCCATATTGGGTGAGATCCTCTAAAAGTATATTATTGGAGAAAACATATATTTGGGAAATATTCTCATAGAAAATTGTTTTTTTCTAACCTGAAAAAATTGTCAAATTATTTGATATTTTAATAGTGAAATTATGTAATTTTCCTGTCAAATTAAGTGTCCATATAAACATACACTAACTCCGGAATATATGTTAATACTGATACACACATGATATTGAAACTTTTGCATAACATCTTCCTTTATATGACATGCCTTTTAAGAAATTCCGATCCAAATGAAGAAATAAAATAAAACCAAGGATGTCAATAAACCATGCAAAATTATTCTTAGGCTTTGACTCATTTGAGATTTCATTTTTCCTAATTCTCTATGCTGACTGTGACACAGAAAAACCATAACCACTTGGAGTTCACACACGCAAGCACACACATACTCATTCACATAAGCAAAGAGAACTGTGTAGATTAGATGTGGCTTACATGACTTAGGGATCTCTAAGAATGACTTATTTTAAGCTTATAGAATAAACTCAATAAAGTTAATCTGTTTTATGGTAGGTTATGTTCTGAAGAATTTAGTTATGGCTAGGTAATCCAATGATTTTAAACAATTTCCATCATTTATTTTTTTCCTTTCTTGTACTCATTAATGTTCATACTAGGAGGTTTTGAATGTGAAATTCTGGGCAGGTAATCAACCAGGCATTGAGGATGTGAGGAGTATCAGACAGATCTCTGCCTTCTTTCCTATTTATTCTCTCAATAAATATTTATCAAACACATTCTATATATTCTTCTAGGAACTTAGAATAAACTGGTGAACAAAATACATAATCTTTTGTAGAATGTACATTCTAATTGAGAAAAATGAACAATAAGAAACATGATTGATAAGTAAACTATGTACTATGATAGGTGATAAGAGACAAGAGAAAAGAAAAACAGAGCAAGGTGAAGGGCATTTGGAATATGAGTATGATAGTTCAATCTGTAGTATTAAATAAGATGTCAAGGCAGACTCTATTAATTCAGGAATTGGGCAAAGCATTAACATAATTGTAGAAATAATTACAGTTATTACATAATAACTAACATGCGAGCCAAGTACAGGGCACTGTAAGAGTGTTCATAGACTAGAAGGTCAGGCAATGTTTCCCGAGGTAATTGACATTTAAGCTGAGGCTTGAAGGATGAGACCTGAGATGACCTTGAGTTTTATTGTTCTGCACTCTGGTCTTCCACCCCTAAGTTGGAGTACTCTGGGGCATTAAGTAATAGCTATTGAAAGTATTACCTAACTGCTTGCTGCTTTGAAGAAGTCAGCATTATAATTTTAGTTCTGCAACCACAAAAGAAAAAGCAATCTGAAATCCCAACTCTTCCAATGCAGTTCCCCAAAGACCATTTAATTTAGTCTGCACAACTTTGAGGCTTGCATTTGTGTTGGATTATTGCCAGGCAAATGTGGGAGAAGTTTTCTGCTTGCCAGATAAAGGGTGCTTTATGCCTGTTCTCATTGGTCTGACATCAAGGGAGGGGGGATTTGTAAGCACTACATGGGCTCCAAAGGGGAAAGTCAAGACGGAAGGAAGCTGGTGAACTACAGGAATCCTTAGTAACATGAATCATCCTCTTCTCTCGAACTCTGGGTTTTATCAGGTGGAGACTAATGATGAGGTGGATCATCAGTCTCTGTAACCCTCTTTCATCCTTGAACTGTCCCCCACCCACCCTGCTTAGGGTATGCTATTTAAAGAACAGAAATGGAAACCTATTCTATACCCTGAAACAGTGCATATATCCATTTCCTTGAAGGTAATAGATAGGACCGAGCGAAAGAGTGATGGATTCACAAGGTTATGCGTTCTGTGTATAAATAAAATGTTTGGAAATGAGACTGCACATCGACAGAAAGAGATTACAGTTTTCTACACAAATAAGTGAGAAAACTATCCAGAAGAAGTTTAGTAAAAACTCTAGGAAGTACTTAGAATTTTACAGGGATTTAATATAGAAGTTCTCATGAGTAAGGTCATCAAAATATAGACAAAGAGGTTGGAGAACACCTGCAAAGGGCCTAAGTTGAAGAAGGAGATTCTTTAACTCCCACAGCAGCAGTCAGATATAAATGGCTTCTTTCTTCTCTTTTCCTCTATTATCCTTTTCTCCTCACTTTTCTCTTTTTCCTGATAGGAGAGAGTAAGAAGAGACTGGCAAGATATCTGCTGATTGGGGTGAATTAAGTGGAAGAGACTAGAAACATCAAAATCAGTTGAGATTGGCAGCTACCTAACAAATCTGCATTCAAGCCAGAGGGCCAACAACCTGCAGAATCCACAGGAGAGAGAGCAGACTAGTTCCAGTCAGCCTAGATCATACTGTTAAACACAGTTCCTCCTCAGCCTTGAATACTTTCTTTTCTGAACCCCTC
Source organism: Macaca thibetana thibetana (assembly GCF_024542745.1). Lineage (NCBI taxonomy): Eukaryota > Metazoa > Chordata > Mammalia > Primates > Cercopithecidae > Macaca > Macaca thibetana. Next base: position 77,449,921 of record NC_065582.1, read on the forward strand.
TTCTATACCCTGTGTGCTCGCTTCTAACTCTTCATGCACCCAGACACTTTCTGATTTATGTGATGGGACACCATCCACTAGCTCTCTGCCCTTGGATATGTTATTCATTTCTCTGTACCTCTGTTTTGTTATTTGTAAATTGTGAATAATAATTGTATCTAAGTAATAGAGTTATGAAATAAAATAATCTAATGCCTTTGCATTATTTACTAATATAAATACTAAATGCTTCAAAAACATTAACTGTTAATTATTATTACTATTATTATTAGCATTTATTCTTGGCACATTTTATCTATATGAAATTCAAAACATTCATATTACTGTGTATCAAGCATAATGTTAGGTTTCAGGGATTTTGAGAATAGAGGGATGACCAAGATGCAAACTCAAACTTCACAAATCTCTGAGTATAATACAGAGAAGCTGTCATAGAATGTAATAATTGCTTTAAAAGATATAGTCAAAAGACACTGGGGGAGCGAAGAGCAGAAACTCCTAATTAGGTCGCATTCTTTCCATGTCAATCTTGTTCACCTATTCAATTTCTTCTGGAGCTAATCTTCAAGATTTCTCCCCTTTGCCATTTATCTTCTAGTACCTTTAAATAGGTCTCCCTTTTGTTAAAATTCCCTGTTTGTTATCCCCATAATGCTCCTCACCTCCCCATACACATACATTGCAAACTGATTTCATACGAGTTCCCATTCAGGGGTTTTCTCCTCACCGATCAACCACAGTTGATCATTTCCATATTTGCACCACAATAAGCCTGCTACTATTCTGTCTTACAAGTTAAACTGCAATCACTTGCTTACCTTGTTGTGTCTCCCTACTATACAGAAAGCTCCTTGAGGATGGAGCATATGCTTTATTTATTCATATATACTTAGAATGTAGCACAAAGCCTGTTACACAGTAGGCTTTCAATAATGGTTCAAAATGAACTAAAAGTCAAAATTTCTTTCTTGAGATGATTCATAAGTGACTTTTCTTATCCCTTTGCCCTACATTCAGAACTCTTATTTATTAATAATATCTCATGTTGTTAATTGCTCCTAAGGTAAGACAACTAACAGGGTTACTCTTTCTGGAGAATACAGATTCCCAAATCATTCCTGAAAATGTACGCAGAGAGCAGGAACTCATATGCTGTTGTATCACTGAAAAAATATCAATCCACTTAAAACCCTAACACATTCAAATCTTTGTATAACAGTCTTTTATAGATTTCTGAATAATACATAGCATTTAAGAAACCAACTACCAAAATTATGCAACACGTTATAAACTCATTAATGGGTATGTTTTTGTGTAATATGCAGTGATACTATACATTATTGGATATGAATTGTTGTACCTCTACACTATAATAAAGCAGTAATATTATTTACATAAGTAATTTAATCACCACCATCAAATCCCCTTTTTTTTCCATTTTTTTTTCTTTTAAGAAGGGCATTGATGGCTTTCTTCTTAAGGTCACCTAATTTGTTTTCAGCTGTAGTGAGTCCTTTATTTGTGCTGTTCCTGCATCCCGTTGGCTGTTGAGAATATCTACTGCTGATAGCCACAACTGTGTACCTCACTGGGAATTTCCAGAGGTCTTAGGGCCTGCCTCTCATAAGGTTATTCCTCCCTTCTATGACTCAGCCTGTGGACCAATCACTGGCTGATGTGGGGATAAGAAAACTGGGACAGCTTGCTTCGATTTGAGACAACAATAAAGGCGCAGCCCAGCTCCAGGGGCTGCAGGATTAGTTGAAACCTCGGTTGTAACCACATGCAGGTCAAGCTCCTCCTTTGCCCAACATTGCCTTCCTCGATTTCTTCCAGGTATATCTTCTGAGAGTACTCAGCCAGAAACCTTTCTATGCAATTCTCTGTCTCAGACTCTGTATCTAAGAAACCCAATCAAGAACTTTTGGTACCAGAAATGGTTCTAGGAAGAAGAAACTACGATAGTACTTTTGAGGTGGATTACTTATTGACTGATTGGCATTAAGAACTTCAACACTGGTGGTAGGCAGAGGATGACTAGCCCCTGAAATCATTAGAATTTGTCTTGGTGGCGAACGGAGGTGGGGTACTGAGGAAGATACTGCACTAGCTGGGTGCAGTATCTTTGATGATGCTTGAGAGGTATGAGAAAAATGAGAGAAAACTATTATTAGGAATACAGAATTGTGAAGCTGTTACAGAGCACTGAGAGAGAGAATGATAAGCTTGGGCTGATGAATCACCAATTTGTGAAAGCCTGAGGGCCTCCTTGGAAGCATTGAAGGAAACTTTCATCTCTTATAGCTGAGGGCAGAAAGAAGGAAGAGTCAGGCTCAAGATTTAATTATAAGAGTAATGCAGCTTCAGAGAAAGTTGAATTCTTACTGCCAGCATACCTCCTATGCCAAAATCAGGGAATGAATGGAATCCTGAGACTGTGAATGGGGAATTCTGGGTAGATGCAGTTGAGAACCTTGAACTCCCCGATTCCTCTAAACCTCCTGGGCCTGCAGATGTGGCCCTCTATTGGAAGAGTATTCCCTTGTTAGAAGACTGCTTGCTTGAAGACCAGGGAAGTTGTCTTATATGAGGTAGGTAGCTTATAAGACAATACATTCCCCTTTCAGCATCTAGCACCTCCATTCTGGCCAACCAATGCAACAGCAAGCGTCAAATCCCAGCATAGCCCAGCTGAAGATTGCTGGGCTTCCTAAGGCAGGAGTGGCACTATTGCCAAAGGAGCTCTAATGTGTGGCTAACATAGACCAGCTGGAATCTAAGGAGTATGCAAGAGACGTGACCCTAAGGGCATTGGATCGAGTGGACAGAGATTGAATAAGGAGAGTTATTACCAAGTTGAATAAGGAGAATTTTTCAATATAGAAACACTTCCCTGTGATATATAATTTAAAACACTGACATCAATCCCAAATATGGTGTTAGCAAAGAGCTAAGATGGTTATTGAAGCCTAAGAGGGAAAAAATAGAACAAAGTCTTGTAGTAAATGAAGAAGAAATGCTGGCACTGCATTAGAAGATAGTAGAGAATAAGATCAATAGGCTCATAGAAGTGGGCGTGGTACCTACTTCAGAGAAGTAGTTATACCAGATAAGACTGGAAAACCTAGTATCTGGATATATTGTTCAAAAGGACCCAGAAAACTTTTTTTAATGTAAGTCATAAATGCACTGGTGAGAGAGGTACCAGTATCACTGAAATCTTAGTGTGACTCTCTTTTGTAGGCCATGGCTGATAATAGGAGATGCTGTTGCAGAACTGGATTCCTTGATAGCAATGGGGATAATAATATCTTAAAATAATAGAATTCATGATGGTGGCTGAGATGGTGGTGAATGAGAATTTGAAAAAATGTGCATTATTATCTCAATGAATGGCAAAAGTGGGGTGGTAGCTGGAGAGGGGAGCTGAAATAGAGTTATAGAGAAGGTTAGTAGAGCACAGTATTTCTAGAGGTGCTTTTAGTTTTTCCTTTAGGAGATTTCAACAAACATTAAGAGGTTCCCTTACCCCCAACACACACATAACATTTCAGTGTATCTCAGGTACTTTTATACCTCCACTATAAAACCATAAATATACATGCAGTATAATTTGCTCAGTAGCTTTCTTTGTATATATTTCCAATAACGAGAATACTTTCCTTCCCTCTCTGATTACGTAAAAACCAGAAAAGAATTATTTGAATTTCTTGTATAGTCTTGGTAAAACTAGCCACATTTCACTACATTCCATCATGAGCAGAAAATATTCATATTTATATTCCATTTTCAGATTATTTTATTATAATACTGATAGACCAATCCTAGGCATATTCTGAGCTCTCTGCAACTTTCCTGTGTTGTCCTTTTTACTTTCTTATATTGGCAACCAATTATGAATACTGTGAGAACATATTACAGAAAATTTTATGAGCTGGTTTTAATGTAAATCATGAGCTCTTTAGGATAAAATCAGAAATATTTCTAATGCTGAAATGAATAGTGTTACAGGTTGAGTGTCTCTTAGCCAAAATGCTTGGGCCCAGAAGTGTTTTGGATTTTGGATTTTTTTTCACATTTTGGAATATTTGCATTATACTTACTCTACTGAGCATTCCTAATTCAAAAATCTTAAATCTACAATACTCTAGTAAGCATTTCCTTTGAATGTAATGTAGACACCCAGGAAGTTTCAGATTTTGGAGCATTTGGGATTTTGGATTTTCAGACGAGGGACACTGCACCTGTGCAAATATTACTTTTCCAAATTTTATACCTCACACTTCTACATACATACAAATTAAATCGAACCAACATAACATGTTCTTTTTTTATGTTGAAATGATTAGTTTATTTATTTATTTATTTTAATTATATGTTAAGTTCTGGGGTACATGTGCACAATGTGCAGGTTTGTTACATAGGTATACATGTGCCATGTTTGTTTGCTGCACTCATCAACTCGTCATTTATATTAGCTATTTCTGCTAATGCTATCCCTTTTCCAGCTCCCCACCCCCTGACAGGCCCCGGTGTGTGATGTTCCCCTCCCTGTGCCCATGTGAAACCGGAAATCATCATTCTTAGTAAAAAAAATGCAAGAAGAGGCCGGGCGCGGTGGCTCAAGCCTGTAATCCCAGCACTTTGGGAGGCCGAGACGGGTGGATCATGAGGTCAGGAGATCGAGACCATCCTGGCTAACACAGTGAAACCCCGTCTCTACTAAAAAATACAAAAAAAACTAGCCGGGTGAGGTGGCGGGCGCCTGTAGTCCCAGCTACTCGGGAGGCTGAGGCAGGAGAATGGCGTGGACCCGGGAGGCGGAGCTTGCAGTGAGCTGAGATCCGGCCACTGCACTCCAGCCTGGGAGACAGAGCGAGACTCCGTCTCAAAAAAAAAAAAAAAAAAAAAAAAAAATGCAAGAAGAGAAAACCAAACATTGCATGTTCTCACTCATAAGTAGGAGTTGAACAATAAGAACAAATGGAAACATGTTCTTTAAATTGTCGGTTTAGTTATCATACAGATATTTATCATCTTTTGGGTATAGCTTTTGAAAACCTTGGTTAGTTTGTTTCAGTATTTTTCCAGATCTTACAAGATCTGGATCAAGCTGACTGACACATAGTGTCTTATGTTGTTCTGCCCATTAGAATAACAAGAAGTGTTATAAAAATGCTGTGTCTAAGACAGTGACTTATCTCCCTGATAAAATGTCAATATATAAATATTACTACAATAATTTGTATATCCTTAAGAGGAAAGCAAATAATTACTACTGTAATCCCTATGTATTATATAATTCTAAATACTTTTGTAGATTACATTGAATGAAACTATGTTTACTGACTTATCTACTTCTATATTATATAGTTACATTTCACTTACTACCTAATGCCCTTCTTATTGCAGCACTTGACAAATTCATTAATATGAAATATGATTTCTGGTTCTCAAGGATTCTCTGCATCATTTGTATTTCTACAAAGAATTTTAAGTAATTGCAAGGTACACTTATACCACATTAAATTATTTTATTTGCATGTGAATAGTATTTAATGCTTAATAGTATGACATAATTTTTACATTGATTTTTGTTGAAATGCTTAATTCATTCTGAAATATGATTAGATTCTTAGTTAAGCAAAGTGACAAGGCTGATTCATTGATTGATTTGTTCAGCAAATATTTATTTCCTCCTAACTGTGTACTAGGACCCTGTGCTACATACTGGTAAAGAAAGAGTCCTTGTACTCATAGAGCTTATTAGCTAGGGCTAGAGGGCTCATAGACAAGTACACAATAAGAATGAAATCTAGTACATGTTTGACAGGATGCTATGATGACTACTACTCATATATTCCTGTATAATAAATATGAAAATAAATTGTTGGCTTTTCTGACTTGTTCGTGGCTCAAAAAGAGTAAGGCCTAATGTAAACTGTGGGCTTTAGGTGATAATCATGTGTCAATATAGGCTCATCAATTGTAGCGAGTGTACCACTCTGGTGGGAAATATTGATAATGGGGAAGGCTGTGCATGTGTGGGGCAGGAGATACAAAGTGACTTTCTATACCTTTCACTGAATTTTGCTGTGAACCCAAAACTGCTCTAAAAATAAAGACTGTATAAAAAATGTTGAGTTAAAACCGTAATAAAACCCGTAGACATTAATGGAACAGACAAAAAATTATTAGGCTATCCCATGGTGTGAAAACATTACAAATAAATAAAAATATGTGTATTTTAGAATTTTTGATTGTAAGAGCCATTTTATTTTACTCGTTTTTGTCACTTCAGAAAATTTATTTTCAACCATTTTGTTTTTAGCTGATTTCTATGGAGCCCAGTGGTCATGTGTATTGGGAATGAGATTAGACTGATATGCTAGAGTCAGGTATTAAGTGACATAAAAAAAATAGTCCTATTTCCAATGTGAAGAAAATGAAGATTTTTGAGAGACTATAAAATCATTTTAATCAAACAAGAATTTTCTAGGAGATGATTTAATTTCAATTAACATCCATTATGTAATTCATACAATACACCATAAAACTTTTATAAGGATCATCAAATATATTTTTATTTAACTTTCACAACAACTGAGGCATGCAGGACTTTCAAAAATTTCTTTATTTCATATATGAAAATATTGAGACATAAAGAGATGGTTTAACTGGTAGAGACATCTCAAACACTAGTCTCTTGTGCTTCTCTTTCTACCCATCTATTTTACTTCTCTGAAGAATTACCACATGTGTCCTTTATGCTAAGTGCCCTTTAACATATTTCACTTTGTTCTTGGATGTCTTCTGAGGCTTGCTGTTTTGTATTGGATTCTACTATAATTGTGAGGAATATTATATTTTTTATAAAAAGAGTTGTCACACTATTTTCCCAAACACTATTATTGTCACAAGTACATTTAAGCACCCACTAGATTTCATTACAAATGGCAAAAATTCATTCCAGGTGCCTCAATATAAGGTAAAATTAGGAAATGATTAAAACTAGAATTTTTTTATACAGGATTATCTGCTTATTTTTTAGAATTGCTTACAAAAGTAATAGATTTGAACGTACATCAAGAGACTGCATTATATTTATTTCCTAAGCAAATTTTTAAAAATTTAAATATAAGAAATCATTTCTATGGGTCACTAGTTGAGTAAAATAAATGGTGTTCAGTTTCATAATGTATTAATCAGCAGCCCATATTGTTATCAGATTGTGTTATCATATTTAATATACAAAATTTTATCTTTCAAAAGATTAACATTTCAACTAAATGATTTAATGTGCCTTTAATTATTCTTTTGTTGTTGCTGCTTCCAGAATTTTATACAAGTATTACAAACAGGTTTATACTTTTTCATAAAACTTATTCTGCTCCGAAATTGAAAGAAAAAAGGTGAGACAAAGAGAACAAGATAGGGAGAAAAAGGAAAGATAAAATATACTCAGAGTGCTTAGACATAGGGGACAGTATTTAAGAGCCCACACATGAAGCAACTTGTTGGTTCACAGAGTAAGCAAGTAAATGACTAGAAGATTGGGACCTTTCGGGGAAGAACAATGCTCGGATGAGCTGAAGGCATAATCTCTGAAAGAAAGCTGGTCCCATTACCAGTAATTATAGTTAATCAGCAACAATTGTCTTGACCAAGATACAGATCAACATTGAGCACTAACCTAACAGGACTAATGAGGGTAATGGAGGATGAAGAGAGCCTGATTGAACTCAACAAGGCATTGAATAACCTGAGCAGATGATGCATTTTCAGCCTCAGCTCACTTGCAACCTGTTGTTTTAATGCAGAAGGCAGTAGCTTTCTTCAAATCATGGGACCTTTGTTGTAACTCTCAGCATAGATATTGGAAAAAGTAGGTAATGTTTAGCACAGTAGATGATATTTGTTTGCCTGACCTACTGCCTTATATAATCTTTGCCTCTCAAAATGATTTGAGATCCAACTAAATAGGCATTCCCTGGGAGCTTGTTAGGTATACAGACTATCAGACTCTAATTCCAGACCTACGAAACTAGAATCTGCAAGATCCCCAAGGGATTCTTATGCACTTTAAAGCTTGTGAAATGCTAGTAGTCTAAATCCAGGGATGCCTTGAATCTGATGGTTATATTGTCTCACTCTATCTAGGTACAGTTTCTTAGAGAGGTTCAAACTCTAATAATTTATACTCCATGCTATAATACAAGTAATGTATTTGAGAAGAAAAAGTCATTTTTTTTTTGTGGTATTCCTTTAATCCAAGAGAGCATTAATGCTCAGAAAAGAAGAGGTGAAAGATCTCTGGGAAGGAACAACTGGATTTGGTCTATGTAAACAGTCCATACAGCACAAAGCCTTCCACTAAATTAAAAAATACTTTCGTGTTGCAACACTCTTTTTCAAAAAGCCAACGCACTTTGCACAGATAATACTTCATTTTTATGGCTCCAAACAGGTAACCAACATCACTCTCTTTTATCCATATGGAGAAAACATTGGAATCATGAGAAGAAAACATTGGGACCATGAGAAAGTTAGGTAATTTGGGTAACTCATTCAGTGAAATTTTTGAGAACAAAAAAATGTAATTGTTAATTTTCTGCCGTTTCATGTAATACATTATTTTCAGTGAATGGCAAGGTCTATTCTAATATGTTGAACACCTTCACTGGATGAATGTAATACCAGATTGTTGAAATACATATATTTTAGATTTGGTCTTGTGGATGTCAGATATCTATGTTGTAAATTTAAGTTAATTTTGGTGATCCTTCTTAAAGAGTCCAAGATGTTCACATATTTCTTTACATAGCTGCAAACACAAAAGGCAGGAAGAAAGTGAGCTCACATGTTAAGACTTCTCTGTATTCTAGTTTCTTTATAATCGTTATCTTGTTTATTTCTCACAACATGAACACATTATCCTCATTTTTTTTTCCATATGGAAACCGAGGCTAAGGAGGGCTAAATAAATAATTTACCTAGCACAGTCAGTGGAAGAGGCTGAATGCAAATGATGTCTGCTTGACAGGAAAACTAGCTCTCTGTTTACCACGCTAAATTTGCTTACTTGCATTGCTTGATTAGGATTTCTGTGTATACTATATATCTTTGGAATGTGTTATCCAACAAAACTAAAAGAATACTACAAGATTTTATTATGAATACAACAATCCCTTTCCTCAGACCTTCTATATACTCTTCTTTCCTTTTCCGATAGCCAAATACTATTAATTTTCAATCTGCATGTTCTTCCTTTTATATCCATGTGTCTATATGTTATTACTGATTATATCAACTTTTGATATTACCTATTGACTTTATGTTTTGATAGTGGAATACTTGTCCCTTGTTATATTTGCTGTCTTTTCCAACATTTTTTATTACTTCTGAGGTTAATAATCACTTTATTTGTTTAGTTTCATATTTGCCTATCAACATTTGTTTCCAAAGGCTACAGTGGATCTGTCAAATATTTACTACTAATAATTATTCAAGGTGCTCAAACTCTCTATAATTTAATATTTTTGTCTCAGAGTCCTTCCTTCCATGGCCCTCCACGCTCTTGCTGAAGCTTGATCATTTGCCTGGAAGTTCTGGTGCAGAGCTTGTAATCCCTGGGCCGTCCTTCCTGGAGTCCAGTGCTGGATTCCCTGCTTTATGGATCTGAAGTTTCTCTTTCTCGGCTTGCCCATCATGTTGCTAGAGTAATTTCCTACAAAATTATGTTTGGAAAATAAATACAGTAATTCATGGCTTAACAATAGGGACACTTTCTAAGAAATGTATCATTAGGTGATTTCATCCTTGTGTGAACATCATGGAGTATAGTTACTGAAACTAGATGATGCAGCCTACCATGCACCTAGCCTATATGGTATACCCTATTCCTCCTAGGCTACAAACCTGTACAGCATGTTACTGTACTGAAAACTATAGGATATTGTAACATAATGGGTGGTATTTTCATACCTAAACATATCTAAACATAGAAAAGGTACAGTAAAAATATGGTATTATAATCTTATGTTGTATATGTGTATATGTTGTTTATGTGTATATATACACTGTAGTGTGTGTGTGTGTATATATATATATATATATATACTCTTGTATATGAGGTTCGTCATTGAAATGTTATGTCATGAGACTGTATTATGATTCTTCAGATGTCTGAAAATGTCACCATTCAGTTGATGGGTTAGCTGCTGTTCTTGTTATTTATTGCTGTGTAACACATCACCCTGAAATTTAGTGGTAATAACAACCATTTTATTATGCTCACAAATTTTGTTGGGTGGGAATTGGGGCATGGCACAGTGGAATGTCATGTTTCAACTCTACAGTGTCTAGAACTTGATCTGAGAAGGTTTAGAAGGCTAAGAAAGAGTCAAATGGCTGTTCTGAGATCTTTTGGGACTTATTCACTCACAGATCTGGCCCTAGATTGGGTTTGGTGGCAATTATAGACTGGCATGCCTACATGTGACCTCTCCCTGTAGTTTGGGCTTTCTTACATGCCGTGGGATTTTAAAACAACGGTCATAGCCAGCTGTAAAACTCTAGGCTGAATATCATTCCCCTCCCCCCTTAGGAATGTGAATCCACTCAATGAGAATATCCAACTCGGATGATTTTCAGTTTTATCTTTTTTTTGGTTTTCTTTTGTAGTTTTCACTTTCTAAATTTTGTCTTTGCTTAATTTCTACTGGTTACATAGTGGCTTTTTGAGCTTGATCTTCTAAATCTTTCTCTTTTTATTGTTTTGTTCAACTTTGTAGATTTTTTTCAGTTTTATGCCAGAACTCTTTGCTTGTGGTCTGAACATTTGTGTCCCCTCAACATTCATACAAAGATACATATGAAATTCATACCTACCTAATGTGACAATACTAAAAGATGGGGCTTTTGGAAGGTGATTAGGTCATGATAAAGAAGATCCCAGAAAGCTAATTAGCCCCGTCTGCAATGTGAGGACACAGTAGAAGTCAGTACCTTTGAGGACCCTCACCAAACACTGGCCAAATCTGCTGATGCTCATCCTCCCAAACTGGGATACGTGAATTTCCCTTGCTTATAAGTTACTCAGTTTGTGGTATTTTTGTTACAGCATCCTTAACAGACTAAGACTTGCTTCAGTTTTTAAAATAATCCTATCTTAACCATGCAGGAGTTCACTTTTGTTCTTTGAGTAATTTTATACATAATATTCTATTTCTGATTATGAATTTAGTATTTTTTTCTCACTTATCTGACAAAATTACAATGATAATGATGATTAGTTTTCATATGCTACCTGTGTTACCTTTGTTTCATCTAAATTATTATTTTTTCACTTGTTTTAGTCTCTGTGTTTGACCTTGAAGAATTTTCTCAAAACCGTGATACTCTTTGACTTTTGAGAGGGAAACCTAAAAAAAAATGACGAAAAACATTGGTGAATGTGTGTGTGGTAGTGGTTGTAGAAGAAAAGGTTCTTAATTCTGCAGGCATTCTAAAGAAAACTAGAATTTTCACAGAAAGAGCCTATTAGTATCCTATGTGTCTAATCCTATTAGTATCTATGTAGGACTTTTCTCAGTCATTTAGTTTCTCTAATGAAGAATCTATTACTCTTGTATTAGTGGGTATGTCTAGATGTCAGTGCTCCGGGGGCAGTGGGGAGTGAGCTTTCTGGGAAGGCCTCACCACTCTCGTGCAGGCTTTATTTAATTACAGTTTTAATTTTGGTACCTGACTTCTCCTCTCCACTGGCTCTGGTATGTCCTAATTCAATTTGTTCAGCAAGTAAAGTTATGTTATAGTCCCAAGATTTAAAGAATAAAGATCTATGGTGTGACGCTTCCTAATTAAGACTTTCAATCAACTCCCTCTTTTGAACGCCTACCTAACCATGGCCTTTTATGTTATTTAGTACCTGCAGGAAGTAAGAAATTCAGGAATTTAAGTAAAGCTGGCTAAGCTTCTCCTTATTATTCCCATCTCCTTAACTCTCAGCCTCATCTCCTCTACTTTACGTTGTCTCCTCGGTTCACTTTTCAGCTTCAGAATAATGAGCTTTTAAAAACACGTTCCTGTTTTCTTTGCCCTTTTGGAATTTTTTTTCTTTTCATTAACTAGCATTTCAATATATTTTACGGAGGCATTGGAATGTAAGCACATTCTGCTCCTTAGAGCAGTGTAAATATCATAGCAAACGTCCCCAGATCTCATGGACTTAACACAATGGACGTTCAATCCTACCAACATCACAGTCTAATCAAGAGAGATGCAGTGTAAGGGGCAACTTCTCACTATGTGGTCATTTCAGAATCCAGCCCCCTTCCAACTTGATGTTCTACCATCCTTTAGGACCTCTGTGGCCTCCTGCATCCCCTGTAGATTTTGGAAAGAGAGCTCATACAGGATAGGATGGAAGGCAACTCCAGACTGAGAAGCTGCATACATATCATATTTGTACATGTGGCTATCACAAAATTCAAGGGAGGCTCAGAAATATAGTTGAGCTGTGTCTCTATAAAGAAGAAGAAAGTTTGATGCATGTCTAATTTATCTCTGCTAAAAGATATATTTGGTTTTCTATCTGCCATTGAATCAGAAGTCTCTAATACATGCTCTTCCCAAAATGTGCTCATCAGGTAAATACAAAGGAAAAGATAGTTTAATTTTTCATTTCTTCATGTCTTTTATTATTTAGAATATACATGCAAAATCTAATTTGTGACAACTGACTTAGTATAAAACTTAGGATAAAACCTAAGAAATATTTTCTTGAGATAATTGGAAGAGAGGAATCTAATTTTAATTTTGGTCACCTGACAATAATGCCCCCATCTATAAAACGAGAGTGGTTCTTGTACCCTTCTACTTGCATATTCTTTTGGATGAATATTGAAATAATTTTCTGTCTAGGATATACTCTGCATATCTTGGAAGAAAGGCAATATGGAAATGCAAACGGAAGGACAAAACACTTATTAAAGAGAGAAATTGAAAAGGCTAAATTTGTCCTTTTTCCTTTTTCACTTATTTAATTTTAAATTATTGGTTCTACTACTCAAACTTTGGACTGCACTATCTAAATGGTTAGTTTTCCTGCCATTTCAGGAGCTGGTCCTCCAGCTTTACTTGATTGTAAATTTTAATGTTAAGTCTGTGAATCTTTAATTTTTCCTAGGTAAGTGGGTATGATTGACTGTGTATCTTACTGAGTAGTTGGTTCTGAAAACACTATAGACTCATTCTATAAAACCCATGTTTATACTTGTCCAGCTACAGAAGTTTTGTGTTATATAACTAAAATTAGTAATCTGCTCATATGAACAACTCTTTTAAGTGACAAGTTTTTCTTGTACATGAAAAGCTTGGTGCTAATATTATCCCTGATAGTATGTTGAGTGTTTAGATGAGCAAGAACCTTTTTTATTTCCACTTAGCAGTTCTCAAATTGATCCAAGAAGGAAAGCTCAGTGCCTAGGAGAACAAATAATGTGGAGAACTTGTACTATTCCCCAGAGGATGCATAGACACAAGCAGTCAGCTGAATATAAATATTTTAAAGTCCTTATCATTAAAGCTTATATACAATTATATAATACTCCATAGTATGTTTTTGCTTATTTTGATTTTAAATATTATTTTCCCTCTGAAATTTTCCAATTAAATTTATGTTTGAGGACATGCCATATTTATTACTGTAACAATACTTTGGGAGTATTTCTAATCGAGGTTGGAATAAACAGAACAAAGATGAGGGGAATTTTTCTTCCCTTGGGTAGGAGAAATAGTAAAAACTTTTTGCTTGAGATTTTATACAGCTGCTACTTATTTACTGTGTCAGTAGAATTTCATCCATATTTAGTAACTGTTATTAAAGAATTTAGATAATCCAATTATTTGTGTTATCTTCCCATCATATCAACTGGAAAAACATTTTTTTCAGATGATTTCCTCTATACTAGTCGAGGTCACAATTACTGTGTGAACTTGGGAATCCTGCTGAGATTTGTAAGCAGATAAGGAAATGTTGATAGGCTAATTGCATAGATTTTGCATTATGTGAAATGTTGAAAAATGCCTTGTATTTTTAATACTACAATATCATCACTGTTACAAAAAATTTATAAAGTTGAAATCTTATATCTTTTACTCTTTTAAAACTGTAGGTCATACTTTTTAAGATAAGATACTATGAAATTAAATATCAGCTCTCAGAATAATAAAATATTAGAATTACAGTTCATACTAAAGAAATATTTGCAGAAATTTGTCAAATACTTATGAAATACATAGACATAGAGACTGCCATTTAAAATTTTTTGACAGTTCAAAATTTGAGCCCATTATCATGGTTTCTCCATCACCTTTTTATAAACTTCCCTCCTAATTGAAAATGATTTTCTTTCTAAAAGATTTTTCAAGGCCGGGAGCAGTGGCTCATGCCTGTAAGCCCAGCACTTTGGGAGGGCAAGGTGGGTGGATTACCTGAGGTCAGGAGTTTGAGACCAGCCTGACCAACATGGTGAAACCCTGTCTCTATTGAAAATGCAAAATTAGCCAGGCGTGGTGGTGCATGCCTGTAATCCCAGCTACTCCGGAGGCTGAGGCAGGAGAATCGCTTGAACCCAGGAGGCAGAGGTTGTAGTGAGCAGAAATTGTGCCACTGCACTCCAACCTGGGCAACAAGAGTGAGACTCCGTCTCAATAAAAAAAAAACCAAAAAAAAGATTTTTCATTTTTATTTATTTATTTTTGTTGTTGTTGTTTTCGTTTGTTTGTTTTTGCCAATATCTTGTTTCTCCTCAAATTCTCAATTATCAACTCCTTGCTTTTTCAATATCTCCTTTCCCAATAATTCCTTAACACTCCCTTATATATTTCAGAACTTCCTTGAAAACAGACCATATTTTAGATTGAACCATATGAAATTGCTGATAATTGATAATTTTTTGACCTAGAAAAGTGACAAATTTATGTAGTTCAACCTCAACTTTGTTAACTCCCTCTTAAAAGTTATTTTCTTCTTTTTAATGACAGATTTCTCAAACAAGGAATTTAGTTTCTTACAATTAAATATAAATTCCTAATGTCTTATACTCTATCTCCAATCCACTTTACCCATATCCCAAAGGCAACCAATATTCCTGAACTGTCAGATTAAGCTACCTCTTCTGAATTATTTTCCCTTTTGCTTATTACAGCTTTTGAACATATTAACATTGCATTGGAGACTCTTAGAAACTGATTTTTTACTTTAGTATCCTGGCAGTGCTTCTACTTTTCTGACCTCTTTTCATGGCTTCTTCTTGCTATATTTTAACTGTGGGTCTCCTCTATGTCAGCCTTGGGACCCAGTTTCTTTTGGCTTTAATTTTCCTTCTTTGGAGACTCTCACACATGCTGATTGTACTGATGGTTGTTTTGGGCGAGACTATGATCCGCTCAAATTGATATATTGAAGCTCTCGTCCCCAGTACTGAAGAATGTGACTGTGGAGAGAGGGTCATTAAAGAGGGGAGCAAGTTAAAATGAGGCCACTAGGGTGAGCCCTAATTCAATCTGGCTGGTGTTTTTATAATACAAGAAAATCTGGACACACACAGATACACCAGGAATACGCTCTCAGAGAGGAAAAGCCATGTGAGGACACTGAGAAGGTAGCCACCTGAAAGCCAAGAAGAGAGGCCTCTAAAGAAAACTCTGCTGATACCTTGATCTTGGACTTCCAGCCTCCAGAACTGTGACAAAATAAATTTCTGTTGTAAAAGCCACCTAGTCTGTGGCATAGCAGTCCAAGTAAACCAACACAATGATCTATGCCTTCCCCACTTTTATTTCTGTAAAACAAGAGTCATAGTAAATGTTTCGTAATACACAAAATGATGCTCAAATGTTTGGGGAACTTTATGAATCTACTATGTTGAGATTTATGATGCACACGGAATACTAAAGACTCAGATATTCTACAGTAGGGAAATATTTGACTCAGTGCTTCTCAATCTCATAGTTGGCCATGACAACTTTTCCTTTTCTTTTTATATCTTGCTCAATATCTTCTAACATCCTGTAGAACATACTTGGAAAATGCTAGCCTGTCTCCCACTTTAACCTCTAAATGTATTTACAGTTATATATGTCTATCTGCCTAATAGCCATTTCATAGTGAACTAGGTAAAGAGACATGTCAGTTTAGTATATATTGACTTTTTGGTCTCATTCTTGAACAGGAGTTTGTTATATGTGGTACGCTTGGGGTACTGCAATTGGTCCTTAAGAAATCTTCTTGTCTTTAGTTTCTCTTTCTCTAAGACTAACCATACCACATCATTTTATCAGACTCAAATTCCATATTTTTTTGTTCCCCAAACTACTTTTATTATAATACCCTACTGCTCAAAAACCTTTAATTTTTCTCTATTATCACTAGTTTATCACAAAATTCTTAGGTTAACATATAAGGTCCCTTCAAAATCTGACTCCAACCTATATGTGATTTTCCTATGTTGTTCCTTTATCAGAGCTCTCCATTCTCTCTGAGATTATCTGAAAATTTATTAATTCAGGTGGGTTCAACAAACATTTACTGAGTATCAACTGAATTGAGAGTCTATGAATATCTACTGTGAATCAAATATTGTACTAGTTCTGCAAATGTTATGCACTCTCCACCTCTCCCTCCCCTTTGGACATTTCAGTCTCGATAATGCGATATAATTTAACAGTCATTGTGACTCATTCATCTCACAATTTCTGAGTATTTGCTACTTGGTCAAGCCCCTGGGGATGCAGCAATAAATAAAAGCTCCCAATATGAGCAAAAGACAAAAAACAAATGAATACTTTAGACATTCATATATTCTATGAAAAAATACTAAAGTGATAGGGACAGCTGGAGAGAAAAAATGATCAGAATGATGAGCTGAAACACAAATAGAGAAGGAATCATCTGAGAAAATCTGGGTTAAGAGAATTGCTGGCAGAGGGAATAATTGCAAAGGTCCTGAGTCATGGCAGAGCTGTGATGTTTGTAAAATAAAATTGTTAAAAATTGGGTTTGATTATTATAGTATTAACAACTAATTATTATGTCTGTATTCCCAGTTATCATGACTGTTATTTCTCACTGTCTTTGCTTAAATCCTCCTATTAACCCAAAGGTCAGTCTAAGTCTCCTCTGCAAAGTCTGCATGTCCACTACCATCTTTCATGGCAAACTGTTTCTCTTTTGAGTCTCAGCATGTGTTTGACTACACTCATTGTGTACTGATATAAATACATTTTTGCAGTGATATCTAACCTTTGTACTATTTAACATTCTTAATAATATACATATATCTTTGCTTTACTATTAGATTATAAACTCTCTAATGAAAGAAATGATGTATTATAAAATTTTTGTACACCCAATATTTCTTGAGTGGGATTGAGCATAAAAGCTGTCTTTGTAGAGCTTACATTGAATTACACAGAAAAATAACACTGAAACATATCATACAGTATTGTTTAAGAAGATACGGAATGATTAAGGGTAGAATCCACATCATTTGAGTCTTGAAGCTTTTGAGCAATAAGACAGATCATGTGGTATTCTGCTGATTCACCCTGCTACTGTGGTAAGTACAATGTCAAAATGAGACCACGCATGAAGCTATCAAAGAAAATAGTTACCATAGGCCTGATGGGTACTTATGGTGATGACATGGTGAAAAAGAGAGGCAGATAGTCAAAATCTCAAGCCTGCCCATGAATCCTGAACCCAAATTCTGCTCTGTCCTCAACCACTTCCAAAATGATCCTCAGAAGATGTGTGCACAGAGTAGATCAGAAAAAAATCTTAATTTTCAACCAGGCTTTGATATCAACTTCTGTGCAATTTTCAGGTAAACTGTTCCTGACCAGCGGTGGGCCACAAGGTGCCTCTTGTCTCCTTAGCACAGTACAAAACGTAGGTGTTTGTCACTGACATTTGACCTCTCTAATTTTGGTATTGAAAGGATTAACACCATTAGTTTTGACTGGGTTCAAGGAGTGACAAAAATTAAACCTGTGTGAGAAAAAAGTAGCATGTGAAAGACAGGAACTTTTCTAAATTCTGGAGCAGCTTATCAAAACTTCCAAATCCAACACATCCCAAGGAAAGGGAGGGAGATTGGGGACAGACAAGTGTAGAATGGTCCTCTTTCTAAGTAGTACGGGTTTCATTTATTGAATGACACGACCACAGGGTAATATTAAGAGAGGAAATTATCCATAAAAGACTCACAAAAGTGAGAGAGGAAACCATGAAGGCAGAGAAGACATTAATTCCATGTACATGGCTCACCTAGAACCATGCCCTACTTCAAGGCTTCTTTCCCCACCTCTGGCCTAGTAGAGTATGGGGCCAGCCAACAATGAGGCTGTAGAACAGACTGCACTCTCTCAGATGCAATTGTTCCTCCTGTGTATAGTGTAAGTTAACTTCTAGTACTTCAGAGTTGTAACAATATGGGTTTAATCCTCACTCCTTTACTCACTAGTTGAGGATGCTGGACTGGTTACCTCACATTGTATAGTGAGAATCACAATTGTATGGCATTAAGTCATGGAGTTCACATGATTATTATACAAAAATGACATTTAATATATGATGAATGCTCAACAGATTATTTACTATCAATATTATCATCGTATGTTACTTATTTGAATACAAAGTATAACAAAATGTATATTATGAAATGACATAATTTAACATTTATCTCTCAAGTACTAAATACAACAGCTTTAGCTTATTGTGGTTTAAATGCCCTGTATTTGTAAAGACATTTGCATCTGTTTAGAAATTAATATTTTCTGAAATGACAAAGAGCTGTTAGATTCCTACAGCACATTTCAAAAGGATATGATAAAACATCTAGCCTTATAATGTGGTAGGAAAAATTAGCTAATATTTACCCTCAATTCAATATGATGACATCATTTAACATCTATTACCAAGAATAAATATTACAAAGAACAACTGATTAAAATATTTTTTAAGAATTGATGCTCCTAAAATACAAGTGCCATTGCTGGTATACTAGTTTTTTAGTTTAGAAAATTTTAATATGCTCCTTTGAAATATTGGCTAAGAATTGCTCATTTTGCAAAACAAGAAAAATTAGGAACACAAAGGGGTTTTATTTGTATTCAGTTTTTAAATTTTTATGGTAACCTTATGAGGATGCTGAAAAAATGTGAGACATGCCCAGTAATATTTGATCAATGAGAAATAAATCTAAAATTTGAAACTGGTACTCTGGTTTCTGAATCTGTAGACAGCTAAGCTCTAGAATTTCAAGCATATGGAATTTTGATAGCTTTGAAAGAAAATTTATCTAAGAGATTAAAAAATGTCCATAAGTGGATCACCTGAGGTCAGGAGTCTGAGATCAGCCTGACCAACATGGTGAAACCCTGTCTCTATTAAAAATACAAAATTAGGCTGGGTGCAGTGGCTCATGCCTGTAATCCCAGCACTTTGGGAGGCTGAGGTAGGAGGATCACCTGAGGTCAGGTGTTCACGAGCAGCCTGGCCAACATGGTGAAACCCTGTCTCTACTAAAAATACAAAAAATCAGCCAGGCATGGTAGCAGGCACCTGTAATCTCAGCTACTTGGGAGGCTGAGGCAGGAGAATTGCTTGAACCTAGGAGGTGGAGGTTGCAGTGAGCAGAGATCGCATCATTGTACTCCAGCCTGGGCAACAAGAGTGAAACTCCATCTCAAAAAAAAAAAAAAAAAAAAAAAAAAAAATTTCCATAAGCTAGGCAAAGGAAGATGCAGTTTTCCCCAACTAAGAAACACAACGTAGAATAACATAGCTATTATCGTGAGCACAAGAGTTAGTGAAAATGCCATTGACTAGTTTCATGAGACACATTGTAGAAAGATTAAATGATTTTGCTCTGGAGGTTATTTTTAATTGAGGTGCCATAAGCTTGGTGCTTTGAATATGATTCGAAAAAGGGCTCTTTCTTTTTGGATGGTCAAGGTTATTTGAAAAATTAATAAGAAAGAAAACTGAGAAATCAATGTTATAACATTTATGTCCCCAAAAGACTTTTACTTTTAATTCTCTGCAAATACTACACATATTACCTTTCCTAGGTTTGAATTCAGTGATTTTTTTTTTCTCTTTTTGACACATGCCTCATGAGAGCACAGATGGGTTTTTATGAATACAAAGTCTCTAGGTAAGGACATGCTCCATATCTAAGAATATCCACTTTAACATATATATCAAAGGCAATATGTCATTTAGAAATGAAAATTAGGTGACCTTAAGCAATAATTTCACATAATCATTCCACATTTTAAGAATAAGCCACATTATTTTCCTGCTAAGCAGAAGTTAATTAGGTTAAATAAGCTAGTTTCTTAATATCTACTTATGCGTATAATGCACACTGTATACTACTCATGTTTTCTAAAAGGAACATTGTGTCCCTTTTAATTGGCATAAAAGAACTGTGACAAGGAATAGTTACATAAGTCAAAGAACCAGCAGACATAAGGTGGCTAAGGGAGGAGAAGGCTCCAAGAATGAAGGTGTGGTTCAAACTGCCGAGTAGCAGACCAAACAGATGAAAGTATGGGTGACAGTAGGTACAGCACTCCTCTTTTCCCTGGATGTCATTTAAGTAATTGACAAAGTGTTTACTGATAATGGCTATGACACTACTCTTCAGAAGGGTTATTTTCACTTTAAAATGTGGTTCTCAAGAGTGAAATAGTTTAAGACTCAAAATACACAAAGCTTTAATGGAAGTAAAATTGCTATTTTATGGAAAGGAGACATCCACTTGGTCAGCCTATCATCTTAGAAACCCTTGAGTGTTACAGTATAGTTTGATATAAACATATTTGATAGATGAGGCAAATGAATCCCAGAATGTTAGGTGATTTTCTTTTAGATACAGCACTCAGGGTTATGTCTGTTGCTAATTGTGGTGGTGGTGTGAAAGCACATGTGTGTCTTAGTTGTTGGGCTACTATAACAAAATACCATAGATTTGGTGGCTTAAATAATATTTATTTTTCATATTTCTGAGGCTGGGAAGACCAAGGTCAAGGCACAGGCATATATGATGTCTGGTGAGGGCCCTCTTCTAAGTTTGCAGATGACTCTCTTCCCATCGGATCCTCACATGGGAGAGGAAAATCATCTCTATCCTGTCTCTTCTTATTAGGACACTAATCCTATTCATGAGGACTGCATCCTCATGACCTCATGACCTGGACTCTGGAAGGTCCCACCTCCTAATATCATAACACTGCGCATTAGGATTTTAATGTATGAATTTTGGGGGAACACAAACATTGAGTGATTCTGGCTATGTAAAGTTTATGTGTCTATGTGAATTGGGGTAATAAACTGTCTTTCATCTCTGTCATCTCTCACTTTCCTCATCTTCTGATTGCCTATTTGCATAATCACTAAAACATTGGCATGGGAGATCTTTTTCTGCAGTATCTCTAGAAAGCTCTCAGTTGCCTGACTTGGTAAGGTCACTTCACTTATTAAGTAAACATTTTTAATGAATTAGAATAGAGAAGTGAGAAAAAAAGGGTGACCAGAACACATTTCTAGTCTTTATGCAGGTTACAGATTACTGGGAGGTACAGAAATTAAACAGAGTTGCATAAACACATGTAAAGACCTTGACCATAAGAAGTGATTTTTAAAAAGTGTGAGGTATTATGAGAACAGAATGTCATATATAGGATGAGAGATTAGAGAAGGCCTTTTTGAGTATGTAATATTTAAGTTGAAAGAGGAGTACAAATGCATAGTAAAAAGTAGACATAAAAGCATTGTAAGGGCGGGGTGCGGTGGCTCACGCCTGTAATCCCAGCACTTTGGGAGGCCGAGGAAGGTGGATCACCTGAGGTCAGGAGTTCGAGATTAGCTGGCCAACATGGTGAAATCCCGTCCCTACTAAAAATACAAGAATTAGCCAGGTGTGATGGTGTGCGTCTGTAATCCCAGCTACTCGGAAGGCTGAGGCAGGAGATTCGTTTGAACCCTGGATGCGGAGGTTGCCGTGAGCCAAAATTGCGCCATTGCACTCCAGCATGGGTGACAAGAGCAAAACTCCATCTTAAAAAAAGCATTTTAGGCTGAGGGAACAGACAGCACGTAAGGCCGAGGCACCAGAAAGGCTGGAGTCAGAGTGTTGAGTTGGCTGAGCTTAGTGTGATGTGAGGCTTGAGAGGTTTGCACATGTTAAAAGAAGGGACTCTGGATGCTTAGTATTTTAGTTCTGATGAGGAAGCTTTGAAAAGTTTTAAGTAAGGGTGTGCCAAGATCCAGTTAATATATTAAGAATATTTACTTAATGCTGTAAGGATAGTTGATGGGGTAGATGTCGAAAATAGAATTGAGCAAATGATTGGATAGTTTTTAGTTCAATGGAAAAATGAAGGAAGCTGATGGTTTGGGGAGAAATGAAGGAGGCTTGGATTGGGAAGTTTGCAGTGGCAATGGAGAGATGTGAACAAATGTAAGGTGTATCTTCCCTGTGGAGTCAACAAGTATTTTGCATATATGCAATGTCTGGGGACAAAAGCATGCCGCGGATGGATTCCTAGCTCCTGCCATGTGCAGCTGTTGGGATAAGGTGCTGCCACTTCTACATAGCAACACTGGTGCTCAGGCAGGGATTAAAGCTGGATTGTAGCTACTTAGTGAGATGAAAACAAAGAAAACACTTCTGATGTTTAATTCCTTCAAGTAATATTTATTCAATAAACTCCACTATAGATAAAACCCTGTGGTAGGTGCTGTGGCTGACGAAAACAGGTTCAACCCATAATTACTGCTCTTCAAGATCTTCCAATAAGGAAAGTATACATACTAAGGAAGGTATAACCTCAGGGTATAATGTTTTGTTTGTGGTGGACTTCCCTTCATTTAAGTATCAAGCCCAGCTTTGAACATTTTGACTTTTCAGGACACTCAGTTTTCTCATTTGTAAAATAAAATGGTGTAGATAATGTCTGGTCAATGGGTCAATAGCATTTGCATTTCTTTGGAGTTTGTTAAAAATGCAGAAGCCACAAGCCCCATGTCAGATCTACTGAATCAGAATGCACATCTCTGTAAGTTCTCCAGATAATTCGTATGCCCATTAACTTCTGAGAATTGCGCTTTAGATGATCTCCCAAGTCCCAAACACTGGACTTCTAGAGCTAAGTCACATCCTCTGCCTGTGGGAGGCTTGTATTCATTTGACTCATCTGTACAAATACACGTTAGTGACAGAGGGCTGAAGCACTACCGGTATAATTAACAGCAAGCCAACTCTAAAAATTAGTTTAAATATATAGAGGAGAGCTGGTATTATCTATCTAAAAAAATATATATACCAAGACTTGCTACCAATAAAAATGTATATTCAAGAATTACCCTCATGGGTCTTAATTAGGCTCCATATTTCACTTACCTTCTTTAAGACAAAACTTTTAAATCTTGGTAAATTAGACATGTAATACGTTTTATGCCAATGATCCAGAGGAAGTAGTAGGACAGTTTGGTAAATACTATATAACTAGCCATCCACAATTCATAGTAGTTAAATATTAAAATAAAATGTATTGTTTATGAGGATACAGTGGTGGCAATTATATTTACAAATGAAAATTGACTGGCTTGTCTTTTGTGACAATAAAACAAAATATACAAATCAAAGAAAAATTTATAAAGCCTTTGAGTGTTAGAAGGCAAAATCATGTTATTGAATTGATGGCTTCATTTATCACAAATTTATTACATATATTTGATATAGTAAATCAAATGGATTATTGCATCTTAAAATTATAGATGCAATGGCTTTTATTTTCAATCACATGTAGATTTTGTTTATAACCTACTTGCTTTTAATTAGATGTGTAATAGAAAATTGATTTAAAAAACAGTTAAAAATCATGTCATTCATAGGTAATAATTCTCTATGTAAAATAATTTTTACAATATGTAAATAATAAATTGAGTACATTTAGATGCTAATGCCATATCCTGCTTTTAGAACATTATTTAATTTAGATAAATTGTGTTGTGAAAAGTGAGACTCACAGGTAGTATATAAGACTTACAAAATTTACAAATTTGCTTTCTACAGAAGAAAGCTATTTTTTACATATTTATATGGGCATGTGAATAGCTTACCCAAATAAATGGCAAATTACTGAAAAATAAGAAGTACACTTCTTTTCCTCTTTTAACAAATCACACCACTAATTGAAGTGTAATAGACACCAATTAATTGTTTTAACCAACTATACTGTAAATAAATGGGCTTCCTTAATTTTGCCATAATTTTTATGTTGATTATTTGGAGGTATTTTGAAATTATAAAACATTTGGGTAACTATTATTTAATTTTTTTTCTTTTTTTTTGCAGCAGAGTCTTGCTCTGTTGCCCAGGCTGGAGTGCAATGGCGCGATCTCGGCTCACTGCAACCTCCACCTCCCAGGTTCAAGCAATTCTCCTCCTTTAGCCTGACAAATAGCTGGGATTACAGGTGCATGCTGCCATGCCTAGCTAATTTTTTTTTTTTTTTTTTTGTATTTTAGTAGAGACAGGGTTTCATTGGGTTGCCCAGGCTGGTCTTGAACTCCTGAACTCAGGTAATCCACCCGCCTCAGCCTCCCAAAGTGCTAGGATTACAGGCGTGAGCCACTGTGCCCAGCTTATTACTCTTTAATATTAAGGCTCTGTAAAACTGTCAAGTTTTGTGTACATTATTGCAAAAGAAAAATTTCAAATACAGTTTAAAACTTTTCAAGTTTCATGTACTTGAAACAGAGACAAAAGCGAAATATTAATAGTTCAACAATGAATGCAGCGTTTCTTAAAATAACCTTTGTAAAGTTATTCATTAGCTTCTTTTTTTTTGCCTAAATAAGTACTTAGAGATACTTTAATCAATTTTTATGTGTTCATACATGCCTAATACTTGTCTCCTTTATTAATGTACTAATAAGTCTTATGATCTTTAAAATGGATTGTGGGCTCAAACTGTCTCTGTTTACACTTGAACTCTCCTTGACAACCACAGATACAAACTTATAAGACTCAAGATGAATTAGGATGCCTCAGAGTACAGTTAATAATTGTTTTCATATCAATATGTCTCAGTCTCTTTCTCTCTCTTCCCCTCTTCTTAACACCACACTCTACAAATGCTGAATCAAATTTTTCCAATTCAAAAGATATGCAATGCTACTTTATAGAACACATATTTAAATCATGTTAACTACATAAAACATTATGTCCTATTATTTTAATCTCCATCACAGAACAAAGAAAAATCTATGAATCTATAGAAAGGTAGAAGGGATGGTGCAGTGTAGCTGTCAGGGCACCAGGATAAATAATAAAAGAAGAAGCAAAATAGAGCTGTGACTTGGAAAATAGTTCAAATGTTTTAATTAATTTGATATTTTAACCAATCATTATAGAGTCAGAGAATCCCTAATTGAAAAGAATTATTACAATAGTAAACTTTCAGGGGATGCACCTTTTATTTTAAAAATATACTTGCAAAATATTAAATATCTCTTCTCAAAGTTTTCCAGAGTATTTAATGTTTTAAATTAAATTTAAATTTTAAAATTATATTGTTTAATTTTTTAAATTAAATTTAAATTTAAAAACTGATACTCTTAACTTGGTGTATAGTGTTCTAATTCAGGACTAAGAGGAGTTTTGAAAACACTTAGTTATAAGAAAAAGGGGCAGAAATATCCTTCTTGGTATTTTCCTTGATGAGCCTTTATGGTTTAGTAGGTAATTTGAAGTGACACTATCTTCCTACCCATGAAAGTTTATATTTTAGTTTGAAATCTAAAAACATTAATTTTTTTCTGAGTTTATTAAAAAACCAGAAAAAATTATAACTTGACACAGAACTGAAATTTCTATTTTTCCTTGTTTATAGATCCAAATTAACATCAAAATGTTGAATGTACCTCACGTAATAAATTTATAATTCTACATTATGACCATATGCAGTGTACATAAACATTTATGGCTGTATATGTGCAAAATATGCGTGTCTGAAAAACCCCAATATTTAATTACAGTATCAGTAGACCATTTTGGGCATAAAGTTTGAACTACACCTAGGAGTATTTGATACCTAAGGAAAAAACAAATCCAATAACTAACTTTGGAACTAGACCTACAGAAAGATTCCTTGAAAGGGATTTTAATAGAAAACTTACTGTACCTACTACAAATGTATCTCTAAACAAGGAAACAATAAATTATTAAAAGTGTATATTACTTGACATGTATGTTATTCCATTATGATGCTGACATTATATATTTGGAGGAATGCCTCAGAATACTTAATGCTTAAAAAGCATCTAACTGTAAAAGATGTGTTAAGGAAGCCACTGACTGGGAATTGAATACCTAAGAGGGAATCTTTTGGAAAGCTCTTCACTTTTCTATTGCTTGGGTTTTCCAATAAAAAATTTCCCCTGTGCTCAAAATATACTGTTGAATTAGATATAATTAACATATAAATATGTCAGATAGGCGAGATATATTTAATGGAGGCAGTCTAGCAGATTTTCAATCTTGAAAAGAAAAAATATGTACAGTATTAAGGTTTCATAATATTTTTTATCTTATTTTTAACATTTTGTGAATATATTCTTTTTGATGTGCTGCTTAATGAGAGAAAAACTTCCCAAAGTATCAAAGAACTTCTATTTTGCTATTTTTGTCCTCTCCGTGCTGTATTTTACTTGGAACTTCTTTCAGAAAGTATGGATCTTATTGGTGTTTATTTTTTTCCCAAATAATTATGTTAAAAGGAAGTGGGCAAAATGTTAGGAACTAATTAACTATCTCATCGCAGTTAGTGGTTCTGAATTTGAAGAATTGTGCATTTGAAAATAAGGTACAATAATCTAAAGAATTTTCTCAAAGCTAAAAGTTTTCTAAGACAGACTTTATATTCAATATGGTTGCAGTGTTAGCACAATCTTTTCTCATCCTATCAGGGAAAGGGTTTGCATTTCCACATGGAGTTTTATTTAGTTCTCATCATGAAATCTTCCATGTTGATACTATCCTGCTGCATGTTGCTGTTATGTTCTCTGGAGCACAATGTCTATGAGAATTGTTGGTAATTTGAAACAGATTTAGAAATACTAATCATCACAGAATAAAGCCATAGTATTAAATGATATATGTATGAAACTGGGATTTTAATCTTCGTGTATTTGTGAGTAGAAATCTAAAGCATTTGTAGTAGTGGCAAGGGTTAAGGAAGACAGTGAGTAACAGGTAAATTTATCATTTTGTTTTTAAATTTTGTCACTGAGTTATTTACGTTACACATTTTCATTGATGTATTTCAATATGTTTTATTACCATAAGGAACACAATCATAAGAATCAAGAAAAATATTAAGTTAATTATATATGACCTACTTTTAAGGATTCATATATACATATTATACACACACACACACACACACACACACACACACATCTACTCTGGCTAGTTTTCAATTATTTTTAAAGCATGATCCACAGTTTTCAACATCTTTTGGGTGGGGACATATGTGAGGTGGGGAAGGGGTGGGGATGTTTTGGTTTGCATTCTGTACAGTATCTGGATTTTCCAACATATCGAGACAAGTTTTCCAAATCATTTCACATTCCTGTAACAACTCACCATCACATATTTTCTCTTATTAAAGTCCTGATGATAAGTCCTTGAAATCCTAGGCAAGAATTTTCTTTAGAAGTGAGACACATTTTATGTTTCTAACTCTCAAAAAAATAAGACCTGTTTTATATGTTGTGTCCTTGGATTAATAAAATATTTCAAAGTTATGATAAACAGAGTTGTTTTATTCCAGATATCATGCCCAAGTAATTATACACCATAATAAAATTAATCCAGCAAAATGATATGAGTAAAGCCAAGAGTAATGAGGTCAGTTTCGCTTTTACAATTATAAAGGAGCATTCATTTTAAATTCAGCCATTTAATGAAAAGCTATTCGTGTACATGTTAACTTGTTCAATACAACAGTAGTAAATAGAGAAAGTGATCAACAACATTATTCCCTGAAGTCTATCTAATGAATTCCCTTTTAACCTGGTGACCCACACAACTCCACACCATGATTCAGATGACAGGAACATTCACTTTAATACTCTTAACTATAGGTTTGGAGAGCAGTCTGTAATTAAGGGTCAGGTGATTGAGAATCATTGATAAATCCAATCAACCCCCATCATTCAGAATCTAGTGGTATGGAAGCCATTTACACAAATAACCTTTAACTGCTCTTAATTAATGTGCAAGTATATAATTTATACTAGTTTCCCCTGGACCTGTTTAACCAAAGCACTCATTTCCTGTCCAGTATGGCATTTGGTGCTAGATTTCGGACATTTGTGAAACATATTCTGCCATTGCTATTGAATATATTGTTTGGCATTTCATAACTGATCCTATGCAGCATTGAGCAAAAAGAAAAACAAAATAAAACAAAATTCAGTTTTTTAGATAAAGTTTTTCATATCCATCTTTAAGTATATCTATATGAAATTATTTGTAAAACAAGATGGGAATAAATAAATGGTTGAATAAAGATATATTTTGATTTGGTCTAATAGTAGTTGTCTTTCTCTTTAACAGAAAAATGTTAAGCTAAAACTTCTGTGTATCCTTGACTTTTATCTACTTGTGATATCACAATTCATACCACATGAAAGTAATTATTTATAGAAATGTACTTTCTTTTAATCACTTTATTCCTTTTCTGATTTTTCTTCATTTCTCTTTTTTTGTTACTTGACAGAAGAATCTCCATGATTAAAAATTTACAATGATTTTTGTGGGCAATTCATAAATTTATGAATTTTAAAATGTGACATTACATGCCACAGTGAATATTTTTGCAGACAGGCAGCACTATTTTTAGTATATGAAAGGATGATTCTGTATCATTCTCAAGAGAACATAGTCTGTGTGAGAGGTTTGGGGCTGGCCATTTCCTCACAAAATTGAAATGAAAAGAAAAATAAATGAATGGACAAGTACAAGACTTGTAATATTCACTACCATTGTACTGACGGTAAAAAGAATAAAAGGGAAAAGTGAAAAGAAACTGAGTTTTTATAGTTTGACAAAAAAGGTCAACAATGAACAATAGAAACAATATTAAATAAGAAGGCAATAGCAAAGTTAAAAATCTCCTCCTTTTTTCTCATTTCCTTGCTTGTCTCACTATGGGGAACCATTAGTTCCGCAGTTGTTAAAGACAAGATTCCTACTTTTAAAATACATGTTTTTGTTTTAATCAGCTTCCAGTTTCACATTTGCCACACCCTGGGAAGGAAAAGTTGCTTCTAGTTCCCATCAGCTTGAAAGAATTAGGATGATGACATTATTGTGGTAGGAAAGTTTTTAATACACAGTTTGGTAAACTTTTCACATGAGGATGAACTTACCTAGCCAATTAACAAGTGAAGCCATACTGTTTGCTTTCATTTCATGTCATTTCACCAGAAATTCTACTTTTCTTATATTAATTAGCATATTCTATTTTGGTTTTCTAGTATGGGGACATTATTGGTCATAACAGCATGTGTTTCTAAGTTAATTTATTAAGTATAGGCATATGAATAAGAAAAATACAATAAATAAAATATATGAGGACAAAACTACAGATCAGTTAAGATTTAAAATAAGTAATTATGTTAAACAGGTATGTAAAAACATTGTGCATCATATATGAAAATTCATAAACAAAGGCTGAGTGTATAATTTCCATTCCTAAGGTCATTATATTTTTGTGACTTCCCCACCCTCATCAAACACACATTTGCTTATTATCATAATAAATTTTGTCCATGAGATGTAAATATTTACATAATCTTATAAAAGAGAAGTTTAAATATAATTAGGACATAATTTATTTCTACTTACATAAATATACCAAGGGAAGCATTCTCTGACTTCATTACAGAAAAAAGAAATTTTATAAAATAAATCTCAAAAAAGAAACTATTTCTAATATCTATTATTTGAGATAGTACTATGTCAGTGTACCCTTGGGGATCACATCTGAATGTCATATTTACCTAGTAGCTGTAAAGTATATTGAAATAGTATACAACTTAGGGCAAAAACAGGACTTTTTTTTTTTTTTTTTTTTGAGATGAAGTCTCACTTTGTCGCCCAGGCTGGAGTGCAATGGCACCATCTCGGCTCACTGCAACCTCCACCTCCCGGGTTCAACGGTACAACGGATTCTCCTGCCTCAGCCTCCTGAGTAGCTGGGATTACAGGCGCCCACCACCATGCCAGGCTAATTTTTGTATTTTTACTAGAGACAGGATTTCACCATGTTGGTCAGGATGGTCTCAAACTCTTGACCTCATGATCTGCCTGCCTCAGCTTCCCAAAATGCTGGGATTACAGGCGTTAGCCACCGTACCCGGCCAACAAGACCATTTTGACAAGGGAGCTACACGCAAGTCAATGCATTAACTTTTTACCTCACAGGCACCTAAGTTTAAAATGTGCTTTAAATGGAAGATTAAGTTATTGTGGTATCTCAATTTCAGACGAGCTGATATTTGTCTACATCTATAAAAACTAACAATTGAAATATCACACATTATGTCTTGTATGAGTTGTGCATTAGAAAGAACAGAGATGATAATTTGCTCACTGGGCACGTGGCTCTTGGTAGAAAAGAAGAGGAGATGTACAGGAGGGGCAATTAAAAGGGAAGTTTTAATTAGGATGGAATGTCAAATGACTGATTCAATCACTATAAACAATCAGGGGTTCAGACCCTTATTCTAAGGTACTCTAAAAACCCTGTCTGTTCTGGTCTGAATACTTATGTCCACTTAAAATTTATATGTCTGAACCTAATCACCAATGCAATGGTATTAGGAGGTAGGACATCCCAGATGTGATTAAGCTATGAGGGTGGAACTCTCATAAATGGGATTAGCGTTCTTATAAAAGAGGTCCTAGAGAGTTGCCTTCACCCTTCCATCACGTGAGGACACAGCTGGAAAGTGCCCTCTAGGAACAGACCTTCACTGGATACCAAATCTACTTGATCTTGGGCTTTGCACCATCCAGAATGGTGAGGTATAATTTTCTGTTGTTTATAAGTTAACTATCCAGTCTATAGTGTTTGCTTCAGTAGCCGAAATGGACTGAGACACTGTCTTATGTATACTTTTTTAGTTGCATTTGTTTTTTTAGGGGTACTTCCTCTAGCTCCATTAATAATAGAACAAACATTCTTTTTGAAAGATTTCCCTTGAAAACTTGAGAGTACTGGTCTGGAGGAGCAGGAGACAAGGTCCCTGCCTTGGTAATGGCAGAAACTATATCATGAGTATCAGTTACCTCACGTGTAAAATGGGCATACAAATATTTTACTTCAATAAGAAGAAATCTACTGTGTAGGTCAGAGGAAGTGCTTGGGGTTCACTCTGGCAGATCCATCTTCCATGATTCCTGTGATTCAGACCGAGTTAGTATTTGATATAAATGGCAAACTGTAATTTCTTTCAGAAGTAGTTAAGCATATACAAACTTTCATTAATTCTAAACATTCAGACTTAAAAAATCTTGAAATCAGAATGATTCATCTGGGTTCCAGATCCTGTATACCAAAAGATTTCAACTATCATAATTTTTAAAAATAATTGTTCATATATATAAATAACATTGTTCAATAAACATTTTATATGAATAATATATCAAATGCTAATATTTCCTGTAGTATCAGAAAATATTGCAAATCGTAATGAATGTATTTTAATTTGTGCATAATGAGTAAGATAAACCTTAATTTAGTCTTACTTTTTTCTTAAATCAACTAATGCTTAAAATATCTCCACTTTCCCTGTATTTAGTGTGTGCCAACTCACTTCACAGTCATAATTGTAGAAAAAATATTGAAAAATAAAACAGAGATGAAAGAAGAGCTCCAGATTTAGTATTGACTGGTGTGTAATATAATTTATCCAAATGTAACTCTTGGACCTCATGTTCTTCGCTCCTCTTGGGACTAGTAATGGAGAAATATTTTTTTTACCTGCTTTTATATTTATTCTTATTGGATTGTATTTTATGTCTTCCCTGCAAAATGTGTTGAAGACTATTTCTTCATAAACACAATGGATTGAACATATGTGTTTATTTTCTCCCTCAGCATCAAAAGATAGTAAGTTAGAAAAAAAGGATTAATCACCAAGAATAATAGAATGATAGAACATCATAGCACAAATTTTTAAAACATTTTGGAAAAGTATAAAGCTGACAGCAGAACTGCAACTGATTCATGAAAGCAAAGGAAGTTACAACCTAAGTGCATAGGGCTGATGCCTATGAAACAGTACCAGTTTTTCTGGTAGAACACCTAAAGTTCCTAGGAGAAATAAAGTAGTCTGCAAGTGTGGTGAGGTGGTTTGGCTCTATGTCCCCGCTCAAATCTTATCTCAAATTGTAATCTTCATGTGTTGGGGGAGGGGCCTGGTGGGAGGTGATTTGATTATGGGAGTGGTTTCTCCCATGCTGTTCTAGTAATAGTGAGTGAGTTTTCATGAGACTACTTGACGGTTTAAAACTGTGTGGCAGTTCCCCCTTGCTCTCTGTGTCTCCTGCCACCATGTAAGACATGTCTTGCTTTACCTTTGCCTTCCACCATGATTGTAAGTTTCCAGACACTTCACCAGCCATGCAGAACTGTGAGTCAATTAAACCTCTTTTCTTTATAAATTACCCAGTCTCAGATAGTGTCTTTATAGCAATGTGAAAATGGATTAATGCACAAAATTGGTACCAAGGGTGGAGCACTGGTATGAAGATACCTGAAAATGTGGAAGCAACTTTGGAACTGCATAATGAGCAGAGGTGGGAAGAGTTTGTAGGGCTCAGAAGAAGACAGGAAAATTTGGGAAAGTTTGGAACTTCTTAGAGACTTGTTGAATAGTTTTGACCAAAATGCTGATAGTGATATGGACAATGAAATCTAGGCTGGGGTGGTTTCAGATGAAGATGAGAAACTCATTGGGAACTGGAATAAAGGTCACTCTCACTATGCTTTAGCAAAGACACTGGTAGTATTTTGCCCCTGCCCTAGAGATCTGTGGAACTTTGAACTTGAGAGAGATGATTTAGCATACCTGGCAGAAAAATTTTCTAAGCAGTAAAGCATTCCAGATGTTACCTGGCTGTTTCTGAAAGTATACATTCATATGCATTCACAAAGAGATGGTCTGAAATTGGAACTTACATTTAAAAGGAAAGCAGAACATAAAATTTTGGAAAATTTGCAGCCTGACCATGAGGTAGAAAAGGAAAAATGTTTTCTGGTGAGAAATTCAAGATGGCTGGAGAACTCTGCACAATTAAAGAGGAGCTGAAGGTTAATGGTCAAGACCATGGGGAAAATGTCTCCAGGGCATGTCAGAGACCTTCACGATATGCCCTTTCATCATAGGCCTGGGGGTCTAGGACGGAAAAATGGTTTGTGGGGCAGGCCCAAGACTCCATTGCTCTGTGCAGCCTCAGGATATGGTGCTCTGCTTCAGCTCTAGCTGTGGCTAAAAGGGGATGTACAGTTCAGGCCGTTGCTTCAGAGAGTGCAAGCCCCGAGTCTTGACTTCTTCCATGTGATGTTGGGCTTGTGAGTGTGCAGAAGGCAAGAGTTGGGAACCTCTGCCTAGATTTCAGAGGATGTATGGAAATACCTGGATGTCCAAGCAGAAGTCTGCTATAGGGGTAGAGCCCTCATGGAGAACCTCTACTAGGGCAGTGCAGATGACAAATGTAGGATTGGAGACTCCACACAGAATTTCCACACTGCCTAGTGGAACTGTGATAAGAGGACCACCATCCTCCATATGCCAGAATGGTAGATTCACTGACAGCTTGCACCGTGTGTCTGGAAAAGCCATAGGCACTCATGCCAGCCCATGAAAGTACATTGGGGGCTGTACCCTATAGAGCCACAGGGGCGGAGCTGCCCAAGGCCTTGGGAGCCCACCCTTTGCATCAGCATTTCCTGGATTTGAGACGTGGAGACGAAGGTGATTATTTGGAAGCTTTAAGATTTAATGACTGTTCTGCTGAGTTTCAGACTTGCATGGGGCCTGTAGTCCCTTGGTTTGGGCCAGTTTATCCCTTTTTGAATGGGAGCATTTACCCAATGGCTATACCCCCAGTGTATCTTGGAAGTAGCTAATTTGCTTTCGATTTACAGACTCATAGGTAGAAGGGACTTGCCTCATCTCAGAAGAGAATTTGGACTTGGACTTTTAGGTTAATGCTGGAATGAGTTAAGACTTCTGGGGACTGTTAGGAAGGCATGATTGTGTTTTGAAATGTGAGAATGATATGAGATTTGGAAGGCGCCAGGGACAGAATGATATGGTTTTGCTCTGTGTCCCTGCCCAAATCTCATCTTGAATTGTAATCTCCATGTATTGGGGGGGACTTGGTAGGAGGTGAATGGATCATGGTGGTGGTTTTCCTTATGTTATTCTCATGATAGTGAGTGAGTTCTCATGAGATTTGATGGTTAAAAGTGTGTGGCAGTACCCTCCTCACTCTCTCTCTCCTGCTGCCATGTAAGACGTGCCTTACTTCAACTTCGCCTTCTGCCAGGATTGTAAGTTTCTTCAAACCTCCCCAGCCATGTGGAACTGTGAGTCAATTAAACCTCTTTTCTTTATTAATTACCCAGTCTCAGATAGTTCTTTATAGCAGTGTGAAAACAGACTAATATAGCTGGAAAAAGCTTCAGGCTAGAAATAGGCAATCAGGTGCACAGCAGCCTCTGAGAAGTAGGCCTGGAAAGAGGTATTTAAACCAGAGTAGGAAGAGAGGCTGGGATGGTAGTCTCTAGGTTACAAAGAGATATAAATTGATACTTACATGATTTAACTGAACACTGGAAAATTATTGCATGGAATATCATGTGTTATTGGTGTATAAATAGGTAAAAATACCTAGAAAACCAAGTAAATTACGAAAAATGACCCAAGAAAAATAATCATAGGAGAAAGAAAATGTGAAAATAGCATGCCACTTGACTCCATATAAGACAATAGTAATCTTTCAAAATTTAAGCAAAAATTATAAAAATGTAGCAACATAGAGGTAAAGTAGCAGAAAGAGATGATGAAGGGTAGCACTTTTAAAATCTCAACTATTATAGCTAGCGTCATTGAATCCAGTCTAAAATTAATGAATACATAAACACCACATATGCATCTGCTACACGAATGGCAAATGTAGGTGTCTAACTCAGTAGGCATCCTCCCATGACTCCTGTACAGATTTTTTACTATCTGCTGTCATGATGGACTATCTGTGATGCAGGATAATAACCAATATAGATATGGTTACCTATTTTTGTTTGTGGGGTTTATTCTTAGGGGGAAGTTGTTCTCAAAGTAAGATGTACTCTGCAATAGTCCCATTTTCCTCATTTTATGTCATAACATACTACCTGAAATTTCTATGCTTTTTAAAAATTACTATTTTTTTTTTTTTTAGAGATGGGGTATCCCTATGTTCTCCAGGCTGGTCTCAAACTCCTGGGCTCAAGTGATCCCTTCAGCCTCCCAAAGTGCTGAGATTACAGGTGTGAGCCACCACCGCACCCAGCTATGCTTATACTTTTTTATTTTTTCTTTTTGAAATGGAGTTTCATTCTTGTTGCCCAGGCTGGAGTATAATGGTGTGATCTCAGCCCACTGCAACCTCCTTCTCCTGGGTTCAAGCGATTCTTCCTGCCTAGCTGGGATTACAGGTGTGCACCACCATGCCCGGCTAATTTTTTTGTGTTTTTAGTAGAGATGGGGTTTCACCATGGTGGGCAGGCTGGTCTCAAACTTCTGACCTCAGGTGATCCTCCCACCTCTTCCTCCCAAAGTGCTGGGATTACAGGCATGAGCCACTGTACCCGGCCACTTATACTTTTTAAAAAGGAAATCTATGACAGTGCTCTTCATAGAATAAATTCTAATACATATGATGAGGTTTGCTTTGCTCATCTAAACCAAATAAAATTCATATAATCATAAATGGAACTTTCAGAATTCTCCTTAACTCAGTGAAAACTTTCTATCTGCTCTCGTGGAATTTTGCATATTTACATTATGACATTTATCCTATTGATTATATTCATTAGGTAAGAACTCTATTTTATTCACTTTTGTATTTTCAGAATCTGTTACAATGATTGAATATAACAAATTTTAAAATAAAAGTATGATGATAAAATGAACTACCTTTATGTGTTTGTTACAAGAGGCTTTTAAAATATTAAAAGTATAATTATAAAATAATTTACATATTAAAATAAAAACTTTATGAGACCACATATAAAGAATTACAGATTCTGATCTTGGTAATGTCCTTTAGGCACCTAAAATGTTTTCTTTGTTTTAAACTAATCTCTTAGTCAAGGATAATGCTAATCCTATGTAACATACCCGATACTGAATATCAAAGAATGTGGATACTCTTTAAAGTTAAAATATTACGTGAGAATGCAAAATTTGACTCTCCCATTGCCATCAATATTGGGCTAATGGATTTAGATATAGGGGATCAGTTAATAGATATGAGAATGCACACAAAATTTATGAAAAAAGTATAAGTAAATAGAGATTTTAGTACTTGGAAAATATGAAATAGGTAATGTAAAACATAGTGTGAGATTATTGTTGTTGAAAAGGAAATATGAATGAAGATAATTACCTGTCTAGGTTTATTATAAGTATCAAATACATTCATTATATGGAAAATTTTAAAATAACCATAAATTAGATAATTTCTTATTGTAGCAGTATTGTTGCTTAACTGTAAAACAGCATGTGTATCTATATATATTGAAATATTTTATGTTCAGAAATATTTTATGTTTAACATGTCTGATTACAGTTCTGCATATAGTTATATATATGTATAGTTACATATGTACACAGATATATACATGTATATGATATTTATATAGGAGTTATTACTGTGAATACATTGAGTGGCATCGCCTTCCAATACTGCCACTGAGCAGAAAATTGGGTGTTGAGAAACTATAGAAACATGTTATATTGCTGTTTTAAATTACTCATCCTTATAACAGAGCCCAATGATAATTTAACATTTTATAATCAGCTGAAATCTGCTTCATTTTGATTGTCGAAATTTAAGTTAAATGCTTTATTTCTTAAACAGAAAAAAATTGCAACTGTAGGCTATCTAATTAGTCATACATCAAAAATTTGGATTCACATTTAATATATAGTGCCAGATATATTAAATTTGCAAGCTTTTATCAATCTTTTTGAAATATAGTTGAGACTTACCACTAGAAATGAATATCAGAATACATTTCTTTAATATGAATAAAAGCGTGTGCCACATCACCCTTTAAAAATACCCAAAAAGCAAGATGATAAAAATTATATACTCTTGGTTAAACATATATGTTATTGTCAAATGAGTTACCATCTTTGGTCTAAGAGAAATATTAACTCCAGGCTTAAATTGGGAAAATATACGTAGGACATCTTAAACAAAATGACTCATAATGTGTGTTACTTTCTTGCCATCAAATTTTTTCTACAGAATTCATTTTTTTCCATGTGAAAGTAAGGAACAGAGATGGACATAAAATAGCAAGATTCACAAGGAAAATAAAACTCTATAGTTTTCACTATTGTTCATAGTGATGATTATTGCTTCTAGTACATTGTAGGTATATAATCAAATATGAATAGATTATAATGCAAATAAACAACTTCATGTTTGCAATGGGGTCTAGTTCTATTTCTTACCAGTCTCTTTATGTTGGGTATGTAACAAAAGTTCAACTAGTTGCATCAACTATCAAATGAAGATAATCAGTTTTCTCTCCAGACTTCTAAGAACATAAGTTAAACTAGTACTTTTAAACTTATTTGTAAACTGTAAAATAGTATGCATAAAATACAAGCAGCTTTCACTTTGGACAGGTAGTGTGGACTGTAAATGTCACTGTGCTAGCTGATATGTTGAAAGTGATTTTTAATAATAGGAAAAAT
The DNA here is from genome assembly GCF_024542745.1 of Macaca thibetana thibetana. Classification (NCBI taxonomy): domain Eukaryota; kingdom Metazoa; phylum Chordata; class Mammalia; order Primates; family Cercopithecidae; genus Macaca; species Macaca thibetana. The sequence continues at coordinate 77,488,055 of NC_065582.1, forward strand.
TAAAAAATTACCTTAATCTTTAAAAATTTGTGAAACAAAATGTGAAAAACATTAAAAAGATTTTACTGTTATTTATAAATATAAAAGGAAATAAAAATAATAAAATTAACATATTTTAGTATACTGTAATTCAAAACATTAGAAACAATGAGAACTAAAATGTTTTCTTTCTTTGCAAATAACTTATCAAAAATATATTGATTATTGCTTGCCTTCTCATAAAGCTGACAATACCTATTGAATGATCATTTTTATATTCATTGGTGAATTGTCATATTTCTTTCTAAGTTTGGATCAGCTTCCAACATTTTATTTTTTGTACTTACAATGTCATGAAACATTTGAGAGTTCCTTTAATGTGAAGTTGTTTTGCAGCATAACTTCAGCTGGGACCTTGTCATCCTTTTTGTCACAGCCATTTTCTTATTTATGTTGATAAATTTGCCCTCCCTCAGTTCCTCTGGCTGTGTATCTAGAGTCTCAAATGTCAAATACCAACATTCTCACATTCAACTAGCTCTTCTATGATTCCATTTATATTTGATTCAAGTTTCCTTCTAGCATTATCATTTTTGCTCTTGCTGTACTTTCATCTTTGTTGACCTATTCTTTCTTTTAATTACTGATTTTTGTAAAGTGGCACATTGGTGGGTTTTTCTCTGAGAAACAAGGAGGCAACAGAGAGATGTATGCTTAGCTGTCTGAGAATGAAGTGAACATAGTGACCAAGCCCTGGCACACTGGCACACTGCAAAAGCAGTGACATACGTGGTCACTGATCACGATGGGTATCTGTTGTCATATAGTAGGGATTTGTGATCTGAAGAGCTAGCAACCAAGTTTTTACTTTTTGCAGTTGTCCTCACTTAATATAATGTGGTAACTGAAATGTGAACTATGCTGTTGATTGACTGGTGTTATTTAACTTATTTGTGTAATTGAAATTCACGTCTATCGGAACCAGGCATGGTGGGGATTGCATTTTTATTATGCCCATATCTCTATGAAGTCATTTTGCTAGTTTTCCATAGAAGAATGGAACTCTTCATAGCAAATCAGGCTTATTTATTATTTGTATGATAGGCAATGGCTTATAACTGAAGGGGTTAACAGTTTTTTTATTAATATGAGGAATGATTTGCATGGTAAATAGATTGACTATATCTTAAAGAATCAAAACATAATAAATTTCCTTGATAAGAGCAAAGTTTATTCCAATCCCTTTTAAATTTATCACAATACAAAAAATTGTATTTAGCAATTCAGATTTTGATAGGAAAACATTTCAATTTTAAATAAATGCTGTACCTGTAATTTCACTACTATCCCAGTAGAGACAATTTTCCCTTGTGAAATTTTTAAAAATAGTAATAGGAAGTCACTTAATATAAAATTAGAGCTTCAGTTCTTTATTCAGAAAAGGTGACAGATGATCTTTTTTAGTGTTTGGTTCAAATTGTGCTATATACACAGGTTTTAAGGAAGAATCTGAGGTTACACAATGGAATGAGAATGGTATGTTGCTCTTTCACAGAATATTATTTCCAAGTGATTGGAGGGAACTTGATATAGTCTTCCTCTTAGAGTTACAATATCGTTGAGAAAGAAGAAAGAACTTAATTTGAAAAGCACCTCTCTAAGCTTTCCCTCAATATACTTTGCATTAAAGAGGACAATGAAAATGATTACATCTAACTGTAGCTGAATTCACTTCCATTTGCTAGCTATTTGCATTATATGTTATACAAACAGTATCTGAATATTTGTACTGACCCAGTAAATTTTTCTTTTGTCTCTTCATGAAGTATGTTTTTTAATAAACATAATATTTTGTATAGTTTTTGCTTTAATGGTAATCAATTATTATATAAGAGAGCTAGTTGCAATCAAACATTACAGAAGAGCAAGACTTGAATGATTAATATTATTTACGTAGCAACCAGATTCTAGTCTATCAAACGTGTACTAATTTTGACTTTTGTTTCTTCTTGGGAAATTACTGCATGCAAATATGTAGCCATATCCTAGCTGTTTTAAAAAAAATCAAAGAATGCACATAAAAAGCAGGCAAGCAACAAGTTATGTACTCTACACCTTATGGTATATTATCACCATTTTTGTGAAAGTTTCTTTCTCTTTTTTCTTGTGTTTCATTCTCCTTCATCCTTATTCTTCACTTCTCTGTTGGCAACATTCAAATACATTTGAAGTATGTCTTTTTACTCATATGCTATTATTTTGCTTCACATACTTTAGAGCAAAAAAATGATATGCAATAAGTGTCTTGATGTGGCTTCAAATATATTTCATTCATTGCATCTAATTGTTTTATTACATAGTGGTTCACCAAATTTTACTTATCCATACCTCCATTGATGAGCATCTAATTTGCTTCTCTCTCTCTGTTACAGCAATGTTACTAGGAAGAATATTTTCATATATGTCTCTATTATAGACCTGTGTGACAATTTCTCTAGGATATTATCCCAGGAGCAGAATTTGGATTATGTAGCTGTGGATTCTTAGTTTGATTAAGTGCTACCATCAAAATTGTACTTCAGCATGGCCACACAAACCTATACCTCAACTTGTATTTTTTTGGCGCTTTTAAACTTCTCATTTTCGTTTTTTGAAAATTAACTATATCGTTTCCCATTTTACTAATAGAGTTGCAATCTTACTCCTGTGGATTTGTGCATTCTAGATAAAGGAGTTTCTTGTCAGTTTTAAACATTGCAAATTTCTTCTCCCTGTCATCTGGTAATTGTATGTTAATTCTATCTATGTCATTATTTGTTTGATATCTTAATTCATCTTAATCAAACTCATTTTTTTTTTTGCCTTAAGGTTTGTTTTGTTTTCTATTTTATAATAGGAAATTTTCAACTCTGTAAAACAAGATATCCTGAATTAAGCATTTGTATTATTTTGCAAATGCTGGGTAGCATTTGTTCTATTTATATTTTTGCAACAACTTGTATAAAATTGTAATTGATTTCTCCTTGAACATTTGTGTAAGCACACACTTAAGCAACCAAAGCTGTTTTAGTATTATGAAATCTACCAGGACATATGATCTCAAAATTGATTTTATAATAATACATGATAAACTTCATTATAGTACTTCTTTAAAACACTAGGAATAAAAGGCTATTCTGTATTAATGTCCTGTTTAGTGGCATAAGACTAAAAGGATGTGGTGCCTAGTCTCCAGTGATGGCTCCCAACAATCTCTTCCCTTCCTGTATGCACAAGTCACACCTCACATGGAGGTAAAGCTTAATTGCCCTTCCCTTGAAGCTCATCTGCTTTTGTGCTCATTTGTCTTTGAATGCAGTCCATGAGGAGAGTAAAATCATTGACAACTGATCTCTTAGCTGGTCACCAGTAGCACCCTGTCAACCATGGAAATGAGGCCATAATGGAGCTTCCAGCCATCCAGAACCTTAGTGAACTTTATGTAAGTTAAAAAGATTGTCCAGTCACTTCCACGAATTGTGAACATTTATAGGTTGTAATTTCAAGCCAACATATTTTGGAATAATTTGCTATGCAACAATAGGTAACCAGAACACGGGTTAAAAACAAAACCTAAACAAGTATGCTTAATAGCACAATTTTTACTTGAAATTTTAGTCACCTCAATAAAGATAAAACAGATATAAGAAATAAAATATTAAGAGGGAGAAAAATTGTCAGTATTTGGAAATCATGTTTTTTACACATGTCTAATAAATATAGTATAATAAAATAGAAAATGAAAATTTATATAACATTCATCTTTAAGAAATAAAAAGCATTAACTATGGTAATTATAAAAGACTACTGTTCTTCATAATTTTATTAAATATAATAGTGTCTTGTGGGCTTTGTCATCAATTTATAGGTAATATATACGAAAAATAAAGCAATATGCTGATAACATGTAATAGATGAAACTCCAAAATATGATACAGAGTGAAAAAAGTCATATGCAAAAGAATATCTACTGTACAACTTCATTTACATTAGGATCCAGAACAAGCAAAACTAATCTGTGATGAAAAAATCAGAAGAGTTGTTGCCTCAGGTGGTTGTGGGAACTGAACGGGAAGGGGAACAAGGAATATTTTGGGAGTAATGGCAATGCCCTATATCTCAGGAGAGATTTTGGTTACACAAATATATACATTTGTCAAGGGCATATGATTGAGATTTGGGTGTTCTTTTTGCATGTTCTTACTCATAATTGGGAGTTGAACAATGAGAATCCATGGAGAACACATGGACACAGGGAGGGGAACATCACACACTGGGGCCTGTCAGGGGCTGGGGGGCTGGGGGAGGGATAGCATTAGGAGAAATAATTAATGTAAATGACGAGTTGATGGGTGCAGCAAACCAACATGACACATGTATACCTATGTAACAAACTTGCGTGTTGTGCACATGTACCCCAGAACTTAAAGTATAATAATAAAAAAAGATTTGGGTGGTTTATTATACATTTTATATGAAAATATTCTAAATATTAAACGGATGAATGATATACATGCTGAGGCATTTATTGGAAAGTGAACAGAAGTCTGCAATTTATTTGAAATGCATAAAAATATGAGGAACTAATAGATGGGTACAGGCATG